>NC_069730.1:11847652-12510152 GCF_027358585.1 Pangasianodon hypophthalmus | reverse complement strand
AGGGAGGAAATCCGGAATTCTCTTCTGTTCTTGCATTAGCTAAACCTCCTGTACTTCGCACGTTGTCATCTCAATATCGCTATACACGGAGTCAAGTTTTCAACAGAAACACATGATTTCTGATAATCCTGTTTCATACCATAGCAGCTGGTAGCCAATAAAATATGATTAAACAAACTATTAGACATGTTCATTTGACGTCTGGGGTGGTTATTTCTGGAATCGTAATTATATGAACATGATTACGGTGCAATTACTGCAAAAAACATGTTATTTGACATTGAACGCCATGTTTGTGCAGTAATTGCACCATAATGATGATGATAAAAGGTATAAATAATGAGCTGCGCTGTATGTGTGTTATGTTAACCATCTACAAATAGGCTTTGGAAGTGGAAAATATTTCAGGAGGGGATTTCAAAACCTGCAGTCCACCTCCCTAGCTACACCACTGCCTATCCATAAGAAGATTTTCCAAACAGCTAAAATGATTGATGTCACTTGTAACTAATGTATTCCTGAATAACAAGGATCGACTTATTACTTTTTGATAAATGGTGAAATAAAATCTCATTGGGTATCGAACAGATGAATCATGTAGAAATGTCAGTATCAAACTCCGAATGGTTTATTTGGTCTAACTTGGTTGTTATTGTGCAGTAATATAAATTTCGGTTTAATGTTCTGTCTGCTGTTGTATTTATTATCTGCCAAACTGGGGAAGAGCAATAAGGTTTTTTTTTTTTTTTTTTTTTTTTTTTCGTAGCCTGGTTGTGAGTCACACTTGGATTCTTGCCTATTTTTTGCACTCTTCACTCTCTGACACACACACACACTCCCTCCCTTTTACTTCCATATTGATTTGCTTGGTCCATATAGACTTGCAATGCCAGCCTTCCCCGTCTGGGACATCCCTTCTATTCTTAGGAAGGCCAAGCATCAGCTTTCTATCTCTCTCTCTCTCTCTCTCTCTCTCACACACACACACACACACACACACACAGATAGACACACACACTCCCTCAAACACCCACGTCAGAATTAATTCTCACCCTGTCAGTATGAGGAGTGGGTGTGAAAGGAGGTGATAAGTGTGTGTGTGTGTGTGTGTGTGTGTGTAAGACCATTCATCTCTGAGGGCTAAGGAAAATTTAAGAGTATGCCCTCTTAAACTACACTCTGTCCATAATATCATATCTATAATATGCAGTGTATGCAGTGTGAATTTCCTTCCACCTGTTTTATTTCACCAGTCATAACCTAAAATTTCTTTCTCAGACCATGTTACATCATTCTTGCATGAGTGAAGTTTTCTTCATGTTCTTTCTTCCGGCGTCTACATGGGTACCCTCTGAGTTCTCCGGTTTGGTTCCTTTCACATCCCAAAAACACGCTAGTAGGATTTACTCCTCTAAATTGAAGTGTGTGATGTGAATGAGTGTGTGCAGGGCTGGTGTCCTATCCAGGTTGGATTCTCAGCTCATGGCAAGTGTTCCTGAGATCCACTGCGACCTTCACCAGGATAAAGAGATTACTGAAAATGAGCGAGCGAGACTGAGCACTGTGGTTACTGTTCCATTATAACACATTCTATAATAAGAAACACACACACACACACAGTGTTATATGTTGCACCATTGTCCTGGTGAAACGACATTTCTGATGTATACTAGCTATATATGACAATAAAAACCACTTGACTTGATGACTTGACAGTTGAGATATCAACTCTCTAAATATTTGTATTAGATATTTGCTAACAGATGAAAAAAAAACAGTTCTGAGTAGTGGCCTCATACTTTTGGACCTGTCTCCACCCTTAATGACTTGCATATCAATAATTTTAATTAATATGTGATATTCAGTAGCATCCAAGGCTTATTTTATAATGAAATTCAGAATGGACATTTTTGGTCCAAACTTCTTTGGTCTGTTTTCACTTTGGTTGACGTACATTACCCATAATGCTGTTTGACTAGTGGCGCCAGTAAGAATTAGTCCTTAGACCTAAAGAGACTGATGCAGCGGCACTTCTATGCTTTAGTACCTCCTCATTTGTACACTCTGCTCAAATACATACAGTTCCAATGCTTCAACTTGCATGCTAATACCGCCATCACCGCCTTCATGCTTGTCATCTCGTAGACTACTACCTAGCCTACCATGCCCCCTAACTTAGTGTTGTATAGATGCATTGCATTCTGGGATTTTGAATCCAGCATTTGCTGTTCCTCATTAATATGACAAAATGAAAAATGGTGAGTGAGTAAAGAAGCTCTTGTGTTTTTCAGAGCTAGCAGTAAAACCAGACCATTATCCTTTATGTTATGTTTATGGGTGACATGTTTTGTCTATTAAACTCCATTTTAACTACACCAGCTAATATCCCCTTGTGAAGTCAGAGCGACACACAACTGCTCACTTCTTATAACAGAAATACAACCCCAACCAACAAATTAGCAGCAGAATTACCAAATATTACAGTATAAACATATTTAATGTGGGTGGAATTTTCCTTCAGTAATAAGAAAGGAAGGAAATAATCTCTATTGTCATGTGTGTTTCTCTATTCGTTGTTTCAGCCATGGAGATAAGACATAAATATATACCTGTGATTGACCTTATATCCACTTATTGCCCAGGGCATTCGGACCAATCAAATCCAGAATTCAACTGCGCTGTGGAATAAATGTGGGTTTTTTTTGCGGTATTTAATATGCAAATATGAAGATTTGAAGAGTATTACGGAAGAAAAAATCCATTTTGACAGAATATATTCTACATGGGTATGTGTGCATGTTCACATGCCAGCATTCTTGTTTAGAATAGTCTTGCGAATGATGAACAAACATCAGTGATATCATAGCTATTACAATTTTGCTATTAGTGCTAGCTTTATTGCCATTGCATTGTTTGCATGTTGTGTATTTGTTACTACTTTATATTCGCTGAGGGAATACTGCACCAAAAAGCAGGCATGCCAATAAAATAAAAGAAACTTTGAATTACATTGGAGTGAGCATGCGTGTGTGTGTGAGAGAGAGGGAGAGAGAGAGAGAAAAGAAGAAGAAGAAGAAGAAGAAGGAGAAAGAAAATCCATGTTGTTATTTTGTGCAGACCTTAATATAGCTTGTCTTAGAAAGCTTATCATTGAGGAGTGTGTGTGGGTGTGTAAAGTGCTCTTTCCCATCAACGTGTTTGTTAAATTTCAGTCAAGATGTGTCGCATAGAGTATTGGCTGGACTGCGGCCACTTTGTACATAGCGTGTGTGTGTCTGTGTGTGTGTGTGTGTGTGTGCAGACTTGTAATTGTGTGAAGAGGGCCACTGTATCGATCATAGCTGAGGCCACATCAATGTTTAATGCTCTTCTTCTGTACTGAAACGACCAGCCATCAAATATCGATCCATCATGTCCAAGCTTTGTTTATGGCCTTTTGTAAATGAGAGAGAGAGAGAGAGTGAGAGAGAGAGAGAGAGAGAGAGAGAGGGGGCCCTTGGGGTTGCAGGTCATTGGATGACTGATGTTGTTGCAGTGTTGAAGGTTTTATTGGTGATGTCATGGGGCCTGTTGATCTCTGAACCTTGGAAGATGAACAACCTCATTTGCACATCTGTATTTAACCTGCATGCTCTGCACAGGTCAAAACAACCCACTGTATTTTTTTCGTTTTATTTTTTTTACAGAATATACAACAGTATTAATCAAATTTTTCTAACTTAAAGGCTATTTTTTTTTCAAACGACCATGAACACGAAACCATGAACATAACTAAATAACCTTCCTTTTTTTTTTTTTACATTTACAGTATATTGATTTTGAGCCATTTTTTCTGTGATCCTAATGAAGTGCGAACATGAATATTAGATTTAAGTAACCGGCCTCCAACTAAACACGTCTAGACTTCCTAAAGAAAAACTGAGACATGATGTACTGGGGATGTAATACACATATTAGTAATGTAATTTTTATTATTAAAACAATAAAAGTAGACTATCTGAAATGAAAGCAAGGTGAGAGCTGCTTAAACAGACTGATATCTGATACAGACTAATGATGATTATATCTTCAGAATAGAGATGTGAACGTAGTTACATTTTCTCACGCTCAGACCGTACGAGACCCCACCTGTCCACGAGCAAATCTGAACACTTAAGCTTGCATTCCAAAGAAGTTATTTAAGGTGTTATATATGTCCTCTTTTTTTTTGTTTCCTCCCAGACCTACCATGTACTTGCCTAACATTACATAAATATAATCAAGGTAATGCAGTCTAGTTGCATTCTAGTTGAAAGTTTGAACCTTGAAAGTAGGCATGATAATGGAAGAAAATATTGAGATATTGATTTTAGGCCTTATTTTCTGTGATCATAATGCAAGTTCAAACATAACGCTAACGATCCTAGCTGTGGGTGTGGTATGGCAGAAGTATTCCTGGGGATCATCATTGCAGATGGTAAGCTGTGTGATACAAAATAGAATGAATACAAATATAGTATTTAAAACTAATACTATAATTATCAGGGGTGGATAAATTGCTAGTCTGACAGATAGATTACATATCAGCTTTTCCTTCACAGTTACCTGACAGGCAAGCAAGTTCAGTATGCTGTTGATATAACAGTTTTTTTTAACACGACTCATCCAAAGTTTGATTTTCCCAAGGAAAAACATTTCATTTGATATGCTTGTTAGACATTAACATGCTCCAGTTGGTTCATATATTTTCATATACATTTTCATTTTTACTAGACATATCAGTTAGCTTAAATGGATCTTTCCGGTGTTGAATCAGGAATACGAAGGGATGTGGAAACTGTGACAGAAATACAGCAAAATACAGAACAGTGTAGCACAAAAATATACTGTTATATACTGTAGATCTAATGCTAGCACAACACATAGTCACCTCAAATTTAAACAAGTAAATGAAAATGAAGATGCTAGCCAGACTAAAATAATGTCTTTACATATATATATATATATATATATATATATATATATATATATATATATATATATATATATATATACGTGATGATGCTAATAGCTGAAATGTTAGCCAAAGACTTTCTTCAAACACAATGCTTCATCACCAGAGACATCATCAGACATAAATTTGCCAGTTCCAGGGATACTCTTATTTTCTATAGTCTGTATTAATGCACAAAGCTTGTCATACTTTTGAATCAAATTACATTAGTTGCCGCTTTTTTGCCTAGTTAATTGGGCTTCCGTGATTGAGCAGCACACTGGAGCTTTGTCTCACCTGGTGGACTAGCTAATGAATTTATGTTGTATCCATCCCAGATTATGTTCTAAAATAATGCTCATGAATTTTTTGCAGTGTGAAAAATGACTGTTCTTTACAAATCTAAAACAAAAAAGTGAACTTAATCTCTCACATCCATGCCATCGCAACACCAGTAGAGTTTCAGGCGGCTCTTGTTAATTCTTGCCAATTTTCAGACTTAAAGGATTATTGCTCATTGTTATGCACATCGCACTGAATCGTAAAATTAGAAAGAATTTCATATGGTGTGGTTTTATTACTGTTGAAACGAGGATGAGTGAAATGAGGCCAGACCGCACAATGATGCTTTTAACATTAAGTGGGAAGGAGGGACTGTGTGTGGAAGGAGAGGAAAAGAAAGGAAAGAAGGAGGAAAAGGAGTGAGAGGGATGTAGAATGAGAAAGCAAGGCCGCCATGTGTAAATGAGACGGAGTGTGGTTTCTGAACAGGCTGTGACTCAACTGCAGTTGGGTGTCATTAATTTTGATAGCGTGCCCTTGTCGACTCCCACTCCCCGCTTTCCCGTAGGGGAATCCACATCACCGTCTTAAAGCCTGTTCTAATACTTCGTTACTAAGTGTGCTTGATTAGGCTGACGGTTCGGGTCTATCGGATTACAGATTTTAAAGGTACATCAATACATATTTGTCATAATACACCATATTTGTTTATTTAGCAATACTAACAATATATAGATAGCTATAAAGTAGCTAGTTATAAAGTGGCTTTAAAAGATTAAGAATTATGTTGGTGCGCATAACGTTTTCGTGTTTCAACGTTTCTCTGTGTAATTTCAATAACTGGATGAATGTCGGCTTTTTAAATGAATATTAGATTTTACTAAACGCAGGGGCTTGTAACATTATGTTTTCTTGCTGATACAGTTAAAGCAAAACGAAGGAGCTATGTGAAAAGAAAGAAAGGTGAGAGCTGCTTAAACATCAGACTGATATCTGATACAGACTAATGATGATTATATCTTCAGAATGGAGACGTGAACGTAGTTACATTTTGTCATGTTCAGACAGTACGAGACCCCACATGTCCAAAAGCAAATCTGAACACTTAAGCTTGCATTCCAAAGAAGTTATTTAAGGTGTTACGTCTGTCCTCATTTTCTTCCTCCCTCGCCTACCATGTACATGCCTAACATTACATAAATATAATCAAGGTAATGCGGTCTAGTTGAATTCTCAAGTGATACATGTGATATTGGAAGAAAACCTTGCATCTGCTTTTAAAATGTATCTGTTTATGTAAGGAATGAAGCACGGCATGGCGTGCAGTTATAGGAGAATATTCAAGACAGAGTGGCTGTTCCCTACCTGGAAACATCATGTCCTGAAGTATTGTTCCTTTTATAACACAGAAATTTACCAGCCATTAAATTTGTAAAAATTCATTAATAAACATCATGCTTTTTAACCTTTTTGTAAATATATTTAATGTTGTTGAACATCCACAAGACACGTTAGTTATGGTTATCACGTATACTATAGCAGCTATAAACAGCTGTTCTCTCATCAGCCTCTCTTTATTTCCTCTATATTGAAGTTAAAAGACTATAATAAGAATAATAAATACCTGAAAGTTAAAATTCATCCACCTTTCTTTTTTTGTGTGTATGGAAAACTTACTGTTACATAGTGCTGACACTGGAGACTCCTTCCATAAATGTTACATAATGGTCCCCTTACAGAAATCTTCACCATTTATGCAAATATATTTTATTATATATATTTATATATATTTAATATATAAATATCTTTATTATTAGGCTTAGATTATGTAGGACACGTGCAAGCGCCTGTGAATGAGCATGTTGATATAAACCTGTGATTTGAATTACAGCTGCCTCTATTGCCAGAGCTGCTGTTATAGAAAATGAATCACCACGTTCTAACCAATCAGAGTGGAGAATTCAACAGCACTCTGGTATCAATAGCTGTATAAAAGAGATTCAGTGTTTGTACAGTTACTTGAAGAACAATCTTTTTAGATTTCTCAGATTTCTTCTCGTAAGTTGCATTAACATTTGGTTATTCAGCAGGGCTAGACATTACACTCTCTTACCTACATACCTTTTCTTTCAGCTTCACCATAGTTACTGAGTAATTCTTAACACTCACTGAACAATATGTTTTAAGAAGAATAATGGGATAATAAGCCGAGGCTTTAAAGGTTTCTTGTTCTGTAGTGTTAATGTTTCTTTTTTTTACAACAGCATTGATTTGCTAATCCTTAGCTACTGGAGGTTGAGCTTCTGTTCATTTGAGTGACGGCAAATAACACAAATCTGCACAGCTTCCGGGATCTATAAATGGTTATTTCCTTTAAATGCATGTTGGCAATGACGTTTTGGATTGATGGATTTGCCCAGGGGCGTGTGTGTGAGTGTGTGTGTGTGTGTGTGTGTGTGCTTGTCTGTCACTCAAACGCAGCTCTTTCTGTTCAGAAAAAAGGGCAACCTAAATGACGCTGGAAATGATCCAAGTGGGAGGGTCGGTATACAGGGTCATGTTAAATGGAGTAATGAAATGGGACACACACACACATACACACACACACGTTCATTTGCTGAAATTTGGAGTGATTTCCCTGGAGCAGGCCCGGTCCCTTGAGAGCTTTGATGTGTCGAGGTCTTACCATATCTAGTCTCAGTGGCAGCAGTCGATGCACATGCTGTTCTAGAGGAAATGAAATTACATATCTGGTGTGTGGGTGTGTGGGTGTGTGGGTGTGTGTGCGTGGGTGTGTGTGCGTGAGTGTGTGTGCGGTGTGAGCACATGTGTGAACCAGGGGTTCAGTAAAAAGTGCCCAACCCCCCACACAGAATTCAACATCACTCTCTGATGACACGTGTCGTATGATATTACTATGTATGCTTGTGTGTGTGTGTGTGTGTGTGTGTGTGTGTGTGCGTGTGCATGTGAGTTAGGTACTTAATGTCCTGGGCATTGGTGCATGTCTGCATCTTCTCTAGTGAAGCTCTTCTCTAATTGGCTCTAATAAGAAGCCGTTATTGATTGAGGACTGATGATTGGATATCCAATCCACCTTTCATCTCCTCCAGTAACCAAGCAGTCGTTTCATCTCAATCACAGCCTGCAGTCAGTACAGCCACCAATGTCTCCTTGCAAATTAATGAGAATTCACACAAGTCTGCTGAGAGGAAAAGTTAGCAACAGTTAAGCTTAGGGTAATGGATGAGAGCGCTTGTAAATTTTCTTATGACTTTGTTTAAATTAAATCCAGCAAAATCTATCTTGCTTGTTAGAGTTCTTAACAAATGCTTTACTCGGCCTGTTCAATCCATTATTATTAGTTGTTGTGGAACATGTTGTAGTATTTTTTTAAGGAACTACTCTAGCATGTTTGACATATCTATACACTGCATCTGTAGTGTATGATCGGCTACAACCATAACTTCATTTTAATTGAAGTTTAAGAGCAATATATCTACTACATCTGTAAACATCCCTGTACTGAGAAAAGAACTGAAAAGCAGCTTCCTGGAAGCTGTGTTTAAATTAGAAGCCCAAGGGCAGTTGTCAAAATCCATTATACCACAGAACTGTTGAATTCTCAAATCTGATTGGTCAGAAGGTGTTACAATAACGGCAGATTTGTTATTTTTCTGTAGTAACGACTCATACACAGGGACTTGTATGGCAGATGCTCCACATAATCTTAAAACTAATAAATGTAATTAAAAAATGTGTTGTTATTAACAAAAAAATACTTAACATTTATGGAATGAGTCTCCAGTGTCAGAAAGTTTTCTGCCATGATAGAGTCTTGTGCTTTCCGGTTTCGGCTGTGTATATAATGACTGTGTATAGCTGCTGTAACATAAGTGATAACAGGAACTAACTTGTCTTGCGGATGCACATTAAATGTAAAAATGTAAAACCACAATAAACAAATAAAAGGTACGACATGTCGTTCTTTAATAAAAAATGGTAGCACTGGCAAATTACTGTGGTATAAGACGAACAAAAAAAAACTTTTTTGACATGCAGTTATAGGAAAATAATCAATAATCAAGGGTGGTAACACTAACTCCGCTTTTCACCTGGTCTCATCACGCCACCCTGTCATTGATTAATAATTAATAAACATATAAAATACACACACATATATATATATATATATGTATATGTATATGTAGTTTTATCCATATTTTCCAATACTCAGCAATACAACCAAAAGTAATTTCTGTTACTTACACTTTCCTGAAGGCGTCTGTGTGCAGTCAAGTGGAAACTGAATACACTATTTCACATAAACACAAATTCTACTCTCTGAAAAGCAGTCTATATATATGTAAGTAGCTTTCATTGAAGAATAAATGATTCTGCCATAAATAAATATATTTGCATAAATGTCAAGTGTCTGCCCTAACAACTGCCCTTAGGCTTCCATTACTCTTGTGAGTACAATAAACATTTTCATTGACAACTATTTATAGAGATTTCAACAAAATGAAATGAGTTGAAATGAGGGCATTACTAATAGTCAATATTAATTCATTATTGATATAATTATAATACAATTATATAATATCTGAAGTATTAATTAGCATTTTTATTCATATTATTTATTTATTTTTCTTTTGCTTGCTAAAAAGCCAAGCCCAAAATAGCTCAACTGATCTGCTGTATCACTTTTTTTTTTTCTTACAGAAAAGTAAGAATGTAGAATCGGTGCAGATTCTCCATCACACCAGCTGGTGAAACATGGCAGATGTGTTTACAGCTGCTGATGTCAAGTGTATGAGCTGGTTTATATCATGTACTATAGATTAGAATTTCTGACAGCGATGAGAGATTGATGTGGCGTTTCATATGGAGCTGTATGTCAAGCTGAATTGGACATCCTTTCAATACATTTAGTACTGCTTGCTTTTACTCTCCTATGCATGGATACTGCAGGGGTCGTCAACTAGCGGACTGCGGTCTGGATCCAGAGCCAGCGAAGTATTTCGGCGGATTGAAATTTCCATAGCAGGACTGGACATCGTGTTAAAAAAAAAAATGTCTGTAGTGACTCTAAGGGACCATCGTGGCTAGTCTAATTCTCTCGTTAAATCTCATGCATTTATGTAAATTATTGACAATGAAAATTGTCTTATTTATAGCCGTGAACTAATCATTATAGTTTTAATAATTTAAATGTGACCATTGTCGCTATTCAGACATGTTCAACCTGGGTTTCCCCAATGAAGTACTGTAAAATTTACAGAAAACAACTGTAAAACATATTTGCAATAAAGAACTGTATGTACTGGGTTATGTGTAACCGACACACAACCCAGTACATTTGCTTGACACAGGATACAACTGAGCTGAAGGGTCTTGCTCAAGGACCCAATCAAGGCAGTTTGGTGGTGCTGGGATTTGAACACATGACCTTCTTATCTGTGACTTGAAACCTTAAACACTGAGCCTCTACGACTAGATCAGATGGTAGAAGTAGTTGAATCAGTGCAAGCTAGTTGTAGTGGCACTGATCAGAAGGTTGTGTGTTCAAATCCCAGTGCTGTCATGGTTAGGCAAGACCTTTAACCTTCAGCTTAGCTGTATCCTGCATCAGCCAGATGAGCATGAGTAGTGGGTTATGCATTATTTTATACAACATTAGGATATTATAGTTGTTGGTCCACTTCCGGCTGCTCCCGTTAGGGGTTGCCACAGCAGATCATTGGTCTGCATATTTGATTTGGCACCGTTTTTGTGCCGGATGCCCTTCCTGATGCAACCCTCCCCACTTTTATCCGGGCTTGGGACTGGCACTCAGTGCGCACTGTTGCATGCAACCCCAGTGGCTGGGATTGGTTCGAACCTGGGCCACAGCAGTGAGAGCGCTGTGGCCTAACTACTAGTCCTCCAGGGACCCCACATTAGGATACTATAGTACTTTACTATAAATATATTTTACCCAACTTGCCAATAAATTACTGTAAAATTTGCAGTAATTTTTTACAGTGTATCAGAATGTTTGTAAGCAAAGCTGGACCTTCAGAAATTTTAATTAAATACCCCTGATCACTGGAATGAATCATAATGCCACTATCCACTGTCACCCAAAAGAGGATGGCTTCCTCTGAATGTTTCTTTCTCATGTCATCTCAGGGAGTTTTTCCTTGCCGCTCTCGCCTCTAGTTTGTTCATTAGGGATCTAAATCTACATCCAGATTTCTACAAAAGCGGCTTTGTGACAGCTGAAGTTATTGATATCACTATACGTCTGGAGAAACTGGATTTGTCATCCCTTCCAGAGGAAAATAGTGTGGAAATGAGATAAAGTGGTACATTTTAACCCTGTTTGTTGTGGCTCAGTCTGCATGTTCCAGCACAAATATTAATCTAAATGTGCTGTCAGGACTGCTTTCTGAGTCGAGATGTGTCAGTGTGATAGTCATCAGTGTATGTGTTTTTTGTGGTGCTGTTTTTCATTATAGTGTATAGATTAGATTTGCAATTCCTCCTCTGCTGTTCAACCCTGCACTTGTCACCTATTGCATGCTTAGCCTTCAAGCCGGCAGCTTTTTTTTTTAATCCTAAATATCTCCAGGAAGTGTTTCCACATCTTCATGGAGTGTCTATGGATAGCAATATTAATTTACGCATTAATTTAAGCTGCTCACCTGCTTACCTTTTGTGAATCTGGATTAAAATCCTATAACCACTAGAGGGCAAGTCAGAGCCAAAACAGAGCCAAAACATTGCTGACTACGAATCTTAAAATATTTTCTTATTGCATTCTGCTGAAAGAGAAACTAGCTTTCTCTGCTTACTCCTCTTTAAAACTTTCCACCATTGCTTTGCTGAATCTGTGGTTTGTCTGTCGCACCACATCAGAACAATCCGCTGCCCCCATTGTACGTGTTGGTACTGCATCTCATGGACACATATTGTTAATTCATGAGGACTTACACAAGCAATGCTTCAAACAAACACAGGATACTAAACTTGAGGCAATACACAGCTCAAGGCAGTCAAAATCAGGTAGCGTGGAGCCTAGGGGTGGTGTGTGTAAAAACCGCCGATGCGTGCTTGAGGGTTTTGGCTTTCTAAATAAGCCTGATTTGGCTTTCACCGTAAAAGGCAGTGTGTGTGTGTGTGTGTGTTTGTGCGTAGTGGGACTTGTGCTGCCTTGACTATGCCCTTTTACTCTGTAAACACTCTTATCTGGAAGTAGTGCATGTTGTCTGTAGAGAGTTCTCGCTCTGACAGATATCTCCATCGATAAGCGAGGAGAAAAGCTGAACACTCTTACGAAGTCTTTCCACTCTGTTAAAGCTTTACGGAAAATCACATGTTCATCACATATGAATAGTCACATGATTTGTGTGTGAAATCTACACATATAGTTTTTATATATATGCACTTCATATGCTAACACATTTTTCACATTTAGTGCACATGTTTTTATTTTTATGATTCATTTATTTTCACGTGCCTTCTCACCCGCGTGATTTATTTTCCCATGTTCATTTTTCACATGTTGGAATGGGGTTTCATATTTTCACATGATTTGTGACATTTACTTGAATTCATATGCGCTTTTCCCACATGATCACATATTTAATACAATCCCACATGTGAAAAACAGATGTGGAATGTGTAGGATTTTTCCGTAAAGGTTGTCAAATGGGCTTTGGATATTGAGGATCAGATCAGTCATGGGTCACATATTACATAGCTGTGGAAAATACTACATATTTTAGTATTTTATTTTATTATTTTTATTTTATTAAATTTTTTTTCTCTTTTTTTTTGTACAGAGACGATCTTGGACACACGGACTGCCACAGCTGAGCTCGGCTGGACAGCGTACCCTGCATCAGGGGTAAGTGTGTGTGAGAGTGTGTGAGTTTTCATATTGTGGACAAATATCTGAACATTTTGGTGGTCTTTATGAGATAAAATACTTTTTTTTGTTTTTCCCCTGACACTTTCTCCCAATTTGGTCCTGGCCAATTCCCACTCACCCAATATCCAGCTCTCCCCTATCATATGACTTCTACCAACCAGGGAGGGTGAAGCCTAACATGTGCTTCCTCTGAGACACATGAAGCCTGCTAACCATATCTTTTCAAATTGCTGCTCATGCTGCATTACAGGGCAGCGTAACACACCCAGAGGAAAGCGCTGTCCACCCTCTTCTGCATGCATGAGCTCACAGACACCCATGATTGGCAATGACTCTGTAATTGACGGGAGAGAGAGTATGCCATCCCTCCTACCCGTAAAGCATGGCCAATTTTGCTCTCATGGACTCTCGGCCATGGATGACTGTGGCAGTGTTATGATTTGAACTCGTGATTTCAGAAAATCTAACACTAAAATAGCTAATCAACTCCCTCAAGTGCAATAATGGATACTTTACTAGTAGGTAACACCACAGATGTGCTTGTGGGAGAGAATGGGTGGGAAACTGTCTGTGTGTGTGTGTGTGTGTGTGTGTGTGTGCGTGTGTGTAAGAGCGAGAGAGAGAGAGAGAGACATCTATTCCCCAGTTTTAATAAAGCTGAAAATGTTAGAGCTGCGTTTTATTGGTAAAAGGTAAACGCAACCAAATGCTATGTCTCGCTCCAAAGAGGCATTTCTCATTAATAGCACTTTAATAAAAGTGTCATTTCCCCAAGTTGTAGCTCTTTATTTATTTACAGCCTTTGGAAATTGTTTACTTCTTGGCTTTTGTTGGTAAAAAAAAAAAAGGCTTCTAAGGAGCTGAGTTCTGCTCTATTACCTGTAACAATAACCTGCGAAAGAGTTTAGGAGAGAATGAGACAGAATTAGTCATTAAATCATTTTGGATTACCTTAAAAAAAAAAACACAGTAAAATGATTACGCACTCCAGGTGTTGTTATTGCTGAATGTAAATGGAGCAATATTAGTGTGTGTGTGCATGCGTGCGTGCGTGTGTGTGTGTATGTGGGTGAGAGTGTGTGTCGGCTTTTCTCTTTGCTCTCTCCGCTTCATCAGAGCGTCGTGGAGAGAAGCTCCCCATGCTATTTCATCAGCACAGCCATTATTCTCCATCCAGCCCCATTCACAGTGACTTAATGACATAATGAAGGCACTTAGGCTCCACAGAGTCCGCAAAACCCAGCTAAAGGCACGGAGCCAAGGCAGAGTGGAGCTTTAGAGAAATCAGGGTGTAGGGATACAGAGAGATTAGCATTTAGAGCCAATGTGAGCTCATTGAGATATAGCAAGGTCTAACTCTCACTCTCTCACTCTCTCTCTCTCTCTCTCTCTCTCTCTGTGTGTGTGTGTGTGTGTGTTTCTCTTTTTTACTAAAAGTAGCCTAATCTATAGTTGCTCTTTGGCTTTAAAGTTCTTGTGAAAGTGCAAGAATGTAAGAATTTGTGTAAACCAAATTGTACACAAAGGTTGGGGTTTGGGGTCATAGCTTTTTTATGAACTTTCATATAATATGAAATTTATTTCAATCACCCTTTATTTACTTTAAGTAATTTTAAGTAATCAGGTCATCATCAAAAATCCACCTACAGATTAGCACAAAGATGCAGTCTACCAAATTTCAGCTCAACCAGACTTATGGTTCCTGAGAAACAGTTATTTAAAATTAACTCCACCCCCAATGGCTGAACACGCCCCAAAATTTACACACGCCCTATGATTCTTGTCATGATCATGCCTTTCAATTTCCATGTGAATCCATCCAATCCAATCCATCAGGAGTTACAGCTGTTTGAGTACATTAAGCTCCACTCCACTAGAATGGCATGTGACGGCCATAATGTTTACACATCTCACTATGTTTTTGATCATTATTTATGTTCAGACATTGCTGAGTAACACCAAAGATACACTAAAGATACACTAAAAATCTTAAGACTAGTTCACAAGAGGATATTTTGTATATTATGCAAATTAGTTCAAAATCTGAGTGGACGGAATTAAATGGTTCACGAGATATGGGCCAAAATGTAAGACGCTGCGCTATAGGGCCGCTTTCAGGTCGATCGGGTTGATCTCGCTTGCTTGAGTAGTGGGAGGAAGTACTACTTACTGACCAATTTTCATGTCTGTACAATTTTTATATGTTGGTTAGATGCCACTTTCAGGTTTTTACACAAGTTTTTATGCTGACTCATCTTTCTTGCTATCACAGGACCGCAGTGGGGACAACAACTGCAGCCATATCACAAAGAACTTGCTATTTATTTATTTATTTAATTTTCAAACATTGTCTGACAAAGCCGGATTGGTATTGGATTGGATTTGAGATATGATATTTAATTTTCCAATATGATTCACTGAAAGTATTTATGCTGCAGTTGGGTGTGATTTTAACTCTCAACACATCATCCAAAAAACACATAAAATCATCTTCTCACATTTTCTTCCTTCATATAACATTTTGCATAATTCGTTCAACAAAAAAACTCATCGAAAATCAGCTTGATTACTGACTTTACATTTACAGTAACAAGTGACAAAGCGACACAGGAGACCATTCATTTTCTATAAGCATGTGAGACAGTGACAGTTAAAGCACAAGTGGCATTTAAAATGAGATTTTATCAATTCTATGCAAATACACTATAATGCAATAAAGTGCCAAACAAAGTAGCTTGAACAATTCCTCAATCCTAGGGTGTGTGGTCTGATATTTTTTGATACTCACAATCTTTTTTGATACTCACAAACTTTAGTTCCTACCTACAGTTCATTCCCATTTACCGTTTCGGAATGAATGAAAAAATGAAAAATGGTTTCACCTTATTTTGTCAGATATGACCTCTCATTAAATGTGTATAGAGACATTATGAAGAAAAATGAAGCTTGAAAAGAAGTAACAGTGATCGTTTGATGCCAAGTAACAATCAAATCAAACAACAGATGTTCAGCCTGATTAATGAATGAATTAATTTGTGTTTAATTAATTACTTTTGAGAAGTATTTACATTTTGGCTACTACTGTTTCTCACTGAAACAGAAAAGCTGGATGGTAAACACTTAGAAGTGACAACAGTAGCAGTTGTTATGTGGTCACAACAGACAAACTACAAACGGGATGAGTGATTTGTCACTTGCTAGAGTGAACGGTAAGAGGTAGTTAGGATCAGTATGAGGTGATCAGCTGATACTGCGATACCTTCAATTCAAATTCAGATGTTCAGTTGCTCCCTCCTGATCCTCTAGCACTGCTCGACTGGTTCCCACCATCTCTCAGGGTACAAGGAAGACCTGCATCAAGACTCTTCTCTGTTCTGGCACCTAGGTGGTGGAATGAACTTCCCCTAGATGTCCGAACAGCCGAGTCACTGGCAGTCTGTCTAAAGACTTACGTCTTCCTAAAGTACCTAAATCATCACTTAAAAAAAAATTGTATTGTCTTGTTCTATAGTTCTTGTTACTATATTACCTCCCCAACAGAGTTTATGGATTGATGCTATTCTTAGTCTGTGACCTAGCGAACCAGTATCAGAATGTATTTATTGACTTCATAGCACTTTTGTAAGTCGCTCTGGATAAAGGCATCTGCCAAATGCCATAAATGTAAACGTAAATGTAATTTTTATCATTCACAGTCTAATAGGATTTCACTCAGAATTTGTAAGAGCACTAATGAGCAATAGTAGACATTAAGTCATACGGGAAGCAAAAGCTACTAAACCTGGAACTTGCTCTAAAGTGCTGCTAAAATGATGAAGTTTTCATAATAGTTAGCTTGTGCCAATGACTACTGATGTACGATCACGAGACTGTGTTGGCTTCAGGCCAGAGTTCTCCAAATCTCATCTCTGCAGTAGGTACGCTCTCATCACTACATTAAGCGTAATGAGGACTTTGATCATTAGCTGATGAACTGAATCAGGTGTGGGAGCGCAGCAGGAAGTCCTGATTGAAATGAAAATGCCCTGAATGTAAATAATAATGGGCTTAATATGGGAGTTGTTAAGCAGATAATCTAAGCTTCATAACATTTCAATGAGATGTGCAATGGATGAAGAGATCATTATAATAAAGGGGAAAAAAAGACAAAAAAAAACATGCCAAATACTTAGCTAGCCAAATAATTTAATTAGCTAATATTTTTCAGTTCGGAGTTCTCCCAGTCGCTCAGTCCTCCTCTAAAACGCTATTTCTATCTGCTGCAGTGTTTGCGATGTTCAGGGTTTTTTTTCTCCCAAGTTCAGTACAGAAAGCAGGAGTGAAATTGAAGCTGGAGTGAGTGAGTGAGACAGAGAGAGAGAGAGAGAGAGAGAGAGAGAGAGAGCGATAAGAAAAGTGCAGCCAGACAGAGATTTTTTTTTTTTGCTTTATAAAACTAAAAATCGATCTTCCACCACCACTTCACCAGAATTGCTGTTCTGGTTTGACCCAGAATTAAAGACATCACTTGGCCTTTATGTTCAATGTTATGTTTTGGTTCTAAGAATTCACCTGCTGGCAAATTTTTCCAAAAACTCCCTAAAGAAACAACTGATTGATACCAACAACACACAATTCTTACAACGTGTATAAAAAAAGCTACAAAAAATTTCATTCCAAGTTCCAGACACACAGAAGAGTCTATTTTGTATTAAATCCTACAGGGACAAAGTTACTCTGTTCAGCGATAAATTCACTTTTACTGTATTTTGGTGGAGGTATTGGTTCAAGGCTAGGGTTTTTCTCTGCCTTTGTCATAGACAATAGATTCTATGATGAATATAAACACATTTCAGAGTTTCTGAGACATTTTATAAGACATTTTTAGGGCACCAAATGTAGAAAGTTTAATCATCTTTTCAAACCTTTTTTTTTAAACATTTGAGGCCATTCTGATACGTTTATATGATTTACGTAAAATACATTTTAACTTTCAGTAAATCTTAGATGTAAATGTTTAACATAAATATAAATATTAAATGTAAATATTAAATATAAATCTAGCAACGGCGTAAAAACTGCAACCTTGGCAACCCTGTGGAGCTGTCTTTCCTTAATGACAGAGAGAGCGGGGGCAATCGGCGTATGAATGATACATTTAGCTTCTACATTTGAACATTTACATTTAAGATTTATATTCATATTTAATATTTACAATTACATTTAACATTTACATTTAACATTTACTGAACCTTAGACCTGTTATTTGACATGAATCACCATCTAAATGTATCAGAATGACCTCAAATGTTCAAAAATGTCAGAAAAGCATATTAAAGTAGCTTTTTTAATGGGATTAAGTGAGCTAGACAGTCAGTTTCTATAGTCTGTGCTATAACATTAAATATAAATGTGACATGGCAAAAGCAAGACTAATTGTTACTACACAAAAGCCACGCATTATGTAATTCAGTAATGCGTGTATGATTTCCATAATACGAGACATAACCAAACCAATAAAAACATCCCATTAGGCCTTGTTTCTGCACTGTGTGTTGACTGTACATTTATTTTTCTATAATGTCTTTTTTAAGAACACAAGTTGCTGTTAAAAGAATAGAAGCAGCTCCATGCAAAACATGTGCACATATACACACACATAGACAAACATTAATAGCACTTGCACCCTAAATCAAGGAAGATAAGGCGACAGGAAGCACACAGAGATTATTGGAGTTGCTGAATATAATCACATGCACTCACATGCACTCACACACACACACGCACACACACACATTTCACCTGTTAGTGAATTAAATGACCAGTATAATAGAACCTGCGGCACCCTTGCATGCAACCACTCTAGATGTTCCACAAGCAAGTTTATTAACACAGCCGGTAAATCACAGGTTTTTGTGACTCCTCACTCCTCATGCATCAAGGCAGGAGTTGTTTCTTGTCTCTCCTGCAAGAGATGCAATCAGCTATACATTAGAGAATCCAAGGGGAGACTGTCTGATTGTTTTGTCGAGCACCTTCCTACCATCAGAATGAAGGATTTCTCCTTTCCACTGGTGAGACACTTCAACAGCAATAAATGTAGCAATAATGGCATCGCGGATTGTGTTGCTAGCTGTTCTAATGTGGGGAGACGTAGAGAGAAAGCGCTCATCTGCATTCTGGGAACTTTGGAACCCCATGGAATGAATGTCATGTTTTGATAACACTTATTACCAGCCATTTCAAATATCCACTGGTTTCACATCCTACAGACTCACTTCGGTTACACAGCTGATGAAGGACACTGCAGATACTTCCTGGATTATATATACTGTACACTCACTAGTCACTTTAATAGGAACACCTGTACCTCTACTCAGTTTGCAATTTTCCAATCAGCCAATCATCAAACATCAGAATGGGGGAAAAACAGAATCTCAGTGGCATGCTTGTTTGAGCCAGACAGGCTAGTTTGAGTATTTCAGAAGCTCCTGGGATTGCAAACAAAACAGTCTGTAGAATTTACACAGAATGGTCTGCAAAACCAGTGAGCTGTAGTTCTGTGGGTGGAAATGCCTTAATGAGTGGTCAGAGTGATTCACTGGCTTTTACTGTGCCTATTATCCTGTTTTAGTAATTATTGTACTATCTTGCACTGTATGCACATGTTTGCACACGTGTACTTTATGTATTCCTGTGTAGTCTTATTTAGTTCTGTGTAGTCTCATGTAGTTCTGTATTGTTTATGTAGCATCGTGGTCCTGGAGGAGCGGTGTTGTGTTTCAATGTGTACTGCACCAGCTGTATATGGCTGAAATGACAATAAAGCCACTTGACTTGACTTGACTTGACTTGAGAATGGATAGACTGGTTTGAGCAGACAGAAAGGCAACAGTAACTCAAATAACCACTTTTTACCACCATGAAAAGCAGAAAAGCATCACACAATGCACAACATGGCAATATAGGGCTACAACAGCAGAAGACCACATTGGGTTCCAGTCCTGATAGCCAAGAACAGGAATCTGAGGCTACAATTAAAGATTAGTCTTTTTCCAATCTTCATATGTCCAGTATTGGTGAGCATTGCACTGCTGCCACATGATTGGCTGATTAGATAAGTGCGTGGATGAACAAGTGTACAGGTGTTCCTATAATCTGGCCAGACCTCATATATATATATATATATATATATATATATATATGTATGTAATAATATTACTTCGAGAACTTGGAATTTTAATGTTCTAACTTCTATCTATAAAACCTTTCACATAAGTTCAGTGGCATATTAAAAACATATTTATAACTTTAACTCAGTTTCGCATTAAACTTATGATTCTAAGGTCTCAATCGGTTATTTAGTGATATCCAGAGTAGCGTTGTGTGCGGTTCTGTTTTATAATCCCACTCCCACCTGCTTCTGCAGACATGACCAACTGACTGATCCTGCTCTCACAGTTATTTTTGTTTGTACACCCACCCATGACATTTTCAAAAGAATTTACATCATTTCCCAAAATTTAAATGCTTAAAGGTGTAAGCAATTTAAACCACAATGGTCCAGACCAGGATAAAGCAGTTAGTGAATATGAATGTATTAATGAATAAGCATAGTCCAATTAACACCTGATGTCATCTAAAGAGCACAGTGTCCAATACACTCCCGTGTTAATCAACGTGGCCTTTCTTTGTCTCATAAGCTTCAAATCTGACAGCTCTGGCCTGTCTTTGTCTCATAAGCTTCAAATCTGACGCTCCTGTAGCACTGTTCTCGTGGGGCTCTGTACTATTGAGATGTTCAGTGATTTTTATTCAAGTTCTTGATGTTTACAAAAGAGATACAGAAAGCATCTCTTTGGCAGTGACAGAGAAAACAGTAAGTATAGTACAGAAAGATTTTTTTGCTTTGTAAAACTAAAAATCAATCCTCCACCACCATGACGCCAGAACTGCTGTTTGGTTTGACCCAGAATTAAATACATCACCTGGGCTTTAAGGTTCTCCTTCTGGGTTTTCAGAAACTCTCTGTGTGTTTTAAATGTTTTTGTATGGAATTCAACAGCTGCCATTAGACTTCGGTTATATAGATGTGTCGAAATTATTGTCTGTTATAATAACACTTGCATTACAGATGTAGTAGATAAATATTAGTCTGAAACATGCTGAACTATAACTTAAAAATGACATGGATTAATGGATGGATGGATTGATGGATGAATTGGAATTACGATTTACCACATGGCAAGACTTGTAACAGTTAACAAAAGTGAATACCTACACACACACACACACACACACACACACACAGGTAACACAACTGCAAATTTAAAAAGAAATGCTGAACATGGATTAAGGTGTGTGTGTGTGTGTGTGTGTGTGTATGAGAGAGAGAGAGATTTGATACTGACTGTGCTATGTAAAAGAACTAGATTGGGTTTCTGGGTTTGTAGGTTGACAGAGCATACACACTCTTCTATGGGACGGTTTGTATTACCTCTTTTGAGTGTCATCACTGTTGAAATACCGCCCCGTTGCATCATGGGCCGGAAAGAGAAGATGAACTCGAAGTGACAAGCTGAGAAAGTCCCTCGCGTGATACAGCACAGGCAATTAAAGGCAAATTCAAATGGAGCGAAATATCTAAGAAAGCCTTCTGCTTCTTTACTGAGTTGTGGGAAGATAATGGTGCCACAGAGACACTCTTGTGCTAGTCACACAAGAGTGAATGCTAAAGCCGGGCAGAGAATTGGGAATGGGAAGCATGTAGCATATAATATAGAACGCTGTCAGCTTGCATTTAGACACATGCACACATGCATAAGTACTCTCTCTTTCAAAGTGCATTCATTTAAATAAAGGGATAGAATTGAGGCAGATTCAGTTTAGCATACAGCTGGTTGGTGTTAAAACTTGGAATGCATCAATAGAATTTGTCCCAGATGTTTTGGTACTCATCGATACTGATTCCAGTACTAATACTACAACGAGTAACCTACTTTGTATTACACAATATCATGGAACATTTCATTTAGCTCGGGTTATATTGGTTGGTGCCATGTGGTGCTAGCAATTTACTCAGTTTTATGTTGAAGATATTATAGCATTTAAACAGTATCTTTAATATAGCTGTGTGATGGCAGCTGATCTGAGTGAGTAGAGCAGTATCAATGAGCGTGGTCATTAAAAATGGCTCAGTGCTCAGTGCTCAGTGCTCGCAGAAGTGAAGTGCTCACGTGTGGCAGTTTCTCTGCATGCTTGTTTCACTGCTCCACACTTGCAAATCCCTTTTTTTGCACACAAGGCACAGCACCTTGTACTCATTTTAATGACCATGCTCACTCATACTGCTGTCCGTCTTCACACTCTCTATTCAAGATACTGTTCATATTAATTTTTCAGGTTACGTGTTGTAGGAAGATTCTGTAGTTCCTCCGATTGATATTTTCCAGATTTCTGTCATTTCTTGTCCTCTGTCATTACAAAAACAAAAACCACTAGGTTTAGATCACATAGTATCACATACGAGTGCCAGTATGAGTAAAATATGAGCATGAGTAAATGATCATGTCTTCAGACCGATACCTGATCCCAGTGTCGATACTGATGCTAGTTCTTACAGTTCTAATATTTTTTAAAATTTAGGTTTATATCTATCCACTGGGCAGATACTTTTGAAACTAGTGAAATGAATACGACCCAGGCATAGCTCTTAAAAGAGCTGGCAGCAATTTCAATGCTGCAAGTTCATAGCCTTTAGAAAGGTAGACTGTATGATTTGAATGGATCTCAATGACGACTCAGAGGATAAAGAGGCAGCAGAATGGATGGGGTCATGTTTTGATGGACTGCAGTCCAACTATTAATAAAACACTTCAGGAATGTGTTCATTATTAATTGGCCTCAAGGTTTGACCAACTGACTATAAAAAATGTTTAATATATTGGTAGGTCCAACAGAGAGAATCTCTAACATAGGATGAATGCTAGTTCTCAGCAATATTAGATTTAATAGTTAGAAAGCTCTTAAACTATAACTGATACAGTTTCTGAGTCAAAGCTTACGTGTTAAAAATAGAGCAGCAAATAATAAATAGTAATAAAAGGGTCATCAATCACGTCAACAGTTTAGAAATGAAGACACACCTAGACAGTCCTAAACTAGATTAGCTATTTTTTTTATATTTATTTTATTTTATATATATTTTAAGCTCACTGATGATAATTGGCAGTGGCTGTCCAGCTAGACATACTGGAACACGGCTCTCACTTGACATTTCCAAGGGGCAAGTCTATTTTTGTTTCTGTGCTATTTTCTTCAGGTAAAATATCCTAATTAAAAATGAATTAGCTGACATATACCATGTTTAAAATGTTTGCAGTAGTTTTGAAGTATGAACTTTTGTTTTGCTCTGCCAGATGAACAAACTCGCGTCTGTCGTTAAAAAATAAATAAATAATTTTTTAAAAAATGGCACAAACCTGGTGCCTCAGAGACATTTGGCCTTAAAAGGTTAAGGGTGTTTTTGTCTTGATAATCAAATGCTTTTGGAAAAAAAAACAAGAGTAACACTTTCCCTGAAGGTCACATCTATAATGAACTAGGAACATATTCCTAACATTGTGAGTTATAATGCATGCATAA
This sequence comes from Pangasianodon hypophthalmus, assembly GCF_027358585.1. Classification (NCBI taxonomy): domain Eukaryota; kingdom Metazoa; phylum Chordata; class Actinopteri; order Siluriformes; family Pangasiidae; genus Pangasianodon; species Pangasianodon hypophthalmus. The sequence continues at coordinate 12,486,357 of NC_069730.1, read as the reverse complement.
AGAATTATACACATGCACTACACATTATACACAATAATTCTTAACATAATGCATTATAAGATTGTAACGCAATATATCACCACGACCAAACACGCCCAACCTCACTTTGGGTATAGTGCATTATGTCTTATAAATAGCTCACAAACACAACTTATATGGTATTATAATAAGGTTATAATATTAATAATATGTCTGTCAATAAGCTATACTCATAAATACAATTTATATACATTTAGCTACTTGTTAAAAAAAATCAGGGCCAGTCTCAGTGGATCTGTGTGTGACTTTCTTTATTATTCGTATTATAATGTATTGTGATGCCCAATGTGTAAAATGCCTTATAAACACTTTATAATTTTATGAATTTATTCATAGGTCATAAAACATATAGCCTCCATAGAAAGTATTACCAAAACAATTAAAAAAAAAAAAAAAAGGTGCACTTTTTGAACTATTTATCTTTCTTTGCTTTATTTTTCTCTCTGATTAGCAGCAGATGGTTCTTAAAGCAGTTCTTCAAGTCCGCACCTGTCACCTCTCTCCAATGTATGCGACAAAACAACTCCTTAACCACACATAAAGCCAGCGAGTGCGTCTGCAGTATGGCTGTTCAAAGCCACTCTGGTTACGCCACTGAATAAAATCGTGTCTGCCGGTAGCTGATAGGAGCTTTAAATGTGGATTCATTAAGTGAGCGCGTCGATGTTTTCTTTGAAGAAAGGAAGAGAAGAGTAGCAACTTGCATTTAATCTAATTTCAGATATTCACAGTTGTCTTTTTTTTTAGCTTTTCCTTTCGTTACACGCTACTCTGTTAATTGTGTGAACGCTGCAAATGTGACAAATTCACAAGTGAATTTGCTAATGAGTGAGTTCGTCTGCTGCACCTGATAAATTGTATTAAAAGTTGGGAGTTTGGGATTTTGTCACAAACTGGAAGAGTGGAACCAGAGCTGTTCTCACATTTGCAAATTTGTATGTATTTACATGAGCTAATTTGTATGAAAAGTAATGAATGGTCAAGATTAGGGTGATGGGAGGGGCTAGTGGTCATATTTTTTTTCTTTATGAATTTATTCATAAGAACTATATTACTCACTATCATTTATTAGAATTTGTTGTAAATCATTCTGGACAACCATCAAAATACTGCAGTTTCATCAGAAGTAAGATGGTTGAAGTATCAGGAGACCAAGAGCCAGGTTATCATAAAAGAGATGGTTTATTGAATGCATGAAGACAAAGTTCTATAGTCTAAACAAAAATTGAACACAGCAGGCTTTTATACTGATGTGTGCATTTGCAAGAGGAACATATAGATAATGCCCAAGGTTAAGAGAGGAGAAAAACATGAGCGAGGACAGAACATCATGTCCCAAGGAGCAGACACGTGTAAATCATGAGTGAACAAAGACAGTTACAGAAATCACTTTAAATTGAATTGATCTTAAAATGAATAAATCATGTATCCATTAACAAATAATCATGGGAAAATCAAAATTAATCCCACAAATTTCTATTGATTTTGCATGAGATTTTGTTGCAGCTTGAAGTACTGCATAATAGAAATGGGCATTAGTGCTAGTATTAATACTACTTAATACTAGTACTAGTATTAAGACAAGATGTATATTATACTGTATGTGTTTATTAACATTAATGCATTAATGCTGTGCAATGTATTTTGTGACTACCTGGTTTAAATTATGCTACTAGTTACATTTTGGGAAATAGCACCAACTAAATTTGTTAGAAGATACTGCAAACAAAAATAACAACTGCAAGAGGATTAAAAGAAAGGAAAACAGTCTCTAGTTAAGACCAGTTCTGACCAGACAATGTTTTTCCAATCTTCAGCTGTCCAGTTGAGTCTTCTGCAGTTGTAGCGCATCCATTTCAAGCTTGTTTTTGAGATGCTTTTCTGCTCACCACGGTTGTACAGAGTGGTTATTTGAGTTACCGTAGCCTTCCTGTCAGCTCGAACCACTCTGGTCATTCTCTTATGAGCTCTCTCTGCAACAAGGCCTTTCCGCCCACAGAACTGTGGCTCACTGGATGTTTTTTTTTTTTTCACACCATTTTGAGAACACTGTAGAGAAAATCTCAGGAGATCAGCGGTTCTCTGAAATACTCAAACCTGTCCATCTGACACCAACAAAGTGACTGAGATCACATTTTTTTTTTTGCTTTCTGAGGTTTGAAATGAACATTAAATGAAGCTCTTGACCTGTACCTGCATGACTTTGTGTATGATTGGATAATTGTATGAATGAGCAGGTGTACCTAATAAAGTGAATAATGAGTGTATATATCAGTTACATATTGTATTATTGTAGTCCTATTACTTTCAGTTACATTTTTACCAGTCTAAAGCGAATTCACAGATGACAGAAGATGAAAATGACATGAAAATGCTGATGAAATAGAACTAAATGCTGTACAATGCAAATTCTGAAAACCAAGCAAATCCTTAGCAGCCAGTAAGCAGGGCAAAAAGTTATGTAATAATAATAGTGTAACAACCCATGTAACTTCAATGATTAAACCATTATGGGCAATTAATCATTTTTTAATTAATAAGAGATTTTAAAACCAAACTGATGGTAGTCTTACTCCTTACTCTTTTATTCCTGGATATAAAAATTGATTGTGCTGAACCTCAGCATGCTCTGTTGTTTAATTCTGTGGTTTTACAGCAGCACTGTGCCAGCAGTTTCACCATGTCGAGAAGGATGTATTCTTTTGGGTCTTAAAAACAAAAGAAAATAGAGGACACAAGTGGACAAACGTTTATTTTATGGTATAGTTCATTACTTATTTGGTCAGAGATGTTTTAGTGGGCCAGCAGCAGTTGGTCATCTAGCTAGCTAACAAGTCATAGAAGCTAGCTAACAAGTAATAAAAGCTAGCTAGCTAACAAGTGATAATAGCTAGCTAACAAGTCATAGAAGCTAGCTAACAAGTAATAGAAGCAAGCTAGCTGCCAAGTCATAGAAGCTAGCTGCCAAGTCATAGAAGCTAGCTAACAAGTAATAAAAGCTAGCTAACAAGTCATAGGAGCTACCTAACAAGTCATATAAGCTAGCTAACAAGTCATTGAAGCTAGATAGCTAATAAGTCATAGAAGCTAGCTAACAAGTAATAAATGCTAGCTAACAAATCATAGAAGCTAGCTGACAAGTCATAGAAGCTAGCTAACAAATCATACTGTGCGTTCAAGTGCTCCTGGGAAGTTCATATTTTTGAGTTGGGAAGTTGTTATTACGACGTCAGGTGTGTTCAAGTCACTTTGGTCGGAGCAAGATGGCGGTGTACCTTCTCTTAATTAACTACAAAAAATATAGCAGGGGTTTTTAACTCTACTTCTAGAAAATGAAGAACAAAGAATGCATATCAGGTGTGTTTTGCTTTTTTATGTTTTTAATCAATTTATGAAGCCACTGTAAACTTTATCGTTACATGTTATATCGCAATTGTACAATGCTGTCACATTTTGTGCAGGCAGTTAGCTTGTTTTATTGTAAATAAAAAGCCTGATAAAGACAGATCACTGCTAAATACCCATTCAAATTCAACTAATTTACCCTCAACTACAGATGTAGCTTCCATAAAGTCCACCATGTTTTCTGAATGACACAGCACCCCAGCTCAGAAACTCAGCACTCAAAGAAAATCTCGAGTTTCCCCACTCGTAATTATGACTTTGTGCTGGCGTGCGTGTGCATTCAACTCGTAAATACAATCTTTCCGACATGACTTGAATGCACCAATAGAAGCTAGCTAGCTAGCTAAAAAGTCATAGAACCCAACTCCCTAACAAATCATAAAAGCTAGCTAACAATCAAAGCACTAAGCGTATCAGATTGTATGTTTTCATCATCACCCTTTGATGCTTAAATGAATTACAGAAAGTCAAATAAGCTGCTAACCAAACTACGAATCATATGAATAGTGTTGTTGAGTTGCTTATGGCATACAGAAGGCTTGGGCTGGCCCTGGTATATCACCTCATTCTAATCATGCTAATCAGACCTTATTAATATCTTGCTGAAATGTTAGCTAAATACTAGCTTTTGTTATTTTTTTGTTAAAGTCCCCCACTGGAAATTTTAATACCTGCTCATTATTCTCTGTCAAATCGTTTAAGCTGCCAAAATATGCAAAATGCACTTCTGAACTGGATATGTTCAGCTAATAATCTGGCGATTCTGTGTATATCCCTTTTCCCAAATGTATTCAGATATACTTCCCTATATTGTGTGGAGGTAAAGACACATAATCCTCTTGCAACTCACTTTCTCTCTCTCTTACTCGCACTCATAGCACACATACTTGTTTGCCCATCACTCCAGCTCAGTCTTATTGCTTTACTGCACACGTTTGCACTCATTAAATCCTCCTTTCAAATCCCCTCCATCCCTCACATACACACGCACACACTCAGCACATAATGAGGCGAGCTGATGAATTAAATATGTGCTGCTGGAGAGGCGGCTGACCTTTGACCTCCGGATGGGGAGCAGGCCAAGCAGGCGTGAAAGAGAATTACCGAGACAGACACGGGTATGTTCTGGGAACGGCTGTTTGTGTGTGTGTGTGTGTGTGTGTGTGTGGAGATCTCAGGCTTGAGTAAATGTCAATAGAGGAGAACAAGAGGCAGGGATATAGGGACTTTCCAGGCCTCTGGCTTTGTAATGAACGGAATGTTTAGGGAAAAGAATGACGAGGGAAAAGAAGACGGGGAAGATGAGGAAAAGATATGCTGAATCGTCTCTTTACTTTTCTTTAACTCTCTGAATTTTGCCCATCTTGATATCAACATTCATGGCCAAAAGCAAGAGTATGTGCCTCCTGAATCCCTGCCGTCCTCCCGGGTGTGATGTGTGATATGATTGACAGGTGTCTATAAAAAAACGAAAAAATGATGAGCTAATGGATGTCCTCTCATCAATAAGCATCCCAGTTGGCCTTCCCTGTCCATCTCTCATTGACCATCTGTAAACCATTCATTATTAATGCTAACCCACAGCTGAGTAAAGAATGAGGGAGAGAGAGAGATAGGTCATGAATCTGAAATGAAGAAGAAGAAGGAAAAAAAGATGGCCAGTCATGCCTGTTACACTTCACTCATCAGTGTCTCTCTCTCCCTAACACACACTCCTGCTTTTCATGATCTGTCCTTTTTAATTTCCTCTCCCAGGATTTATTGTCAAATTCTCTTTCCTTTATATTTGTACTCCTATTTTACTTCTGTATTTTTAACTTCTTCTCTTTATACTGTCCATTGAGACTGCATTCTCTTTCACGAACTCTCTCTCTCTCTCTCTCTCTCTCTCTGTGTGTGTGTGTGTGTGTGTGTGTGTGTGTATACGTGTGTGTATACGTGTGTGTACGTGTATTTGTCTTTGTCTACAAATGCCCTTCAGGTAATGGACACTGCTTTCTATTTTCCCTGCACTCACAGCTACCAGAAAGACAAAATCAAACTTGACCCTTTTTTTTTACTTTGTCTCTACAGTGTAATATAAAGTATCCAGTAGTCATAAAAGCAAAACTAAAAGTTAGCGAGGTCTTGTATTGTGAGAATTTACTTTTTCTTTGTTTACTTTTCTTTGCTGAATCTACTTTTTCTCTTTATATAAATATACATACATATATATATATATATATATATATATATATATATATATATATATATATATATATATGTATGTACAGCTTTTCCTGTCTTACCCGTCTGCATATGACCAATAGATATTAGAAATAAGACTGTTTCATTTGCAGTCATACTCTGTCTCTCATCACCTGCATCAGCTTGACTGCTGCCTCAACTCCAGACCTCTCAACTCTCTCTAACTTACCTGTTCTGGGCCTACACTGTCGATTACAGTTGTATATAATTTAACATAAAATGAATGTTGACATTATAATTGGAAGTTATTTAGCAACCAAACACATAGGGTAATTAACATTTAAGCATTAATAAGAAAGGTAAATGTTTTACCAGCTCGGTCCTGTTCTTGTCTCACATTAGTTTGTTATTGCTGCTCTGCCCCTCTCCTCTCTTTGCTCTTTGCTCCTTCTCCTCTCTCTCTCTCTCTCTCTCTCTCTCTCCCTCTGTCTCTCTCATCCACCCCAATATATATATATATATTTAGGCATTCATCAATATACTTGAGTGCAGCACCCAAGTATCACCTGTGTAATGGAAACATTTCATTAACATTTGCATTTAGTCATTTGGCAGACACTCTTATCTGCAAGGAGAGATAACTTGAAAGATAACACACTAGTCCTGGTACAAGAGCTAGACCTTTGGTGTATCCTGTCCCCTTCTGCTCTCCGGACCTGCCTGATCCATCCTGCAGCCCTACTTCTGGTTGGAGTTGTCATCGGTTGGAGATCGCTCGCTGCTGCTAGGGGTGGCCCCACATGGACGGCCTAAAGATCATTGGGATTGCTAGGAATGGTGTCGCTTGGGGGCCATGGAGAGGGCTTGGGGATCTCATATGGGGAGTTGTACTGTGATGGCTTGGGACTGCGATTGCTGTGGTGGCTTTGGGGCTGCGGTTTGCTGCGAGCAGTTTCGCACTCAGGTCTCCATCAGTGGACAGTGGATAGGTTCAACAAACTGGACTTTGTGTGAAAACTAATGAATTTACTGCACTATTTGCAGTAAACTGTACTAATTGCCCTATTTGTCCATGTAGTACACAGTCATAGAAGGGATTTATTTATGATTGCACTATCCATTATCACCCAGATGAGGATGGGTTCCCTTTTGAATCTGGTTCCTCTCAAAGTTTCTTCCTCATATCGTCTCAGGGAGTTTTTCCTTGCCACTTTCGCCTCTGGCTCTCCTCTTAACTTCATGTAAATTCCCATATTTACAATTTATTTTGATTTAATTTATTTTGAACATATTTATTTTTGTAAAGCTACTTTTTGACAATGTCCATTGTTCAAAGCGCTTTACAAATAACATCAAATTGAATTGAATTGAAGTGTAAGCTATAACTAAAAATGACAAATTTCAACCTAAGTGCATAAACTAAACTATAATTAAGTTCAGAAAACCAAAAAGTAATACAAAAGACAATCTGTAAAGAGACCAATAAGACTAGCTAATAATATTGTCATGTTTCACCTTTTGCTCCCAACCTACTAGCTATCATCATGTTAAAGCTCAAGTTAAAGTTTAAGAGCCTCGTTTACTCAGAAATGTTACAGAAGAAAAATGCAACAAAACCAGTGTAGAAGTTCTATAAGAGAAAGGAAATAAAAAATTAAAGTGAGTCACAGAGAACACCAATTTGTTTTTCAAAAGCACCGCAGAACACGTGAACTTCCCCAACATCTCCGTATCTAACCATGACCCTCATGTGCACATACACACACACACACACACACACAAAGAAGTGTGTCCCCAATACTCAAGTCCGATTCTCTATTCAGACCGCCTCTCCCCATGCAGCACACTTTTTCATAGAAGATTATATGAATAGTTCTCATTCACTGCTGTTCTGCAGCCTGTTTTTGAATAGCAATGGATGGCTCCAGTGCCTTCCAGCAATAATTTTCTCATTTGGACTCTATTTCATGGCATAAAATTGAACAGACATTGAATTTGTTGTAATATGCGAACAGATTGAAATTCACTCAGCTTTGGGGTTGGGTTAGTTTTCGGCTGATGGGAGTTTCTCAATGAACCTTTTCACACCATTACTTATGAGGCAAATTTACTGCTCTGAACTATTTCTATGCTCATACTCATTTTTAATACTAAATTAACATCCATGTTCTCTCTTACTCTCTCCTTTCTGTCTCTCCTCAACACTCTCTCTCACTTACGCACACACATATTGAGTTTCTGAAGTACGTACAGTTGGAATATAGTTTTCCTTGAATGCTTGATGTGACTTGACTTTTTTTTAAACAGCTGACTCCACCAGAAATATTATTTCATTTTGCAGAACACATTTTGCAAAGTGGAACACTTTGCACAACTTTCAGAAGAAAATAATAAAGTGAGTCCAGTATTTCCTCCAGTGATAGTTAGTCAGTTTTTTTTTTTTAAATCACATAACAATTTCAGAATATATACAGTAAGCAAGCCATCACTTTGAGCTGTAGTAAATATTCAGAGGTAGCTGCTCAATCCTCTACACTTGATATTTACAGTAGTAGAAGAACCAAACCATCTTTCAGACTGATTAAGAGAACACAGTCTCACAAGGAGTTTTTATAAGATATTCATAAGAATAAAGTTATGGACAGGGGTGAGAATAGTGTAGGCGTATAACCAAAATATTGATACGATCCTAGAAGACATTTCTGCAATACACAATATGTATTTTTAATACAGTAGTGCTGCATTAAAAAGTATAAAAACTCAGTCGAATGATACTTTAATATCTGCTGAAATAAAGCAGCAGTGGAAATTGCAATAAAATTTAAACATTTCAGTTCACTTCAGTTCAGTTTTATTTGTATAGCGCTTTTAACAGTGGACATTGTCACAAAGCAGCTTTACAGAAATATATAAATTCAAGCTATACATTTTAAGTTTATACACTATATAGAACTATAAATTATATAACATTTATAACCTTTAAAACTTTAACATTAAATCAGCTGCTTCTAAGCAGAGTTTGTAATTGTTTGTTACAAACAATTAACATGTTTATATTTTTAAAAAAAGATATCGTGATATAGACAATATCTCAGAAATGTGTATTACAACATATTTAATTGCAATATTGATATTATATTGTAGGGAATATCATATTGTATATTATATTATAGGGAAGTGCTTATAGCTTTTCACGCATTTAAAATCTAACAAAATCACTCTTGCTTTTTTAGAAATGTTAGACATTTTTAGACAGGTCTTGTTGACTGTGTGTAAGGTTGATTATTCTCTGACATCTAGACATCACTAAAAATCAAAGCTTGTCCACTCTATAACTATAGAAAGTGGTTGATCTGCTCAGAATACAAATTTATTAGCAACACTCTGCATAGTTAAACGAATACCTCACCCTCAGTACTAATCTGGCTTACTGTCACGATCGATCAGTGACAGGTTAGAAAGAGAATTTAGAAAATGCTAACTGCCCTGCTAGTGTACATACATGATTAGCAATGCTTGTGTTTGAAATCGGTTTTCGTGTTTACTTTCTCAGGTCAGGTCAGTCTCTTCGTGATCACAGGTATCAATCTTTTACACGATTTTCCTCATGGACAGGCCTAGAATTATAAATTGACATTTCTTATGCTATACATTCCAACCAACAAACAAACAAACAAACAAATAAACCTCAATGTGTTATAATTTTTTTAGCTATAACTGTTAATCTCAATAAGCTGTGTAACTACCTCGAGCCAAAATAATAAAAAACGGACAAACAAACAAACAACAGAAAAAGAAACTAATATGTTTTAGTTTTTTTATTTTATTTAAATACAATAAAATTAAATTATACCACAGTAGCATTTCTAGCTGATAGGCTTATATTAATGCGCTGGTGCTGATATGTTATTGTTTCTATAGTAACAGCTTATACACAGGGATGTGTACAGCTGATACTCCACATAATCTAAGACTAATTATAAAGAATTGTTGATGTGATTAATGTTTTCGTTTATTTAAGATTTATGGATGGAGTCTCAGGTGTCAGAGCTTTGCGACTGCTACGGTGCTTTGCAGAGTTTCCCAGCACGGGGAAATCTTCAGGACAGAGGAGTTTACACTTTCTGGTTTCTCGGTAAAATGATGAGCTATGTTTTTTTAAGAGAGAGAAAGAGAGAGAGAGAGAGAGAGAGAGAGATGTAAGGGAATGACTGTTTATCGTTGCTATACTATAAGTGAAAACAGGAAGTAACTTGACTGTTTGACTGTTAAAATTGCTCAGTGTGTCATTCATTAATAACACACACACACACACACACCATGCGGTTATACAAATATATTATATCGGACAGCATCACATCACCCCAGCTGTCGCGTGTTATTTCTTGCATAATACTATTTGATTATGTCGTTTTATTAAAATCGATTTTATATTAAAATCATTTATCTACAAACTAGGTTCTTCATCCATCCATCTATCCATCCATCTAATCCCCCTCTTTTTTTTTCTTTCCTGTACCACAAGCATTGCAAAATACATAGGAAATGATGCAATACACTTAATTCAATTAATTCAAACAGGAACACGGCTTATTACCTTATACTGTATGTGTCAGTGTATACCTGGCACTGATAACCCATTAATCCGGTTTTTCTTTTAACGTTTCTCTAAATAATAAAAAGCTCTTGGAATCTTGGATAACCAGTTGGCTTCCTGTGACCAAAAAAAATCAACATAGTCTCATCATTCCATATCTGTAATAATACACTAATAATTCCCACAAACTGGTAAAATGTTATGCATGTTTAAAGTTAGAGCAACATGTGGGTTTAGTGACTGTAGCTTTTCTACCAATTTCATTTGTACAAAGTCCAAATTTTTACAAATTTTGTCAAACACTCATTAGGATTCATGTTTGCGTGACATTTGGTAGTGAAATCACTAACAAAACCCGGAGGAAGTGAATATAAAAGCCATCATGAGGCTCGGTTGCAGTGCGGAGGCATGTGCACCTATCAGAAAGTCTACGTAAATAACACCATGGTGCATATTTCATGGTACACACTTTTTTATATATAAGGAGTGCTGTGAGCAGAGAAATGAGGCGAGAGAGATAGAAGTATTACGGACTGACAGGTACTGTCTGATTCTCTCATCTGGTCAGTGTATCTCTTTTGTTTTTGTTCACTTGCTCTTACAGTTAGTCTGTTAAAGCAAAATCAAACACAACACCCCAAGTTACATGAGCTGTCTGTTGGCGAATCAGTCCTGATTGCTTGTCTGTCTCTGCTTCGTTGTATCCCGTATTCACGTTTTCTCTTACTATCTCTCTGCATTTCTCCTCATCTCGCTCTCATCTCCCTCCCACATCTCCGAGTGCAATAATGCAGTGACATGTTGGCTTATAATGGAGTGGCAGAGCAGATCAGCAATGATAACAGTGATCATGTTACTGCATATTTTAGCTGTGCTGAAAGACAGAGTGAGCTTAACTAGCACGCCATTCAACTCAGCATGCACTGAATTATCAAACCCCGTACACACCCTTATCACATGGCAATGCTGTAAAGCTGAGAACACACACATAAACACAAGCATAATGATACATTGGGAGTAAGAAGCAGTAGGAATCTGTTGATAAGAACTGCGCTTTTGTGCAAGAGCAGTCTGGCGACTGATACACTCACCAGATACTTGAATAGGAACACCTGTACACCTGATCAAGCATGCAATTATCCAATCAGCCAATCATGTGGTGGCAATGCAGTGCATAAAATCGTGCAGCTAGGGGTCAAGAGCTTCACAACAATGTTCACATCAGACATCGGAATGGGGATCTCTGACTTTGTGGCGTGGTTGTTGGTGCTTGTTTGGTTTGAGTATTTCAGAAACTGCTGATCTCCTGGTATTTTCACGCACAACAGTTTCTACAGTTTACGCAGAATGGCACGAAAACATCCAGTGAGCAGTAATTCTTGTTGACGAGAATATCTGAGAGAAATGATAACAAGAGAAATGGTTCAATCTAATAGGAAGGCTGGTCTAACTCAAATAAGCACTCTTTACAACCGTGCTGAGCTGAAAAGCATCTCAGAATGCACAACACACCAGACATTGAGGTGGATGCGCTATGACAGCAGAATACCACATCATGGTCCACTTCTTTCAGCCAAAAACAGGAATCTGAGGCTACAGTGGACACAAGTTCACCAAAACTGGGCAGTTGAAGATTACAAAAATGTCAGCTGGTCTTTTTTTCAATCTTTAACTGCCTAGTGTCAGTGAACCTCAACAACTTCTCAACAACCTTTTTTTTTTTTTTTTCTCTTAAATTTGATTGTAGGCTGCTTGGTTTTAGCCGCATGCCTGGGGTGGTCAGATCGAACACAAATAAAACCCACCTGGTCAAAAAATAAATAAACGCCTCCATAGCAGTCCATTTCACTTATACTGTGTATACAGCTGAAGGCCTCTGTATTTTCTGACCTAAAACTTTCTACTTCCCACCTGATCGAGGTCTGAAACAGAATAGATGCTCACAGTAAGCTAGTGCTTGTTCGTGTAAATATAAAAAAAAGTTTTTAAATATATAAAAATGCAAAAGAACAGTTGTTATTAGTGAATGGTTAGTGAAGCATTTATTTTAAAAGATTATATAGGATGTAGGATATGATAATTGTTATTATCATACCCTGCAATTTAATACGTTGTTAATATGTAAGTTAATATCAGTGAATCAAAGATAGTCTGTAGAATATGATAATTCTTATTATGATAATTCTTATGATCATATCCTACAATTTTATACGTTTGTAAGTTAATTTCACTGAAACAAAGATAGTCTGCAGTTTATTCATGAACTAATGAACTTGTTACTAATTATCCAAACACCCCCCTATTTAGTGATCTAAAAATATATCATAGACAAACTTTAAATTCTGATTAAATTCCAATTCTGATCTCTTTCTGATCTCTGACTTTATTAATCAGAGTTAACTTGGAATGCTGGTCAAATAGCCTTTTCCTATTTAGCGCATTCGTATTAGAGCCAAGTATACTTAGGTGAACTTTAACCCTTGGAACATTGTAAACCTGTGTGAGACTGTGTGAGTGTGAGACTACAAAACAGTAAACTTAATAAAATAAAAACATAAATTTTTTTTTGGGTTCATTGTATCCCAACTCTAATGCACATTTCAGAGTAAGAGTGGCTGGATTCCAGCGCAGCAGTAACACTCTGAAGGCCTCGTTCCATTTGGCAACAGCAGGCTTGTTTGACTGGTGTTAATGGAGTGCACTTGCTTGCTTGCTGCTTTCCTCTAGGAGAGAGAGAGTTGAACCTGTAATGGACATTGTGAGCGTTGCTGAACTTTGTGGCACATTCAGCATAAAGTGTGTCTGATTTACACACTTTTCTTTGGTTCTTTTATTACACTCAAGAGTTTGTGTGTGTGTGTGTGTGCGTAGTTGCACAGGCACACGTGTTTAGTTGGTATAGTCTGTTATACATGTTTTTGTCTACTCAAAATAACCTTGGTGGAGATGACTGTATATGTGTTTCTAAGGGAAAATGTGTGTGTGTGTGTGTGTGTGTGTGTGTGTGCGAGAACTGTTTCTTTTGTCTGCGAGCAAGCATACTAAGGCCTTCTGTGCTCTCAAGAAAGACGCTTTTTTTCTGGACCAGCTAAACTCTAACACACAAACATACATACACACACACACACACACACACAGAGTACAGCACACACTGTCCTTGCTCAAATCCGTGTTGTCAAGGAACAGCTAAAATGCACAGGTAAGAAGAAGTTATACTCGTGGGAATATAAAAACCCGAGAGAACTGCTCTTTCAAAAGAAAAGAAAATGTCATGTTCACACAACACACAATACACACACAGCTTTGCTCGTGTTCCATCAGTGGGTCAGTGACCATGACAGCAATCTTTAATAAGCTCCAGAGAAGACACATGATAGACGTATGCATACAAATACTCTCTCTCTCTTTCTCTCTCTCTCTCTCTCTCTCTCTCTCTCTCTTTCTCATAGACACTGTCTTTCTTATTCCTTTCTCTCTCTCTCTCTCTCTCTCTCTCTCTCTCTAGACACACTATCATAGACACACTCCCTCATAGACAGATTTTCTCCCATAGACACGCTCTCCCATAGACATACTCTCTCATAGACCCACAGTCTCACAGACACACTCTCTCAAAGACACACACGCTGTCATAGACACACTCTCTCCCATAGATACACTCTTTCATACATACAATCTCTTTCATAAACACATTCTTTCATAAAGACACTCTCCCATAGACACACACTCTTTCATAGACCCACAGTCTCATACACACACTCTCTCAAAGACACACATGCTCTCATAGACACACTCTCTCCCATAGATACACTCTCTCATACATACAATCTCTTTCATAAACACATTCTTTCATAAAGACACTCTCCCATAGACACACACTCTTTCAGATACACTTTATCTCTTACAGACTCACACTCTTTCATAGACCCACAGTCTCATACACACACTCTCTCAAAGACACACACGCTCTCATAGACACACTCTCTCCCATAGATACACTCTTTCATACATACAATGTCTTTCATAAACACATTCTTTCATAAAGACACTCTCCCATAGACACACACTCTTTCAGATACACTTTATCTCTTACAGACTCACACTCTTTCATAGACCCACAGTCTCATACACACACTCTCTCAAAGACACACACGCTCTCATAGACACGCACTCTCTCAAAGACACACACTCCCATAGACACACTCTCTCAAAGACACGCACTCTGTCAAAGACACTCTCTCCCGTAGATACACTCTCTCCCATAGATACACTCTCTCCCATAGATACACTCTCTCATATATACAATCTCTTTCATAAACGCATTCTTTCATAAAGACACTCTCCCATAGACACACACTCTTTCAGATACACTTTATCTCTCACAGACTCACACTCTTTCATAGACCCACAGTCTCATACACACACTCTCTCAAAGACAGACACGCTGTCATAGACACACTCTCTCCCGTAGATACACTCTCTCCTGTATACAATCTCTTTCATAAACACACTCTCTCACAAACACACACTCTTTCATAGACCCACAGTATTATAGACATGAACGCTCTCATAGATACCCTCTCTCTTATACACACTCACATAAACACACTCTCTCATAGACACACTCTCTCATACACACCCACTCCTAGACATACTCACTCTCATAGACACACTCTCTCATACACACAATCTGTCATAGAAACACACTCTCTCATAGATACACACTCTCTCTATTATACAGTATACACATTCTCTCTCACAAAATGAAACACACACACACACACACTCTCTATCTGTGATGGAGAGTGCTATGGTTGTGTGGATGGTGTGCTGAATTCTTAAGAGGACTGAGCAGAGGAGTGTTGAGAGGAATTTATTTTTTTCTTTTTCTCTTCTTTGCTATCTGCCTCTGTCTCACTATTTCTGTTCTGCTCTGTCCAATGTTTATATCTTTGGCTAATTTCCTATTCTGCCTCCCTCTCTCTTTCTCTCTCTCTCTGTCTGTTACACAAACTTAAGATGCTGTCTCAATTCATTCAACTCTTAAATATGCGATGTTGCGTTAATTTGGGGGGAGAAGCAAGGCAAAAGATTGCAACCCGGTTATGTCAAGAGACATAACGTTAGGATATCTAACATGTATCTAACATGTGCGATGGTGGAACAGCCTTTAGACAGGCTGTTACAGTTGTGCATGTGTGTGTGTGTGTAAAGACATATGGGAGAGTAGTCATATTTGAGACAGTGGTATGTGTGTGCGCGTATGTGTGTATGTAGTGTGCAGGCAGCGCTCTGATATATGAACACCGAGCTTCCTAGGAAATGACCTCGCACATGAAATTTTTACAAGCCGGCAGTGCAGGAGAGACTTTGATTCATGATAGTGGATCATGGAGATTTGTTCACGTTGTATTTTTCATCATCTTAAGCGGTCTTGAGAGTGAGAGAGAGAAATCTAGACTGGGAGAGAGATAAAAAGAGAAAAGGAACGAGAGACAGTAAAACAGTCCACATTTGCGCAAAGATTAAACAGCACACAGACACTCATCTTTTTCTTTTGCACTTTTCTTTCTCTTTGTCTTCCCCTGTTCCCCTTTACCTCCATAAGGTTCTGAATAATACACTCACTACCATTCATCTGCTATTACTCAGCAGTAAGTAAACACACACGCGCACACGAACACACACACACACACAAACACACACACACGCACACACACGCACACACAGCTATTTTAAAATCCGTGTGGAGATGTTTGATGTTTGGAACACTGGCTCTTCCATTATGGCAAAGATGACTCCTTATGTAACGCTGCTGTCAATTTTTTTCATTTTCTCTCCACTCTTGCTCCATATAGGAAAAACCTTTTTTTTTTCTCTGTCTAAAGCAAATGGATTTATATGCTTGATGTAGCTTGTTCTCTTCTCGCTTTCGTCTTAGGATGCTTTCTCTTTGACGGATGTAAAATCTAGACAATAGACCAGGTCCTGCCAACAAACAGGTTTTTTTTAATTTATTTTTTTAACAAGATGGCAGCGTCCTCTATATCAGGTGTCATTAACTGGCAGGTACAAACCCAGCAAAGTATTTCCGATGATTGAACCGAACCGATACACGTATGAAAACGACATTACTTTTTTAATATGAACCAACGCAGTCATGTGTATTCATGAGCTACAATATATTGTCATTCTAAACATATACAGGTATACAGTCTAATGACAGAGCATTCTCTGAGGCTCTGGTGCAATATATTATACACATATTAAAAAAAAAGTGACAGCAGTGGAGTACAAGATCATCACTGGACAACATGTACAGGAAATTAGGAAAAAGAAAAAGTTGTATGGTAGATAGACAAGTTATACAAAACAATGATTAAACACTGTACAATATGTACAACATAATAAATACAACGCAAAAACTAATTGTCCAAATGGAACTTTATCTGTGTCTATGAGGGAATTGTGTATTGTGCTGTTCCTGTATGATGGTTATGTAAAGAATATATCATAACTGTCATAAGGAAGCTTACTGGATCAGATACTAGCTACAGGGCTCAAGGCATTCGATCAGAAAGGAAAACTTTTCAGACGTTTTATGGATTTTTCAGTATATTTTCCATCTGTGGTCTGATTAGTGAACCAAAGGTGAAGTTCAGGCTTAGTGGTCATATCTTCATTTGTATGGATGACATCCATATTTAATAAATTAATAAATAAATTTCATATTCATATGATATTTATTAAATCAGATCAGGTTCTTATCTATTATCCTGCTGTCTCTGGTTTTTTTTTTCTCTTACTCTCTATATCACTCTCTCATTATATATTCATCTCTCACCTTTTTCAGTGCAAAGGATTTCATCATTGCAAAGAACTTATAATAAATATACATAACTTAATCTTATAGTGTCATATCAAATTTACCGGTTTTACCTCCTGCAGTTTCAGAAGCATTTTACTTGCATAGCTGACAGCTAGTGAAAGACTTTTATCAGAAATGTCCTAGATATTCTGTCAGGTAAACTCTGGCACTGAAGCATACGCTGTTCAAGATGTTCTACATGCAAATTCATGAACACAAAAGATTCTCTTCTGCAAGATATGCAATCAGATGTAATTCGAGTTAAAAAAAGAGAGAAAACTAGCCGATCATTTTGTGTAGCATCTTCAGGGGTGAACGAAACATATCTTTATTAGCGAGTCCAAAAAATAAAAGAGTAAACGCTGTAATGTGATGCTAAGTTACATGGTTTGGATTCCCAAACCCTAAATAACTAGCCTAAAAACTGGTAGCTAACATAATATAATAACAAATGGTGAGCTAGTTAGCTAGATAAGTGCATTATTACAGGTTAAAGGAACAATATGTGATTATTATCCTTTTAGTGTAGCACACTGTGTGTGCATCCAGGTTGATGGTTAATGTTTCAGCCATGAGCTGGTGTGTTCAGTCCTCTCATTGCATTTCATGTAAAATATATTATTTAAGTCTCACAAGGATCTTTATTTTTTGAGGTGATGTAGCAGAGTTAATAGGACTGTAGTCAAGGATGCCAATTAAACGTAATTCCAAGACCAGGACTAGCTGAGATCATATTTAGTGAGATCAATGCCTAAGACTGAGACAAGTCCAAGTATAAACACCACTAAGTCCAAGACAAGTCCAAGTCAATACAGAAAATGTCTCAAGAGCGGACTTAAGTCCAACCACCTTAAGAGCCTACATGACAGCTTTGTGCTTGTGTGTGTAGTGCAGCAGAAGACTAGATTTGTGCATGTCATAGTTACAGCATTGAGGTGCTTTTGTTTTGTAAAAGGCAGAAGAAAGGAGGGGTTTTATTTTTTTCTGGTTGGTGAACTTAGCACTGAAACAAATGGAATGTATGGTCAGTCAGATTTAAGAGAATATATATTACATATAGCTTACTTAAAAATATTACGCTTCTCATCGAAACATGATTTCATTGCTTATACTAAACTTCATTTAAACTAATTTCTAATTACTAGATTGAATTATATAGTGAGCTTGACCAATTCATACACTGCAAAACATGATAGCCACATTACGTTATGTGAACTTCTCTTTAACTCCAGCTGTCGTGATAAGTTTTGGATACTGAACTCAAGTTGATAAGTTTTCAAAAATTAAAATTAAAGTAATCCATTGTCTTGAGTACTGGGTTTGATTTTATTCAGGGCTTTGTGATCAAATCATGTTAGATCTATGAAAACAAAGTGTGTTAATGTAACTCAAGTCATTCATGTGGAACCAGTGTACACATTTGAATTGAGTAAATTCAATTAACTGAATTTTTTTTATTTCAGTGTACTTGTCTGTCTTCATACCATTAGTACAGACACAATATTAACATAACCATAAAATGATAACAATTAGAAAAAAAAAAGCTGTTATACAACATTCATACATGCAATAATTACTTCCTGGTTATCTGTATATTCATTTATTAATATAGATCCATACAGACCTGCCAACTTTTATGTTTTTTTTTTTTTTGCATAGGAGATCCACAGTTTAACATCGGAGTACGCTAGTATGAGTTATCACTTAAAAATGCGGCAAAAGAGTTTTCTTCTTTGCCCAATAAAAATGACAGATGAGCCAATCAACATAGGAATCTGGAATGATTGACAGCTGCGTAGGTGTTTTGAACTCTCTGATATCACCTGACCCCCTGGAAGCCCCGCCCCCTTCCTCCTATCTCACATAAGTAATCTTTCAGCCCGTGTTCTTTCCCCAAGTGCAGCTAAAGTTCTAAAATGTGCTTAAGATGCAGCGTCTTACTTTCTGTCCCGATAAATGGAGCATGTTTTGAGTTAATTAATGTGAAATAAAATCTATTAATATATGTTTGAATTAGATAAGAGTTAGAAGTATAGCTATAGATAATGTTCAAGTAAAAAACAAAAAAGATTAAATAGGCCTAACGAAGCATCTAATCTAATACTTTATATAAATAATCATTTTAATGGCAATGATAGAGAGTGATTAAAAATGCTGTTTAATATCTTTTGTGGTGGAAACTGGAGTGTGTATGTATAAGTGGTTTTATAATAACCACCAGGCATTTGGAGAAAAAAGCTGCCGTTCATCTGTTTTAGTTAAGATGTAGACACTAATAAAGTACACTATACACACTTTCTTCTTATTATAAGAAAAATATGTTACTTACAGTAATTAATAAGAAAGTGTGCATGTAAATTCTGTATTTAAAATGTACTATTTTAACCCCGTAAACCTAACATACATGTCTGTACATATCATAAGGCATTAAATTGACTCTAGTGCAGCCATGTTCACTTCGATTCCTTATTTTTTTTTGTTACGAAGTAATGAAGGAGAGGGGAAGTGTTTGTTTTTGTGTGAGCCTGCAGTAGAAAGATAAAAATCTACCAGATTCGATGTGTTCGGGTGGTTGTGGATGTGAATATGAGCGCAGCTGCCACACCCAATAACCGGGAGTGTCACACAAAGCATCTATTAGATTAGGATGATATATGAGTGTGCTCTAGTGTGTGTCTTTGTGTGTAGGTGTGTGCATTTTTTGTGTTATACCCAATATTGTCTTGAAACATTATTGCAATATATGAATTTGTGTGTGTGTTTGTGTGTGTGTGTATGTGTGCTCTTACGTGCTACAACACACACAAGCAGGTGTGAGATGTGAAGTGCCTCTGGCTGAGTGTGTGTGTGTGCGTGTGTGTGTGTGTGGCATGGGGCTGGTGAGCGATGGCAGTCATTTGAGCAGACGGAGAGAAGACACTCCCCAGACTGACGGCCCCTGGGTCCCAGACTCCGCTGGATTAATGACGGAGCTGTTGGACAGCTCCATGTAATGCTGATAAATTAGCATTAGTGAAGAGAGGCAAGGGGGCGGAGGTGGAGGCGAATTTTGGATGGAGGGAGATGGAGAGAAAAAATAGGCTTTCATTTGGGCTTGGGCTTTCTGCAAACTCGTTTATCATCTCAGCACTTGTTTTGCAATTCAATCCCTATCCAGGATCGTCATTTCATTTTCCAATTTTCCATCTCCAATCGCGGGCTCGCTACAAAAATTCCTTTGGCTTTTCAGCAGTTGCTTAGTTATTATATGTAGTTATTCTGTTATTACACATTTATTACACTGTTATAAAGCTTTTTTTTGGTGTTTATTTGCCTAAGAAAGGTCAGGATTCTTTCTTTCAACAGCTTCCACCATTAAAATGATGAAATGTGTGCGGGGTTGAGGGTTAATGGTGTGCGCTTTCCATCTCAGTTCTCACGGTGGGTTTAACAGATATAGGGAGTAAATGGAAGATCCGTCTTCATTTTCAATTGACGTTATGAAAAATTTGCAGCACTTATCACGAGCCAAAGTGATTTTGCAACACAAAGGAATTAGCAAAATTTACTACCCTGTCAGTGTGATCATTTATTTTATTTTTAATACCCCCCCTGCTCATTTCTCTTATTTATTTATTTATTTAATTACACTCACTTACTGACTCATATTTATTTACTTACATATTATTTTTATTTGTAATATTTTTTTAACAAGCATGCTTATGTCTAGATTAAGGATTATCTTTTTTTAATGAATGGATTTACTTTATTTGGCCTGCCTGCATTGTTGTGAGCATAGATTTCCAGTCTCTCGTTATAAATCTCTGAGCAGAATCAGATGCAGCGTTGCTTTGTTTGTTCGAAGCCTCATCATGGAGACTGTTTTGTTAAGACTGACGCTTATGCATGCTTACTCTCGACACATTGATTTGTTCTGGATTCCACAGTGAAGGAAAATCCATTGAACTGATTATAATCCATTAAAGAGAGGAATCGTCATCACGGAAACGTTTGAATCAGGTCGCTGAGACATTTACGTGATGATTATTCTTCGCATTCTGGGGATGTTTGGGTCACACTAGCAGTCATGCAGGGGGTCAGAAAAAAAAAAAAAAACATGCCCTGTGAGATTAGAATCACACAATTTGAAAAAGGACATTAAAAAAATACTGAACTCTTTGCTTCTTAGAAAGGACTAAAAAGTATATTCAATACAGAATGAAATGTACATTCAAATAAAGATTTTAACATGTTGCCAATATTAAGGTACTTAAAAACAACTTGTACTGAATCTGTAATCAAAATGAATTCATTTGGATTTGATGAAAGTCTTCATATATACATAGCCATCGAATATATTCAGGGGATCTTATCCATCTGAGTTTTTAGCGATTTTTGCATTTGCTCTCCCTCTCTCTCTTTCTCTCTCTCTCTCTCTCTCTCTCTCTCTCTTACTGTGAGTGTCTCTCACTCTAAATTTTTTATAATTTCCCTCATTTTCCTCAAAATAATTTTTCCTCCAGTTCTGTTAAAAAGTGCGAGTGATTACCCATGTGGCTTTGCAGCAGTTCGGAACTTCACACACTGACTTGGCATGATACACAGACCATTAAGTGACCTCACAGCACTCCCTCTATCAGAGAGACAGCTAGGGTCAGAGAGCATGTCAACAGAAGACCTGACTCGCTTTAACTGGGGCAATGTGTGTGTGTGTGTGTGTGTGTGTGTGTGTTGAAGTACTAGTAGTAGCAGTAATAGTAGTAGTAGTAGTATGGAAGCTACATTTAGCTTTTGTAACCCCTAAAAAAAAAAAGGTTGTATATCAGTATGTAAGTAATACAGTTTAGTGAAACTATAAGAGGTCATGCTTCACAAATGCATTGTCCTATTTATCTAAAAAAATAGCATGGTCCAAACATTGTCAAATACGTACATATAATATTTACTTGTATACAAAGATTTGAACATGTACATTTGTGTGAAGTCATAGAAATGACTCACCACACTACTGTTAGATTATATATAATAAAACAGTTAACACTGTTAATGCATCTTTTTCAGATTTTTGTAACACAACAAAAATAGCTTATAAATAAAGGGAAAGCAACCCTAGTACCAGTTTATAGTTCTACATTTCATTGCTAAAACCCATCACACCTGTGTTTGTTTTTCACCTGCCTCTTCTGACTGAAACTAGTATAACACTAGCTAATAAATGCTAGTGATTTTATTATCATTATTATTATTATTGGTGTGTGTGTGTGTTAATTCTTAGCTAGATAATACCCTCAACAGTGAGGAAAAATTGGAGGACTAACTTCATTTATTTATTTATTTGTTTGTTTGTTTGTTTGTTTGTTTGTTTGTCACAAATGCAGGGAAAATGGACTCAGGAAAATACTTATTTTTACTTTAATATTTTCACCATACCTAATCTAATCTAATGCAATTTTTTTTCAGTGTACACTGGACATCATTAAAAACAAACAAACAAACAAACAAATAAATCCACTAACCTCGCCTCTCACCTTCATGATTTTTCTAGTTTTTTGACTTTAATGAGTTGGCTTATATGAATTCTTAGGAGACTAATCCAGTCAGGGTATGTGTTATCACAGTGTGTATTGGTGCCACTATCACTGGAGTGCTAATGTATTTCTCTACATTACACTAATATTATAATACAAACAGCCATCTGAAAATAACTCTCTCTCTCTCTCTCTCTCTCTCTCTCTCTCTCTCTCTCTAGCACATACATGCCACAGAGCCGAATGTTCCCTTTTAAACACGATGGCTCTATAGACTCAGTTCACTGCTATATTCTCCTCTGGTTCACACTAATTTCAGTTTGAGATCACGTAATTATGAATTTGTTCCACATCGTAGCTGCTAATGTGCCTGGTCCATGGCAGTGCATGTGAAAGCCAAGAATGTGTGCGCGTGTGTGTGTGTGTGTGGACTGCAATTTAAAGGGAAAATAAAAGTAAAAAAAAGAGATGCATCTGTACAGCTGATGGAGGAGATTAGGTTAAAAAGCACTTAAAGTCCATTAGGAATTCTTTTTTTCAACCCAGTCCTTCACATACACTTTATTTGCGGCACATTATATACAATAAAAATCAGTTTTCTGTCACAGGCACATGACGTACTTCCACATATCAGACTTTCACTCAACCGCTGTGTAGATCACATTCTGACTTAACCACGCCCACATCTCCAGTACGCTATTTGCACATAAGGTCACTTTGTGATAATTATGGAATAACACGTGACAGAGTGTGCTGTTATATGAAAATAATGCACACTGATGGATGGGTGGAGGAGCTTTTGGGGGGCAGGGGGGGTGGGGGGTGTGTGTTTGGACTTAGCACAGTCTGGAGTGTGTTATACTGCTTATACCACAGCTATTTGCCAGCGATTGCACTGTTTAATTTATTAATGAACAACACGTCACACATTTTAACGGTTTATAGTTAAATTAATGTTGTGGAACAGCCGAGAGACAAGTTAGTTCCTGTTTTTGCTTAAGTTATAGCTGCGATAAACAGTCATTCTGTCACCAGTGTAAACGATTCTGTCCTGAAGACTTTCCTGAGCTGGGAAACATAGACTGTTACAAAGCACTTATAACTGAGGCTCCTTCCAGAAATGATAAATAAATGTCTCCTAAAAAACAAAACAAAAAAAAAAACACCACCACATTAATGAATATGAGAATTTCTTTGTTACACACCGTCTTTATTAATAGTCTTAGATTATATGGAGCATTCGCCATACAAGTCCCTGTGTATGAGCTGCTAGTATAGAAACAATAACATATTAGAAGAAGTGCATTAATATTAACCTATTATTAATAGAAGTACTGTCCGAGCCATGCTGTTGTACACCTTCTGACCAATCAGATTCGAGAATGCAACCGTGCTGTGGTGTAAATACTTTTACTTTTTTTTAACTTTAATTTTTAAACATTTTGACCCGTGTCTTTAGTGCTTTAGTGTAATTTAGTGCACAACATATGACTACATGTTGCAGACTCATAAAATTAATCTAATTTCTCTTCTTCTCAGCCATAGTTTAAGACAATCATGCATGCAAGTCACATGGTAATTTTTCTTTTTTTCACATTTAAGCCAGTCATTCATCTGTATGCTTTTCCAGTTTTCATAGCTGTCAACAAAAACAGGGAAAAACAAGACACTGTAAAGTGATAAATAATAATAATGATTGTCAGCATTTCAAACATTTGAGTTTTTTTTTTTTTTTTTTTAAACCATCAGGTTCTAATCTTGCCATGACACCTACTGCAATACACAGAGCCCTTGTCACCACTGAACCAATCAGAGTCACTGTATATATCATCCTGGTACTTTCAGAAACACGTTCAAATGACAGATCATGTAGTCTTCCTGAGATCTGAGATTTCAGGGACAATCTCTATCACCTACAGAATATTGCACTCCCATACTACTACATGCTCTACTACCCAGAAGCCTTGTCATCTCTCAACATACCAAGCTACAGTATATATAGATATAAAATGGAACAGGCCATGTAGAAATTTCATTCTAAATAACTTTGTATGGTTTTATTTATTTATGTTTTTTTTTTTTTACATTTATGGATTTTAGCAAACGCCTTATCCAGAGCGACTTACAGAAGTGAAAGGTACAATTTACATTTATCTTATTTATATAACAGAGCAGTTGAAGGTCAAAGGCCTTGCTCAAGAGCCCAACAGTAACAGCTTGGCAATGCTGGGATTTGAACTGTCTGTAACTATGACAGAGCATAAATTAGGTTTATTTCATGAACCTTCTAATCATATGTCATTACATGCACTGAATTACATATGAAGCAGGCTATGCTCGACATGTTAAAAAATAAAAAAGTCAAGTTATTTATTACACATCTAGTGAACACGTTGATATTCACTGTTTTAAACTGGAGCAGATAGCAGATAGCTAAAAAAAAACATAGATATCTGTGTGTCGATGAAAAGAAAACGTAAAAAGAAAAGACAAGCCAGAGAACATTCATTTTCCCCTAATGGGGCGGATTAAAAGCGAACTCCAGAGAACATGTTGAGAAGACTCAACATGCTGTCACTGCCGGTCATGGAGTCAGAGCTTGTTAAAGAGCTGGACTTTGATGATTTATTGGATGAGTTTGTAAGGTGAGATGGGAAGAAAGAAGCAGAGCATATTTGTAATTGATTTTGTATAATACATTGTATATCATTGGATCATGGAGTGGCCAATGATATATAATCATGGCCCTGTGTAGGTTCCTGACCATTGGCACAGGATTGACTAAGCTGCCTCTGTGTGCTTGTGACAGAACGTTGATATTCATTATATGTAAGGTTTTTTTTATTTATTATTTGACGTTTATAAGAGGCACCAAAGCTTTTTTTGTGAATTCTGCTAGCATGACTATTTCATGAGAGGTAATAAATACAGACAACAGTACAGATTCAGAACATCCAAGCTCTACTCTAAATCATAATGATGATTACAATAATCATAAAAATAACTATATTAAAATCTAAAAAAGTGAAATGTAATTGGTTTACGGTTGCATAATGTGAAAATGGCTGCATAAGTACAGCAGTAATGGCTTTGCTTGTGATACAACAATGGCTTAGTGGCAGAACAATACAGTTCATGTTTTATTAGTTTTCAGTCAATCTGATCATTTTTAATGTCAAGCATTAGACTAGATATGTGGAATCTTCAAACAGTTTTGTCACTTCATTATTTCTGTCACCTTATGTCATCTTTATTTTTTGTTGTTTTCCGTGTGTGCTGTAACTTGCCAGCTTCATCACTGCTGTCACTTTGGTTACATTTATACACTGTGAACATAGAAGAATAAGTCCTACAATAATGGATTGTTTTGAATTAAATCAGCCAAGAATCATACCTCACAGAAAAGCTTTAATTAGTGATTGTAGATACTGGTGTGGATAGGTGCGGAGGAAGACTCGGGAGGCAGGCAGAGTGACAGCAGAGCTCTGGGCTCAGGTTTATTTTCACTGAGCCTTCAGCACACCTTCAAAACTCAACACAGGCAGACACAAACAGAAAAGAGGGCATCTGTGTGCATCTCTCAAGCTCCACCAGCTATGCCCCTCTCTCTCTCAGGTTACGGGAGTCACTGAAAGCACAAATAAACACACATAAGTAGACAGACACAGATGAGAATCATACCTGCCGGTTCAGCCCGCCTCCTCTCTGTCCGCAGCTGCTGCTCGGCCATGCCCCCATTGTGGCATGATGTACTTATACTATATGGCCAAAAGTTTGCAGACACCTGACCATAACATTCATACAGCATGTGCTTGTTGAACATCCCATTCCAGATTTAGTCCCAATTTTCTGTTATCCTCCACTCCTCTGGGAAGGCTTTCCACTACATTTTGGAGCGTGGCTGTGGGGATTTGCGCATTGGGCCACAAGAGCATTAGTGAGATCAGGTACTGATGTTGGGGGAGGAGGCCTGGGGGCAGTCACCATTCCAGTTCATCCCAAAGGTGTTCAGTGGGGTTGAGGTCAGGGCTGTGTACAGGCCACTCGAGTTCTAGCACTCCAACCATGGCAGAACATGTCTTCATGTGATAATGATAATGATGAGCACAGGGGCATTGTTATGCTGGAACAGGTTTGTGCCCCTTAGTTCCAGTGAAGGGAAATTGTAATGTTACAGCCTACAAAGACATTCTATACAATTGTGTGCTTCCAAATTTGTGACACCCGTTTGGGGAAGAACCACATATAGGTGTGATGGTCAGGTGTCCGCAAACTTTTGGATATATAGTGTAGTTCTACCCCACTTTGTATTTGAATAAAAAAAGACTTTCATTGTAAATAACTATATGAGCATAAGCGTAACTGACCAATATGTTTCATGTCATTTAATTACATGAACCTCCCCTAAAACAAAACATCCACTTGAGAAGGAGTGCAGTGCATATGCCTTGCTCTTTGCCACTGGATTTGATTCTGCATGTTGTGCAAGCAAGACAGAACTATGGGAAATAAAACAACCCAAAAGCATGACGAAGCTGTGAAACAGCACAAACGCACAACGCGGACCCCTGCGCAAACTACTAGACCGCCAGGCGTGAGCTACGAAGTGGCAAAACGCAGATCAGTTCACACGTGACACACTGGACACAAAATGAGCATGCCACAGTGAGCAGCATCACTAGTCTTTATTCATTTGTCATGTGCGTAATATCACGTGGTCCTGCGCACAGACAGCAAAATCACATAGCCTAGTTCATACAGTATAAAGCCATTGAGTTTTTTTTTATTTTTATGTTTATGTGCAGTATAGCTTTTAATGATGTGCGTAATTTTTCAAAATAAAGTTGAACTTGCATGGATACATTTTAAAAAAATATTTTAAAATAGAATAAATATTTAATTAAATGAATCATTATTTACTTATTTTCTCTGCATAAAGTTTGCTTCAGTGGAATATATATATAATATATATATATAGAATATATATATATATATATATATATATATATATATAATGTCCATTGTTAAAAGCACTATACAAATAAAACTGAATGGAATTTTAGGCATATATATATATATATATATATATATATATATGCGCCTAAAATTCCATTCAGTTTTATTTGTATAGCGCTTTTAACAATGGACATTTTCACAAAACAGCTTCACATTAATAAATACATTCAAAATAATTAAATCAGAATAAATTGTAAATGTGGGACTTTATCCCTAAATTCTCACAATGGAAGGAAATGGAAGGAAAATAGTAGTAAAAAGAACCCCAACCCTAACTTTGCTCCCTCAGTTTGACACAAAGAGGGGCACCCATGATGCATACAGTACCATAAGGTATAACACATAATATACTGCAACTAATTAACATCAGGAATAATTAATAGATGTATGAATATATGATAAAATCATTTCATTTCCAGGATACTCTCATGTGTTGCTCAGTCTTCAATCTACTGTGTACCCTTCCATACCTTGCATACCTTTTATTATAAAAATCTAGCAATTGAGTAAAATTTGGTATTATTTGGACCCTAATATATTTGAGAATACTTCAGATGAATGAATGGCAGTTTCATAGGAAATTCAGGGATGATGGCTTTTTTTTTTTAACCAAGAACGTCTCTTTGGTGGCTGTTCATGATGAACCAAATTATACAACGAGAAAAAAAAAAAAAAACGTCTTAGGTGTTTGTGAAAGTTTGACAAAGTCTGAATATCTAGTAGTAGTCTTAATCTTGAAATCATTATGCAACTCGTTCAAGATGCTTAAATGATTCTGTGACTGTAGTAACTAATGAAGCTCTTGGGATAAGTGGCGAAGTGTCTTCAATATTGTAAGACCAGCCTTGTTACTTCAATTTAGTATTTATTACTAGACATTTATTTATTACTTGTTTTTTTTTCCTATGCATCTTTATATGTTAAGCTTCAGAAGTTGTTGGATGGCACTTCCAGCTGACCCAAACCCTGCAACAGGGAAATGAAAGAAAATGAAACATCTCAGATCTTTCAGCTCAGTGGTGCTGGTTATTTTAAATGTCAAGTAGTAGGACTCATCCAGTGACCTTTCTCAATGGCAAAAAAAACCAGAAAAAATCCTTAAGATTAGTCCAGGTTCTTACCTTCTTCTGACTTACTTTTGCTTGATATTTTGCAATGACACATTATTTGTATGCGCACACATCGGTTTAATGCCATTTACTTTCCAAATCATCACAGATCTTGTGTATTAGGTAGGGATGTAACTGAATACTATATGAACACGTTATGCAGAATCAACAGATATGTTCCTAACAGATACAGGTACAAATAGAAAAAATGTGCCAGAAAGGTTCACGGGAATCTGGTTGAGACTGGAGGTGTGCATTGGGACTGGGATTCCATGGGAAACGCCTAAACAGTTAATAACACATTCTTTCACATGAATACACTACAACATTCATTCATTAATCTTTAGAAACTGCCTGGTCAGGGTCACAGTGGTTTTAATCAAAGCCACTAGTTTAATTATATTTTGGGAAATAATACCAACCGAATTCATTAGAAAATGTCACAAGCCGGTGCAGACAAAATAATATGGCATCGCGTTACACCCCTACTATATAGACTTGCGGTCCTCTAGATCATTTTGAATGTGTGGTAGTATTAAAGTCAAGGTGACAGGATTTTCCTTCTAATCATTTTGTCACTCATCCAGTGGGCTCGATCAGTTCTGTCACCTTGAGCACTTATTAAGCTGCTTGGATAAGCTGCAAAACGTCTATAAGGATTTAACACAAGTCTAGTCACCTTGGCTTATTTTTACAACCAAGTGTGAGAGTGTGACAATGTTTACACAGTTTACATTTTCACAATGCGAGAATGGATGAGAATGGGAGAATGAGAACAGCAGTTATTGCTTTGTTTGCAATCAAACTGCCGAGCATGACTGCTTGATAGCACTTCCTGCTGACCCAAACTCTGTGATGAGAAAACAAAACACTCCTGATCATTATTGTCTGTCAGTCTCCTTCACTAACCCGAAGCTTTCTGTCTCTGTGTGTTTTGCCTTATCAGTGGGAGGAGGTGAGCGGCTATGACGAGAACCTAAACACCATTCGCACGTACCAAGTGTGCAACGTGTTTGAGTCAAGCCAAAACAACTGGTTAGTGACTACGTTTGTACGGCGTCGTGCCGCCCAGCGTGTCTACGTGGAGATGCGCTTCACAGTACGCGACTGCAGCAGCATCCCACGTGTTCCCGGCTCCTGCAAAGAGACATTCAACCTGTACTACTACGAGAGCGACCAGGTGATTGCCACCAAGGGGGCCACATTCTGGACAGAGGCGCCCTACCTCAAGGTGGACACCATTGCTGCAGACGAGAGCTTCTCTCAGGTGGACTTCGGTGGGCGCCTCATGAAGGTCAACACAGAGGTGCGCAGCTTTGGGCCGCTCTCCAAAAACGGCTTCTACTTGGCCTTCCAAGACTACGGAGCGTGCATGTCACTGCTGTCGGTGCGTGTCTTCTACAAGAAGTGCCCGAGCGTTGTGCAGAACTTTGCAGTCTTCCCTGAGACTACAACCGGTGCTGAGAGCACGTCGCTGGTGATTGCTCGTGGGTCCTGCATCCCAAACTCAGAGGAAGCTGACGTGCCCATCAAACTGTACTGCAACGGCGATGGCGAGTGGATGGTGCCCATCGGTGGCTGCACCTGTAAGTCTGGCTTTGAGCCTGACAACGGCAATATCTGCAGAGGTAAGAGGCCAGCAGACGGGCTTGGTTCTTGTTGAGTCCACTACCATGGTTTCATTTTATCAGTTGAAAAACATGTTACAGTATGCTATTGTAATGAAGGGAGTTGGTACAGTATTGCATAACATACAGGCAAACAATTAACGAAGCATAAAACCGGCATTTAATCTGCTTTTTATGTTACATTTATTATGCAGTACTGATTCTCTCAGCCTTAGCATTTTGGCAGAATTCACAAGTTTGCATATTAATCCTGTGACACTACCTGACCCACATAACACACCTACTTCTTACACATATTAGACCAGTTCGATAAGTTATAGTGCATAGACTCTTATAGTGTCCTCCTACTTCCCAACTAATTAACTAAGAATGTAAGTGTAATGAGTGAAAAATTAAAGGGGAAAAATAACATAAAGTATCTTAATAAGGTGTTGGATAACCACAAGTCTTCAGAACAGCTTCAGTGCACCTTGGCATAGATTCTACAAGTATCTGAAACTGTACTGCAGAGATGAGGCCCATTCTTCCAAAATATATTCCCTCAGTAGGTGTTTTAACTGTAGTGGTGGAGAGCGCTGTCTAACTTGTCACTCCAAAATCTTTAGGTCTTCAGTTGGGTTGAGATCTGATGACTGTGAAGGGCGTAGCATTTGTCATCTTGACGAGACCCCTCCCATCAGGATAGAAATATTTCATCATAGGATAAAGCTGATCAGTCAGAATAACTTTGTATTGATTTGCAGTGGTGCTTTATTCTAAATAGACAAGTGGACACAAACTATGCCACCAAAATGCCGCCTACAGAAAAATACCCCCTCAGCTTAAGAGTCACCAGGTTTTTTTCCTTTAATTTGTCACCTGTTTTTATATATTCATTACCTCTACCTTTAACATCTATCTATCTATCTATCTATCTATCTATCTATCTATCTATCTATGTATTGATTTATTAATATCTTTATCTAGATAAAGATAAAATCTATTTATTTGTCAAATGCATCCATTTACTTAGGGTGTGTATTCATTTATTGATTTATTTAATTATAATTCTATTGTTTAATTATTTACTTACTTATGGACCTATCTATCTATCTATCTATCTATCTGTTAGTTATTATCTATCTTGATAGTTATTTATTATACTTATTTGTAAAGCTTGCTTCTAACTGATGTCTTTGAATTTTGGTAGTTTAGCTTGCACATAAAAATGTAGAAACATCCAGTCATCCTCTTTCCCTCAGAGAGCACCGAGCCTCACAAAGATACATACACACACTTACTCACACACATTCAGACCTAATGTCAGCTGCAATGCCTCATAACCTCAACTCTTCTACTCTCTTCTGAACTGATGCCGTTTCTCACTTTCTGACTGTTTCTTTAGATATCTGTCTACCTCTCTCTATCGCTCTCACACACCCATGCAGTCATATGTTGTCTCTCTAGGTCTTGTGATTATATATCTGATCCTTCACTCAGGAACTGTGCTGCCATATTGAATCCCCCAGGCCTGTCCATGACGCACAAACTGAGCATGCTCAGAGCTGATAAGATTGATTGACGGACATCTGCTGTGATCAACAGTCAGATAGAGAAAAAAAAGAGCAATCCTTGGGCTGGGAGAGGTCAATGTTGAAAAGCATAGCGGACATGTGTGCATTGACTCACACACAGTGGCACCTAGTCTATTCTAGTCCTCAGGCAAGGTTTTCTTATCACCAGAGTGATGCGCTGGACCAACTCCACAAAGCCATAAAAAACCTCTTTCTGCTTGGAGCACCTTTTACACAAGCCAGATTTACCACACAGTGCATTTAACACTACTTGGGGCAGAAGAACTAGTGCTTTGGGAGAGATTTGGCTGTGTTTAGGTGACAGGAGCACCATAAAATCCTTTAAGCAATATCGTTCAAATGCAACTACTTCAAATATTTAGCATTTGCACACTTTCAAATATTAATCAGCCTATAATTTAGTTTCGCACCACTATAGCCAGGAAGAAGGTTAGCAGCAGTGCTACACTGTGTGTTTGTATCACATTAATAAGGGTTCTTCGGGTACAATATTATGATGTCCTATGAAGTGCACCATATTTCTAACAGATGTCCATTTCAAATCCACAGAAAAGGTGCGATTTTAATAAATTCCTATTGGAAATTACATGCTATATCACTCTTAGGACACACCAGGCCTCATTTATCACTCTTTTTAATAAAGTTCTGTGTGAATGCCTTTCGTAAGCCAAACCTAACAGCCACACTAAAAACTCCCACCAGATTTACAAAAGTTTCAGTAACGCTGATGTTCTTCATGAATTAACAAGTGTGATCACAGCACAACTGATTAACATTTAGTGACACCCACAAAACACACAGAGCGCTGAAAACAACTACACGGTGAAATAGTGCCTCCTAAGTACACTAAATCTTCCACTAATGCAGCTCAGCCACTGCAATGCGTCAACTCACTGGGGCACAGACTACACAACTATACCTCCTGTTAAAGGGTGCCATTTCTTTTTATGGTTTAATTGAATGTCCAGTCTTATTTGTCTTCATTTATGAGTTTGGTTTGCTTTCTTTCATTAATGTGAAATGACCAAATTTCAACTCATTTTCACTAAATTTGTGCATGCAATTAAAACAAATCGGTAATTTAAATTTGACAGCAAAGCCTGCATATTAAATTGCAGTATGTCATTTGAATAATTTGATTGGAAGCCTTGAGGTCTGTTTATACATAAATTTATGGAAACTAGTGAGCTACCTTTCCATAGTCTCGTTTTACTTGGCCATTTAATTCTGAAGTTAGCTCTAAGTGCACAAATATTTACTAATTTGTCGATTTGTAAGAAAGGTTCTTCTTCTTCATCTTCTTCTTCTTATTATTTTATTATTATTTGGCCATTTATGATTATACTTGGCTATAACTATAAGAAATACTGACACACCAGACAAATTACTGATGCATTCCTGAGCCAAGGAGTTTATCAGTTTATACCATTAATGATCTCGCTACTAATTATTGCTGATTTTGGTGTCCAAGGACAATGCCTTCATGGTTACCAGACTGCTTCATTTTGGCAAAACAGCTCATAATATTAGTATTTAGCAATGCTGTATGTTTATCCCTGGATTGTGCCATGTTTGCATTTCTGAGTGGTTAAAATGGTGGCTGAGGGAAGGGCATTTTGAGGCATGTTGATAACATGGAAGAAAGAAGAGGTGTAAAAGCAGTAACTCTAACCCTAAGTTCCATCATATTCCCCAGATATTTCTTTCCTAGTCATAGTAGTAAGGAAGTGGTGGCTTACTAGTTAAGGCTTTGGGCTGTTGCTCAGAAGGTCATGAGTTCAAGCCCCAGTGCTACAAAGCTACCAGTGCTGGGTCTTTGAGCCAGGCCCTTGACCTGGAGTGCTGGATCAGGTCTGACCTAGTGCTCTGACCCTAGCTTTCTAACAAACTCAAATAGGCGAAGAAAAGAAATTCAGTGTCCTGTACTTTCATAAAAGCTGTTTTCTTTTTTTTTCTTCTTAAAAAATGTTCTGTTAAGTGCACCCTTAATTAGATCACTTCCAGCTTTGGAATGAGTTTAACCATGGAGCATTCAATTTTGAATTTCTTTTTTCTTTTTTTTCTTGAATGTCTGAAAATCCGTGATGGCTGGTCATGATATGAGATGGGATGGATAACATCTAATATCTATCACTATCTCAAGAATGAAACCATGAGGGTTGAGCAATGCATTATATCACGAGGTCTCATTGATGGAGATAATATGAATGATCTAGGGAAAACTATTAAACACACACATTTATTAATAAAACAATATATTTTTAACAATGTTCCAACAATGAAAATCATTTCATCTGGTATAGTTATATGGTAGGTGACTTTATTTATTTTGACTGTAGCATAAAGCTCTTAAGGTGTGTGTGTGTGTGTGTGTGTGTGTGTGTTAGTGTGAATAAGCCATAGCAGAGCCTCTTTTCTGCTCTAATAATGATGTTTTGCGCAGCAGGTCTCTGTTAATTAGCTCTACTCTGATCTGAAGGCTGCTGTAACGTGGTTTGATGTGGTAATGTACTGCAGAAAGGCCTGAAGTGCTAGCGTACAGCTAGTCAAGCTACAGTAAAGATTTAAAAGGTTTACTGACATTATAAAGGTAATAAGTGCTTGCTTTAATGTTTATTAGCTTGTTCTGTTCATTTTTTGGTTGTCTTTGCATCCAATATGTTCGTGATGACTTTTTTTTCTTCTTTTTTACCACGAGGGTGGTATTCCTCTCTGCATTCTGTGTCTCTTCCTCACACACACACTTGCACGTAGAAATCCGAGTTGTCAGTATTCCGATCCTGCTTAGGGGAAAGTGAATACTCATTAACAGGTGTAAGTGTGTGGACGTGTTATTCATTCCTGCAACCCTTCCAGATGTTGTGTCAGATAAGATCACCCCCTTCAGGGCAAGTCTGGACAGTCACCAACGGCTCTCTTTCAATAAAGCTCCCACGTCCTCTGCTCTAACCACAGCTCCCTATGTGGCAGCCATGTCGGATTAACGACTCCGCAGTCGCGCTCGGCCTCGTATGTGAGTAATGGAGGAAGCTGCAGCCAGGCCATTCTGAGGCAACACGCGCAGACGTGAACATGAAACCGATGGTGGTTATTGTGGTCAGGCGTTTGGCTTGTTTATGCCTCAAGCGTTCAAACCGCTATAGCCACAGGGCTAGATGCCAGGCATACATACATGCACACGCACACACACACACACACACACACACACACACACACACACACACAACATAATTGAATGTGGAGTCTCTCACTGCAGGAACTGTCTGTGGTCTGATTAATTTGTGCTTGCAGTGAAGTATGGCCATAGACATACATATTAGTCAGTGGACTAAAATAAAGCAATGTAATGCATCAATAAAATGTTTTTCAGGCCAACTATGAGCATGAGTACATGTTTTTTTGGTATTCATCCATGCTAATACCAGTACCGCTACCTAAATAAGTAACCTATTT
The DNA here is from genome assembly GCF_027358585.1 of Pangasianodon hypophthalmus. Taxonomy (NCBI): domain Eukaryota; kingdom Metazoa; phylum Chordata; class Actinopteri; order Siluriformes; family Pangasiidae; genus Pangasianodon; species Pangasianodon hypophthalmus. The sequence goes on along the minus strand of NC_069730.1, from coordinate 12,450,974 downwards.
AGTATTAATCAATCAGAGGCATCACAGAATATTTTATTTAGCTCTGTTTATGTTTCCTCGGTTTACAAAGTGGCTGTGTGTCAGGCGGCAGAGACGGTTCCAGGTACAGATGAGGTTTATTAAAGTTTATTAAAGCAAGCAATCCGAAACATTAAGCAAGAGCAAGGTCAGAAACAGGCAGGGGTTCAGATGATCAGCAAACAACAGGAACAGGACAAATCCAAGCACGTGAAAACAAGGAGCAAAAAAAGTCAAAAAACAGAATAGCACAAACAATGAACAAAGGCTTGGCATATTATTGATACACTTCACAGTGAGTGTGTGAGTGTCTTGTGTGTGCTTATATGTATAGTGTGGTGATGGTTGAGTCCAGGTGTGTGCAACTAGTAATCTTGTGACTGCACGGGTGAGAGTGCCGGGAATTGTAGTCCGTGGCGGCCATGTTTGGATGCCGCAAGGCATTCTGGGAATCTGGTAGGAATCTGGGAGTTTGGCGCCGAATCTGGCGCTGACATGACACCATGAAAGCACTGATTTTAAATGACATGTAGCTACCAGCATTAGTTAGCTTGGATCAAGTAGGTATGCATTTGAGGAGAGCAGGTTTTGTTCCTTTTTTGTTTTTTGTTTCTTCACTTGTTAGTTACATTGCATCAGAATGCCTCGTTATGCGATAATAGTTGATTGTCAAGAACAACTTGCTGGATAAGAGCCGTTATTTTCACTCACCTCATGTTGTCTGTAGACATGTGTTTCTCGCCTCGCAGCTAGCAATGAAGTCTTTATGAAGTCTTATGTTTTATTAGGCTACTTGTATTGTAGGAAGACGCTATAGTTTCTCCTCTTGATATTTTTACAGAGCAGTTTGCAGTCTGCTTTGCTTTTCTTGCTATCATTAGTTGTGAAATACATCCAAATTGCTGTCATTTTGTGTCATCTGTCCACTAATGTGCAATAACATACACTAGGCTTATGTCACCTAGGTATCAGATGCTGGCATCAGAGCATATACGAGTAAGAATAAAAAGTGTGTACATATTAACACTGTAATGAACCTTTGAGAAAAATAGACAATTTTAGTTTTCTCACAACATTTATAGTTATAATTAAATTGTTTACTCTCGTACTCACATAATTCTCCCTTAACTCTCATATTATCCAGTCACATAAGACTCAACAGTAAAAAACCGAATAAAAATCTTCAGCGTGCTTCAGCAGATGTGTGCATGCTGTGTTAAATGGGACATGCACACATTTTATGGGAACTGATCCACCAAATGTTAATTCAGGATCCTGTGAGACAAAAATGCTTCAGGCTTCACTGAACCATTAACATCCTACATTCATTACTGAATAGCAATCGCCGGTCAGATTTATACAGACTTTTCCATCTCCGCTACATCCAAAAATCAAGTTTGCTAGTGCTTAGATGGTGTTTTTAAGAGATCTGTTGATCTAAAGAACTGAGGGACTGATAAAGAGATATAGAGGTAGAGAAGTAGAAGCAGGTAGAATGGGAAAACATAATCTGGTGTTGCCCTCTGGTATCAAGCAGAAAAGCAGCTCCAGATGAAACAGAAAGATTCACGAATGGCACAGCAACAAGTTTTAATTCACCCGATCCACTTCATTTCCTGCCAAATACATGCTAGAGAAACGAGGCATCCCGCTGTTTTCTTTCTATCTGTCTGTCTGTTTCTCTTTGCCTCCTAAATCTCTTGTTTTGCTGTCTCCATATCTCGTGCTCTCTTTCTCTCTCCCTAGGAGGTGAGAGAAACAAAGCCGCGGAGTGCAGACTCTAAATCAAGAGACGCTTTTTAGTGGCTGGCTAATTATAGAGAGGGTGCACAAACAGACGCCTCTTCTCTGTCTCCGTCAGGTCACTTTTTAAATATTATTTATTTATTTATTTATTTATTTTGACACACACTCAGAGGGACGTGTACAGGCTGTCAGCTCACCGCTTTCCTGCAGCTCAGGCTCACAAATAAGCTGGGGTTCTTGAGTAAAGACAAAACAATACATCACTACACATCAGACCATTACAAAAAAATCAATTTATAGCATTGATTTGAGCAGAAATATTCCCTTGCTTTAATTTATCCAGTTCACTGTAATTAAATGGGCTTAAATCGTGCTCAGTATACATCATGGTCTTTCTATCATCAGGGTAAAAATAGGAATGTAATCAAATAAAAAATACATAGGCACACTAATTTTTTCTTGCCAGAAAGGTCCGCAGGGCATGTGGGTGAGACTAGGGGTGTGCGTCAGGAATGGGATCCCACAGGACACAATAAAATGTTGTGCAAGTGGGAGGTTTTTTCTCTTTCATGCGGGCACGAGCGAGTGGTCAGAGTTCATTCATTCATCCTTAGTAACGGCCTGATCAGGTTCACAATTATTTAAATTATGCTACTAGTTTGTTTTAATTTTTAGACAGTTAAATAAGAAATCGATCCAACTAAACAATCTAAAATAATAACTAACTAAAAAAACTTCCTCACTCACCCATAATTGAGAGCAATTATAAAATCGAATGATGTAGCTGAGGTTGAGGAACTGTCAGAGACAGTATTCACAGAGCATGCTGACAGTGCTGACATTTCTTCATCTGGGATTCTGGTTTATGCCACACTCACTCTAGATTTAAATCTGAATACAGATATGGCTATTTGGAGCACTAAACATATACAGATAGTGGCATTGCATTACACCCCTATTAATATCATATATAATTTTATGAATTTGATCCTTTAGTGGTATTATTAAAGCTCATTTTTTTCTATTCTCATGCTTAATTTATCTTTTCCTAATCCTGTTCAGCAATGCCCTCTTCCACACAATTACTCAGCATCACTTAATGATTACAGGCCACTAATATTAATATTAGCATTAACTAGCTAGCAACTTTCACCTGCGTTATAGAGAAACAGCATTCTTTCATGAATAAATGCGAAATGAATACACGCTATAATCATATCTAAAGAATCTGACTCAGGCATTACTTTATCCTTAAATTAGATTCAGCTTCAGCTTGCTAGCCATATGGAGATCTCAGAAACAGATGTTTGCTTGTAACGACTGGTCCTGATCAGGATCTGAGGCTTGCGTAGTCTAAAGTTGATCTGTATTTAGGATGTGAGTTCAGTATGATGATTGATCTGGTATACCAGTCATATATTTATATAAGGTATAGGTATATAAGGTATATATCCATACTGGTATGGACCACATTTATAGGAGAAATCAACGTATAACACATAGTACATTCAGACTGTGATGCAACAGAGCAAAAGATTAAATGATGTGAGAAACAGGGAATATGATTTGCACACTGCTTGCGATATCCACGCAGTGTGCATGTGACAACAAACCCAGTGTGATGTGGCTCAGCAACTGAAAATTCTTCGCGCTGTCTTTATTTCAGTGACTTTTCACTCGTCTGCTCCAAAGTAATCAGTAAATTAATGTGAAGAGACAAAAATATTGTCAAAATGCAGACTCCACTAATTACTGTGTAGTCTGCGCTCCAGAGGTGGGAAGTAAAAAAAAAAAAAATGCAATCAATTTAATTGCGCTTTTGAAATATTTGTACTTTTCCTTGAGTTTTTCTTGCACCTAATACTTTGGACTGTTATATACTGCATTTTAAATGACAAATCTCTACTGTCTACTTTGAAACTACTTCACTACATTTCTCTACAGTCATATATTTCGAAAGTCATAAAGTGAATTTTTAGCATCAGACAGCTTCACGTAGTCAAACTAAATTCCTGAAAAATCTACGTCACACCCTGAGCCCTAATTCCAGCCACTGTAATCAATCCGTTGTTTCATACGCTTTGTGTTTTTCATGGCAGCTTGTAATTGTGACAGCTAGCTATTAGCATTCAGCAAGTTTGTATCATCAGATTTACTGTCATGCTAGCTAACATTTGAGAGATTAGCCGTTAATCAAATCACAGGTTTATGTTAACACGCTTGTTCTAAAATGTTGCTTTCGTAGTAACAATTGATTCACAGGGCTTTTACATTGATAAAATCTACGGCTAAGCATAGTAATAAACAAATCAAAAAAGGATGTTATTTAACCAAGAAAACTGTGTAATCATTGATATGTTGAAACTTTCTGTAAGGAGACGTTTATTTAACTTTTATAGAAATTGTTTCGGGAGTTTCCACGGGAGTGTCTTCAGTACTTCAGAGGAATTTCGGCTTTGTCCTAATTAACTTGGAGAGAAATAAAAGAAAAGCAGATGCAGGAACGAATGTTTATAGCTGCTATAACATACTATGAGCGATAACAGGAACTGTGGACGTTCTACAACATTAGATGTAACTATAAACGGTTAAAAGTATAGTGTGTCATCCATTAATAAATTCAAAACTGTAATAGTTGCAAACTGCTATGGTATAAGAGGAATAAGACTTTTATACCATAATACGGCTGTGCTGTTATTGAAATATCAACAAATCCGAGGTTTTAATCATACCACCTAATGTTAATTCATTTCCTATAAAAGCTCGTATTTTATTCTTTACTTAGCAGATGTTTTCTACATTCCTTGGTTCCTTGGAGAAAGGGACACAAATTTACCATCCATGTGATTGAGGTAGATGTTTTTGTGTGTGTGTGAAACTTTCTCGTACTTTTACTTTCATATTTTAAGTAAAGTTATATAAAGTTTATATGTTGCTACTTTAACTTCAGTCAAGAATGTAAAATGTAGATTGTAGTTTAATGAGTAATTGCACTTGAGATGAATTTCATTACTTTTCCCGCCTCTGCTGTGCTCTACGGCTGCACTGAATCTACCTTACACTATTAAGCCTACTGCCAGTAACATCATTAATTTAAACGTTCACTTTTAATGACACCCAGAGCCAGTTTTTAGAACATACTCAAGCCTATATTCACAAAATAACAGATATGACTCTGTATTTCATAAATATTTTACTATAAACAGGGTATGAAGATGCTCATTTTCATTCAGAAGTAGGAAAATGTGCAGCATTGGAACTGACGGCTATGTTGGCTCTCGTGTTGGCCTTTCCTGATTAAAACTTGGAATAGGTTGGAATAGACTGCAGCGCCATGGTGGAACAGTTTCACTCGCTCACAGCATGTGGGGAGGAGACGTTAGAGCCTCAAAATGCAAAATGCTCCATTTATTTTTATATCCACTAATGATGGAGCAGTGTTCTTTTAATTTTACTGCCAGTCTAACATTTTAGTGTCTAGTTTTAAATGTTTATCTATTTATCTATCTCTTTGGTTCATTAAAATATTTTAACTCTGTTAATAAATGTGTAATTAATTAATTCAAGTAATTAAATTTCTTAATAAATTAAATGGGGACATCCCATTATACCACGATATAATGTATACTGATACTGGGAGGATTCGGGTCTGGGTCTGGGGTTTAGAGTGTCTTTTCTTGATTTTGATAAGTCATTACACAAATGTAGTCACATCATAACACTGCAAACACTTCCTGACCCCTAACCTTAATCATTTTGACTCAAAATAAGTGGAATCCTATGAATATGACTATGTCCTATGGTCATGCTGGATCCGCTTCTTCCCTACGTCATCATGTTACCTATTCTCTTAAATACTTAATTATCTCAAATACATAATTACTACAATTACAGTAATTGAACTAACCACCAGCCATCACAGAGTGATCAGGTTTACATTACAATTCTTCTTACCCTATAATATTATTTACAGTCACTGATCCAGTCTCAGGTTACCGATTAGGTAATAATTGCATATGAGGTTTGTAGAACCTATAGGAAAAATCCACCTTGAATGACTGAACATATGATCTTCAGTGGCATCTGAATTTTATTTTATAATGAAATTCTGAGTTGACTTTTCGGTCTATTTTCACTTTGGGTAACAGGGTTGGGCATTACCCACAATGCTGTTTGACTACCTGCTGATAGTGGTGCCACTGTGATTCAGCCCTTAGAGCGCAGAGTGCATGAGAAGTCTCTAACTTCTCACAGGAATAACAAAAATACAGCACCACCAAACAAATTAGTACCACAATCGATATTCAATATAACAGTACACTCAACGACCACTTTATTAATATTCCTGCACATGCATGCAATTCTCCAAACAGCCAATCATGTAACAGTAGCAGCGCAATTCTTGCTCTTACCTGACTGGAACCTGATGTTGTCTTCCTGGGTCGTAGCCCACCTGCCACAAGGTTTGATGTGCATTCTGAGATGCTTTTCTGCTCACTACTGTTGTACAGAGTGGTCATTTGACTTACTGTACCATAACCCTTCTGTCAGCTCGAACCAGTCTGGCCATTCTCCTCTGATGTCTCTCATCAACAAGACATTTCTGCCTGCAGAACTGCTGCTTACTGGATTTTTTTGCTTGTTTTTCTGACTATTCTGTATGAACTCTAGAGACTGTTGTGTGTGTGAAAACCCCAGCAGATCAGCAGTTTGTGAAATACTCAAACCTGTCTGTCTGCCACCGACAATCGTGCCAAGTCGGTCATGGACAGGTGTACGAATAAAGTGGTCAGTGAGAGTATTTGATGTGTTTCAGAGTGGAGTTTTTCGTTTAAAATCCCTAAATCACGGTTTGGCTGAATGTGAATAGCTAGGATTGTTGGGATTGTTAGGAGAGAAATCAATGTTTGTACTTAGTGCTCTTATTGAGGTCCTGGTACTTATTAGGACACTGTCAGAGCTCAGAACCATTAAAACCTCTAAAAGCAAAGTGACATGAACCAAGTCTGATTATTGATTAGACACTATTAAGCAAGCTATAAGATCATCCTGTTGGTGCACTCGTCCCTCGTCACACATTATGTTTTGCATGTAACCCTTTGTAACTGACATTATAGAGGCCAATAAATTGTTTAAGACTAAAATGTACCACACACACACACACACACACATGCTCTGGACACTGCATTCACGATGTGTTATGGAAGTGGATTACATACATTACCCCTAATGCACACAGACTCTAAGGGGCTTTTAACCAATGCATGAATCTACAGTCTGGGCTGAAAAGAAATCAGCCTCAGCCTCTTCATACCATCCTGTGCATTTTTACTTACAACCATTAGTGCTGCTATTGTTCATGATTCAGTAAAAGACAAAAATAATCCACTTGTCCATTTGTTAACAGCTAATAAGACAATGTGGATAAAAAAATTAAGTCTTATTGTTTGGGGTTTCTTTGGGTTTTTTTTTCCTTGAAAGAGACGGGAGGCTTAGCAATGCTAGCGTAGTATCACACCAGTTTTGCAGAGTATATTATGTACTATATTTGGTCTATTTTTGGATTTACATATTAATAAGATTGCGTGTGGAATGCTTTGAAGGAGTTCAATTTTCTTTGTGGAAGCTGCTCGTGGGGTTTTATTGATAGAAACGCTGTTGTTAAGCACTTTTTTGAAGGACGTAGAGATGTTGTTTCGAGAGGAGATACCCTGTGCGCTCTCATGACAGTGTGAAGCAAAGGGGAGAGAAAGTACCCTGTCAGTTTGGATGATGCTTTTCACACACACCCTCATCAATGATTCACACACAAACCCACACATAGCCGCTGCTGTCAGTACAGCAACAGTGACTCAGACAGTGGATGTGTTGGCTTAATCAAAATTCCACAGGTCATACTGGCCCTTATGAAGCCTAATTAATCAAGGGAATAGCCGACTGTCTGTCTGCTCTGTTCTCTATCAAACCTCATCACTGGATCATCTCTCTCTCCTCCTTGCTGTTATTCATCTTCATCTGTCTTGCCTTATCTTTCCTAATGGTCTCATTTTTCTACATTTCCACCCAGCAAGGACATCATCATAGCCATAGCCAATTCCCAAGCTGGGCCAAGGTCTTTTTCTCATTGGTCACTCTGTGATGTCAGCATCAGAGGACAATGTGTTAGAGTTGACTAATCACTAGTTTCAGAAGGAAAGGGCTTCTGTTGGATTCTGTTTTCTGTTCCATTCCAAGCATTATAGGACAAATACACCCTGAACAGTTTACATATCTATATGTTTTTGTTCTTCTTTTGGCTGCTCACGTTAGGAGTCGGCACGGCGGATCCTCCGTCTTCGTTATGGAAATCCGGTTTATTTGGTATGGCACTCCCATTTTATCTGGGCTTGGGACTGGCACCCGATGTAGGGCCCAAACCCACAAGGTTTGTTTTATAATGAAATCACGAGTTACTGTTTTGGTTTCACCTTCTTTCATCAACACATTGGTCTGTTTTCATTTTGGCTAACAATTTCCTACATTACCCACAATGCCTTTCTTTGTAACTACTTGCTATAGATGTGCCAGTGGGATTCATCCTGCATTCAACTAAGGAGCCTAAGTCATAATTTCTGACCTAGAAACAAAGAAAACACCCCTCAACTCTGAATTCCTGCTCAGGAACTTCGGGATGTTTTCCTCAACCCAATTCAGCAAGTGACGTCAAAGCAACATGGCTGCTCACAGCATCAGAAATAAACAAAGTAGCACCTCTTACCTTTAAATGAATTATGCTGTATATACAGGTATTTGCTTTAGATCAATCAACATACAGCCATATTAGCTTGTTTAAATCTATAACATTGACTGTACAGTAATTCCGACTTCCTACTTCTGAGATAAATTGAATATAGCATTAACCCTTGCTTCATTTCTACCTAAAGAGACTGATACAGCAGCACTTTAGTACTCTAATCTGTCCAGCTTTTCTCATTCTGCTCAACGGCTCAGGGTCCAAAGCTTCAACTTGTGTGGTAATATCACCATCAAAGCTATCGTAACTGTTATCTTGTAGATCACTAAATAGCAGAGCCCTAACTTAGTGCAGCTACGTTGTATACTGTAGCTGCATTGCAGTCCAGCATTTGTTGTCACCACTACTATGTTGGATTTCTCATTAATATGGCGACAACCATTACCGGAACACAGCGAAACCTGAACGTTATCCCTTATGTTCGAGATCCTTCAAGTTTTTTTCATTTAAACGATAGCATTGTAATTGCGCTACTTGCAAACACTAACAAAAATACAGCACTAACCAACAAATTAACACATATATTTCAACATAAACAGATTTCCTGTTATGTTCAAGATGGAGCATTTCTTTAAAGCTATGTTCAGCCATTTTCAATTCTGAATATTATTTCTTAATACAACATAATATTTGATATATTTCCACTTCCATTTCAGCAGCTGTCCATTAAATATGTGCTTGGAAGAAAGACTCTTGTCTCTGTGGTGTTGCAGGATGTGTACATTAAGAGAACCACTAACTTTTAATCAATCAGGACATCAGGAGGCATCTGCACTTGCCTGTCAATCATGTTGATTGTCAATTCAGAAAGCTAGGCGATGTAGGCGCATGGTTTGGGTGCATCTAGTTTTAATGGGAAGACTGAAGGAAGGAGCTGTACACAGCTACTTCTACATCTTTAACAACTATTCACAGACTCCACTACTGAGAAACATTAGTAATTGCCCTCAATTAGGATTCTGTGCATGCTGTAGGCATCTAGCTATGTTTCAACTTCATGTTATATTTACTATTTAACAGTGGAGGTCCTGGTGAGCTCTTTCATGGAAATAGAATTGGAAAGTTCATCTGAAAATATCCGAAACACATTTACGAAGACCAGTCCTTCTTACGTTTAAGTCAAAATGACCTAAAGTCTGAAATATCAGGTTGTTTTCTCCAACATGACTTCAGCAAACGTTTCATATTTGGAAAATAATATCATTACACAGGTCATGCTGACCAGAACAGATTTTTTGCTAAGTCTGATTTAAATCCGAGTCATAAGCAGCAGTAAATGACTTAATTTGCTTAAAGTCTATGCTCTTCTCCCTGATGCTTTGTGTTTATCGGAGGATCCCGGCACTGTGAAAGCCAAAGAGAGTGAGGCTTCTGGTGAGCTACTTCTGCATCAGTGACAACAACCAGAGGGAGCCTTGCTGCGTGTGTGGGCAAGTGTGTGATACAAGGACTGCAGGGACTCATAAATACACACAATCTTCAGTTTGTATCTCATTATTCCTCTCTCTCTCTCTCTCTCTCTCCCTCTCCCCTGCACTCTCTTCCTTTCTGTGTCAACACTGATTTGTGACTGCGTTTTGTTATTTGTTTATATATTTATTCACTCCCGTTTCGAGTGTAGCTCTCCACACTGCTAGAAGAATAGTGAATATTTCATGCTGTCTGCCGAAAGGGGTCGGATGCAACTCATGTCTTTGTGTCTTTCGGATACTGAAACTAGACATGTTTCCTTTGTATTCGGACCATGCTATCACGCTGTCCATGTGGCACAGTAAAGCTCAGGAAAGAAATGGATGGGTTTTACTTTGTGTGTGTGTGTGTGTGTGTGTGTGTGAGGTTCAAATTGTAATATTGAGATCAAGGAATCTGTTCACTAGCAGGGATGGAAAATAGTTGTACTTTTTTTTTTACTATACTTAAGTATTATTTTGGCGTATTTATATTTTACTTGAGTAATATTGAAAATGAATAATTGTACTTACTTAGTTTTTCTTACATTTTTATTTCGGGCTACAAAATTCTCAAAATTCTATAAATCTCAAAGATCTCTTCTTCCCTCATCTAGCCAATCACTGTACATGAATCAAATGGGCCCCTGTGCATTTTATTTACATTTCAGTTAAAACATCCTATCAGATTCATCAGTGTAGAAAACACTATCAACATTATCAAGAATCACACCAATTCATCATCTGTCTTGACCTTCTCATGCTACACAATGCAGTTTTATGCTACAGCTATCAGTGTGTGTTTGAATACAGATATCCCACCAGACTGCAGTGTGGAAATTGAGGATGAGCGCCCCTGAACCTACCTCAGTAAATTATTTCACTATGCTGGAGTAAGCAAAGATGTGGTTAAATGAGGCGTCTCCTTTACCTACCTAGAAGGCATGAACTCCATACGAATTGAAAAAGCATGCTGAGGTAGAATTAGACTAGCATCATTTGTAGTAGCTAATGCTAATGCTAGGTGGTTAGCACTGTGGCGGGGTTGGGGGTTTGAATCCCGCCTCTCCCCCATGTGCGTGGGGTTTGCATGTTCTCCCCAGGCTTCGAGGGTTTCCTCCAGGTACTCCGGTTTCCTCCCTCAGTCCAGAGACACATGTTGTAGGCTGATTGGCATTTCCAAATTGTCATTTCCAAATGAGCTGGCATCCCGTCCAGGGTGTCCCCAGCCTCGTCCCCCGAGTCACCTGGGATAGACTCCAGGCTTCCCCATGACCCTGTGTAGGATAAGCGGTACAGAGAAAGGATGGATGGATGCTTATTTACATGATATTTCACTTCTGATGGAACATTTCATCAGTTAAAACATTTTCTTTTTATGTTTAAATACTTTTTACTTTCACTTGAGTACTTTTTTGGCTAGATACTTCCACTTTTAATTAAGATTTTAACATATTAGCTATACTTTCACTTAAGTATAATATATCAGTATTTTTCCACCTCTGTTCACTAGATATTTCAGAGTAATGGAGTTTGATTTATTATTATTATTATTGTTTACTGTAAATGAAGAGTGCACTAAGGGGGATTTCTGGTTCCAAACCCTTCACATGGTCTATATATAGTTGTGAAATATGTTTCAATGTTGCACATATCTCAGCTAGACGTACGGTTCTAGCATTTTAAAGCCTGCTTACTTCCAGAAGTGAAAAGAGAGAAAAGAATCCATTCATTTCCACTGAAACATGCCCCACCTACCTCTATTTATAATCTAATCTGCTTATGGAAAAACCAATTACTGCCAAATTTTAAAGGATTATAAGTTTACACAGAGGAAAGCTTCATCAGTCTCCGTCTCATTTTAAATCAGGGACGGTGTGATGCTCAGGTTTTTGAGTAATGTTCACTGGCTAGTTGTTTCAGAAATCAATGAATGTGATTGGCAGGAGCCTGCCAGCATTCTAAGACCTCAAGCTATATAAAAAAAATAACACTTTCCACCCATCATTGCATTGGTGTTTTATTCTGCAGTTTAGGACTGCAGTTTTTATGGAAGTAGCTTCATAAAAGCATATTTATTTTATAACATTATAGAAGCATAAATATTTATAAAATATAAGTAATGTGTGTAAAATTGGTGCAGTGGGGACCCAGAGTCATTCTGTTTATTCAGACATTTCCAAACATGACCAGAATTCATAGTGAGGTTTAGCTTACTGAATTTTATAGTTATCTGAAGTATGAAAGGGACCAGGCAAACACAATCGCAGCATAAATACATACACACATGCATAATAAGGGTGTGTGTGGCAGACTGGGAAAACCCATCAGATGTCTCTGTGGTTGAATTCTGGCAAACAGCCAAAAAAAGTGGACAAATCAGGTTTTGTTTTTCTTCTTGAGGACTGACACGGTGATGAAGCAGGTAACGTTGCCATTTTATAGCTCCAGGGTCTAGGGTTCGATCCTGAGCTTGGGTTACTGTGGAGTTTTGTGGGTTCATCCAGTGTTTGTGTGGGTTTCCTCTGAGTTCTCTGTGGCTTGGCTATGCTAAATTGCTTGTAGATGTAAAATGATTTTGTGAACGTGTGCGCATGGTGCCTTGCAATGGACTGGTGTCTCATAAGCCAGCATTTCATCAGCCGTCAATATGTCTGCTGCACCACATGGGATTTTTACATGCAATTTTCATGCAAAGGGAATTTACATACAAAAAAGAAGCATATGTCAGTTCAGCAGAGACTGTATGAATAATAGAAAATCTCACCATGTGAAAGGTTTTCCCTGGCTGACACACAAGTATGCATGTTAACAAGATGAGACAGATTACAAGATACATGATCAGGAGACGTGATTAATTTGTAGTTGGAGTACATGGTAACAACGAAACAGGAAGTGCATAAAACGAAAGGAATCTGTGCTATATATTGACATCCGGAGTGTTAGTGCTTGAGTCTGATCCATATTTCCAGCGCTACGGCATATGGCATCAAGTGCCATATGTCACTGTGTATTTTTGGGCAAGGGATGCTTGCGCTCCGCTGCCGTGATTGATGCTCTTCTCTTGTGGCGTTGTGAAGTTCTTTTCTTGCTTTATGGAGCGTGGTTGGGTTTTATTCCTTTGTAATTGCTTTACCATGCTGTACCCATAGTGCGGAGCTGGTAGCTTTTGTGTTACGGCCCATTTCTATGCAGAGCGAGTGTGTGTATGTGTGACTGAGCATGCATACGCGCTTTCTCTTTCCCTTTTTCTCTCACAATCACACACAGCAACATAAACACACTCATAGAATAGCTAGACAGATTCACTCATTATGTGTGTTTGGAGAGAGCTGTACTGATGGGCTGCCTCGATGAATAAAGTCTCTCTTTCCCTCCTAAAGGACGCTGTTTTTCCATCCATCCTGTCGTCTCCTCTATTCAACCATTCATGTGCTGGAGGGATGAAGGCAGAATGATGTATTCTGTCTCTCCTCAGTTCAGCATCAGCGAGCGCTCGACACTCAGACATTAATGTTACAAATATTCAAATAACTTTATTTAAGATTCAGCCAAATGCTAGCATGGGGTGTGTGTGTGTGTGTGAGAGAGAAAGAGTGTGAGAGAGAGAGAGAGAGAGAGAGAGAGAGGAAAGAGAGGGAAGAGAGATAGATGGGCTCATGGGTGGTTGAGTGAACACACACAGAGAGAGAAAAAGAGAGAGAGACAGAGGAAGAGAGAGACAGAGGAAGAGAGAGAGAGAGAGAAAGAGAGAGAGAGAGAGAGAGAGAGAGATCCATTGTGTCTGCTTTATATGCATAATGACGGTGATGATGAGGCATGGGGAGCAGTGGACTGCAGCTCTCTGTGTCCATCATTATGGCAGTTTAGTCATCTCCATCATCCTGTCTACTGAAGAATAAAGCCATAAATACATTTTCACCAATCTTTCTAGAAGGGAGTATGAAGTATAAAAAGGTTTTTCTGGGCTTTCTTATGGCACTGATGTTTACCTGCTAATGTAATCTCAGCCGCAGACACTCCGCCCTCAGGCTACAGAGCGCAGTGACGGCTGGTGGTGATATTAGATGGGAGGCTAAAATCTAATATCTCTCAACAGCTCTAGAATGAAACTATTAAGCCTGAGCAATGCATTATATCACAAGGTCTCATTAACAGTATAATAAGAATGATATGGGCCAAACTATTACACACACACTTAAAGACAGATAGGCAGCAGAATTCGTGATTTATAAAACACCGTAATGCTCTGTGGATTTCTCTCAAATACCAAATATTGTAAACAGAAAAAAAACAAACAAACAAACAAACAACCCACAGTTCTGTTTTATGTCCTTTTGTGTAATTTGTATCTTGTTTGCACAACAAAACAGTCTATCTAAGTCTATCTACTTTTTCTCTTCTAAAACCATTGTGGGAAAATATTGATGCCTTTTTATCTTTGCTAGCCCGTTTATACCAGACACCTAATAATAGTATCGCCGAGCTATTAGGTAACACTTTACAATAAGGTTCCTTAATAACTCATAACTATGCACAAGCAGATCATGAACGAATGTAGTCAGTAATGGAAATGAATAGTGCATGATGCTTCATTACTAATAAAAGAACATGGGAAAGAATTATTTGTTCCCCTAGTAGTTAACATAAATTTATGGGCTAAGCATATAGATAATGTAATATAGTAACTACCATGAACAGCCATACTAATGCATCATTCATTAATTCATTTTCAGTAACCACTATGTCCTAGTCAGGGACAGTGCTAATGCATCATAATTAGCCTAAAAACACTAATAATAAACACTAATGCTGGAAACAGGAGCCTAAAATGGCCAGTGGTGGAAATAGTAGAAGACACACTGCTACTGCTACTGTAGTAATAAATCACTTAAGTTAAAGTAAAAGCAGTGATCAAGAAAATTACTCAAGTCGAGTGAATAAAGATATCTGGTGAAAAACTACTTAATTAATTACTTTACAAATTACTTTTTCATATGTCTGCTATTGATACAACTAATGTTCTATACCTGCGAAATACATTTCAGAACAATTATGTTAACTAACCACGTGAGCTTTGCTGAAGTGAACAAAGGTGCTCAGTAGGGTTGAGGTCACGGCTCTGTGCAGGAAACTCAAGTTCTTCCACACCAACCTTTAGCAAACCATGTCTTCATGGAGCTCGCTTTGTGCACAGGGGCATTGTCATGCTGGAACAGGTTTGGGCCTATTAGTTCCAGTGAATGAAGTCTTAACGCTACAGCATACAAAGACATTCTAGACAATCGTGTGCTTCCAACTTTGTGGCAACAGTTTGGGGAAGAACCACATAATGGATGTGATGGTCATGTATCCACAAACTTTTGGCCATATAGTGTATTTGTGCCACCTAGAGATAAAGTCAAGTGGCTTCATTGTCATTTCAACCATATACAGCTGGTACAGTACACAACGTTCCTCCAGGACCATGGTGCTAGATCCAATAACACAGAAGTACAAGAGACTACACATTTCTACATAAAGTGCACATGCTAATGTGTGCAAACAGCACAAGACAGTACAATAACTATGAAAACAGGACAATAACTAAGACAGTACAATAACCACTAAAACAGGACAATATCTAAGACAGTACAATAACCACTTAAACAGGACAATAAGCACAGTAAGAGACAGTGCAGCGCCGACCAGTACACACTTCTAGTATGAAAGTGTCAGATATAACAGTAATGCAAAAGAATATCAATATAATAAAAGTGCTGTGAATGTGAACATAACATACTGTGACGTAGTTTTCAGCAGATAAGCTTACACCATATATGGATATAGCAGTTATTGGTGTAGCAGCCAGGTAGAGAGTACAGTAGTGACAAGAAATTATATATAAATACAGTAGCAGCAAAACAAAATGTAGGTAGCAAGTACAGAAATGTGCAAAAATTGCAAAAGGAGTGGGATGTTCTTCAGTTGAGTATTTATGTGTGTGTGTGTGTGTGTGTGTGTGTGTTGTCAGTCCAGTCTCTGAGTATTGAGGAGTCTGATGGCTTGGGGAATGAAACTGTTTCACAGTCTGGCCATGAGTGCCCGAATGCTTCAGTACCGTTTGCCAGACGGCAAGAGGGTGAAGACTTTGTGTGAGGGGTGTGTGAGGGGTGTGTGGGATAATCCACAATGCTGGTGGCTTTGCAGATGCAGCGTGTGGTGTCTTAAGTGGTACACGATCCTTCATTTAGTAGTAACAAAGCACAGTACATTATTAATTAAGAGCTTTACTACATGCATCAGTGTTCTGTGCACAGATAGTGGACTATTACTACGTTATTATAAAGTGTTATTCTATTGATAAAATGTATTTTAATCCACCCACACCTGTGAGACTGCTATTATCTGACCAAATCTGTTATTAATGTAAGGGTTTAATAAGAAGTGTGACGGTAATACAGAATACTAACTAAACTCAGTTTTAGGGAGTACTGCAGAAGTGATTTCCTTCCTGTGGAATGTTGATGTTTCAGTGGAGGCCTTGGACATTTCTAGAGCTATTTCTGCTGGTCATTTCAGAATAAAACGTTCACTCAATGTAAAGGGCAACTGGCATTATTATCATTATTATTATTATTATTATTATTATTTAAATAAAAGTAAAAGCAAATAGAAATCACGGACATAAAATTCATAAAGGCAGAAGATGCACACACACATATATACACACACAGCCACCCACCCACCCACCCACACACACACACACACACACACACACACACACACACACACACATACATACAGATTGAATGATATACAAATAGTCTACAATGACAGGGCATTTTTATTTTTTAAAGGTAGGGGGAAAACATTTGTAAGGCAGAATGGTGAATAGAATCGGGTGAAGCAGTGTAGTGTAGAAGTGTAGTGATAAGGGCATTGGACACACATTCATTTACTGACTGACCTTCTTTTAATGAATAGCAATCCATAATGAAAAGGTAACATTCTCTCTCTCTCTCTGTCTCTCTCTGTCTCTCTCTCTCTCTCTCTTTCTGCCTTTAACCCCAGTGTGGTCCTGCCATCACATCCTGTGTTCTACTCTAATTAAACGCAGCTCCTAATACACACGCACACACACACAAAACCACCCAACAAAACCGCCCACGCACACACACACACACACACACACACACTCAGTCGATTCAGCAGATGGACTCTACTTTTGTTGCTGTTGACAAAACAAAGTGAGAAAGAATCCGCAGGCGACTGGATCTCTCATCCCTCTCTCACCCCCAGATCTTCACTGCTTCACTGCCCTATGCCTTTGTATGAATGATATCTACAGTACACAAAACAGGAGCATTAGTAACAACTGAAACCATGGCGTTTCTCTTAGAAATGGAATGCCGAATGATTATTTTTTTCTCACTGGAAATTAGCTGATGAGAAGTGTGACAAATCACTTTCGCGTTTGCAAGACTTTTATCTTTGTTTTTAATGAGGCGCTTGTGAATTCTCTGTCTCCTGGCCTCTGGCGCCCCTCACACACACACACACACACACACACACACAGAGCACAAAGACTTCAGAGCTCTGCTTTCATTGCCCTCATCAGAACTATGCAAGTCCGTTTCTGTATGCTCCATCATGCAAGCACTGCCTCTGCATATTAAAACGATATCACAGTTCTGTCTTAGTTGAGCCCAGTGGCTTCAAAATTTGCTCTGCCTGCAGCCTCTGTGGTCAGATGTCTAAGCTTAGCAAAGCAAGAAAACGTGACTAATGAAAAGGTGTTCTCATCTTTTTTGTTAGAACCTGGAAAAACTTGTCACATGGCTGTCATATTCATCAAAACTGACCAGACAAACTTAAATACCTGGAGTAAGCGAAACTTGTCAAGATCACAAGAGTGATGTTTGATAACTCCAGGTCACTGCTTTACTATTCCAAGCCTGGGGACCTTATGCTGTGCACATTGATAAATTATAGAACTAGATACAATATGATATTGTTCACTTTGTGCCATAATGGTGCTACAGCTCAACAATGGGTGTCTATGGAAATAATGGAAATAACTTGAGGTTCCAGCCACCCCGAAAAAATCGAGAAATTCCATAAAATAATGGAAATCTAATGCTTTTCCGTTGTGGCAAGTAAGTCAAGTCAAGTAAGGCAAGTCTCTATGTATTAGAGATGTTACTGAATATGAAAACATTATTTGGAATGAACAGATAACAGGTACAAATACGGATGAACACAGAGGCGTGTGAGTAGGAGGTTTTTACTTTCCTCTGGGCATGAACGAGCAGTCAGATATAAAACTTACAGGACAAAGAAAGACCACGCTCATTTACGTGAATGTGTGGCACAATATCAACTAAACAACTAAATCAGTTAGAAAATATGATAGCCAAGTACAGATTAGTGGTTGGGTTCATATAAAAATGCTTCTGGTTTAGGCAGACTACAAGTTTCAAACCTCTACTACATATGTTTTAGCACTACTAAAGATAATTAGCTGAGAAAAAGAACATTAAAAGTAAAAAATGAGGAAAAAGCACACTAATTGGGTGATCTTCTTATTGAGTGAAATACCTAACATACATAGTAAACACCAAGGACGTTGTGAAAAATGTGTAACTAACTCGGTACTAGTCAAAAATAGATCGTCCTGGTGAACCCCTGCTCAGACACAGCAGCTTGTTTCAGCTCCACTGAGCTTTTATCGTTGTGGGAAACATGTCTGACTTTAGGTCTCTTCATGTCACATGAGCTGAAGACTAATGGTGGATTCATGTCATATGGGAGAATTACCACCTTCTGATTGGGAAAAAGTCTGAATCTGATGCTGGGGGAAGCTTTTTGACACCTCAGATTTCCCCAGCCATAGCCTGAAGTGTGGCAACTGCCAACAGTGCTGTGCTTTCAGGAAGATAAAGTCTTCAGTGCTTCAGTAAGCAGGCAGTGATATTAAAGGAAAATAAACAACTTAATGACAGAGTGGTGTGTCTTCCTATTACCACTCCAATGTTCATTATTTTGCAATAACAGCACATCCTGAAGTGTTTTATTCCTTTTATACCAACGCAAATTGCCAGAGATTCCTTTTTTTATTTCTTAAAGAATGACACATTGTACATTTTATCCATTTAGAGTTACGTTTAAAGTCATGGAATGTCTGCGAAACAAATAATCCTGTAATAACTTGCATTGTAGCAGCTATTAACAGTCATTCCCTGACCAGCCTCTCTTTTAATGCCTCCGTTGATAAGTGGTGAAGATATTATGTTTTTGGGGTATCCGTTCATGTGTCCATCCATCCTAGAGTCTCGTAAGTGCAATATCTCAAGAACGGGCGGTTGAATGTTTGTTATGTGGCATTATCATCGCAGATGAATCAGCAAATGAACTGATTAGATTTTGGAATTAATACAGGGTCAGTGTCACAGAATATGTATATATACAGAACATGTTAAGGGTATGTTAGGCATATAGATTAGTAACAAGAAGGGCTAGACTTTTCGGCGGTGGAGGGAACCCTGTTAACGCAAATTTCCTGTGTCAGAAAACTTAAAGTTACAGTTTTGCTTCTGACTGTTACTGACACTGAGGACTCTTTCCAAAAATGCCAAATACTCACCTCAATATCAAATAATCTACTCACAGAAAACTTAATGTATCAATTATTGTACCCTTTTTTTTTAAAAAAAAATGTTTTTGTGGATTGACTGCCATTCAAGTCACTGTGTTAAGTACTGTGTAAAACTATAGTATTAGGATAAGAATTAGAATGAGCGCATTAACATTCACCTAATAGAGCTACTGTCTACTTAAAATGTGTGTAGATTTTTGAGTTGGAATAATAATAAATTCCTGTCCTCCAGATTTCTCCCACATGAGGTAGATGATTGATTATTGTGCTGTATTATACAGCAATTTATGTACAAATGGTAATTTGTACTTGTAGCTCCAGAGCGAAAGTCCATCCATCCATCCATCCATCCATCCATCCGTCTGTACCGCTTATCCTACACAGGGTCGCGGAGGAGCCTGAAGCCAATCCCAGAGGACTCACACCACAATGCGGGTGAAACACCCTGGATGGGGTGCCAATTCATTACATAAAAACTCGCACTCTAAGGACAGCAGTGCTAACCACTGCGCCACCGTGCCAACTTCTTTAGCAAAAGTAAAGAAAGAAAGACACTTACGACAGCAAATATGGCTTTTTTTTTGATTGAGATAAAAAATGATATACATTTCATTCTTACCCACAATGTTCCTTTCAGTCTACATGTCTCCTTGGGTCTGACAGCTATATGGCTCTCCTGGTGTGAGTTCCCTTTGCAGGCGTACTGCTGTTTGATAACTCTCCACAGCTACAGGTATCCTGTCGTCTGAGCACTCACCGGAGTGATTTATTTATTGTTTATTACTTGTTTATCATTATACATGCCACTCTGGTTTGATCACTTTATATCTCTCCTGCTGTGCGTTCATTCTCCACGTTTATTGCGGTCTGTTAAATCCACTGGTGTCTGATCACTTTACAGACATTCTCTGTAACTCTTCTTGTTTCGTTATTATTATTATTATACGTAGATCCTAAAGCTAATGTGTTTCAGAGGTGTTGTTTTGAGAGGCCATATCCTTTGAAGGAACTGCATCATTTTGTGCAAATGGAAAAGCAACCTTAGGATGTTTGGAACACCCTTCAGATTGGTCATGATAAAATTTCGCACTGTGTGCTTATGGTATTTGTTTATTTACTATCATGCGCTAGTTTTCTAGTTTACCTGTGGATGCTAGCAATATTATTATTTTTTAAATGTTACAACCTTTGCTTCTAAGAACGTTACATTTGTATAATCTTCTGGGTGTCTGGAGAACGTATTTCCATTACGTTTATAAATTTCCTACATACATTTTTAGATTAAGAAATAATAACACAGTACTTTCCATAACTTGTGTTTCAGTATTGTTTAATTGGAAATGAACATTGTGCAGGAATGTTCTAATAACGTTGCAAAGCAGATGTTTTCAGAACATTGCAGGAACGTTATGTTTGTAACACTTTATCTTGGTCGGGGTGGAAGTGAACCCGGAACCTATCCCAGGAACATTGGGTGTGAGGCGGAAACACACCCTGGATGGGACTCCAACATGCGCACACATTCACACTTAGGTACAACTTAGAGTCGCTAATCCACCTACTGGCATGTGTTTGGGAGATTGGAGGAAACTGGAGACCCTGGAGGATAATATTTCTGATAATATGGCTAATGTCTACTCATTTGCTAATGTCTACTCAGTTCTGACAGCTGTGACTTGTAGTATATCTGCCTTTGGGTGGATCAGAATTCAGTTCACAGCTTAATACTTTTATTTGTTGTTTTCTGTGTTGGAAGGCCACACACTTGGACTCAGCAGGTGTCCCCTGGTATCTCTGTTCAGATCAATGCTGGTCACCCCAGAAACTTCGATACGGTGTTGTTACTGGTGGTCCGACTGAAAGCCAGCCATTCTTTGGACACAGTCGGGTATTGAGCAAAGCTCATGTGACAAATTATTGATTAGAGAGCTGTTTTGATGGAGAGGGCCTCACAGCAGGGCTGTGCTTGTGCCAGTGCCTGTGCAAACTTTCAAATAGCTAGGAGAGACAGAGGCGCGGATCTGCGGTAGAGATGGTAGGAGTGGAAACACTAACTCATGCTTTGTGTGTGTGAGTTGTTTTCAAAACTTGCTGAGATTCTCAATAGGAAGCTTGCTACTATTTAGGGTTGAGGGTTGAATTTGCATAGGCAACTTCTGTCTCTTCCTCTCTCTCTCTCTCTCTCTGTCTCTCTCTCTCTCACACTGTGTCAGGAAACACAACTGTTGATTCAGTGGAGCTTAATGAGCAGATCAGCATGTCTCCCCAGAGTGATCACACACACACACAAACACACAGGGTGTCACTCTGCTGGATGCTGAAATCCAGAGAATTTCTCTCAGCTGTTGTCTTGGAAGAGCAGTTTAAAGAGCTCCGGATTATGACAGAATGTTATAGCTGGCATCATGTGAGGCTTTTACACTGAGAATTTTAGCTAAATTTTTTCTTCTGGGGCCTTTCATGCTTGACTTTGTATAGCACTAGGACTAGCGGTTATCCATCTAAAAGCATTTGGTGGAATACGACATTATTACTACATGAAAGTGATTTGGAGTTTGGGCCTCATTTTCAAGCTAGATATAAAAAAAATTGCAAAAAAGTTTGTAGGCGCATTTACTCAAGACGTGTGGTGTTTATGACAATCCGGTTCATTTGGAAAAATGTTCATATCATATGAAAGCTCTTGCGTTTCTGTAAAGTAAGGAGACTCAGTAACGTGAGCATCACCTGAACAGCTTCGGTTTTAGAATTGGCGATGAGTTACCTCGAATCTTATATATGGATTTCAATGACAGGTTATTTTAATTGCACACATGAATTGAATGAGACATTTGTGAAATAAGACTAGCCATTCATTTAAGACAAAAGAAATGGCGCCCTATAAAAAAGAGGAGGTCCATATCTATGGTACATTTACATATACGTTATTTGGCTGACACTTTTATCCAGTTTACAATTGAGACAGGATACAATTGAGCGGTTGAGGGCTAAGGGCCTTGCTCAAGGGCCCAACAGTGGCAGCTTGATGGTGCTTAGATTTGAACTCACAACCTTGGTAACTGATGAGTGATTAGAATTTATTACCTACTGTACGTATACACAGATAAGTCTAAAAAAAAAATCAGTGCTAACAAAAGTTACACAAATCTGGTGGGGATTTGTAGTTTGGTTTGGCCTACAAAAACATTTACATTTATAAATGAGGCCCGTTGTGGGCACGTCTCAGTATGAACACTATCTAGCTGTCTTTGATATATATGGGTCGGGGACACCTTTGTAGGCTTACGAGGTTCCCTCCAAAGGTTCCAGCTGACTTGTTGGACTTGCTATGTAGATAGTGTGTGTTAATATTAAGCGAATAACACATAGTCCATTCCACTTTTGCAAAGCTCTTTTCCTATCTTTGGCTGGTGATTATTCAAAGCAGAGAGCTCCAGGGAAGGTTTCAGACAGCTTGTGCTGTGTGCTCGGCCATCCATCACCGCCTCAGGTCTCGCCACAAGATTTATGATCTACCGTCAGGGAATTTTAAAGCTGCAAGCCTTTTTTCCCCCTCCTGTTTCTTACCCTTTATTTCTTCCTTTTTTGCTTTCTGGTTGGAATGATTAAAGTCAGACATTGTGGCAGAACGGCGGGAGAGATATAATTTCAGATTCCGTTGTCAGTTCGGTGGTTTGATGAGAGTTTGGCAGGGATAGAATGGCAGTGGAGAGATTTCTGAGTTCTGATTGTGGCTTGACAGACAAATGGGCTCGAGTGTGGCTGAGCTCTGTTCTTGGGTGCTAAAGAGAACTGCTGGAGGATTTTTCAAACGTCTGTCTTAGCGAGAGGCGAAGCTGGCTTGTGCATGTGGCGTCAATGAAGAATTGTCACATCCTATTACAAGACATTACATGCATTTATTCATCTGGTGGTTGAAAGGACTCATTTTTTGAGGATTTGCCATTTCATCATTCTTATAAAACATTTTGAAAGATTTTACGGCTGCAGTATTTATCACGGGCTCTCTTTGGGGTCTCTGTAAAGAAGATTTGGGAAGAGAATTAGTGTAGTTCAGAGAATTATTGTCGTACTAATTCTCAGCCAAATTAAAGACGCTAAAGAAATGTTTGAAATTGCTGTTCCATACAGAGTCAAAACTAGGATACATCAATACATGTTAAAATGAACTGAACTGAAGCTTACTGAATCACACCTGAATCGAATAGTATCAGTAATGAATCGGATCAGTAGTGAATTGAAGTGTATTGTATCATATAGTACATATGAAAATGTGTATCATATTGTCTGAAACACCCCAAATTCACTGTGATTTCATTTATACACCATTGTCTAGGTGCTACCATGATTAGGCTGCCATTTAGCCCTTGTAGAGCTTCAAAGTTCAACTTTATTATTATTATTATTTATCATTTTCATTATTGAATCTAAGAAAACATGCATTTAGCCATTAAACATGTGTTACCCCATAAGGCAATAACAGTTTTACGTTTTGACATTTTCTTTGTTGACAATGGCTGTATTTTGCTATTAAATAAGTAACAGGGCTGAGTTTTTTAGCCCGTGCTTTCTAATAAATTACTTAAAATGTATTTATCTGGGGTAGGATGGCTTAGTGGATAGCACTGTTGTCTCGCACAGCAGGGGTTCGATTCCCGCCTCCACCCCCCGTGCTCCAGGGGGTCCTCCGGATACTCCGGTTTCCTCCCCAAGTCCAAAGACATGCACTGTGGGCTGATTGGCATTTCCAAATTGTTCATAGTGTGTGAATGGGTGTGTGTGTGTGATTGTGCCCTGCGATGGGTTGGCACCCTGTCCAGGGTGTCCCCTGCCTTGTCCCCCAAGTCCCCTGGGATAGGCTCCAGGTTACCCCGTCACCCTGTGTAGGATAAGCGAGGATGGATGGATGTATTTATCTTTTTTTAATTAAGAATTTCATTTCAGTCTGAAGTTTGTTCTTTCAAAGTGACATTGTCGGTCAATATCACAATATCTTTGGAAAATATAAGAGAACTAATTTTTCTTCTTCTAATGATCGTCAGGAAATTTGGTTGATGTAACTTTCTGGTGAACTTGTGACTTGTGGAATATTCCAAATATTTTATAGAGATGAATGTGTTTAGGTAACAGGGTTGCGTGAATGTTTTGAGAGATTTTTCATAACCTGTAATGAAATACTCATGGAAAAGGATGTTTCAAGCATGAGGTGTTCAATTTCATGCATTAATGCAAAAAAAATATGTGCATTTGCATTTGAAGTTATTTATCTGAAACATCCACATACTTGTGTTTAAAATGTCTTTAACCTTTACCTTTATTTGTAATTGTACAATAAGTGGGACACAAATGTCACCCTGATCATGGAATCACCCGTGTATGAGGGTCCATACTTTCTTAAACTCTTTGTTAGAAATGTTAGTATATTTAATGGCTGAGTATATTTGCAGTGATTTGTTGCGCATGAAAGAAGAAGGCTGTGGATTGTAATGTATTTGTGGTTTTCTGAAATACTTTCTGAATGACAATATAGCCAAAGTGTGGCATAAGACCAAACCTGTACTTATAGACAAATACTTAAACCAGGTAATAATATAATAGTAATCAGCTTTATTTATACAGCACCGTAAAGTTATTGTGTATTGAGTGTGGTAGAAATCTAAAAAAAAAAGCAATAAAAGAAAAAAATATTTGATTAGAAGAAATGAAACCTAGAAGAAATGGTCCATCTATTAAAAAAGCAATACATAAATAAGTTTCCAGCTGGGTTCCCAGGGAAAACCCATTGTGTCCTGGATGGAATATATTTGGTAATCGTATCAGTCAGGTAGACAGCAGCAAGAGAGAGAACATATTTAGAAACTAATCTTGTGTTTACTCTAGTGAGTGACATGTCACTGATGTAGTGCAAGGTTTGTCTCTGGTGGTTGTGTACTCACCATAACTATTATTGCTTCTGGCAGTGCACCTGGCATCTGAGGATCTGATAAGAAATGTCTACTGTCTACTGTATAATTTAAACACATCAGTGTTGTTGAAAATGTATTTGAGTATTGTTTCTTATGGTACCATTCCATTTTTGCTTAATAAACATTGTTGAATCTGAAGTAAACACAGATAGAAACTGAAGTTTAAGAGTAGAGAATTCGGTATAGTGGCACCGCATTGCATGTTCACAGCTTTGGGTTACTGTCTGCATCCAACGTGTTCTCCCAGCGTCCAAACAGGGTTCTCCAGGTCCTCCAGTAGGTGGATTGAGCACTCTAAATTGCCTCTAGGTGCGAATGTGTGTGCATGGAATGTGTGCCCTGGGAATGTGTGGCCCAGCGTCCCATTCAGGGTGTATCACCGTCTGTGTTCCCATGATAGACTCTGTATCCACTATAACACTGGGCAGGATAAAGTACCTAATAAAGATGAATGAAGAGTGAATTCAGGGGAATCGGCCATAAGATTAGTCTGCGAAATTAACTGGAGTCAATGATTTAAATTTGTTGCTTTAATTGTGATAGTTAATTTGCATAAAACTCAGTTTAGAGCCTCAATTTAAATGCCATTTGCTGACATGCTTGTTTCTGTCGCCGGAATCGTGGCTTTGTGTAACAGAGAAAAGAATGGTGTCCTGTCACTAGTGTGAATGCAGTGTAAAAGAAATACATTATAATGAGTTCTAAAGGCTAACAGGAGCTGGTGGCGAGATTTGAAGCCTGGTATAATGTTATTCTCTTTTTCTCTGGTCGTGGTAAAACATGTTGTAAGCTCAACACAGAGACCTTCGGTGAAAACAGACATCAGGACATTGTGGTAGTCTATAGTACTTGACACAAACAGGTGTATTAGCTCTTCACTGTTGTTGCTCATGTTGCAAATGGGGTAAAACATTACTGTATTTTGTGAAAGTTTCTAGTGTGGTTCTTGAATTCGTACAAACCATTTGCACTTTCTGTGCCCTGATCAATCAGATCCAAGTCATTTACTGCGATCATGAAGGCTAAACCTGGGGTTTTAGAGTGCTGGAGTCTTCCAGAACTAGAGTTTGGCCAACAGTGTTTCAGAAATGGAAATTTAATGGACATTGTAGACATTTTAATGGTCGTTGCCAGCAAAATCACTTTTGTTCATTATAATTCCTCTGAATTGTGTCTTCTGCTTGTGGTGGCAGATCTTAATATAAAATAATAAGACATTCAAAAAAACATTCTTCACAGATCAGGCTTGTTTAAACATATTTTTCGGATTATGGTTTATTAGGCGTGGGTGGAGTTCTGCTTATCTTTGCTTTGGTTAAATATAAATTCTTCACCAAATCCTCTGTTTTGCTAAGAAGATTGGCTGATTTAAATTGCTAACTTTGTGCTGCATTTCCAAATCCCTGATTATGAAAGGATCCTCTGTTCTGTTGGGCATGAACATCCCTTCTCTTAAATCTTTATTTAATAAGCTCAGTCTCTTTTTTCCCCTCCCTTATTGTGCCAAGTAACAAAAGATGAGTAACAACAGAAGTCTTCTGTGAGTCTTCTAAGGCTCCTGTAGAACTCTGACAGAAGTCTTAGAGCTACACAAAACCTCTTACCTCCGAGTCTCCTCATTTTTTTTTTTAAGGAAGACACTGTCCATATTGAAGGAGCAGACTCTAATTTACCCTGTTACCCCTGTTTTGGGCTGTGTAGACCTCTTTTCACCTCTTACTAAGCCCCTTTCTCGTACCCTCTTACCAGCCTGGACCTTTGTTCTCCTAGACTTAATATCCCATGAGTCCTTTAGACCCCAGTGGTTGTATTAGCAGATCTCAGCCTACACAATAGGAACCCCTTTGGGTCACATTGGCCTGGACAAACACACACACACACACACACAGACACACACACACACACACACACACACACACACAAAAGCCCTCATTGTCACACTCCGTTCAGTGGTTAATACTGAGGATGGGTGGAATAATGGTTGTAGAGAGGACACAAACATAGATTATGTTCATGCTCCTAGAAGATTCTGCCTGAATCAATTCTCTGAGCATCTCTCTTTATGTGTGTGTGTGTGTGTGTGTGTGTGTGTGTGTGCATCTCTGCATGCAAAGAACCATCTAAGATCTTGATTTGGTTCATATATATGTAGTGAAATTTTTTTTTTTGCCTGTTTGTGTGTATGTGGTGAGTGTATGTGTCCTTTCAGATGACTGATGGGCGTGGAAGCATGACGGCTGCCCCTCAGCAAGGCAGAACATAAATTATACATTCCATATTTGCTTTAGCTCAATTAAACGATTTTATAGTGTTTAATCAAGCTCCGCGTCCAATAGCTGCAGGTCCTAATTAAAATAACACCACAGCAGAGAATGTGGAAAGATTTCCATACCAATGATCTGAATACAGCATTCTTTTAACTAAGCTACACTATGAATTCAACATTATTACTGGGATCTTGGGTATAAAAAGTGAATTCTTATTTATGGATGAATGAATCATTAGGTGTGAAAAATCATGTTGCCATTATTAATACATGTCACGCTTGGAAACAAATGCATGGGTCAGGGTGTTAGCATAAATATTACAAAACAGATTCAGTTCTAAAATCTGATTGGTTCAGCCATGTTTGAAGCCACTATAAAATCCTCAGTATACACACACCTGCGAGCTCATATAATAATTTAATTCTGTATTAATGCTCCAGGTTTTAAACTAACAAAACGGGTAAACTTATTGTTGTCATTGTTCTCTCCATAGAATTTTGTCCATTGTGTTGCTTAACAACCCAAACGTATTGTTAATGGACTACATTGTATGGTGGAAGAACTGCTTCTAGCGAATATTATTAGTAATTGTTTAGTAAAGAATGTCTGCTATACTTTGGTGTTTCTAGAGTTTGTCGCGAAGTCTTACCATGCATTTACGTGTGAGCTGTGTTTCTGTAGTACTGTGTTTCCTGGTTTTGATTAGTCACCTAAGTGTGTTGAAAGGATGTTCAGTGAATAAGCGTCATGTGATGAACACAGAACCGTTTTTATGATTACTGCAATAGTTCCAAGGTATCCAATTGAAATTATCCACTGAATCAACAGTGAGTTTTAAAGATAAACTGGGTTTTTTTTGGATGTGCAAATCTTTAAGGTATACCTGTAGGACCATCCACAAGAGCAGAAGGTGAGTCACAAGTCACAGAAGCTCCTAGTTCCAAGCTTTAGGATGAATCAGGAAAGTCCAGAAGGGGAGAATAGCCACAGCAGTAAAAGTGTGTTATGAGTCGACAGTAGAATTAATCATCCCCTACCTTTCGTCATTCTCAGATCATGACCACATGACTGCTCTTAGCTGCATATAAAATCCCAGCAATGCTGTGTTCACTTATCATTTACTCCCACTGTGGGAATTCTCTGTCCTTCGGGCTTTACAGGTCGCCGCCCATGGCACTGCAATCCAGGGGTCAAATGCGATTAGTGACGGGTTGTTCTAAATTTCAGTCAGTGTATGTGTGTGTGTGTGTGTGTGCGTGTCTGTGTGTATTTGTGTGTATAAGCCCCTGCAGCTCTTGTAGAATTAACATGATTAAGGCCGGGGTCCTGTTCCAGGCTGTAACTAGGCCATAACACCTTAATCTAGTGTGAAAGCAATTGGCCTGTATGGATCGATACAGAGACAAGGCATACAGCCAGCTCTACACACCAAAATACAGACACACACTCCCTATATACCAATATTTCTCCAACCTAAACTCACAAATCACTTCCTTTCTCATCACACAAGACATAAACGAAAGTTAATGAGCTCTGTGTGTGTATGAGAGTATGGAGGTCAGCGAATTCCAATTATGTGTCGATGCATGTGTATGTGTGTGTGTGTGTGTGTGTGTGTGTGTGTTTTCATCTTGTGTGGGCACTGGAGAAATTGACAGAGAGTGGAGAGAGAAGGAGATATATAAATTGATGGAGAAATGAGAGAGAGAGAGAGAGAGAGAGAGAAGGGTAGAGGGAGCAGTAGGTCTCTGTAAGTCAGTCAGATGTCTGCTGGCTCCAGATGGCAGTAGCGGTGCCAACTATCTCACCCTGCGCTCCTGAGGTGCCACGTATGTCCAGCGTCTGCACAGACATCTGCCTGTCTGTCAACACACAGACACACACACACACACACACACACACCACACATACACGAGGTGCTGTTCTTTGTGCAAACCCAGACGTAACGTTAAATGTTGAGCGAGATCAAAAGAGCATCCCTATTGTGAGCAGTGCTTACATCTGCGTAGGAGAGAAAGGTATCAAAAGTGAAATGACTCATGAAGAAGAAAGGGGAAAAGAAATGCACTGTTCATTAGGTTTTGTCTAGGCACAACATCAAAAAAGCATTTCAGCATCGTATTATATAGAAAATGTCCGCTTTGATTTGCAAGGTGAGGGATAAGGAGGCAGTCAGACATACACACACACACACACACAAGCGCGCACACACACACACACACACACACACACACACACACAAGCGCACACACGCACGCACACACACACACGCACACACACAAAGTCGCTTGTTTTTATTCTTATATACTGGGTTTGGAAAGCTATTTATTGAAAATATATAAACAAATAAACAAGTTTTAAGTCAGTTCCATTATTTTAAATGGCTCAGTGATGTGTCACTTAACATTTTATTTACTAATTATTAATATAATAATGTTAATAATAATTAGTATTTATTCTAAACTTAACAAATAGTAATTAGTCAGTAATAATAATAATAATAATAATAATAATAATAATGCATTCTTGTTCTTCTTCTTTTGATAAGTAGTTTTCCAAAGAAGTGCATAAGAATAAAAACAAGTGACTTTGCATGTGTATTATTATTATTATTATTATTATTATTATTATTATTAAATTATTTGTTTGTTCAATTGTTCATTCATTTATTTATAATTTATTTATAATTTATAATAAGACTTATTAGGTGGCTGGCACAGTGGTGCACCAGAGAGAGATCTTAAGATTAATGATATGTTGAGGTGTGGCCATCAGAGAGCGCACACACACACACACACACACACACACATACAGTATATAGATGTTTTTGATCTCTTGATCTTGACCATCTGTTTGGTAATGTTAGCTGTCTTTGCCTCCTTGTTTATCATGTATATGTATATATGTGTGTGTATATGTGTGTGTGTGTGTGTATGTGTGTGGGTGGGTGTGTTTGCGTGAGAGAGAGTTGGCGCAGCAACTCACTGGCTTTAATCCTTCTTTTGGCCACACCATGATGTCTTTCACAAAGTCATCAAAGTCAACTAGGACTCAGATTTGTGTGTGTGTATGTGTGTGTGTGTGTGTATGTGTGTGTGTATGTGTGCATATGTGTAGGTGGTTATATTAGTGTCATTCACCTTGAAAGCTTGGCACAACTTGAGATTTCCCGTCTGTCCAAATGTCAGTTAAGGACAGAAAAAAATGTGCCTTGATTTTTCTAGATTCATTAATTAAAAAGAAATAAAACAGCAAATGTTTGGCTGTGCTGAAAAGATAAACAAATCATTCATCACTATATATTTCTAGGGCATAAGCGCCTTTACTGTAGCATGACTTGACCTTTAAAGCTTAAATGTGCCACTTTGTGTGCCTAGCATTATGTCAGATATTTCATCAGATGTTTTCGTCAGGCTAATTTGTAGAGCCGATTTCTTTCTTTACAATTTACCACACTCATAAAAACACACAAATACACACATTTGCAAATAATAAGAATAAGAATCCCACATGTTGATCTGACTTGCAGTGATGCTCATCATCCACACAAATGTTACTTTTAGGAGGTGTGTGAAGGGGTTTTGTGTATCAGCATCCATAAGTCTTTTACTACAATGCAGTCTATCATGATATAGATACAGAATATGCAATAGAATTTAATATTACAATTGTATTGTATTGTAATTGCGTTGTCTTGGTCAGGGTCTTTGACACCTAGGGGTAATTCAGTGCAGCCAATCCACCTACTCTGTTTTTGGAAGGTGCGAGGAAACCCACACAGACATGAAGAGAACGTGCAAAAGTCCACAGAGACAGTAACAGAAGCTCAGGATTGAAATGGGAGATTTCAATCTGATTTGTTTCTGCAAAAAGTGTTGGTTTTAGCCTAGTTTTAGACAATTATCCTGTAATATATGGTGTGTTAAGTCCAGTCTTCACCCTGCAGTCTCCTTACAATCTATTCATGTCGTGCACGAAAAGACCAATAACCAATAACAGACGAGATGAACCATCATCTGTCACATTTTACAATTCAGAAGTAATTCTCCGAGATCTCAAATTGAGTTAGGATTATTGTTTGGAATTCTGGTTTGTGAGTGTGCTGTGTATTATTCTGTGGAAATCTTGTAGTGTAGGTGGTTTGATGACTAAAAATAAATCTGGAAATCCGTATAGGATTATATAAATATTGTAATGAGTCCCAGGCATTATGCGTTGTGGCCATTTTTGTTGTAATGCAAGCAGCTTCCAATTAGGTCTTTCTTCAGGCAAGAAAGCATCTAAATCTCTAGAAATGGGCGGAGTCAGTGAACACAACTTCAAATTTAACCAGAGCAGTCTGTCAGCTTCCGTCAGAACCAAAGCGAACACACAGAACTAGCGGAAACTGCCTGTCTACAATGATTTTCTGAAATCTGAATGTAGCTGAAGCAGTGAACCTCCATGTTCATTCTTTTTTTTTCGCTTTTTTTTTTTTTTTTTTTTGCAGCAGTGAACCTTCATGTTCATTTTTTTAATACTCTCCACTACTTCCTCATTTCTTGCAGCTTCTAAAACATTTAGTGCTTTCTCTGTCTCTCTCAGGCTGTTTGAAATCCTCCAGAGACACAAACACACATGCACACACACACACACACACACACACACCATTGTCTTTTAGAGTACACGCAGCAAAACTCACTGAGCGGAGAATCTGAGCTCTCACTTTAAATGATTGTGGACAGAGTAGTGGACACTGAGAGGCTTTTGTACTTTGTACAGCCACAGCGGTACTCTGTTGTGGGTTTTATCGGCTCCCTGTCATGAAAGGTTTGTACTAAATTGAAAAGTGTCCCAAAGCTGTTGGGTCAATGCTAACAATAGAGCTGATGGATTATTCTTAATCCAAATCCATGACAAAATCTGTCTGGACTTCCTCTGTCATCACAGAACAGTGATAGATTGAGTTTCTCTTGGATAGTCTAGCTATGTATTTTTTTTCCTTAGGTCCTATTTACTGGAAAACGTGAATGCTGCATAATTAAGACCTTCTTTCCAGCTCCTGATCAACTCAAATGAAGCGAGCATTGTTCAAATTCACATTGCAAAATCACAATATGTGTGATTATACATATATATATATATGTATGTATAAGGTCTTACTGAGTAGCTAAGATGATTTAGCAATCTGATTAGGACTTCAGGAAAAAACACACAAAAAATGTTGTAGCTTCTGATCTAACAAAACTTTCATTGTGATACTACATCAGACAATGGCATTTTTAGCAGCTACACACAGAGCTACATACAGAGCATGTGTATATTTATTTATTTATTTTTCCTTTACATGCATGATCGATAAAGTAGTCATGCCCCTACTTTAAGCATACTTCATAGGCATGCCTATGGTTAAAAAAAAAAAACAAAAAAAACTGACTGTAGTTCAGCGACTCTAGTTTTCTAAACAAGAACCGAAGAGCCGTGGCGGCTTCTGTAGCAGATCTTCTGTTATTCACATGCATTTATGTAAATTATTTAACTGAAGGCAGCTCATCACACCAGAGGCTAGCTACAGGTCAGAAAGAGAAGAGTTTTCATACAGTTTCATAGATTTTACATTTATTTATGCTTGAAAAAAGGGAATATGTGGTAGGTCAAATACAAGAGAATATATTACGTATAGTTGACATAAAAAAAATATTACCTTTGTCTTCAAAACCTGGCTTCATTGCTACTAAACTTAATTTTAATTACTAGATTGCTAGATTGAATTATGTAGAGGGAGAGTGATCAATTCACGACGTATTAACATATACCAATTACATCATGAAATATACATACGCCATGAAAGGGCTGTTGCAGAATGCCAGCGACTGGGGTTCAAACTCAGTTCATATTCCGGTCTTAGAAAATACATGAACAAATCATATTGGATGTATGAAAACAAATAGTGTTAATGTAACTCAGTCATGGTGAACCAGTGTATGCATTTGAATTACATATTACATTTTTTCCATGCAGTCTGATTAGCAACCAGATTATATGGCTTGTTTAAAAAAAAAAAAAAGGATTTAAAAATAGCTTAAAGGCAGATGGACGTCTGTATCAAATTCAAAACCGTTGCATCTCATCTGTTCAGAGTTGTTGATGCTAATAAAAAGTGTCACTGTGAAGCGGCACTACCAGACAATACATAAACACTTCAAATCATATAGAACCACAAAGCAATTATTGATGTTTAAGTATTAACAGGTAGCTCTTATCTCCATTCAGTCATGTTAATTGCTTACCCCTTTGTAAGCAAGCAATTTTATGGTATTAGACCTTCAAATTTTAGTTTCTGATGTAAATGAATGTTTCCTTGTGTTAAATGGTTTTATCTCCTCAGCTATACTCCAGCCTCACAGAGAGAAACTCAGGAGGGTTAACTCACTAATTGCTTCGTTTTGTCTTTTCATCAAATTGGCTTAAGGAGTATGTGCATATCTCTCTATCTCTCTCCCTCCCTGTCCCTCCCCCTCATCATTTCATTAGCAAGATCAAGACGAAGTGCCTAGCATTATTTATTTTTCATGTCTTCGCTCGAGGTTCTTTTTATCCCCTTGATAGAAAGTCACCGTATTGTTTTGTGTAAAATTGGCTGTTAAAAGGGTAAGAGAGAGAAATAGTGAGAGAGGGGTTTAAAGGAAAGCAAGAAAGATCCATGGGGTAGGAGTAGAGAGCGAGACAGGGGGAAAAAAAGCAGTACGTACAGCAAGTTTAAGAGTTGTCACGGTTAAAAGAGGCAGAAGGTGAAATGGGGTGGCTCGGGTCTCTTGCACTAAACTGCTTTAGATTAATTGATCCTCCCATGAACTTAATGAGCTGGAGCCCTCAGTAAGAGACAGCTTCTACTGAAGACAAAGCTAATGGGCACTTGCACAAAACACACAGAGCAGAGGAACTACTTTCTCTCTTTCTCTCTCTTCATTGTCTTCTCCACCCAACAAGCCACACATGCAGTAATGAACCATGCTTTCCAGAAGGCTGTGTTATCCACACACTTCCTGTTTTTTCCAGTTCCAGAGCGTTATAGCATGACTATTTTATAGATCATGCATTGTGCAGTAAAATAAATAAAATAATAATAATAATAATAATTAGCACACACAGTATGTAGCTGCTATAAATGTCATTGTCTGAGGTTGGTATCACAATGAATGGTTTGTCCATTAGATCAGAAACTAAAACAGTTTTTTTTTCCTGCAGTCCTAATCAAATTGCTAAATCACCCTGGCTATTCATCCATTCATTTTCAGTACTGCTTATCCTACATGGGGTCATGGGGGAGCCTGGAGCCTATTCCAGGGGACTGGAAAAAGGTGGGGGACTCCCTGGACGGGGTGCCAACCCATCGCGAGGAACTGTCACACACACACTCACAAACCCATTCCTACACCACAGACAATTTGGAAATGCCAGTCAGCCTACAACGCAGGTCTTTGGACTGGGGGAGGAAGCCAGAGTAGCTGGAAGAAACCCCCAAAGCACGGGGGAGAACATGCAAACTCTGTGCACACAGGGCGGAAGTGGGATTCGAAGCGGGATTTGAGTTGACCAACTTGTTATGACAACAAAACAATTTCACCTCATTCCTGTGACATCAGCAGTTCTTGGGTTTAGCATTGAAATCCTGAACCGAATGAATTTAACCAGCCAAAAATGCCTTTTTCTTGGTAGAAAAGTGCAAAACAGTTTAAGATCAAGCACCATCATTGCTACATTATTAACAGAAAATGTATGAATCCATATTTTTTCCCAATATGTGTTATTAGAAACACTTCTGATGTACACTAGCTCTAATGTACACTAGCTCTAATGAGCTAGTGTACATCAAAGCATCAAAAGCTCTAATAGCTCCAAGCTGTTTTGTTTATTAAATATAGCCATCTAACTTCTTCCTGTGTTAACCCAGAACTCATGAACCAGACCTAATGGCCAAATACATAATAGTCTAGAAGAATGTCTCTAAATATAGTTTCAACAGTATTTTTCCAATTACGGCCCTGGGGTGTCTTTAAATTGCTCACTTTGCTACTTTTCTCTCTGTAACCCTTCTGTAGCTGTAACTCCAGGTTCAAATGGTTTGGTAATTATCCAAAAAGCTCAAAAAGATGGTTTTGCATTGGGAAAATGTGACAGAAAATGTCACAGATCAGGATTGGTTTAAAAATATACCAGCATTAATTTAGAGGTTTCATAGTAAGGAGGATTTATTTTAATTTTTTTAATAAATATCTATACTGATCCATGCACTCCACACACAGTTTGATATTATGGGCTATTTTGTGTAGATTCATGACATATATAGTAGTTTTAATTGTAAATTTTAATTACGTTCTGGGTTGTAATACTGCAAAATGTGGAAAAGGTCATGGGGAGAATATTTATGTAAGGCACTGTATAATTAAAGAGTGCTTTTGGCTGGATTTCTAAAGTGAGGTAAACATTGGAATAAATTGTAGAAGTCTTTTTTGTTTTGGTTGTGTGATTTACTAAGTGGCTCTTGTGCCAGGGATTAGAAATGGGAATTTGACTGTGGACTAATGCTCGCTCTCCATCTCTCCATCTCTCCCTCTCTCCCTCTCTTATTAATTCTTTGGCAATCCTTATTTTTCTTCTGAACACATGGCCGTGCATGTACACACCAACACAAACACTCACCAGTAGGCATGTGCTAAAATTACATTTTACCTTGGCAGGCATCTCGTTCAGGACTCCCTTTAGTGTGATCAAACGCAGCAGCTTCAGTGCAACCTACTTAATTAGGAAGTTAAATGAGCTAGGCAACAAGGTCAAGAGTCCATACATGCCATCTTGTATATAAAGCTAAGCATAGTATGAGAGTATAAGAGTTAGGATTGTGGTTCTACCTTTACCTTACTCCATTAATACATATTTCCAAAACTGCTATTGCTATGGGTGATTAGGTTGTGCTGTGTTAAGTTACATTATTTAGCTCAAACGATCAAAGGATTAATCAAAGGATTTACAAAAGTCCCCAAGACAAATACTATAATGGGTAGCAGAATTAAGGAAAATGAAGCTAAAAGACCAGTGGTGAATCAGTCAGAGTGTTTTTTTTTTCCCTGTTTTTTTTAGTAACCTGCTAGTTCCCACATACCAGATAGGGTGAGGGTGAAGGCTAATACTTGTTTCCTCCAAGACACATGAAACCAGCCAACCGCATCTTTTCAATCTGCCTCACAGTACACTGTAACACATTGGAGGAAAGCGCTATCTGCCCTTTTCCGCATACATGAGCTTACAGATGCCCACAGTTATCTAATGTTGCTGTGATTGACACAGGAGAGAGTATGCCATTCCTCCCAAAGTTGCTCGCTTGGCTCCCAATGGATGGCTGTGAAATCTTCAGGATTTAAACTCATGAGTACTCATGAGATCTCATGATTTTCCATTCCACTCAGGGATCCCAGATCCTAGAGTTTTGTACTACCTTCAGATGTGGCCAGAATAATTTACCTTAACCCTGATTCAGACCAAATATTCACAAAGAGACAAGACCATATCATGTGTTCAGACATGTGGCTTTCTCATATCCTGAGTTGCCATGACTGTTAATAACTGTCAGTGTCACTACTTGCATGTGTACAAAAAAAAAAAAAAAAACAACACAGTCATACACTGTTTATACTTGCATAGCAAACTTGACAACTTGTGGAAATGCAATCTAGTGCTTCATCTTATTGCTGTGGTGTTTTGTAGAACATTTCTATTAAAAAGAGTTGCAGAATGCAAGGGATAATCAATTTAGTCGGAACTAGGACAGCTGTCTATATGCTTTCCCGATTATCTTAATATAACACAGATTCTGCCAAAAAAATACTGCCTACACAAGCAACTGACTTCTAACTGTAATGCAGGGAGGTATGTACATATATGCATATACACAGCATATATAGGGAGAGAAGGCCAGGAGGCCTTTGTATATATATATATATATATATATATGTATATATATATATATATATATATATATATATATATATATATATATACAGTTGTTTGTCTAGAATGTCTTTGTGTACTGTGGCTTTAAGTTTTCCTTATACTGGAATTAAAGGGCCCAAACCTTTTCCAGCATGACAGTGTGGATGTGCACAAGTCGAGGTTCATAAACCCAAGGTTTGCCAAGTTTGGAGTGAAAGAACTCAAATGGCCTGCACAGACCCCTAACCTCAACCCCACTGAACACCATTGGGATGAAATGGAATGGCAAATGCACCCCAGGCCTCCTCACATGGCATCAGTGTCTGACCTCAGTAATGCTCTTGTGGCTGAATGGGCAACAATTCCCACAACCACATGCCAAAATCTAATGGAAAGCCTTCCCAGAAGAGTAGAGGCTGCTACAGCAAAGAGGGACCAACTTTGGAATGTGATGCATGATGGTCAGGTGTCCATAAACTGTTGGCCATATATATATATATATATTGTAGTGCGCTGAGGTTGCAAGTGGGCTGGACAGTGAGGGGAACATGCTCTTTATTTTATAAATTGGTGAAGGCAGAAGACTGGTGTGGATGTGTGAAGGGTTGGAGAGGGAAGGACAGGCCGTGGCTGTCCTGTGTCGACGTTCCACAGTCGGCACTGTGGCTGCTCTCAGAGCGGGTGCGGGTTGGCACTCCTAAGTCTCGGCTCCTCGTCCTCACTGACATCGGCCTCTGCTGCAGAGAGAGAGAGAGAGATTAGCATTACGATCCACCATACCTAACCTCCCCTGAGAGTGGCTGCTGGGCCCTTTTATATTCTTCTGTCTCCTACAGGAGGGTAGAGAGCTGCCACTGCAATCATGGGCCACCAGCCGTGTGTAGGTGAGGGTGATCCATCACCAGTGTGCCAGGTAATATCGTAATATCGTACCACTTGACGGCTAGGGCCGTCATATTTTCGCTCAGCAGGGGACAGCTTTCGGCTCACATATAGGACCGGTTGCTCCTCCCCTTCGAACGTCTGTGAAAGTACTGTTTTAGGGTCTCGAAGGCCTCCTCCTCTGTTTGTCAACTCCAGTGCACCAGGGAAGGCCAGCTGGACCGGGTGCACTGGAGCCGGGAAACTGAGAAGGTCAGCGCTTGTTTTAGGGTCTCAAAGGCCTCCTTTGTTTCCCCACTCCAGTGCACAACAGGAGAGAGAGAGGCCGGCTGGCCTTTCCTGGTGAGGTCAGGGAGGGGAGAGGCAATCGAGGAGAAATTGGCCACAAATCTTCTGTAATATCCGGCCAACCCCAAGAAGGCACGTACCTGTTTTTTTTGTAGTTGGTTGGGGGTAGTCCCAGACAGCCTCTACATTCTTTTTCTGAGGCATCAGGAGCCCCCTGCCGATGTGGTAACCCAGGTATTGTGCCTCAGTGAGTCCCAGGTGGCACTTCTTAGGGTTGGCGGATCATGCATCATTGATATAGGCTGCAGTGAACTGCGGTTGGGACGCAGGACGTTGTCCATCAAGCGCTGGAAGTTGGCAGGTACTGCCAGTGGCCGGCGGAAGTAGAGAAGGCCATCTTCGGCCTGGCCTCTGGGCTCAAGGCCACCTGCCAGTATCCTTTAGTTAGTTCCACCATGGAGATGAAACAGGCCCTCCCCAGCCACAGGTTGTCGACTCTAGGGAGGGGGTAGCTATCAAACTCTGACACCTGGTTGAGCCGCCGGAAGTCGGATGCTTACGTCGGGCTTGGGTACCACAACGATGGGACTGGACCAGGGGCTGGTGGACTCTTCGACGATACCATCACGAAGCATCCGGCTGACCTTTTCCTCGATTGCCTTGGGGCAGGCCTCTGGGACATAATAGGGCTGCTGCCTGACAACCACTCCCGGTGGAATTTTGATGGTGGACCAGATACGTTAGGCGTTAGGGTGGAGGAGAAGACGTCTGCAAACTGGTCCACCAGCTTTGTCAGCTCCAGCTCGGTTTGTGCGGACCGGTTGACTATCAGAGTCACTCAAACAATTTGTTCCTGCATTTCTTGTACATAGTCAACAAGCGAACGGAAGGGGGAGGGCGGCTCTACCCAGGTTTCTCAGGTTACGTCCAACAGTCCCCGAGGTTGCTGTTCGAAGAGAAGTTCAAAGGGGTAAACCTGGTGGATGCTTGTGGTGTCTCCCGGACGGCATAGAGGACGTAGGGGAGGAGAAGGTCCCAGTTCCTCACCTCCTCATCTACCACTCTCCTCAGCATCCTCTTCAAAGTCTGATTGAAACGTTCCACCAGTCCGTGGAATGTTCACCAGTCCTCTCTGCGGGAGGGCTTGGGTCCTGTTGCGGGGATCACCAAGAGCTCACAGGGTTGGCCTCAGCGCTCCATTTTATAATATAGAATGCCCCCCCATACCAGGAAGTAGGTAGCTGGGAGCCTCTGCCCGGGGTTTTGTTGGACTCCTTCAATAACATGCACCTGGCTCCAGCAGTGCTTTAACCTGTTGTCCTCTTTCTGCTCTCAGCCGAAATTCCACTCCCGGGTGACCTGCAAAAATACAGAAGAGACTGGGTTAGAAGGGGGGGGTCTCACCTGCTGAGGTCGTCTCTCGTCTCGGACTCGCCTTTGTCTTGCACCAGGCAGGCCTGCCGGACCCATGGGCACGTCATCCTGGTCCTACGCCTTTGAGGAGGTCTTGTCTTCTGGGTGGTGGGGAAGCCTGGCCAGTCTCGACCCAGGAGGAGGGGCACGGGGAGCCCTAAGAGAAGTAGCCAATATATATATACATTATATACATTAGTAGTATATAAAAAGAAGAATAAAAAGTTAACAACAAAAATATATCTAATAATATATAATGTAATATGTACCACTTTATTCAACCTACCAATAAGCTGACAACTCAGAGTAATTAGAAATTTTTCCTCTTTATTTTCATTTTTTTTTCTGCTGGGAGTCTTGCCTTGAGGGAACAGGCTGCATTTGACAGACGTCTGTGTGTAGCAATGACATTAGCGCGATATTAGCTTTCATATTTTATGTAAGCAGGGAAGTATATTTGACATATATTTGAAATCCCACCTGTTATATTGTAGCTAAACTGCAATGGGGAGAGATAAAAGGTTTGATTTCTCTCTCTCTCTCTCTGACTTTCTCTCTCTCCCTCTTTCTCTCTTCTCTTTTTCTGGTCATGAGGATAAATGGATCCTGACATGAAGAGAATGGAGGAATGATTAATGACCTTAGTGATTTTTTTGGGGGGGGAAGGGGGGGGAGAGAATGAGAGAGAGAATAAAAGGATAGACACTGAAAAAAAAAACTTTAGACGTTTGATTTTATAGGAGAGATAGAGGATGACAGAATAAACAGACCTCATTCAACTCACACACGCACACACGTGTACACACACACCCAACCCCTGAGGCTGAGGTTGGTTGGATCACTCTGACCTCCATAACATTTCTGCGAAGCCTCTCTATTTAGTGTGTGTTTAGTGTCTTCAGGCAACTTGTTTCCATTTAGGAGGGAAAAAAATACTCACAGACACACACACACACACTCACAGTGAATTGTATAACACGCATAAAAAAACAGATAATTGAACACAAAAGACACATGCAATGATAGACGAGTGTATATATACACACACACACACACAAACACACACACACAAAGATACTCATGCTTTTTGTCCCGAAGTAAACTCAGTGTCATCTGGCCAGCTTTATATGCCACTGTCAACAGAGAAATGAGAACAAACAAATATCAGAAAACACCTCCCACACACGCCCAACCACCCACCCACCCACCCACACACACACACACACACCCACACACCCACACACACACACACACACACACACACGCCCAAACAGTCTCATGTGTAAAACGCTGACACGGGTTGGCTGTCCTTGTCACCCTAAAGCAAATAAGCTTTAGGGACAAATGGGATCATGATCTCTGACCTGTGTGTGTGTGTGTGTTTGGTTTCAGCCTACATGATAGATGAGACTAAAGTGACTTTCATTTTCAAGAGGCCTCTTCAATTCATTTATGGGTCAAAAGACCCATATGGTGTTTTTCTCATGTATAAGGATACTCTGGAGAGTACACACTTCATTTATTAAATTAATTATATAAAAGGAACTTTATTATATAAGTAAAGACAGATTGCCATATTTACATTAATATCACTCAGAGAGTTGTTGATAAAATCCAGTTACTGAGGTCAAACTTTCACTTTGAGTTGTTAGTGTGCTATATTCATACTGAGAATATAGCCCACAGTAAAGTTTGGTTTGTGTGTGTGTGTGTGTGTGAGTGTGTGTATACAGTTGGACGTTCATTGTGAGTGTGTTTGAAAGCGAGAACAACGTGTGTCCTTCGGGCCCTTAGGGCTGCACAACCTGCAGCTTTGAAGTTGTGTGTGTGTGTGTGTGTGTGTGTGTGTGTGTGTCTGTGTGTGTGCTGTAAATATTTGTACACTCCTTATGAAGAAAGCCCAGTGGGAGAGTAAAGGGCCAGATGGCCTCTGTGTGATTTGTTTTACAGCACAGTGTGCCTATGAATATCCATACACACATCACAGACATACTCGGAAGTTATAGCTCTAACTTGAGACCAGGTGCGAGTGAGCGAACACACACACGCATACAGGCACACACACATAGACACACAGCTGCAGGCTAGCTTTAATAAATATGTTGATAATTTTAGGGTGTATATCAGGGATATTTATGTACGAAGGTGAGTTGAATGAATTACTTAAAAATCTGGACATTCATTAAGCGCTGGAACACAGACATTGAATGAAATGGAGCTTATGTAGAAAAATGATACACACTTTTGTGACACCTATTTGCAATAAACAATGGAGAAATTAACATATATGGTTTTCATTTGACTCACCCTCATATCTAGTATAAACAGTATTATATATAGTTTTATACTAACTAATAATTATATTATATTATATTATATTATTAATAATAAGTATATTAAGTAAAAAAGAATTTGATAAGGCTATATTTTGGGTAAGACTAGGTTGGGTGGGATTCTGTATCAGGTAAGGAAAGGAAGGAAATACAATGGGTAAGATGATATACTGTAGGTATAGGTAACAATATGGTAGGTAAAATGTGATTATATAATGGTAAGGTTATGAACTGTGTGAAGTTATAAGATAAGTTATATCTTGGGCCTGTAGTTGGGAAAACCCATGAGGTGTCATTGTGGCTGGATTCTGGTAAACAGCCAAAAATGCTGAAAAATCAACCAAAAATTGATCAAATTGAGATTTTTTTCCTGTACTATACATTAGCACTTCAAATTCAAACAAAGAAACAAACAAATTAATGAACAAAAGAATGAATGAATGGAAAAATAAAATGAACAAACAGCTTCCTGTTGTCAGGAAATTGCTAGTCCGAATCCCGATGAAGCCACAGCCGTCTGGGGGCCGAGAGCCCAAGAGAGCAGAAATGAACCGTGCTCTCTGTGTGGGAGGGGTAGCATACTCTCTCTCACCTGTCAATCAGAGCAAGTACTAGCTAGTCTTCCCTAAAAGTCATAGATCTATATATAGTTAAATTACTCTATATAGACATTTCTAAACATTTAGGGGCCCTATGTGACAACTTATACAGGGTCCGTCACCCACACCAAAACAATTTTTATGTATGTAAGAATGAACAGAAGTAGTCCTTCATTATCTTGGATGAGTCAACACAATACTGTTATAGCTAGTAGTAACAAGCTAGCAACTTGCTGTGTATTAGCCTAATACTTCTTACTCCAGATACTAGCTAGCTGGTTAGTTAGTCACAAACTTTTTGAATAAGTGGAAACCAGGAAGTAGACAAATCCAATTAGAAAGTGACTAAATCCCATTAGTTAGCATCGATTTCTTACCAGTGATTTTGGGTCTTTTAT
This sequence comes from Pangasianodon hypophthalmus, assembly GCF_027358585.1. Lineage (NCBI taxonomy): Eukaryota > Metazoa > Chordata > Actinopteri > Siluriformes > Pangasiidae > Pangasianodon > Pangasianodon hypophthalmus. Next base: position 12,407,217 of record NC_069730.1, on the reverse strand, counting down.
TTTTCTTTTTGCATTTTTCTCCACCCCAGATCGATATGAACGCTTCGTGATCTTCTGACATTAGTTATGTTACATACCTAAATTAATTAGGTTAGTAAATTTATTCTTTTCACACCACAAGGAGGCACCCTGCAACTGCTTGACACATAAAGCTTTTCACCAAATGATAGTAAATGCATATCTATTTAAAAAGTCATGGTACCCCCTGCTGGTCTGCAGGCCCTTAGCCCTGCTTAAAGTAAAAACTGGCACTAGATATACAGTAGATAAAATATAGTTATATGTGAGGATGTGTTTTGTGCCCGTGGTGATGAGGGAATTTCCAGTTTGACAACACACTCCTTTTTTTAACTGTACATCAGCACTTTCCTGATACTTTGTGCTCAATATCTGTGCTTTAATTACTCAAAATTGTCATGATGCCATGTTTCTACTCTTGCCTTTCCACTTTTTACAGAAAGAAAAACACACACAAACACACACATAAGGCTAAGCATTTCATTTTTGGTACTGGTTTAGTAAATTTGAGCTTGGAGGAAACACTTTCTTTCATCTCTTTCAGAATAGCTGGATTGCTCTTTGGAGGAATAGAGAACGCCTCTGCTCCTCTGAATCAGCGAATGCATCGGGCCGTCCGCCAAAACCTGCCTCTCTCTTTCTTTCTTTTTCCCTCTGTCTCCTTTTTCAAGGCCTCTGAGGTTTGCGGCTGAGCGCCTCGTGGATCTCTGCGCTCCCTCCCCTCTGACGGAGGAAGGCAGCCGAGCTAATTAACTTATTTGATGCAGAAGCTTCACGCTCATAAGGCGCGAGCTCAATCAGCACAAATAAATAAATAAATGCATAAAAGTTGCCAGTGCTTTCTGATGAATTAAAAAGCTAGGCCAGCAGCGCCTGGTCCTGTTATAATTTCTAATTTGCCTTTTGATTTTTTTTTCTCTTTCTTGTCTGTTCTCTTCCCCCTTGGCCATGTCAACCTCAGTCTGTGTGTGTCTGTGTGTGTATGTGTGTGTGAGTGTGTGTGTGTGTGTGTGACGTGGCAAAGATTGAAAGTGAATTAATTGCAGGCTGGTTGGAACAAGCCAGAAACAATTGGCATGAAATGTGGCTATTGGAATTGCATTTAGCAGGGTCAGAGGAACCAGTGTGTGTGTGTGTGTGTGTGTGTGTGTGTGTGTGTGTGTGCTTGTGTGTGTGTGCTTGTGTGTTTCATAGTGTATACACTATGAAGGATTCTCTTTTGCCAAAGAATATTAATATATTAATCAATCTCAGTGTGTGTGTGTGTGTGTGTGTGTGTGTGTGTGTGTGTATGTGTGTGTGTATCTGAACATGCAGTAGCTGTGGGCTACTCGTTATGTGTTTGCTGAGTCAGCTGAAGATTCTGTCCACTTAAACACATCTCAGACTGTAAACATCAACCCTAGGGCAGATTATTAAATACTCACATACACACATTCACTCAATGTCTGTGTGTGTCTGAATCAGAGAGAGAGAGAAAGCAATAAACAGAGAGACAGAGAGAGAGAGAGAGAGAGAGAGAGTTGAATTTTAACTCTGACCTTTATGTAGGGAAGAAAAAGAGAAGGGGAAGGCAGAGAAGGAGAAAGAAAAGCTATATGTAAGCACATTGTATGCACATACAATTTGATTTACTTTTGTGTGTGTAGCATCTTTTCACCCACTGCAATATTAATAATCTGCAAAGTGCTGTGTCCTCAGCTGTATACGGTCATTTTTATGTGTTGGGCCCCTTTCAATTTCCTATTTTCTTCCATTTTGACTGGAAAAAGATATGTGTATATACAGATGGGTGACAAATTAAAGGAAAAATCAGTAGTGAGATTTTGGAGTGATGTTTTGTACCTCTCTCACAATCACCATCATCGAAACACCAACTGAGACGATATCTTTTAGAAGAACGACATTTATCACTCCAGTACAGTTCCAGAGACTTGTACAATCTCTGCCGCTTAATCCGTTCTGTTGGCTTATAGTGGCTCAGCACCTTACTAAGACACTTTATGGAGTTTATGGTTATGGTGCAGTATTTTTGCTGTTCTTAGCTCTTCTAGACTGAGATTGATGTTGCCATTACTGCAGTCTGTTGGAACCAGACTTACAGCCAAGTGTTCAGAGGTCCAAGTGCTGCTATCACCAATGGGACAACCCAAAGGAAACCTAAATCTTTGTGGAACTTATTAACTGCTCACTCTCAGACAGTGGTGCCAACATTGCTTAGTGTTTAAGCTTACTTTACACAATTGTTACAAAATTAACACAAGTCCTTGTTAGCACTGCAGTCCAGATATGATAAACTGTCTGTAACTGTAATGAAAGATTAAGTGACGTTTTGTAGATGCTTATAGAGCACCAGTATACAGACATTGACAAAAAAAGGCCATTTTACTTTCATTACTGCATGGCGTTAAGAAAAATATTAAACAAATCAAACAACCGGTGTGCAGAAATAGAAACACAAAATACATCATAATAAAAATACAAAATACATAATAAAAAATCTACAATAAGCTGCATAAATATTAAATGGTGACGAATATCACAATCCACCCTGTGCTTTTATTATTAATTATTAAACAACATGTCTGTTTTAGTTTTTTTTTTCTCTCTCTAACTTTTAGCATACAGTTTCGATTTCAATTTCCTCCACTCACATCCATCCAGACTTTTTGGGAAAACGTAGACTTATGGATTATTTGATACCATCGGGTCACGTGTGTCAACACCATGTTGGCTCTGACTGGGACACTGCAACACTGGGTTTTCACAAAACTGGTTTCCTCGCTTCCAGGTGATTCCAAATGATGCTGATTACAGGTAGTCATGATGGCAGGTGATTATGGAGAGTGACGTTAGGTAGAGAATTTCTTTTTCCATTGGGTCACAAGGCAGGTCAAAGTCTACCTTTTTGATCCACAGGTCAAAGTTTACCTTGGGGAAATGCATGTGTTTCACATCCTGCATTCTTTCCTCCTTCCTTGAATGGGCTTTTCCACCAGATAAATTTGATCCATGTTTGGTCAGACTGTTGGTTTAGCTGAGAAAGCAATATATATATATATATATATATATATATATATATATATATATATATATATTGGAGCTTTCAAATGTCCCCCGTATCGCTGTAGCAAGGGCTCAAAATCATAATAAATACTGCAACTAAATTGGAGGTGCTGGCACATCTGCTCAGATTCTAATGGGACTCTAAATGAGTGCTTTACTAAAGGCAGGTGCACTTTGACCTTGGCTTTTCTTTGACGCCAAAGTGATCTTACACAGCAGTTCTTTTCATTCTGACTTAATGCTATGTTAATGTGTTAATACTGAGTGTGTAATTGCTCCATTTACCTTCTGCACCAAGTAGGTCTTAATTGTGTTTGCACTGTGTTTGGGCAAGTCATTATCATGCTGAAAGAAATGGTTTACCAATTAATCGACTAAAGTGCAATGAATCAAAATCTCTTTACGTTTTTCAACATACACTAATCAATTGATATCCATAAGATCCTGTACATCATTGGCTGACTGGCACGTTGGGCTCCTTTTTGTAAAAATCAGCAGATATTCAGCTTAATATTTCTTGCCAGTTCATCTTCTGACATACCAGTGCCTTTATGAACCAGAAATCTCAAATCATGTTAGACTTTCTGCCTTTCTTCCAGTCTTTTGTACGATCACAATTTTCACTACAATTTTTCTGCTTTGCATTTTTCCAGTTAGATACAACCTCCAAAGCTTGCATGCCAGATGACATGGCCAGAAATCATTTTGAATAGATTTTTTTGAAAGAGACTTCTTTTTGACTCTTAAGGAATTGACCTTTAGTAGAGGCAGCTCAACATTTTTTTTTCTCACTACATTTTCAGTCTTTAACTTTTCCAGTTTTGAAAGCTTAAACATCACATCTTGGAAATCCAATTTGGTAGGCTATTGCTATCTTTGAACAAAACCATGACTATTTATCTGTCAAATTGTGTTTTCAACCCACTTCTCGAGGCACTCCAGGAGCTGCCATCTAATACACCCATGTATTTGTTTACGAGACATTCCACCATAAAACTAGCATTTAATGTGTTATTTGCCCCGTTATATAGTATTGCTTTGTATATGTCAACCTCAGTGTATTTTTTTAGGTAGTTTAGCTCATCAGTGCTGTGCCAGCATGCATTATTCAGATACAGTATACAACTATTGAGAATCCCTGCATCAATAAATACATCAATACACTAATGCTAGCTAGATTTTTGTGCTTTCTACAGAGTATCATATAGTCAAAAATAATATAAAATGTATGAGATTACAATTCCAATTGCTGCATTTTCTAGACTATAAGTTGCAGAGTTTTTTGCCACCTAGTAAGCATGTAACAGTTATATATTCTATATGGAATTACAGTTGTAAAAAGTATGTGGATGCATTTAGTCACTCAAAATATATACAAAAATTAGACCCAAACATGTTTTGGTTGAAGTATCTTTTTAATTCTTTCTCTTGAAACAAAGGTGCAATTACAAAGTGTCTGAAATTACAACATTTTTTATTATTTTGAATGTGAAAAAATGTAAATATAGTAAGTATGGTATATAGTACAACATATAATATAGGCCTGTTTCAATTCATGAATGCACATACCACAGTTCCATTATTGCATATTGTTGCCATATGGCAACAATTACATTTTACCATTACTCCCAATATATAAACTTCTTTAAATGACCGAAATAAATGTTAAACTGATCTCAGATAGTGTTTCTTTTTTCCCCTTTAAGTAGTTTTGCATAAATATTGAAAAAATTAATCAAAATTTGTGATTGCAGAAAAGGAAGTCCAAACAGCACTTCCTGGTCATGTGAAAGTTAAAGCACCCTTTTTCCAGTTACATAGGAAAATAGTAGTTTTGTTTTATTGCCTATCAAAAAAATTGGAGATAAATTAATTGTTGCCATATGGCAACACCATGCAGTAAAGGGTTAACCTGTTATTTCAATATATAATCTTGTTAGAAACTTGTTATTTTGGCTTAGTAACTTAAAAAAGTAAAAAGTTATTTCAAGAAATCATCTCATCATTAAATTATTTTGATTTAATAACTCAATATTAGTTCAAGATAATATACATAAGGCTAAATGTTTGTGGACACCTGACCATCACACCCATATGTGGGCCTTCAGCAAACTGTTGCCACAAATTTTGAAGCAAACAACTGTCTAAAATGTCTTTGTATGCTATAACATTATGATTTCCCTTTACTGGAGCTAAGGAGCCTGAACCTGTTCCAGCAATACAATGCCCCTGTGCACAAATCGAGGTCCATAAAGACATGGTTTTTTTACTTATTTTGACTTTTTGGCCAGTATGTCCATTTAGCTCCAGCCAAAACCAAACCATATTGAGAGGTGTCTGGATAGTCAATAACTTGTAATAAAAAATCAAAAACAAACAAACAAACAAAAAACATAAGTATACATCCACTCTTGACAATATGTTTTATGTTCCACATCATGTGCACAGTTCTGATGTCCTTCTCCTGCAGCATGACTTTATGTATAGCTAATTTACCAGCAGTCTATGTTGTTGCATAGCTGGTATATTATTCTGTTGTGTGGGCTGGAAAAGGTGTTGCATTTTTTGGGATCCAGTGCAGTGTGTTTGTGTGTGTTTTTGTATGCTTGTGTATGTTGCAGAAGCAGAAGGTGGCATTAGCGTCAGTTGGGCAGGGTCAAGAGCTTACTGTCAACCCCCACCATAGTGCCCACGCATTCTGTCATCTGTGTGTGTAGTGTTTGTGTAGTGTGTGTGGTGGGCAGCATTGTGAACCAAATGTTTCACTAAATTTTTGCTTGTTATTCTCACTGTCGTTTCTCTGTTTCTTCTTCTCTCCATGAGTTCCACAGTGTTGAGTTACAGTACATGCACACTGAACGTGAATTGGCCATCCAATATTTTGTACCCGTTCATCATTAACTGGGAGGAAAAATGAGCAAAGGATTGTGGGATGGCGAGCGACAAGAAGCAGTCTCGCAGCGCTGTGAGAAACGTTGAGGTAGATTCAATTTATGCAAATTAGCTGTAGCGCTGACCAATTGTGACTCGGGATCCAGTGTGGAGTTGTACGACTGCTAATAATCGTCGGCATAGGTAGCTCCAACTGTCATATTTTCCTCATAAATTGCATACATGAACAGTTATTTATAGCAGTACCTTGGTTTTCTGTAATTTACAATCCAATCTGAAGGATTGTAAAAGTAAAAAATAAAAGAAATATCGTTTAGCGTAAGGTTTCTCAAACTCTCAGTGCTCTTTTTGAGTTAAAAGATTAAAATAACATCTACTGTTTGTTAACTTGCCCATCTAGGTAGCTAGGTAATCAGAATAAAAACAATATATATGTGAAATCCATATTCTGATTTAAAAGGTTCAGTTGTAACGCGCATTGTAGACACACATGCCTTATAGATTGCAAATGCTCCGGGCAGTGTGTATGTCAACCTGAGAGGGAGCCAAGGGTGATATTTGCGCCGAGTGCAGTGTGCATGTACACTTTCACTGGGATAATGGGGAGAAAATGATTGATTGAACATACAGTGCAGACAAAGAAGGGATGTAAATCCTGCCTTATAGGCCATAAGGGTGCAATAACATTGCCCCTTAAGACAAAAGTGTTCAAAGGGCTACATAAAACTTGAATAAGCCCTTCATGACAACTTGAAACCTGAATAAATATTTTTAAAGGCTTATTCCAGAAGGTGTCACCTGTCATAAAAACTGCAATTTAGACATCAACTCATAAGTCAAGTGATGGACGTTTGTTGACATAATGCTGCATAATGACACTTTCCTGGCTGATGTACATTAGAATGTCAGATAGATAAATGTCAGATGTTACAAAGGACTTCTGGACTCTAGATAGTCACTTAAACACAAATCAACAACTCAAGTGTTACCAAAATGAAAATTATACTGCAATTAAAAATACTGTCATATAATTAGATGTTATACTACACTTGTGTGTTATATTATACTGTAGACCTACCATTATACAGTATATAATAATATACTATATGTGATTTTTAGAATGTGCTAGCCTACATTTTAAATAGCAAAGAATTCAGAGAAATATATATTTCTACCTTGTTTTGGTAAAGGGTATTCAAGCAGATACTTTTATTAAATAATTGAATGCTTGCTTTGTATGCCATTTATTCTCATGCTCATTTTGTGGTATACAAGCAGATACAATGGTATACCTGAATACTGAAGCTAATGCATTTTTTCATTTTTTAAATTCATATTTCATTTTTTTTCTGCTGGAGGAATTTGAATAGTCTATATAACCTGTGTTTTTTTTTTTTCTCTTTTATTACCTTTTCATTCACTTTCTATGTATGCATATACTGCATGATTGTATTTGACTGCAGTGTATGATTATGATTACTAGAACTTCCTTTCCTATTTGATGTGTCTGGGAAAAGTGACTGGTTTGACTGGGTAACGTATTCTATATATAGTCTTTTTTTCTATATATATATATATATATATATATATATATATATATATATATATATATATATATATATATATATGTATAGTTGAAGCATTGAGCTGTTGGGACTTTGTAAATGGAGCTTCTAACTTTATAAACTGTATCAGGCCTACCGAACACATTTGGAGCAAGTTCAGTCATGCAGTGCTTGCAGGAGAGTCTAAGAATCCTTCTGAAATAAATACATTTTACAGAGAAGTGTGGAAAACATTCCTAGAAAAAGATTAGAAGGACTGATAGATGACTAGAGTAGATTGTTTGCAGCTGTAATTTATGGGTGTGTAGGATGGGTGCTCAAACTTTTGCACGGTAAATAGGTTTAAAATAAGTAAACCAAATAAACAGTGCACCACAAATTGCAGAAATGTCTTAATAAACAAACAGACAGACAGACAAATAAATAAATAAATAAATCTGAAATAAAATTAATAATAATAATAATAATAATAATTAAATCACATCAACTTAAATTAAATGATCCCTTTGCCAAAAGTAATGGCTGTTAGTTCTAGCTCTGTTTTTCCAGGTCATCTCCTCGCTTGCCTTTTAAGCCTATTGTACATCATGGCACATAATGCTCTGAAGCTCCTTTGTTCACCAGGCTGGAAAATAGATGTATAAATGCCTTCTTGTGCTCTTGAAGTTGATAGAGTTGCGTTCTGCACAGTGGGGCTAAAGGACAGTTAAATATTTAATTGTCTAATAAAATTTGATCTGCCCTCAGAACTCTGCATATCTTTTTGTGTTAATGAGGCATAAAATGTTTAATTAAATTTCAAAAGGCTTTCGGGGAGGGCATACAAACTCTCCATCAGCAAGAGGACTGAGAAAGAGGGATGAGTTTTTCCTGTCCTCTCTTATTAAAACACAGGAGAACAATACTCCTTCATCCTTTCCTGTTTCGGATCTGTGAGACTGCGATCCATCTTTTCCGGTCACTCATTCTGCTTTTTGTTTATACTCTATCTCTCTCAATCTATCTCTGCATGCAAATGTGCAAATGGATGTGCCAAGTGATATAATTAACATATTAATCATACACGCCCCTCCCATGTGTGCCATGTAATGCATATTAATGAGCAGTGATGCATATGCATGAGTAGTGCACAACAATACACAATATTGGTACGGTATCACTAGGTAATTGCTGAAATTTAGTTTTGGGGAGACATTAGGATTTGACAGCCGTTTGTTGCCAACATAATAGCACATTAATTAGCCAGTGTTCCAGATGAGTGCAGCTGTTTGTGGTTGTGTTGAGAACACCTAATTCTCCCTCACCTCCCATATTAGTTAAATTCGAGCCAAATTGCAGATAGGAGGTAATATTTATTTTAATAACCCAGCTGAAATTGTTCTGCTGTTATAATTTCCTAAATGCAATACATCTATATTTTCACTTTCATCATCATTTGCAAATATGACAAGAAGTAAACCACTTTCCGGGCAAATCAGTTGCTCCTCTCACTGCAGTAAGTTAAACGGTTACACTCTCTCTTTGTGTGTCTTTCTAGTTCTATTTTTTTTTTTCTATCTCTCGTCCTCTTAAACCTTTAGTCCTTAATGTCTATCCTTTTATCTTCCTTTGACGAGCAAAGCTATCCGTGTGTTCAAATCTATTCCAGCAAGGTCCATGGAGGCCACTATCACTTTAGCCTGTGTTTCAGTCATATCAGCTGTTCAATCTGTTATCTCTGTTTGCACTCGTATAGGCTCAGTACTTTGAGTCTGCCTACCAGGGAATTTGTCTTTGGTATTGAATGTCATGGTATCTGCTTATGCACCATGGCTCGCGGTGCTACTCAGATAGCAAAGTCTTGCCTAAACTTTACAACAGAGCTAGCATCGTTCATCCCTCAAATTGCCTGTAGTAATGTAACTGAACATGAATCCATTATTCAAACTGAAGACACAATGTAGAAATACATATATGAATAGGCAACACAATGCTTTTACAAGTATTGGAAAAATATTTCACATGGCATCTGGTTGAGACTGAAGGTGTGCATCACGACTGGGTTCCCCTCAAGGTTTTTATGTCCATGCAAGTGTGAACGAAAGGTCAGATATGAAGCTTGCAGGACAAATAAAGGCCACATGTACATTCACATTTATTCATTCATCTTTAGTAACTGCCCGGTCAGGGTCAGTAGCCATTTAAATTTGGCTTCTATCTATCTATCTATCTATCTATCTATCTATTTATACATAAGGAAATACAACCAACTAAATTTGTTAGAAAATATCACAGGCAGGTACAAACAAAAAAATAACAATTGCACAAGTGGGTTTAAAAAAAAAACTGTCTCTTCGACATCTATAGTTAAGACCAATTATGAACTTGAGTGATGTAGTTGTAGTTGAGGAACAGACCATGTTTACAGTGCATTTAAAGAAAAATAAAACTTCAGGTTTAATCGACACTTACACTGAATTTAAATCCAGACACAGATTATAGGTATTTAAAGCACTACACAGATACAGATGCAGATAATGACATTGTGTTACAGAATATTGGCCTAACTAAGTGGTTAGCAGTCACAACAAAGCAGACGTGTCTATTCTAACAAGGGATAGTAAAGAATTCATTTGATAGTCTCTTACTTCTGCAGTATTTCAGCTGAAATTGAACACAAACATCGAGTTACATGCTTTTGGCAAATCAGTCCCAAGTGAGTCGTCCTACAGTGAGTCGTACCACAACACAGGCTGAGACGCATAAATCAAGCTTATACCAGTTTGTGAACAATAAAAAAGATATGGTCTTTGTTTGTAAAGGTTTATTTAATGATGTTGTTGTGTGTCATCCAGCTACATTTGCTCTCGAGTGCCATTTACTGCATGGAAATGAATCGCCTTTTGGGTTCTTCTTTTGAGTCTGTTTTTTTTTTTTTTTTTGCTATGTAGTACATGGCTGTTATATGCTATAAAAAAAAAAACCTCGAGCAAGAACAGCTGTTGTACTGTGGATCCAGATCATACCTCATTGCTTAGATTTCTGGGCTAGCTTTTGGAGAACTGGATGAAAAGTTTGTCTAAGGAGGATTATTCAGGGTTAAATAATAAATGTGCCTTTAATCCATTAGGCTATAGAGTAGATTCTATGATGGACTTAGTTTTAGGATCTAGCGCAACATAGAAAAGTACGACATTACTGTGCTCGTATTGTTGTTCAATGGTGAGAGTTAAAGTTTTTTTTCAGCAGTTTTCAGCTGTGTTGGTCATGATCTAACACTATATTCAATCTCTTTTTGTCTCTTTTTTCACAGCATGTCCTCCTGGTACTTTTAAGTCCATGCAGGGCACAGGGCTGTGTCTGCAATGTCCTCCCAACAGCAGGTCCACATCTGAGGCCTCCACCATTTGTGTGTGCAGGAACGGCTACTACAGAGCAGATGGAGACCTGCCAGACATGCCCTGCACTAGTGAGTCCAAAAACACACACATTCACATAAGAATACTGCTTACTAGAAATAAACATTTCCTTGGAATACCAGTGGCTCCCGATTCTAGTCCTGGGGATGACATGTGTTTTCCTTACTCTAACACATCGGAATCTGCATAATGATTTAGTTGATGATCTGGATCAGATTAGAGCTGGGAATAATAAAGGACTAGGAGCCACTGCACAGTGCTAGTTTCCACTTGGGTAATTCTTGGCCAAGTTTAGTGAGGAAACATGTCAGTCTCTCTAGGGACAGCTAGGGGTCTGGCTCACGAGAATAGTTTCCACTATCATTGGATTTTCCCAATTACTTCCTGCCACCACTGGTTTTCAGATGCTGATGACTTACACAACGTTTCTTTAGAAGTGTGCAGATGTTAGTTACCATGTTATAAAAAACCTGGTAATTTTGCCATGGTATTCTCTTCTCCTATCACATATAAAAGATATTTACTCTATAGATATATACTGTACTAGAAACTCCTTCATGTCCTGGCTATCAGCATAGTGATTTGTCCACCCCTGACTTAGCTTACCTATGTTATCTACTGCAAAACATAGTCTAGCAGAAGTAAGTGAAAGCCACTGGATATAACTTGATGACTCGGGAACTTCATCACTTCTGATGACCTCCCCACTCCTGTATAAGTGGTAATATATCTTCAAAATTGGACCACTCGTCTAGTTCTGTTGATTATCACTAGGCAATTCAAAGACCTGATTGACTGAAAGCCTTCTGGGAAACCATACACTCTCCTAAGGTCCCAGGTGACTCAACCCCCAGCAGTGTGCAATCTTGTCATGACTGGGCATTAAATCTAATTTACAGCAATAGAACCCAGGTCTACATTTGGAGAAGCAGCTTCTTAGCTGGTTGTGCTACTCAAGAACCCTGTTCTGTTCTAGCTGCTAGCATATACTGAGAGCTGTAGGAGGGTCATGACCTGCTGAGGTATACTTGGAAATGAATAAACATAATTTTTAATACATCAAACAAGCGTTCAATGTACTAAAGTAGAAAATGCGTATACACAAAGATTCAGCACACATAAAAAGTCCATTCATTTAAAGTTTATATAAAGCTTCTTCTTTCTTCTTCTTCTTTTTGCTCCTCCTGTTAGGGGTTGCCACAGCAGATCATCTGTCTCCATCTCATTCTGTCCTCTGCATCTTCCTTTCTCACACCAACCACCTGCATGTCCTCTCTCACCACAACCATGAACCTCCTCCTTGGTCTTCCTCTTCTCCTCCTGGCTGGCGGTTCCTTCCTCAGCATTCTTCTCCCAATATACCCCGCATCCCTCCTCTGCACAAGCCCAAACCAACTCAGTCTCGCCTCTCTCACTGTCTCCAAACCATCGTACCTGCACTGTCCCTCTAATATACTAATTTCACTCCCAACGAAAATCACCGCATCTTCAACTCTGCCCCTTCCAGCTCCACCTCCTGTCTTTTTGTCAGTGCCACCACCTCCAAACCAAACAACATAGCTGATCTCACTACCATCTTGTAAACTTTCCTCTTCACGCTTGCAGACACCCTTCTATCAAAAATCACTCCTGCCACTCTTCTCCATCCACTCCACCCTGCTTGCACTGTCTTCTTCACTTCTCCACCACACTCTCCATTACTTTGGACAGTTGACCCCAAGTATTTAAAGTCATCCACCTTCACCACCTCTACTCCTTGCAACCTCACCATTCCGCCTGCCTCCTTCTCATTCACGCTTATGTATTCCGTCTTGCTCCTACTGATTTTCATTCCCCTTCTCTCCAGTGCGTACCTCCACCTCTCCAGGCTCATCGCAACCTGTTCTCTACTCTCACTACAGATCACAATGTCATCTGCGAACTTCATAGTCCATGGGGACTCCTGTCTGATCTCATCCGTCATTAAAATTTATATAAAGCTAATGAAGAAAAATTAATGTTAAGGCTTGATGTAAAAATAGAAATGGAAGAGATATACATGCTATTCATTAGTAAACTGTTGCAAATATCTGTGGAGCAACTGGTGGATGATATTCCCTGACAGCTGGACTGAGAACTTTGGTACTAGTGACATAGTTCTAGTAAGAACTTGTACTACAAGTAGAAGCTAGCTGATTTTTGTCATTGAGGTATACACTTTATACAACATAAAAAACATAAGAACAAAAGTGTAGAATCAATGGCAAATCCCTGGGGTCTGGATTAAGAATGTTGGTTCAAACAGTTTACACTACACAAAACCTAAAAATATATGTGGATTGCTAGAGAGTCCCTTGAGAATTGAGACCTTCACTAGTAGAAGAATGATGAAACTTGGAAAAGTTTTAGTGAGAACTTGTACTAGCTAGCTGATTTTCATTGAGGCTTACACTGTACACAACAGTAAAGCATAACAAAAATATGGAATAAATGGCAAATCCCTAAAGTCTGCTAGTCCTTACCGTTACACCAGACAAACCTTAAGGATATAAGGACACAAATGTGGACTGCTATTGGGTCCCAGAGGTCTGAATCGAGAACTTTGGTAGTAGAGGAATGTTGAGACTTTGTCCTAAGGGTCTCACTGTACCAAACATAAAGACATAAAAAAGTAAGACGTGAACTGGAAGGCATGTCCCTGCGGACTTGATTAAAATGTTGGTTTAAAACATTGGTTTGCTTTATTGAAAGGCACCACTGGCGGTGTGCCACTGCCCACAGCCCACAACCCACATGTAGGTCACTTAGAGCCTTGTGTCATTAGTGTGATCGAGTAGCACTCGCCTCTGGAGCAACTCTTTGCAGAAGTGGGTCAGATTCTTGCCAAAGTATCTGGAAGATCAACGAGGGAGGATTGGTCGGAGAGTCGTGTTCGGCAAAGTATAAGTACAGACCAGAATATCACCTCTGTCTCCCTGGAGACTCCAATCCCGAGAGACGTGGAACTGGCGGTGTGATAGCAAATTAATTTACAGATATCCAAACGTATATAAACACCTGTTTCTCTTGCTTGATGGAAAGTGATTAGTTGGTGAGGAGTGATTGATGCACTGTTCTGTTACATTAGCTCCTCCCACACTTAGTAGCCACTGGGGAGGGAAGGAAATGGAGCATGCTATGTAGGTCAAGAAAAAAACATCTCTTCTTTTCGGAATCTTCTTTCATGAAAAACTGGACGTTTCTCTCTCTCACTCTCTCTCTCTCTCTTTCTTGCTTATGAATGAAAGATTGAAGCTGTTACTGCAATGCTGCAGGGCTGCCGGGAATGGTGTAGGCGCATGATGAAAATGATAACGCATACACAACAGAAATTCTTTTTGACTCTTGCTTGAGCCCTGAGGGATAGCTTTGATATGCAAGTCAGGTAGATATGAGTAGGTTGGTGTGTTACACGCTGTACACCTATTCGTTGCAGGAATCCACTAACAAGACTAGCTAGACTTGTTATTGTGTTCTCGGTACATAATCGAGAACACAATATAATTTTCCTATAAGAAACCAAGACTCCCTGATTGAGCTGTATGAAACAGGCACAGATACTATATTGAAATTGAAAAGGCATGAATGCTGTATTGATATGAATGCTTTGAACACAGAGATGAATGCTAATTGCCGTCAATGCTAATAGGATTCAAATGAATGCTGTATTGATGTACAATAGAGAGGAAGTCACAGTATCGGCTTTAGCCTTCGGGTTCCCATGAATACATATAGATTGTGTTCTCATTAGTTTATCTCCCCAAGCTCCTATACTTGCAGTCATGATGATTTTAGTAATAACACCCTACCCACTGATGGAAAATGACTTTGTTTTGAAGTGAAGTTGTTTTTCAGGTGGTGTTGAGTTATCGAGCATGTCGCTCGATTTTATTCACCCTCTGAGGAAACTGTAGTGTCTCACTGTGTTTTGTCTTTCATTGACTCATTAGGTTTTATTTATTTATGGAGCCTAATTGCTTGCAGGAATTTTCATTCTCTATGTTGACTCGAGTCGTCAAGTTGTCTCTTCCTACTTATTCTTCCTACAAGGGTTGCCAGGTCTGAGTGAGGAAAACAATCCAAAGGTTATTAAAACTCAAAAGATGACCCTCCTTAACCCTGTATGTAAGCTCCAAATAATGAGTACGGTATATTGTAACGACCCAGTGTCCCTGGTTTGATTGTAAGCTCAGGATCACATGTTCTTCTCGTGTTTGCACGGGTTTCCTCCGGGTTCTCCGGTTGCATCCCACTGTACAAAAACATGCTGGTAGGTGTAATAGCTATACCAAATTACCCTTAGCTGTGAATATGTGTGTACGCTGTGCTGTGTGATGGACCGACTTCCCTTCTCTGCTGATTGGCTCTGGATCCACCGCAACCCTAACCAGGACTAAGCAGTTAAAGAAGATATGGCTGAAAAAACACTCATTTAATCCAGTGAATGCAAAACAGTTACGGGCAGCAGGTCCTTCAGTGTTGTTGTGCCCAAGTTATGAATGCTATAACTCCCTGACTGTAAATGAAATGTAGCTCCAGCCCCTTTCACATAATACTTTCCATCACTTCATCCTTCACTCAAGCTTGTTAACAGTCCTGTGATTTTTTCCGATTCTTTATGTGTTACTTAAGAATTGCTCATTATCCTGATGTAATGTGACTTTGGGTTTGAGAAAGGTGTCGTATAAATAAAAATAATGATGATGATGATGATGATTATTATTATTATTATTATTAATTGTGTGAGAAAACAACAATGGAACTAGCTTCAGTCTAGCCTATTCTTTTTTTTATCTCCAGCTTTCATTTTACCTTACACACTGTCCTTTTTCACAAATACCTAGAGACCGGTATATACCCGTTCTTTCTTTCTTTCAGCCTGCTGTGATAAGGCTGTGGTGTAAGAGAGCTATGTGCGTGCATGTGTGTGTGTGTGTGTGTGTGTGTATGTGTGTGTGTGTGAGAGAGAGAGAGAAAGAGAGAGAGAGCTTCTGAAATGAGCCTGATTAGGGCAGTGATGGATAGGGGAGCAGGAAGTGTATCAGCAGGGTTCTGGAGCCTGACTATTCGGCTTAGCACTAGCCAACCATCGGCCTGATGCACACACACACACACACACACACCTTTATACTTCCATTTCTATCCCTCTTTTCACTCCCTCCCCACTGATTGATGCTCTCTCATTCTTTAAAGCCATCTCTCTCTATCTCTCTCTCTCTCTCTCTCTCTCTCTCTCTCTGTGTCCCTGGAGGGCCATATGCTTCTCACTGGTCTCCCTCCATTCCTCTCCATGGGAGACCGAGCCACTGAGACTGGCGTAAATAGTCTGGAGCGTTCATCACAGCCCAAATTATTCCCTCAGAAATTTCCACTGTGTGTTGGACAGTGGGATTCAGAGATAATTAAAGTTATTATATTGATTTTTTTTTTTTTTTTTTTAATTTTTGTCCCTCTCAGTCTCAGACCATCTCCCAGTAGGACCATGCTACAGCAGATGATGTGTTTTAATATGAGGATTTGCACCAACGCTTATTTGAACCTTTATTTAGAGGTTTGAAAGTTTTCGATTTATTCATTTTAAAGATAATTTTAATATCTCTGTTTACCATTTAAACTCTCTTATAAACTAATAGTCCCTCCAGATTTCTTTTTCCCAACTCTATGATTATGTCTATCTTTTGTATTGATTTGTTCAATGTGCTGTAGATTACAGAATCCACTTACACCATGAACATCTTTCTCTTTAATAGAAATTCCATTCAACCCTGCAATAACAGAAATTCTTTCTTGCACTTTCTTGTTGCATTAACACAAGGAGCTCTAATATCTCAATATGTCTTTTTTTTTAAACTTTAGCACAAGTTTCTTTATTGTTTTAACATCCCTGTATCAACTATCAATTTCAATCGAGAAAATATGAAATCTGAGATCTTTTTGATTCCCAACAATAGGTTTAACACATCTGACAGTTCACACCTGACCCAACTTGTGAAGGATTTGATCATGAGTATGGAAAAACAATAATAATTTATACCTTGGGATCTCCAGGACTGATGCTGGGAAATAATGTGATGTACAAAATTCAGCTGAACAGCTGAACCACTATTTGTGTTTATGATGTATATGTTTATACTGTATATCTCTAAAGTTTTGGGAAAAACAGGATGCTTCAGACAAATTTCTTTCATTAGCTGAGTCATTAGCTCAAATGTACCACTCCTTACAACTGTGGTGACCAGAAAAGCATGTCAGAATGCACAACACACCAAACTTTGAGGTGGATGCACTACAAAAACCATTCCTTTCAGCCAGTGACAGGATTTTGAGGCTACACTGAGATGCTTTTCTGCTCACCGTGGTTGTAAGGAGTGGTTATTTATGTTACTGTGATTTATTAAAATCCTGTCAGGTTGAACAAGTCTGGTCATTGTCCTCTGACCTCTCTCATCAACAAGGTGTTTTCGCTCACAGAACAGGATGGGTATTGTTTTTCACACCATTTTTTTAATAAACTCTACAGACTGTTGCGTGTAAAAACCGCCACGGTTTCAGAACTACTCAAACTAAACCTGGCACCAACAACCATGCCACATTCACTGGGATTCCTTTTTTAAATTTAATTATTATTTTTTTTAACCATTCTGATGTTTGATTTAACTGAAACTCTTGGCCTGTAACTGCATGATTTTATGCATTGTGCTGCTGCCACATGATTGGCTGACTGGATAATTGCATGAATGAGCAAGTGTACAGGTGCTGCAAATAAAGTGGCCAGTGAATGTATATGTATATGTGTTCCAGCCTTTGGATATACTGGAAAAGGCCTCTGGGAAAACTAACACTTTATTTAAAATCATAACTATATATTTGTTAAAAAAGGTGTTGATTTGGCCATCAAGTCATTTCTCATGGTGTGGTTCTAATATGGTGGTTGTGAGATGGAGATGGAGTGGATGTCAGATTTTCAGTCATGTCAGAGCTCAGGCTCAGGCTCAGGCTCAGGCTCAGTTACTTGGTTAGAGATGTAATTGAAGAAGAAATTGTGAATGTGTGTGAAATGCATTTTTAACCACATACAAAGAAAAAATATTGCCATAAATGAATTATTTTCTACTGCAATGCATCATCTCTTTTTCTCTCTAAACTACACACACACACACACAAACACACACCGCAGAGGTGCAGGTACAGATGCAGTAAACAGACTTTAAGCCACTGTAATTGCTTTGCTAATCCTCTAGCTGCAGCCACTGCCTTCAACTGAGTCTGCACTGTGCACAGCTGCTCTCTCTCTCTCTCTCTCTCTCTCTCTCACACACACACACACACACACACACACACATTCTCAGATATACAGTCACACAAACACACATACAGAGTTCATTATAATGATTATAATTATAGAGTAATTATACAGCAACAAAATTGTACAGCTTTGTACTATGGCATATTGCATTTGAAACAATGCCTGACAAACAAGGTCAGCTTTAATTTGAGGAATCTAGATTGAGTGAACTATACTGAATCATGCATGTCATACTTTCATTCCATGAGACCAAAAATATGCTTGGAGTTGTTTGATAAAATCAAACCCCAATGTTCATTCTGTTTTTTTAAAAGTACCAAAAAAAAGGCTAGCTAAATAATTACCATTTACATGCGCCACACGGAACGCCAATTCCTAGCTAGGTGCTTCATTGCATCGCTTTATGGCTTAACCTACAATTGTTAGGCTTAATTATATAATTATCAGCTTATCTCCACCACTTACTACAGTTCTGATTCCTCATTTCCTCTTCTTCTTACTGTTTTATCTGTCTTTTCTGGTTTCCAGCCAGGTAAGTTCTCTTCAATTCGAAATTCAAAATAAATGTATGCAAGTCCCACTTGACAGCGAGATGGGGCCCCCTTTAGGAGGGTTCCTGGTATAGCACTGTACATCACCCATCGGAGGTTAAGAATGAGTTATGCACTTTGGATTTGCCTGTCCTGTAGCTACGCCTCTGGTTGCGATAAGGTTTCATACAGCCAGAAAGTGACTTAACACAACCTTATGTCAACAGGACTAATTGCTTTTGTCAATTAATCAATATTGACAATAAGCAGTTGGTATAACCCTATATAAATATTGATGTAGGAGGATGTCGGTTATTATGAAAAGCTTAGGTAGGTGTCGTGTAGCCTTATGAACCCCAAGTAAAGTGATTGTCCATTTGTTTTTTATTTTCACAGATGCTTGATAATTAGAAAAGCAAAATGTCTGAAGCAGGAATTTCACATCTGAAATAGTGCCACCATTAGCATAGTTAGGCTTTGAGTCCAATCAACGATTTGGGGTTGCTGAATATTTGATGGGATGAAACACTATGAAATCTTATATGCTCTGCAATTTCTCGCCGCTGCTGAGAGCCAAATTGCCTCTGTGCATTGGCCTGCAGTGGACGCCTTGTAGCAGCAGATAGAGCATAATCTTCCTCGGGCCAATTTTCTCCTAGTTATCCAGGGATGAGCTGAGCTGAGCTGAACTGAGAGACCCACAACTCCAAACACACAAACACAGAATACACACACACATACACACATGGGTACAGAGCAATATGCACATATGCTTTGATACTGATCAGTATTATTCTAGGTCTCAGGAGGCTCTTTACACAATCATAAACCAAACATTCGAGAGCATGAGCAAAGCCTGGGGATTTGGAGACAGAGAGAAGGACAGAAAGAGAAACAGATAGGAGGTGTGGGAGTGTTAGTCTGAACAATGCTGGTGTCAGATGGTTATTGTGAGGGCAGTGAGGTAAGCAATTTTCATTATAAGCCAATTGAGGCAAAACACATTGACAGCCACTCACTTGGCAAGTAGCATTGTGAGTTTATTGTGTGTTAAATCCACCTGCCTTAGAATCCAGTTAATACTCCATCATAGTCATGTCAATGTTAAAGAGATTAGTCTTGCTCTTCTTCCTTTTTTTCTTTTTTCCCCTGTCTCAAATCTGCAGCAGCATTGTTTGCCACAGATATGCCATAGTTTGTTTCTAATGTCATAGAAAATCACACACACACATGGCACCTTACTATCTAAATGTGTGTGTGTGTGTGTTTAAGGTGATTGCTGCTGATAGTGATGACCTTCCTGCATTGTTGACGCTCACCATATCTATGCAATCTCTTCGCGGTACGCACACACAAGACGAAGCTACTGAATAATTTGGGCCAGACATTTAGTCGTTTAGTGAATCACCCTCAGACAGCCGTGTTAGATGGCTAATCGGACGCAGAGCAGCTGCCAGGCCTGATTACGGTCTGATTGCGGCGCTGATATCTGTGGCCTGTAGAGCGCTGACCTCTTTATAATAAACTCCTGCACACATCCAGTCCCACATTATCCTTGATGATGGTATTGATATGGTGTGTGCAGCAGTTCTTCTCAGAGAACCAAGAGTAAAGAATATGGACATAGGGCTGCAGCTAAAAATAGTATAAACCTTATAAACCTTAGATTGGATAAATGCAGTGGACACAGAATCATCATAGATGGAAGCGGTTTAGGGGGGATTTGATTAGCTTAAGAAATGTAAAAAATAAGTTACATTTCAGTGAGAAGAAAACAAAATGAAAAATGAATATACTGTAGAATATTAGTAGTAGAAGAGCTAAGTAGTATCAGCTAAGAACAGGAATCTGAGGCTACAATGGGTGCAGACTCACTGAAAATACCATATAATATTGTTTTCCTGTTTGCTGACAAGAGCATGGCCCATCTGCCTTTAAAGTTTGACATGCTGTGTGTTCTGCTTTTCAGCTCACCACAGTTGTAAAGAGTGGTTATTTGAGTTACTCTAGCTTTCTTCTAGTTTGAACCAGTCTGGCCATTCTCTTCTGACTTCTCTCATCAACAAGGTGTTTCCTCCCAAAGAACTGCCACACACTGGATTTTTTTTTTGTTTGTTTCTCACACTATTCTGTATAAACTCTAAAGACTGTTGTGCATGAAAATCCAAGGAGATCAGATGTTTCTAAAATACTCCAACCAGTCCGTCTGGCACCAAGAACCATGCCACAGTCAAAGTCACTGAGATCACATTTTTCCCCCATTCTGATGACTCCATTTTACCTGTATGTGCATAAGCTAATGCATTGCACTGCTGCCACATGATTGGCTGACTAGATAACTGCATGAATTAGCAGGTGCGCAGATGTTTCTCTTAAATAACATTGTTCTGCCCAGTTATTGTGCTGCTGTATAATCATGTTCATAAAAGGTCAACAAAGTCATCATTACAATTTCACCATATTTAGCCATCCCAGACATCAAACAAATGCATGCCTTCATTTGCTTAATCACATTTTATTGGCTATCAGCTGCTATGATGAGAAACAGAATTAACTGTTAACTAGCAATCATTCTTTTTCCCATTTCTGTTTGAAAGCTGAAAGTACTAGAGGGTTACTACAGGGTGTCATTTACTAGCATGTTATTTTAATCATTTTCAGTGGAACTCTCATAAAGACATTTCATTTTCTATGCCTAATAATACAAGACTTACTGATGGTAAATGACAATTTCTGAATAGCATAACCATTTCTACTGCTGTCTGTCATGTACCCTCAATGCAGGAGCATGTTGCACTTATCAGTTTAATTGTGCAGTGATTTTACTTTTACTTTTCTAACCACCCTGAAATGGAATCTCGGCTACACCACTCCTGTACTGGATATAGTAGTGTATAATATTTATATCCTGGCTGCACGTGTTGGTTTTCCATAACAAAGCACTTTCTCTGAATGTATGATGTATGAGGATTTCTGTGGATGTACGATGTATGAGGATTTTTCTAGATGTATGAGGATTTTTCTGAATGTATGATGTATGAATAGTTAACTACTGCTACGAGTTTGAAATTAAACCACGCATATCTCATTGGACATGAACATTTGCCTGATGTTGCTACATGCTACTTCACAGGCTGACCTGTTCAGCACAAGACACTGAGTTTGCTTTAATGGTGGCATGCACACCAAACCACAGTCAAGGGTGCCAATACTTTATGGAAAAGTCTTTATGGAAAATGCAATACGTCCCCCTTAAATTGTCAGGCACGTGCATGGTATAGCTGATTCGCATTTGGTGAAGCCCACAAAACTCCAGAGTGACTTTCTCAGAGGTAGAAGTGAAAGTTATTTTGATTCACGTCTATGCCAATAAGATTATGTATTATTTAACAGCATCAGAACCCCTTGAAAAGCCCAAAATTTGAAGCCGAATGACAGAAGAGGTGAATTAGATGTGAATCAAGTAAGGTGAAAAATGAAAATGGTTTGACATGAAAACGGAGGAAATGGAATATATCTACTTTACCCAGGAGATCATGGACACCAAGAACATCACACAGGGAAACTGCTTTTTTTTTATTCAAAGGAAAGTGTCTCGGAGATTCTCGGGCAGAATGCCTCAGTGCACCCTCCCTGATGGAGGAAAAGGCCTAGAGTGGCTTTTGTTGGAAAAGCAGGAAGTGTCATAGTAAGCCAGTTGACAGCACGCTAGGGAGCATACGGCACATTGCAGCTTGAGACATCCCAGACTCATTGTTCACTTAGTGCAGGCTCTAATAAAGTGTTTGCACAGCATTAAAAGAAGATGCGACGGAAAACGGAACCGAGTCACACCGGTCCATCCTCCTTTTATACAGTGGCATTCTTAATTGAATGCCTGGTCTTATTTGTCTTAATGTATGGATTCAAATTGGCTTGCTTTCTTTCTTTTTTTTTTTACCTTTTTCATATTTCTTTAGTTAATTCCTTTAATATGATGTGACTGGGTTTCACAAAATATTCGTTAAATTTGTGTATAATACATAAGCTATTTAAAAATAGCTATTTTGTGTGAAATACATAAGCTATTTAAACATGACACCGTCATCCGTGTATAAAAGTGCAGTACCTCATCTCATTTTATACAGTTTGATGCCGATCAGTCGAGGTTTACATTAGTTAGTCTTCTTATGCGTAAATTTATACACACTCAGGAGAATGAGTAGGATACACATGTTTAGACGAAATGAAGCGATTTTCATGAATGCCAGAATGAACGATTTACAAACAATTTGTTTGAATACAGATTTATAAATGTAGCCCAATTTTACTATAGAACAAAAATACAAAGGATTGTGCGTTTTCTATTGGCTAAATCTCAAATAGTGCACTATGCAGGGAGCAGATATAATTAATCGACCTTGGTAACTTTTCATATAAATCGGATCATAAGAAGTGTTGTAAATTTGTAAGCATGAACCACTAGGGACTGATAAGTGATGACAATTTTTGCACCAATAGCATTTTGTCTTCCGTTAAATGGGAGAAATGTACCCATATTAGTAGTAAGAATAGAGTCACGTGTATTGGTTATTCTCTTTGTCATAATGATTGTTTTCTTCAGTGCTTTACTGCCAAACCAATACAGAGGGTGAGTTAAATATCTATTTAAATGCATCCATGGTGCACTTTCTCTCTCGCCTTCTTTTCTCAGCTCTGCATAACTCCCTCCCTACTTTCTTCATTTTAATGGTTAGCTAAATGCACTAAGATGTCTCCGCTGTGCTGCCATCTCATCAGAATGCTGTCTCGCCGCGGTAGCTGCCGCGTAAGCGAAAGCTCGTCTCAAGTGTTTGGACACTGAACCAGCCAGAGTGTGAATTACACTCAGCTTACAGCCTGCAGAGGATCTGACAGCCGCTTTGTTCTCTGTGCCTGACCTATAAAACTTACAAAAACATACCCAGAGCCATCCTCGGCTCATAAGGGGAAATTTCAGTCTCAGTATCAGGAGTGGTTTTCGAGGAAATTACACAGTGGACTGGGAGGAATTTGTTGCTGGTGTGTTTCTGTGGTTTGTAGTGGCAGATTCGCAATGAGGGTCTTCATTGTGTATTTACGAAGAGTTTCAGTCATCCAGGTCATACTCGTAGTAATAGTAGTAAGCTGAGGTAACCTGAAGGTTGAAGACATTTTTCCACTGATCTGGGTGGCTTCATTAGTTCTTTTATATTTACATCTAGATGTGTTAAACAATTTAGAACACGGCACCTGCTATTTGAACCCTCCCATTTTTCAAGTGATCAAAAATATTGGAACATGTGACTGACAGGGGTTTCTTGTTGCCCTGTTAGATTGACTGTTTAAACAATTAATAGCTCTGAATGTCTACCCTTGGTTTGAGCCCTGGGTTTTGCCTGTGAAGACTGCGTCTGTTGTTAAAAAGTATAAACCAACATGAAGACCAGAGAGCTGTCTATGGGAGCCATTCTGAAGCTGAGAAAAGAGGGAAAATCTGTCAGAGCCATTGCACAAGCAAAGGGCACAGCCAATACAACTACATGGGATGTCCTGAAAAAGAAAGAAACCACCGGTGTAATAACAAGCAGACATGGAACAGGTGGAAAAAAAAAAGATGGAAAATGGAAAGCTGGAATTCTGATCTATCATCTCATATTCATCTTTTGAGAAACATACATACAAATATATATATATATATATATATATCTACTTAGCCTACTGCTAAATAATAGTAATAACAGTGCAGTGAGCAACCATAATTATCTCAGGGTTACAGAGCGCAACATTGATGGAAGTTGTGTTCACATGTTCTGAAATACTAAATCATGCACAGTGCATTTCAGATTTCAAGGATGTTCCAAACGTACACACAGATACTGCAAGAAAATGGATTACAGCCTCGGAACACCTTCCCTGCACTGTGCACCTTGTCTCCATAGCTGTATCGCAGTGTCTTTATAAAGTAACTGGTTTTACAATTCCTTATAGCTAAAGGCAATATTGTTGTACACCAAGAAGTGCTGCAGAACAAGTACAGAAACCAGCTGCAAGTGTAGAAATCTTTATTTATGGTCCGATTTGAGCAAATATGAAAAAAGCCTTATATAGCGTACAGAATTTCATTTCAACTGTTTTCATTTTCCCTCTGGCTCCATTACCTCCATTATGATGCTATATACCAACCTGAACTTAGGAGAAATTTAAGAAAGGAATAAAACACAAAGGGATGGTGTGATGCAGCCCGATACAAAGCACTGAATTCCCTTTATGCTGCAATGTAAATTATGAATGAATGACTAGTCATACTTTTTAACCATATATACTTAGGTTTAATATTGTGGAACGTCCGCAAAGCAGGTTAGTTCTTGTTATCACTTACATTATTGCAGCTATACTGCAAAAAAATACTGTCTTAGCAAGTGAATATATCTTGACTAAAGGGAAAGTTATCTAATATTTCTCATTATAAGCTTGTTATGGAATAAATAAAAGGTCATTAAGTCTTTCTAGACATATTTACTGATTTCAAAGGTAAAATTTATTTATTTTATTATTGGCAGATTTATTGGCATATTTAGAAATAAACCCTTGAAATTATTATTGTTAAACTAAATTATCTGCAATAAGACAATACTAAAATATATAGAAATAGGCTTAATAATCTTATCAATGTTTAAAAAATAACCTAATTATTGAAAAGTGTGAATGACAATTAATGCGAATGAGAATTTGCATATATTCATGATAATTTTACTCCCTAAGATCATTTCTTTTGCATTGTACACACAGTTTTTTTCCCTCTCATGAAGTGAATAAGAGAAAAGAAAAATCCTTCCCATGGTGGAAAAAAAAACCTATCACAAAGCGCTGACACTGGAGACTCCTTCCGTAAAAGCTCACAGAAAACATCATCCTACAAACAAATGTATACTTTTATTTGTTAAATGACACCATATTTATTATTAGGCTTAGAATATATGGAGCATCCACCATACAAGTAGAACAGAAACTGTAACTTATTACATCAAAGGCATTAATGTAAAATATAATTTGCATTACTACCAGCATTGCTGTCAGAATTGCTGTTATAGAAAATGAAACCTTCTGACCGATCAGATTCAAGAATTCAACCACACTGTGGTTTTAAACACAATTTAAAATGAGCAAGGACAATGTGGATGTATTTTCTTAGATTTCATACATATGAAGCCATAAGAAAAGGCATGAACTCTCACCTTGCCTCCAGTCGTAACCTTTCAACTTTAACTTTTAACTTTTTAACTTAATCTTTTCATGCAAATTGCTGAAAAAAGTCAATGTGTGAGAAAATGTTGTGTATAAAGATATTGTATATATTTTGGCCCAAGCTTCTTTCAGCAATGTTTGCTTGGACACTGATTTCTCTCTGGGGCTAGATTTGTCTGTGATCATTGAAGAAGAGTGTGTATGAGTTCGCATTAAACTCAGACTCTGTGAAATATTCTTCTGATGAGCTTTCTCTGTGGCCTCTAAAAGCCAATTCAGCTTTATGAATTGGCACTATTATGTACGTAGATGTCTACTCTATTTCATACATTAGAGGCATTCAAGTGGTCCTACGTTATAGTTTTCTTATATAAAGCAACATATCTGAGCTTCAGACCCTCAGTGTCTATAGTCAGTATTCACACAGTGGAAAAGAATACTGTAACATGTTTAAACTAATACGCAGCAGATTATAAGGTGTCCTTACTCTACTGATATATGGTTTGTAATTATATTATCAGTTATATACAGGCTTTGTAGTTGTACATCACTGCAGGCTTTTGATACGATATCACACCGTTAATGGCATAATTCCCGAAATCAATTGCTTTTTCCACTTTTCGCCAAAAAATATCACAAGGTAAAAGAGCTTTCTTCAGCTTATCACGTCCAATACTTAATTGAGTTCAGGGAACGTAATCCCTTTTTAATGATTAATCTTCAGAGATCTGGTTTTAAATTGTGTTTTAGACGTGATAAATCGTGGCCGTCCTCTTTTCACACTTTTTACAGTCCTTGCCAGGTTTTATTGCTGTAAGTCATCACGCTCTTGAATTACTCATTCCAGAATATTCTTCTTCCTCCTCCTTTCTTTAGGTGTCCCGTCTGGTCCCCGGAACGTCATGTCTGCTGTGAACGAGACGTCGGTGACCCTGGAGTGGCACGCGCCTCGTGAGACCGGAGGCCGAAGAGACGTCGTCTACAACATCGTGTGTAAGAAGTGCACTGCAGAGCGGCGCTCATGCTCGCACTGCGACGACAGCGTGGAGTTTGCGCCGCGCCAGCTGGGCCTCACCGATACCCGTGTGTTCATCAGCAACCTGTGGGCACACACACTATACACGTTTGAGATCCAGGCCGTCAATGGTGTGACCAACAAAAGCCCGTACCCGGCGCAGCATGTCTCTGTTGACATCACCACTAATCAGGCTGGTAGGTGCACACAATCTTATCATTTTTAATCAGTCATGAGATTATTTCAATTTGCCAATGTTTATTGATGGTTGTGGAGCAAGTTAGTTCCCGTTATAGCAGCCATAAACAGTTGTTACCTCACCAATCCCCACCCCCTCTTTCTCTACAACAAAAACGCAGCTTGTAATAGTACCAAGAAACCTGAAATCTCAAGTCCTCTCTCCTGAAGTCTCTCCCTGACACTGGAGACTCCTTCCATAAATGTTAACTAAACATCTCTGTGGTAGATGGGGGCGTGGTTTAGCAGGAATCTGCAGCAGGGGCATATGGGAGGTGAAAATGATCACGGCACACACGTATACACACGAGGTACTCCAGCTCGGCTCACTAAGAGTGAAAGGAAAGAAAAACAGCGTGTTAATATAGACCACACAGATAAGCAGCAGATAAGGTGTGGCACATTAATTGCCCAAAAATCCTCCATGCTCGTGCCACAGACTCCCGCTAAACCACGCCCCTACCTGCCACAATCACCTATAACTTCACCTTATCAACAATTTTTTTTTTCTTTGTTAAGTAGCACTTTATTTTATGTTTATTATTAGTCTTAAATTAAGTTTCTGTGAATTTATTGTTACTATGGAAATGATAACATATTAGAAAGAGTGCATTAATATAAACTTTAAGCTGCTGTTATAGAAAATTAACCTTCTGACCAATCAGATATATGGTATAAATTAAAGCATTCTGTCTTTGAGGGATTATAGACAGAAAATTGACAAATATTAAACAATGTTCCACAAGGCTCAAGTCTGGGTCCAGTCCTCTTTAATCTGGACATTAATGTTATATAGATTATGTCTCATCTGCATTAGTCCATGTATATGCAGCTAATACTATAGCTTATATTTTTATCCTTATAAAACTTTCAAAACCCTGAATTCTGAAAGTGTGCTCAACTTTCTGAAAGTTTCTGAT
The DNA here is from genome assembly GCF_027358585.1 of Pangasianodon hypophthalmus. Taxonomy (NCBI): domain Eukaryota; kingdom Metazoa; phylum Chordata; class Actinopteri; order Siluriformes; family Pangasiidae; genus Pangasianodon; species Pangasianodon hypophthalmus. Next base: position 12,379,007 of record NC_069730.1, on the reverse strand, counting down.
ATTTTTATTCATTCACCTTCAGTATCCACTTTATGGTGGTCAGGGTCGCGCTGGATCCGGAACCTATCTTGGGAAAACTGGGCGCGAGGCGGGAATACATCATGAATGGGACGTCAGTCCATCACAGGGCATTATTTTTATTTTTTTAAATTCAAGTCAGGATTTTACCTAAGGTGGAACAATACTCATTCTTTACCTCAGTTTCTTTCAAAATGAGAAAAAATTCTAGTTTAGACACAAATTTCATATTACAGAGATCGTTTTTAAAAGAATTTTATATAAGGGTCACAGAATTAAATTTCATATTTAAAAAACGATTGCTCTTCCTTAAACCAAAATTTTCTCCCAGCTCCACACACACACACACACACACACACACAGTCTGAAAAGAGTAAAATATTTTAGTAATTTGTGGAGCTCATCTGTGCTCTATTTAGTACTGAGTGCACACCATTATAATGATGATGACAAATCACAAAAAAATCGTGTATTGAATTTGGAAGTTTTGAAAGGTATGCATGGAAGCGTCACAAAAGCACCTGCTGGATTTTTTTTTTTTTTAACATGTGATCTAGTTGTGTCAGGAGTGCACTATTTCAGTATTTCAAAAACACCCCGTTTTATATTTTATATTCAGGTCATTTGTCCCAGATGACTTGCTTTAGTGACACTGTGTGTATGTAGGAATCTGCTCCAGCTACATCTCACAAGGCTACAATAGACCAGTGGTCATGAATGGTTGAATGAGGTTCACCATGTGATTGTGTGTCTCCGTGCAAATAAAGTTTCAAGTCTGCCTTTAGCAATAAGTGTCTTAAAAATAATGCACATATATTAATCACAATGTGACAGTCCCAGCAGTGAGATGTCATTCCTCTACCGTTCTCTCCATCTCCCAAGCTTAAATATGCAGAAACATACTCTCTGCTCTTGTCTCCTGTCCTCCCATCTCCAGTCTTCCAGTCTTCTGTCCTCTCGTCTCCTACCGTCCTTTCTCTGAATGTCACTGATTGTAGGCTCACATCCAGAAGCTTCACTCCTTTAATCTGGGATGAAAGAGCTGCAGGGTGAGCCATATATTATAACGTTCCCTTGAGGGTAAATGACAAACTTCAAAATAAGGCCAGACAAGCTTAAAAAAACCATCTTGGAGACTAAACCAAGGTTCATGGACAATTTGCTGTGCACATTTCCTCGTATCTTTGTAAACACAGGGGGTTCAGTCCTAAACCATGAAGACATGGTTTGTTTATGATGTGTGGCTCAGCTAGCACTTTGTAGTTTTATTTACACTTCACAAGTGCTTTGATAAAAAAGAAATGCTGCCGAGCGATTTGATCCATGTTGCAGAAATGTACTTTTGCTCCCATGTTCTATGAAGCACACAGACTTGCCAACCTTCACACATTTTGCGTAGGAGCGCTACGTTTCAACTCTGAAATACGTTGCTATGAATTATCACTCAAAAGTCTTCAATTTCTAAGACAGATGAGCCATTTGAGCTATGAATCTGGAATGATTGACAGTTGCACCGGTGTTTTGATCTCTCCAATATTAACCGACTCCACTGGTCACCCCGCCCTCTTTGTGCTCTTGCCACAACTTGATTTTTCCCGCTTGAAAAATGCTCTGAAGCAGCGGCCTTCAATTTCTATCAAGGTGAATGGAGAATGCTTTGAGTTTGTTAATATGAAATAAAATCTATCGATGTGTGTTTCAGTTAGCTAACATTAGACAAGTATACAGTATAGATAACATCAGTTGGATATATTTATTACAGTATGTTTCCTTACTTTCTTGCATTGGTCAGTGTGTACGCTTTTGAGGAGCAACAGATCAACAGATCAACAGCGAAAACCCAGTTTAACCCAGTCTCACAGAAAAAAAAAAAAAAAAAATACGTACACCTCATTTGCGGCACCTTGTATATGTTGAATATCATTGTTCTGGCACAAGCATACAGTACGTTGCATAGCAACTTATCAAACTTTCACTCAATGCTCTTCAACAATGTGTTTTAACCAAGCTAACCTCTATCACTATGTAATTTCAATAAGATCAATAGGGAATACATAATTTTATCTCTTTTTTTTATACTTTTTGAGCATAGCCCACTTCATGCGTAAAATTTGTGCTTTTCACAAAGTATGATTAGACTGATCAGACTCATGACACTTCTCCTCTTCTCTGTAAACACAGTCAGGCTTGCATGTCACGTGGTAGTGCAGGGTAGTGGTAGGATCTGTATTCTCAGTAGCCAAGAAACGATCCACATTTCAAAAATACCCAGGGATTTGCAAACCTGCAAGTTTTTATAGAGAAGAGCAGAAGTTTGGCTTATTACATGAGGCCAGTAAGTCTAATTATATGTCATGAAAAGCACAAACTTTTATAATAATCTTATTCAAATACGGTAGTGGTAGAGAGTGTAGAAAGTGGCATACAGAGCATTCAAGTTTTATATATATATATGTATGTATATATAATATAACTACATGAGTAGAGGTTAACTATAAAGAAAAGTGTAGAAAGTATATATATATATATATATATATATATAATATACTTTCTACACTTTCTACATCAACATATTTTAACCAAGCCACTAACCTCTACCATAAATAAATGCTATAAATAATTTCTTAAAATCTTAAAATAGTGAAGTGTCACTATTCATTAGAATGTTATGTATGGTACTGCACAATCTTTGTAATTAATAATATCCTGATAATTTTTATTAAACCTATAAAAACCTTCTAAACATTATGCCTGCACTGAATGCTTCCAAAATATTGATAGGGTTTTTAGAATTGTTAATAAAAATTCTCAGGCTATTATAAGTTATAAAGATTGTGCAGTACACCACATTCATTACAATGATATTAAACAACACCTACAGGAAGCTAGATGCTACACGTGTCCTTTGGTATTTATTTATTTATTTATTTTTTTCTGTAATGTGCCTTTATTATATATGTTTTTATATATAATAATAATGTGTTTTTCTAATAGTGTCTTGCAACTTATGATTATAAGTTATTATACCATGATTATAAGTTATCAAGGAATTATTTATACAGCGTTGAGACATTGTTAGAATTTATCAAGTGCTTACAAAGAATTACCAACTTACAGAGAAGTATAAACACAGTTATTATGATTTATGAATATGGATATGAATATGTACTCTCTTTGTGTTTGTGTTATCTGTTTGTGTACGTGCACAAAGGTAGATTTTCCCCCCGTAATGAGATGAGATGGTTTTTAGAAAGACAACCCAAGCAGTTCGAACCCAGTCTTTGGAAAATGTTTAAAGGGCTGTTCACAATTACGCAGCTACGTCATTAAGCTAACACCACATTAAAGTAGACCTTGATCAAGATATTTGGTTTACTGAGACTATAGAAGACACTGTCACCAGTCCAAGCCCACAATACATTCCTGTGTTTTATGTTCTTTATAACAAACTGAACAATCCTCAGTCATCTGAGTCCAGTGAACACACACACACACACTAACAGAGAAGAGTGTTCCTCTCAGTTCCTACTGCTCTACCAAGATGACAAGGCCTTCAGGGGTTGGGGTGTGTGGAAGCTGAATAGGTCTGACATTTCTAGCTAACTGCTGGTGGAAAATAACCATTTTGGGAATATTTGCAGAGAGTGAAAATTTCCAGAGAGTGATTCTTTTTCTTTCTAATGCTTTGTCTTCATGTTCTAACAGAGTGGTGTTCTTTCTGTAAATCGTACCCCGGTTGCGCTTCTGTCTGGGGAGCAGCTGCTGCTGGTGCTAGACCACTGACCAAGTGGAAAATTTAAATGAGGATTTTTTTTTTCTGTTTTATTTTATTTTTCTTTCTGACTCAGGGCTGTGGGGTAGAGAAGTACATGATGTTGAACATTTATCATTATTCCACTCTTAATAAGGCTGCTACAGATGGGAAGTAGGAGCACAGCATGTTCCTATTAACGGAGATTTTCTGTTTTCAGGCTTGTACACACTAATTTCGTGGATCACGTAATTCAGTATATTGATTCCAAAATAATTAAAAAAAACCTAAAACAATCAATTGTCATAAATCATATATATATAAGAAATAGAATGTATTTATTTGTTTGTTTATTTGTTTGTATACTTGTCTTTATATCTATTTATTTTTATTATTGATTAATTTATGTATCTATTTGTCAATCTAGATTATGTATTTACTTGTTTATCTACACTTATTTACTTGTTTACTTCTTTGCTTAGTTTCTATCTATCTATCTATCTATCTATCTATCTGTCTAATTGATGTTTACTTACTGTATGTATTCATTTATCTATTTACTTAATTACTAATGCACTTGTTTACTTTTGCTTCCTTATAGATCTATCTATCTATCTATCTATCTATCTATCTATCTATCTATCTAATTGATGTTTACTTACTGTATGTATTCATTTATCTATTTACTTAATTACTAATGCACTTGTTTACTTATTTACTTTTGCTTCCTTATAGATCTATCTATCTATCTATCTATCTATCTATCTATCTATCGATCTATCGAGTTTATGTCCAGTGTCCCTTGTTTTTTGAGTGTAAATCCCTTTGAAAAGCAAACTGTCATTATTTCTTTTCGAGTGGACAATATTTAATCTGTGTGTGTGTGTGTGTGTGTTTGTTTGTTTGTTTTGGTGCAGGTAAATCGAAGCTAATTAGTGTAATAGCTGTTAGGGTGGCACTAGACCAGCTTGACTGGCTTTCAATTGACTGGCACATTTAGCCATCGGCGTGTGGTCATGCTAATAAAAGGCAAACACACTCGTAAGCACTGCGGTCACAGAACTAAGAGAGCTGCTGCTATAGAGAAGAGCATTAGTGTTAGGACACACATCATATAGTGTTGAAATAGATTCCATGGTCTGCTGCCACTACTGTATAGGATATAGTCTAAACCCGAACTCTGTTCATCTGTGTTTTCGTCATGGTGCAATGAACGGCTCGGCTTCAGTCGCTCTGCAGAATCCCGCACAGATTTAAAGAAATAACTGGAGATTCAGGACGTTTTCACACTTGGCTGAAACCATTGAGTTTATACTTATGATTGATTCTGGGCTTGTTCGGAGGAGGGTGTCTTCATCACAGGTTTATTTTAACACTGTATATTTCCTGCATTTTTTTTCTACATCGATTATGACAAAGACGTGCGTGTGTTATTATTATTATTGTTATTATTATATTCCTCACCACTGTCACCACTGGCTTGTTGATTGGGAATTTAGCTCAATATTCCGTTTCCTGTGAGGCTGTTTTTTGTGCCAGTGTCTATTGGTAAAAGTGCTATATAAATAAAATTGAATCGACAGTGGTCAGCCATTCATTAGAAAGCCTTTCAGTTGAGGTTGTTTTCTTACATACAAAGCTCCTTGACTGCTCTTGGGGTTGTAAACAGCTTTAAGACTTTAGTACTAAACTCTCAGTGTAAAGAGAGTCTGGGATGGAAAAAAAAATACAGTGCACATGAGAAAACACTCATGGCTTTTCCAAGAACCATTAAACCATACAGAAACCATTCAGGCTCCTTTCTCTCTGTCTCTGTGTGTGTGTGTGTGTGTGTGTGTGTTTTATACTTATACAAGTATTTTCATCTTTATATAGTTACCTATTGAGGTGATAGATGGCCCATGTTGCTTATAGTTATATACTCAACCAGCAAGCCCACATTGGAGCCTTAGATCATCCAAATTTCTGTTATGAGATTGTGTAGAAATTTAAGGTTTTATAAATACTTTTTTTTTTTTTTTTCATTTTCTGAGGCTCATGTCCTTGGCTAATCTACAGTATGTCAATCAAGTGGTTTACATTAAAAGGAACAACTTAAATGTGATCACTCTTTTGAAATCCAACCACACAGCAGTCCTTTTTTTTTATTTTATTTATTTTTTTTTGCATGTTAAGTAGGTCTAGAAAACCCATTAGCAGCTGTGTTTATGACTTGAGGTTTTGTAGTGTAGACAGACGCCTGACTGTGAGATTAGCAGTAATATGTTGATTTTTATTTATTTTTTTTTTGCTGTACACATGAGCAACAAGCTACATTTTGGGCAGCACTGTGTTATTTAAGTTAACTGAAGTCACCACATTACCTCACTAAACTTTTTATGTAGCTGCCTATCTGTCCTTAAGTGTGTGTGTGTGTGTGTGTGTGTGTGTGTGTGCTCCGCATCATTCTTCTTACACCATCGAGACATCATGAGACTTCATGATATAATGTTTGGCTCAACCATGATATATGCATTTTCAAGCTATTGATAGATTTTATTGATAGGCTTTATCCCTCCTTTCTGTTTCTCCATCATCTTCTTCCTCACATTAGCTTTGTATCTCTCTCTCAGTGTTCCCTCTATCTCTGTTTCCGCATCTGCCTCAGTTCTCCCTCTATTTCACTCCCTCTTTACGCCTCACGTTCTCTTTCCTCGTTCTACCTCCCTTTCAGAGCAGAGTGATAGAGGGAGAGGGGGAAGTGTGAGGCTGAATAGTCCTTGTTATCAGGCAGCTCACTGGGTGTTTGTGTGTCACACTCTAAATGGAGCTCTTGACAGAACGATGTTTAAGAGCGACGTTAGCCTCCATTGTTAGTGCACGGTGTGGCTAATGAGTCCTTCTGCTTTTAAGCTGCGCTTGCCGCATTTACACACATCGAGCTGGTGCTAATTACCCTATCCTGATGGGGATACCTGCCACAACTCAGCGAGACGTGTGTGGACGTCAAGCTCTTAGTCCTACAGGGCTGTGTGCGCGTTGGTGTGTGTGAATGGGTAGGTTAGGGGCATTTTAAGTAACGTTTTAATCAGGATTTAATTATATCTATATGTACTGGTCCTACATGGAACTTAGTGCAGTCTTTGACACACTGACAAATGGTTTTAGTTTCCCGCTTAGCCCCGGTGCACTGCTGACAAGCTTCAGGGTGCCAGCCAATCCTGTCCCCTGCAGGTCTGATGAGATTGACACGGTTGCCTGTACCTTGCTTTTAGCCAGGCAGAGAATAGCTTCAACTTGGAAATCGATGTAATGCTTTTTTTTTTTTAATGAATACACCGAGCAGAACAGGAAAATTTGACTGATTATATCAGATGACCAACAAGAATTTTTCACATCGCCCACACAAGATTATCTCATTTACTCATCATTAACTGTTGTATATATATAAAAAAAAATGTTCCAGTGTTCCAAAGTTTTTGCAGAGCCTGTCAGGTTGGGTGCAAATTTGAAAATCATTAGGTTCCTTTTTCCAACCATTTTGGAGAACCTGCCACAGTTCTTCTGAAGAATTTGGATGTCGAATTCTCTTCTGTTTCTGCAGCTATTACCGGACAAATAAACCTAGGGTGACTATGACTCCTAATATAGAAGACTTGTGCTTTGATTAAAAGCCATACTGGCAGACAAATCTCACTGAATGCGAGGCAGTCATTACATTGTAGGTGCGTAGTGGCAAGCTTTCTTTGATGTGCTAGTTGTGGATCCTTATTATAATATTGATCAGACATTAATTTTGTGCCAGCGTAGATTACTGCTGTGTATTTCTGAAGAAACTGGATGTTGTCTTGAAGCATGGATATTATGGACATTATGCTGTCAGGGAAGAAGTTCATGCGTATGAAGGTTCAGAGGTCATAACTACGATCAGGTGTGTGTAATTTGATATGTGTGTAAAAAAATGTCCAACGTGAGAAAGCTTCTTTTGTTCTTATTTACTTTTTTGTATCATCAACGACAAAAAGTTTGCCTTACTGAAAGAACTGTACATTTAACATGCATAATTACCACATAAATCTTACAGTCTGCCGTGGACGTCACATTTATATTCGTTATTCATAGTTTCCGAGTTGTAATCATGACATTGTGGTGACATTCACGTGGGATCATCTCATAAATACGATATTTCTAACAGGAAGTTATAGAGAAGGCAGAAGTTTTCAATGGACAGGAGGCCAGTGGGTCAAGGATTCTGCCTTAAATCATCAATAATTTAGTTCAGCAGTACCTGAGCCACAGCTTTTTAGAAGTAAGATATAATCTAGAGAACACCAGTGGTGTGGAAGTTAAGATGAATGAATTCCCAGCTGGAAATTCTGCAGGGTTCATGGACATGCTGAGGATTTTAGGAAACCATGTAGCTGAAAGGCTTGCAGAAGAGAGCTTGTGAAAAGAGCAAAGCAGATATTACTTATAATATTCCATATAATAGCCTGCGCTGGCTATTATAAGGAAAAAGATAATAAATAAAGGCAGGGGAGATTTTAGCAGCACAGGTAGGTGGTGTTATAATATTTAGTCAGCATGAGGAAGACACTTGGAAGAAGATTTTGTCAGATATGAGCTTTGGTGTAGAAACTGGAGCATTTCATGTAGATGTGTCATGAGTATAGTGTTTTGCAGAGTTTGGGTGTATTAAGATCAGACCAGTTACAATGGGCAATATTTGGGGACAGGTGAGGGACAGGTTCTTAGATGTGCACGAGACCTTCTTTAAATTTTTACTGGATACAGTGAAGGCTAGACTGCAGGATATGTCAGAGATGCTGGACAGGATGGGCTTTGTGATGCCTTGGATGTAGTGGAATCTTTTCCTGAACTGTACATATCTCAATTGCAACTAAAGTTCTCCCATTTTAAAATCTGAAGTACACTGAGTACATTTCTTGTTGTTGTTGGTGTTAATATTTTATTTTATTATATTTTTTTTTTGCATTTCATTTTATTAGGTCATTTAAATATTTAAAAACTTTGTCCACTGTCATCTCTTCTTTGTTTATGTCCATTTCACTGTGGCATGCCATTATCCAAACAAATTGATCAAATCATGAGAAAAGCACTCTTTTTAGACACAAGGTTTTAGACATCTTTAGCCAGGCTTAATTTACTGCTGCTTTTTTTTTTTTTTTATCTTTGCAGCCAGATGCCAGGGTAGGGTTAGAAAGTAGCCTAAATAAAAACATTTGCATGATCTTTGTTAACATGTATTTATGTTTTCTTAAAGTAGAGATGTCAAAGTTGGTCATAAGCAGAAACATTTAATTTTGGTCAAAACCCAGTCAGTCAGTTTGGATGTTTTCCAGAATAGAAACCATAGAAAAATAAAGGAAAAAAGCCACACACATACAGACGACCACACACACTAAATTCCTACAGTAGATGGTTGTAGTGATTGTAAGGAATAACTTATCATTAAACCAAAACGGCTCAACAATGCATCAGAAATTAAGGATTGGCTATTACCTCTTACTTCACCAATCGTACAGTTGAGAAATCAGACTGCAAAAAATAAATAAATAAATAAATAGAGACAATTATCCAGGGTTAAAGTGTGTCTCAGATGCTTCTCATGTTCCATTGTTTTGCTTGTCCTTGACTGCTTGTGAGGTAGAAAACTATGAGCCCAGGATAATAATAATAATAATAATAATAATAATAATAATAATAAATTATGTTTCCTTATTAAAGGTATTATAAAAGGATGTGTGGTTGTAACAGTGCATTGATGACATAAGGTACAGAAGACCAAATTCTATCAAATTCTATCATCCTGTCAGAGATTTCAGGGAAGACAGTATCATAATATAATAATATAAAGTTATAGTATTATTATAATATATATTATAATATAATATAAAGACACAGTGTGAAAATGGCTGTATAATCAATAGTGGTAGCAAAGCTAGTGTTTAATTAGTGACTTCAAAATGATAGTAAAATTTTTAAAAAAAATTAAGCTGGGAGTGGAATTAGTGAATTTATTTCTCCAAGCAGCTCCTTTAATCTTGCAGTTGAAAGGTGTCTTTTACACACACACACACACACACACACACACACAGAAACTAATATGTTTCAGTGCTGATAACTAAGCTGAATAGTGTTTGAAACGGTGACTTTTAACTGAAATGCCAACGAATTTACCATTTGAACTCACTGTGATAAATAACAGTGCTGATCATATTTCTGTCTGGATTAGACAATCTTTTAATCCTGACATAAATTAAAAAAATAAATGAAGTTCAAATGTCTGTGTGTTATTATCATGCACTGTTTCAACATGGCTATGTCAGATATACGTCATATTGTAGATATAATATTTGTGTGTGCACCACTGAATATCTGAACTATTATTATTATTATTATTATTATTATTATTATTATTATTATTATTATCTGAAATAGATTTACATTTAAACTCAGTGTGCTCCAGGTATTTACCCAGAAACAGGAAACTCTGTAAATCACATATGCATGTATAAAAGATCAGGATGGAGCCATGGAGGTAAATGTGAAGTTATTTTTAGCAGCGCAGGTTGAGCTGTGATCAGAGAAGAGTGTCACATGCTTGAGGCTGCTGCTGTTGCTACCTGATTGGTTCAGTGGCTAACACACAGACACACACCAACACACACACACACACAAACATACTCACCTGAACACACAAAATCTATGATTGTCACAGCTTTTAAATGCCAGAGTCTCTCTCTCTCTCTCTCTCTCTCTCTCTCTCATGTGTGTGTGTGTGTGTGTGTGTGTGAGAGAGAGAGAGATAGTGAACTCAGGTGTGTTAGATGAAATAGCTGTGAGGAAGAACTGACCTTTGCATTGCATGGTGTATTTAGGAGAATATGGTGGATGTTACACACATAATGTGTAGAACTGCTAATGCTTCCTCCCTCTGGCTTTTTAAAACGATTCTCATCCTGCTAACTGGAAAAAAAAAATACAATAAAAAAATCTCCGTTTTGCCAAGTATCTTATAGATTGTCCTTGCTAGATTGTTCTTATGCTGCAAGCTGCGACTTTCATTTTGTCAGTAACTCTGTGAATACTGCTGACTCTCAGTTGAAGACTGTTAAATGATCAGCAGTGTGCTACATTATCCTTTACAGATCTCATACCTCCAAGCACTACTTAAGAGAAAGGAAAGCCATTCAAATTTATTTGATAATAACTTGACTATTCCCAATAGCCACTTCTCTGTACTACCCCATTGCTCAAACGTAGAGTGAGTCTATGTTCACATAGTAGGCATTATGTTTTTTTTTTCTTTGCATAGTAGCCAAACCATATTTAAAAATATTCAAGCATATTTGTTATTTGCATACGAGTTATTTGTCAGAGCCTTTACCCATTTTTTTTTTTATAACAAAAAAAAACTCAGGTAAAATATAATGGGGTGCAACTGAACTTACACGACTGCATATTAATACATAAAACATTGTTTTTCTAAATCTACACCTACGTGCATTGTTATCTGCTAGAAGCTTATGTGCCTTAGTTTCTGTAACCCTGAACCAATATGTTTAATACATGCAAGAGAAAAAAAAACTGTTAAAAAAGTAAGTAGTGTACACATAGTTTTTCTGTTCATTGTTTCCTGCTAGAAATATACCTTTTGAATTTATACAAAGCTATAAACTATCATGTCACCTATAGACTTAATACAGGCAAAATCCTAAAAAGAAGTACAAATTGTAAGCAAAATCATCCACACATAAAAATTGCCTCTTCATCTCTGTCCATTGTTATAATCATAAGTTAGAATCATAAGTTTGGTGCACATTGGAAAATGGAGGTTCCTCTAACCCTAACACTATGCCTATAGGTTTAATATATGTAAATTGTTTTTTTTTTTATTTAAATGATTAAAAAAATCATAATATTAGTATACACTCACAGATTTTGGACTGCAATCTTTCAAAGCATCGTTCTGTGCTAGAATAATAAGTTTAGAAGCTGTAAATGATCTGGTTTCTCTAACCCAAACCCTAACCCTAGCTGTGTGCTGATAGAGTTAAAATATAAAATAAATAAATAAATGATGACAACAACAACAAAAACAACAACAATAATAATAATAATAATAATAATAATAATAATAATAATAATAACAATTCTATAATTATATTCTATAAGTATTCTATTATTATTATTATTATTATTATTATTATTATTATTATTATTTATTTATTTATTTATTTATTTATTTATTTTTGCGTGCAATCTCTGTAGATTGTTATATGCTATAATTCTAAGTTTAGAAGCTATACATGCTTTGGTTTCCGTAGCCCTAGCCTGACCCAGACTAATGCATTTGTCTATAAATATAGAATAAACATAATTTAACTATTTCTCATGCTATTTCAGATATCCTTATTATACATGTAGTCATGCTAGTTTGGAGTCACTTCCTAGAAGAGGTACAAAATGGCATCAGACATTTGGATGCTATGTGCGCTCTGGTTCCCGAGCCCTAAGCTTAGAAGATTAATACATGTAAATTGTTTCTGAAAATGTAAAAAAAAATCATAAAATTAATCCACACTCAATTTTTTTAACCTTTGTGCATTGTTATCTGCTGCAATATTAACTTTGGCAGTTGTATATGCTTTGGTTTCCGTCACCCTAACCTTAAGCAGGCAGGTCAAAAAAAAGTTAAATATTGTACATTTTTTCTACATACACACATGTTGGCCTCTGCTAATTTAATCATGTAGAACTGATGTACGTATCTGAAGTAAGTAAATTAAATTAGCTTTTTTTTTTTTATACTATTATACATTTTATATGCTTGTATACAGTGTGAAAGTCCTGCATGTGTCCGTGCTGAGTGTCTTATTCTTGTCCATCCTAAAATGTCCTGTTTTATAATAACGCATTAAATGAAATCACAATATAATGGTTTTGATCTTAACAATATTCATCATTTAAAGCCAGGAAAGGAATATTTTCTTATAAACAACATTAATACGTCTCTCTCTCAATCTCACTCTCTCTGATCAGAATTAGAAATTTCTTTTTTTTAAGGAAATTCAAAAACACTTCACACTTTCTGTTCCTCATGTCATTTATCATGCTGTGTTAATGTTATATAAATATTCTATGATGAATCTCATGGATACCTGGATCTTCATGAAAATGTATGTAGGGAATCTGTCAGTATAAGACGATAGAAAAACAGCTGAATTAATATTCAGTCATGTATCTTGGCAGCAATGCTCTCTTATATTTACCATATTTTAAATGTTAATATCGTGGTGTTGGGATTTGTTTGTTTGTTTGTTTGTTTGTTTGTAATTTTCACCAAACCCAATAGAACATTCTTATAGGAATTCTAGCAAGAATTTGCATTAGGTTGATGATCACATTTATACAGTATAATGTGATTAATGACAGAAGTTTTGCTTCTAAAGAGTAGAGAAGGCCAAAGACGGAAAGAGAGACAGAAAGAGGGAAATTTAACAGAGAGAGAGAGAGAGAGAGAAGTTAAACAAGTTAAAGGAATAGATCGAGGAATGAAAGTGAAATGGTGAAATGCTTCGTCAGTGTGTATGTGTGTATCGTCTTTGCCTGAATGATGGGGATCAATAAGATTTCATTAACAGTCTGTTCCATCCTGAAGACCCAAAGTTGTACACTTTTTTTTTTTTTTTTAGCTGCCTCCACTTTTCAGTGCATTCCCCCAGCCTTTCACAGCTCATATATTTATCAGCTGTCTTTGGCTCTTCAGCTACGTTGCACTGGATTCTCTCTCTCCCTCTCTCTCTCTCTCTCTCTCTCTCTCTCTCTCTCTGCCCTCTCTGCCCTCTCTGCAGCTTAAACAAACACTAACTGTTTATTAGGAGACAGGAGTGTTTAAGTTGAGTAAAGCCTGTCTGGCTCTACCCTTGCAGAAAAATCACATACAGCGTGATCATATGCGTTTCACAGTGTTCCAGCAAAATTGCACTTATTTTCCATAATTGATTACGTTAAGTTTTACTAGTAGCTGTCTTTCCCAAACACTTAACAATTGATTTTCAAATACTTTATCTAATCTAATAATCACCTTTTTTTTAAAACTATCCTTAAAATACTGATTAACTGCTAATTCCCCAAAGTCATGTGTGACCATGTGACCAATTAGCACTCTAAACCCTGTAATGATCAATCCCTAACTTTCCAATCATTGCAGAATAAAGGGAAGGGCAGACTGAGAGAGAGAGACTGGAAGACATAATTCGAGTCCACAATAGGAATGAACGATAAGGAACAGCATGTACTGTTCATAGAATAGGAAGACTTCCTTTCAGGTTCGGCTCTATTCAGGAAAAGATCAATAACCTCATTCACATGCAGTGCAATTATGTATAAGCCTTATTCAACAGCTCTACAATTATACAGTACCCAGTCACACCCATTTTACGGCTCTGTAATTATACATAGAGGGTGAGTTGTGTACTAATTAGTCGGTGTATTCAGTGACCACAGAGAGGAATCTGATGTACACAGAATCTGATTCTATTGAATATGTACTGTACAGTTCTCAGGCTCTTTCACATAAATCACCGAATCTCATGTGACTCCCCAAGAGTGAAAAAAACCTGGTTTAGAGAGATACGGAGCAGCTCTGTTTGACTTTCCAAGCCAGAAAACAGTCACCTGCAGGGGAAATAACAGCTTCAACATGCTGCCCAGTCGCATGTTTTAGTTGCCTGGAAACCTAAAAAGTGGTAGCTAGCATGATGTAGTAATGCTGTACACTCTGATTGGCATAGAGAGAATGAGGAAGTGGAAGGCAGGCATGAGAGAGTGAATATTTTTTGGATTTAACTGATATCTAATCTTAAACGTAAACAAAAAATTATAAATCCACACACAAACACACACACACACACACACAAGCTTAGCAGGATGCTGTCACTTTGCTCTGCACCATGAGCTGTATCTGCTTGGCATGTAGCACCTCACTGCAAAACACACAGTGTATAAATAGAGCATCGTTAATCACACATACACACGCAGGTGTACACTCATTCATGAAATTACACACCCCTTCTCCAAGACTCCACATTCAGACCACGCCTTGGCCACCACAAATGTATGCCGAGATAGTTTGCTTGTTAAGTGTATTTATACAGAATACGCAAAAGAAAAACGTATTTGATTATAGTCCTCTTCTAACACAGTATCTAATGCAGCAAATTGTGTTTATAAAAAAAAAATTGCCAAGGTTTTGGATATGAGATTTAGTGTTCACACACACCCCGCATCACACGTAAAATATTATTCAAGTCTGACTAGTGTCTTTATTTACTTCTAGCGGATGAGTCTGCAGGTTTGTGCTTGATTTTATTTTCAGTATTTCCACTTATATGCATGTACCTGATTGTGAATCCATGCACACTAATTAATCCGGATAAACAATGTTTTGCAGTCATCCGGGTCACGTCGCAGCCCCTGTGTGTAGTGCAGAGGATTTGGAATTGTTAGCGTACGCTGTAGTTATAGCATTGAAGTGCGTCACACTTCTGTGCTGTACAGAAAAGGAGTTTTTTTCAAGCCACCACACCACATTAAGAAGGTAGAACCCACTGTCAGACAATGAAATAAACACGGCTACATACCAAATGAAAACCTTTCTTGGTAACACTTTCTATAAAGCCCATGCTCATAATGAATTATAGCCCCATTTATATTATATATTATTTATAAGCAAGTATTACTGTTCTAGAAATACATTCATAAAGACACATCAAGACCTATACTTCATTATAATAACAGTTATAGTTACATTTAGAATATTATTATGATCACTTAGTGATGCACTTATAAGTGCTCATAATGCACTATAGAATGATTTATAAGTGTTAATTAGTCAGTCTTATGGTTCCATGAATGAATTTATGATGCTGCATTTTTATAAAGTAAATTATTTATAAGCAATTACAACAATAATCTAAATGTAACTATAACTGTTATTATAATGAAGTATAGGTCTGGATGTGTCTTTATAAATGTATTTATAGAACAGTAATACTAGGTTATAAATAATTATAAATGGGGTTATAATTCCTTATGAGCAAGGGCTTCATAGACAGTGTTACCTTTTTGTTTAGCAAAAGTCAACAAGGAGTACTTTTTTTTGTTTTCTTTCTCTGGTTGTTGAATCTTCTTGGCCACTGGGCAACTACGAATGAAACACTAATAGCGCAGGCACTACCGCCTACTGATTTGTCCACCCCTAAGTACCCTGATGAGAAAGGAAGAAAGTCAATAAAATATGGTGATGATGTTTCTTCCCTGAATCGCTGCTTGCGACTGTCAGTAAGAGCCAAACGAACTAGTGTACACACACGGAGTATAATTAAGCTTTAGAATTTATTAACCAAATGATTATTATTGCTGCCTCTTATTCAGCAAAGGCTGTTTCCATTTATTAGGCCTATTAGAAAATCCAATTTAGACCTCCTAAAAGAAGAGCAAAATACTGCCAGGCTGGGGTGATCATTATAAGGGGGTGTATATGACTGTGTTTTTTTGCTTAATTTGCAGATAAATGACATGAGCTCCACAAAAATAAAAAGACATCCACAAATATATTGTAAGTGATTCACAAATACATAATGACATGCAGGAATAAATTACAAAATTCACAGATATTTTCATATTTCTCAAATGAGTAATTGGTTCACAAACATGTTTGGGAAGCAACAAATACTTGTTCACTGTATCCGTTGTTTGTGGAGTCTGTTGCATTTATTTGCAGATTTATGAATAACATGGCAAAAATCATGCGGGTTTGTAAAAATAAATACACAGTTTATTTTTTTTCCACTTCTCTAGACGGTCAAGAGAACCTTTTGCTAACGCCCACATCTTCCACTAATTATATTAGTATTGCATAATTTCTAAGAGGAAATCTGAAGTAAATTGAGCAAACGTAGTTATGTTTCAAAGGGATTCAACAGGTGATATGACATTTGTCTGTTTAAATTCAACAAAGCTTTTAACAGAATCAGAAATTCTTTTTTGCCATCTTTGTCACTAGGTAGCTACTTAAAAGCTACAGGCTCAAAACTAATGTGCGTGATTGCAACCTACACAAAAGAACAACTATAATATACTAGGTTAATGCAGCCTAAAGCAAGCACACACTGATCTATATCAAGATCACATTGCATTCATTCATTTAATTAATTAATTAATTTCTTGAGGTATCAATCGCAGCACCCTAAGCCCCTAATGCCCATGCCCCTAGGTTTGTCCCAAGCAGATTACTATTAATGAAGACCACTTAGTCTGTATTGTGCCACCAAGTCATGGACTCCACAAGACCTCTGAAGGTGTGCTGTGGTATCTGGCACCAAGACGTTAGCAGCAGATCCTTTAAGTCCTGTAAGTTGCGACGTGGGGCCTCCATGGATCAGACTTGTTTGTCCAGCACATCCCACAGATGCTCGATTGGATTGAGATCTGGGGAATTTGAAAGCCAAGTCAACACCTTGAACTGTTTGTCATGTTCCTCAAACCATTCCTGAACAATTTTTGCAGTGTGACAGGGCACATTATCCTGCTGAATGAGGCCACTGCCATTAGGGAATACCATTGCCATGAAGGAGTGTACTTGGTCTGCAGCAATGTTTAGGTAGGGGGTATGTGTTAAAGTAACATCCACATGAATACCAGGACCCAAAGTTTCCCAGCAGAACATTGCCCAGAGCATCACACTGCCTCCACCAGCTTGCCTTCTTCCCATAGTGCATCCTGGTGCCATCTCTTCCCCAGGTAAATGACGCACATGCACCCGGCCACCCACAGGATGTAAAAGAAAACGTGATTCATCAGACCAGGCCACCTTCTTCCATTGCTCCATAGTACATTTCTGATGTTCTGCTTTCAACGGTGGACAGGGGTCAGCATGGGCACTCTGAGCGGTCTGTGGCTACGCAGCCCCATACACATCAAGCTGCAATGCACTGTGTGTTCTGACACCTTTCTATCATAGCCAGCATTAACTTTTTCAGCAGTTCTACAGTAGCTCTTCTGTGGGATCAGACCAGACGTGCTAGCCTTCGCTCCCCACACGCATCACTGAGCCTTGGGCACCATATGACCTTGTCGCCCGTTGTCCTTCATTGGACAACTTTTGGTAGATACTAACCCCTGCATACCGGGAACACCCCATAAGACCTGCAATTTTGGAGATGCTCTGACCCAGTTGTCTAGCCGTCACAATTTGGCCCTTGTCACAGTTGCTCAGATCCTTACATTTGCCCATTTTTCCTGCCTCCAACACATCAACTTCAAGAACTGACTGTTCACTTGCTGCCTAATATATCCTGCCCCTTGACAGGTGCCATTGTAATGAGATAATCAATGTTATTCACTTCACCTGTCAGTGGTTTTAATGTTATGGCTGGTATATATATATATATATATATATATGTGTGTGTGTGTGTGTGTGTGTGTTAAAGAAGTGGTAATTTGTTACATTACTCAGTATTAATACTGGTATATGCTCACAATGCAGCATGCAGAAAGGCAGTCTCCATCAGGGAATCTTGGGAGTCTAAATATATATTTGTTTGCATTTTTTAAGGCTTATTTTGTCTTAACACTGACTAGACATTAATTCTAGAGTTTGTGACAGAGCCTAGCTTTTAGAAGAGACTGTTAAGTGATATTAATGAGATGTAGGAGGTGCATTATGGGAATTGCTAGACAGTGTTTTCTTTAGGAGGAAAGTAATAATATGAGTCTCCTGTCTACTTGGATTTTGGATATGTCAACCTCAAATGTTGAAAACCTTAAAAGGCTTCAGCAAGACTGGTGTGTGTGTGTGTGTGTGTGTGTGTGTGTGTGCGCGTGTGTGTGTGTGTGTGTGGAGGGAGAACCTGACAGTGATGAATAGCATTCCAGTACTGGTCTAAGAGTCAGGAACTGAACAAGGGAGCAGAGACGAGTAGAACATGCTAGCAGAGAAGAGGAGAGCTGAACAGCTACAAATCTCTGTCAGAGCCGAGGCTCGCTGTTGACATGGCATTGTTCCGTGTGTGTGTGTGTGTGTGTGTGTGTGAAGATTAACATACACAGGGTAAGAAGTTTAGGCAAACATAAAGTTTCTTCAGTGTTCTAGAAACTTCTTCTGTTATAATGGTTTTATTCACCATGCAATTCCACAAAAAAACATTATAAACATTAATGTTCATGTTCCTACAACTGAAAATGGTGCAGAAACATTGTAGGAATGTTTGCAAACATGTTCTCAGAACACCCAAAAACCTGACAGATTGAAAATTCTTTGAACCAAAAGTTCCTAGAAGTGCAACTTTCACATATATTGTACTAGAAATTGTTAACTGGAAGCACGCACACACACACACACACACACACACACACACACACTTAACTTGAAGTCAGGCTCTCCACTGCAGAAACAACTTGTAAATAATGTGTATGTGTGTGTGTATGTGTGTGTGTGTGTGTGTGTGTGTGTGTGTGTGTGTGTGGGTGCGTGCTATGCAGTATTTGTTGGACCAGTTTCCATTCTCTTACTTTTTCTCTTTCACTCTGAGAGAGAAAAATGCAGGAAAAGCAATTTAAAACTCTCCAGCTGTCCATAACAATGAGGGCCTGCTGACAGTAATTGACTGGGTAAGAGAGAGAGAGAGAGACAGGGAAAGAATGGAGGGATGGACAAATGAGGCATTAGCTGAAGAAAGACAAGACGAGGAGATGGCATGGGAAGATGTTGAGCTAGCCACTGTATAGTTTTTGAGCCATTTGTGTCTATTCTAAGGCTGTGTGTGTTTGTGTGTGTGTGTGTGTGTGTGTTTTGGCTAAGCAGCTATGGTGGTAACTGAATCCTTCCCATTAAAGTAATATCATGCCGAGTTGAGCTAAGGGCTTGACAGCAGGTCTTTAGTGATTAATTGAGTGTTTAATGTGGACAGTAGACAATAGGACGGCTGTCCCACAGGGGAGAGAGAGAAGGATAGAGAGTGGGGTCTTTATGTAAAGCTTATAAATACTCATCAAATTTACTCAAGCGATCATGCCACAGAGGGGGTATGTACACAGTATATATATATATATGGGAGGAAACACCTTGTTGATGAGAGAGATCAGATGAGAATGGCCAGATTGGTTCAGGAACCAATGATATGATACCTATGATAACTCAAATAAACACTCTTTACAACTGTGGTGAGCAGAAAAGCATCTCAGAGCACACAATATTGCGCAACTTGAGGCAGATGGGTCACAACTGCAGAAGACCACATTGAGTTGCACTCCTGTCCGCCAAGAATAAGAAGACTATACAGTGGACACAGGCTCACCAAAACTGGACAGTTAAGATTATAAATCTGTCGCTGTGGTCGGATTTGACATCATAAGCATGAATACATGGACCCAAACTGCCTTATGTCAACATTTCAGACTGGTGCTGTTGGTGCACTGGTGTGGAGAATGTTTTCTTGGCAAATATTGGGCCCTTAATACCAATAGAGCATCGTTTAAATGCCACAGCCTGTCTGAGTATTGTTGCTA
Organism: Pangasianodon hypophthalmus; assembly: GCF_027358585.1. Classification (NCBI taxonomy): domain Eukaryota; kingdom Metazoa; phylum Chordata; class Actinopteri; order Siluriformes; family Pangasiidae; genus Pangasianodon; species Pangasianodon hypophthalmus. The sequence goes on along the minus strand of NC_069730.1, from coordinate 12,358,663 downwards.
ACCACAGGCATCCATTTATGGCTGCACATCTTATAATGGCTGCTTCCAGCATGATAATGCAGTGTAATAAAGCACATCATCTCAAACTGGTTCCATGACCATGGTTATGAGTTCAGTGGCCTCCATAGTCACCAGACCTGAACCTAAAAGAGCAACTTTGGGATGTGTTAGAATGGGAAAGTCGCAGCATGAATTTGCAGCTGATAAATCTATAGAAGTTATGTGATGTAACATGGACCAGAATCTCAAAAGAATGTCTCCAACACCTTGTGGAATCCATGCCATGAAGAACTGAGGCTGTTCTGAGAGCAAAGGGGAGTCCTACTCGGTATTAATGTAGTGTTCCTAATAAAGTGAGCAGTGAGTGTATATCGTGGCCAAATCATAAATTCATTAGTCCCCCCATCAGGAAGGGGAAATACAGAAAGTACTGGAACTGTATGTAGTAGCTGTATGGTTTTTGGTATGTGTGTGTGGTTAAAGAGAGAGAGGATAAAACAAATATTGTAGAGAGCAAAAAAACAAACCAAACAAACAAAAAATATCACTGGGAAATGAGCTCCATTTCTAAAGGGCACTGTATCATACAAAAATACAAAATTTCTGTTTCAAGGTTTTGGTTATTGAGGTGAAAATGTGTGTGTGTGTGTGTGTGTGTGTGTGTGTGAGTGGGTACAGCAGACTCTGTCATGGCCCTGGCAGCAATTCACTTTAACATTTAATTACCCCGTGTACACAAACACGTCCATAGGTGCTTATGTGGGTGCACACACAGAATTAGCGCCTAGCCAGATTACACACAAACACACACAGCCACAATATAAAATCAACTCCAGTCTGCCATATAAAATACAAATCACCCACACATACATACGCGAGGTCATTTCTTCTGTTGTTGTATGCTGTCTGTTACAGTTTCTGTTACATCCGTTATCTTGTTTAGTTTAAACAATGCACCGTCTTGAGTCGGTTATCTGCCAGGTTTGTTTTAGGTAGAGCTGCCACCGTATCTGCCATGTTTGTTTTGGGTAGAACTGCACAGGGCCAAAAGCGCTGTGAGGCTGCATGTTAGCTATATATGCTGCGGAAGAGAGAATTCAGAGTGTGGAACTACATCATTTCTGACCTCCATGCATTCAAGCTATAAAATGGGAAAAAACATGGATGCCTCCTTGTTTCTCTTTTGTTAGCAGTAAGCTAGCCAGCTAACTATAATGAGTGATGTAAATTTTCTTCCTCAAATCATTGATCAGTGTACAAGCGAATATGTCTGTATGTTGACTGATCTATAGCAAATACTTGTATATACAGTATAACTCATATAAATTAAGAACTGTTGATATATTGTTGATGTAAACAAAGCAGCCATTAGTACCTTTAAATGAGTTATGAGCTACGTTGTTTACTGTTGATTAGTGATTTGATGTCACTTGCTGAACTCAGGGTTGAGAGGACCACCCTGAGATCTCGAGGAGGAATTCTGTTCTTGTTCCACACAGAACATACAGGTCCCTTCTCCAACATGCCAAATTTAATCTGGATTTTGTTATAGAAGGAAGCTACTAATGTGTTTGTATTATTATGTTTTTAATAAGTGTTAATATTATTATGTTACCATTACTATTAATGTTATCGAATATTAATATTGGTGTTAATTTGTGTGTATATTTGCTGATTACCTTACTGGTTTTGGGTAGATCTATACATTATTTGGGAAGAGGCCAGTAAATTGAATCTAACCTTATGCTCCATTCGTAAGCTTGTAATTCCTCTCCTACAACCGGTAAAAACCACTGAAAACATCAACATTTCAACTCGTCAACTTGGGGAAGTTTTCAACGACCAGTTCCTTCCCCATTTACGGAGTGACGTCAGATCAACATGGCTGTGTACCCTGTGAACAGCGTAAAGTACCTTCTCTACTTTTAAATTAGTTTAGCATTAGTATTGACTTTAGATCAGTTAATATACAGACACAGTATGTGGTTAAATCTATAACTTTGGCCGTATCTCTGTCACTGACCATACTAATCACTTGAGAAGGTAATCATCAACATTAGAGTCATCACTAATGTTAGCTGGTTAGCTTGTTCCTAAGCTGCTTGCTATTGTCTGCTGTTGTTGCATGCAGTTCACTATAATAGGACAGTAGCAATAGCCACTCAGGCCTGTAAGTGTAAAAGTGAGCTGTACATGCTCTGACAGAGCAAACGAAAGACACGCTTTCATAGAGATGTCCATGTTTTTTTTCTTTGTGCTGAGGCGGGAAATGACGTTAACGACAACTTGCAAATGATCACTTACAAGGCACCAGGAACACACCATTAACCTCAGCTGTAATGGCAGCTCAGCTGTGGCTTGGCTGTGCATTATGAAAAATTAAAAAATAAATTAATAAATATGTCTGTAAATCATTTTTCAGAACGTATTTTCTCACTGGTAAACCTTTTTCCTTGTGGTGGTACACTGTGTAAATAAAATACTTTATATACCACATACATGCTGTTGTTGCACAGGCTTTTTTTAATAAATAAAAAATGTGTAAACTCTTTAATACCTCTCTACAGTGTGTGTGTGTGTTTGTGTGTGTGTGTGTGTGTTTTCTCTGTTGTCTTTCTGAAGAGGTCAGATCAATTGAGCAGCTGAGTAAACACAGCAGGAGTGGGTTGTTTGGAATGACTTTCTCTTTCTTACCCCGGTCTCTCTTCCCCTTCTCTCTCTCTCTCTCTCTCTCTCTCTCTCTCTCTCTCTCTCTCTCTCTCAGCTCCATCCATGGTTCCCATAATGCACCAGGTCAGCTCCACCATGAGGAGCATCACACTATCATGGCCACAGCCAGAACAACCCAATGGCATCATACTGGACTATGAGCTGCGTTATTATGAGAAGGTAGGAGATCTGTGTATGTGTGTGTGTGGGTGTGTGTTTATGAGTGTATGTTCATGTTCTGCACATCGCATTTTATCATACTGTTCACACCCAGTAATATTTTCTCAGAAGTTTGGATCGATTGCTTTAAATTAAATTGAAACATGTTGGATAGAGTTTTAGTTCAATTATTTTGCTGCTTGGAAAGTGATGAAAAGTGATTTTTGCTTTGGTGTGTTGCATAAGACATCTGAGAACTGCGTGTGTGTCTGTGTGTGTGTGTGAGAGAGAGAGAGAGAGAGAGAGAGAGAGGGAATATCATTCTTTGTTCCATCTGCATTCCTCTAAATGGACATCTGATACTTCAGATTAAGAGTCGTATTTTCATAATCATAAAACAAGCGTGAAATGAGACATAAGATCACGGCGTTGGCTGGATGTGATAGACATATTCTTGTTATCTTTTTGGCACAGTGAAGTCATCATGAGATGTTAGTTAGGTGATACCCGAGCAAATCACTTTGATATTTTCATAATGCTATATGACTGCTTGTTTTAAATCTCTTTTAGTGGTGGAAATAACCAGCTGTCAGACTTTTCCACCCACTTTCCTAGGGCATAGGGTTATATCTACTAATGATATTTATACTTGTTGTTCTGTGTATATTCCTCCAGGTTATATTATGTGTTAACTCTCTGAATCACATTTGGTTGTTTGTTCTAATTTATTACAGATAGAAATTAATTCAGTAGTTACTTAGTTTTATTATTTAGTATTTTGGCGGAACACATTTTTATATTAAACTAGGGTGACATAATTAGTGTATGTACATAGAACTGGGTTGTTAAAAATGGGACATGACTCTTAAGCTTTCATTTGATGTTAGGAAAGTTTTGGCATTTCATCTGTGCTAAGAGGACGTCCAAAAAGTTCTCACAAATGTAACTTTGGACCAAGCGCAAGTTGGACCAAATGTGAACAGAAACAAACTTTTTATTTTAGAGATCTAGTCAATTCAATGATGCTTATGCTGCGGTCCTCTAGAGATCATAATCTGAGGTCATTACCGACCTCCGACAAGGAAAAGCCAAAGAAAACGCAACACCCCACCTCCAAACTTGAAATTCCTACTCATGAAATTCTCTACAAGTTCAACCAGGGAGTGACATCAAATCAACATGGCTGCTAACAGCATCAGAAGTAAACAAAGTAGCACCTCTTACCTTTAAATGAGTTACATATATATATATATATATATATATATATATATATATATATATATATATATACAAACTGTTGATATCCATTAGTATCCAAATTTTATATTTACACTAGTGTGGCACATAACATGAATGAATATTAAAACTCCTTGCCTGATAGTTTCATCCCACTGAAGGCAATCAAACTCATCCAATTTTGCACAGAGCCGTTATTGTCTGATGATTATGCGGCATCCAAAAATGAGTCCGGATATGAAAATGAGTTTAATCAGAAAGCGTGGGATGAAGATCCCTCTCGACAATGGATTAGCGCAATGCAAACGCCACGAGTGGAAGCACTTATTTACCCATAAATATGCATGAAGAGTAATCATCTCCTTATTTGTGTTCCGTGGGTCCTTTTGGCAAATAGACGAGCACTTCTCAAACAAATACAGATGAGCAAATATCACTGAACGGCTGCTTCTATAGGACATGAGAAAAGTGAGGGATTTCAAAGGAGCTAAAGACTTTCGGGCATTAATTTATTCATTTACAGTGCATTTTTATTAGCTGTGTGAAGATTTATACAGCATAATGATAATGGGATGCTTTGGAGTGGTTTATAATAATGCAGTAATGTCCAGCTCTCTCTACATCATGACACTTATTATATGACTTTAGCAAAGTGATTTACCAAAGAATTCACTAATTTAACACAGAATATTGATTACAAGCTTCTACTGCTATATAGAGAACAGCGTAGTAATGTAAACATTACATTTACATTCACATTTAGTAATTCGGCAGATACTCTTACCCAGAGTTACCTTTTACAAATCTTCTTCTCTTATCTAGCCAATGACTGAAGAATATATAAATAGAATTGACTCAGTTTAGCATCCAATAATTTCAATTAAAAGCATCGAATCAAGTTCATCAATGTAGAAAAAACGGTCAAGAATCGTGCCAATTCGTTACCGGCCATGACCTTCTCATACTACACAATGTAGTTAATGCTACAGCTATGAGTGTGTGTTTGAATATGGATAGGCCACCAGAATGCAGTGTTTAACTTGAAGATGAGTGCCCCTCAGTAAATTATTTCAATGTGCTGGAGTAAGCAAAAACTTGTATAAAAAGAGGCGTCTCCATTGCCTCCCTAGAAGGCAAGAACTGCATCTAATTTGAAAAAGCATGTTGAGGAAAGTTTCACTAATTTGCTAACACTGACTGGCATTAAGTTAGACTGTTTTCTTTGCTAACACCAGGTTAGACTAGCATGAATTCTAGTAGCAGTCAAATTCTAGTGAATAGTTGTAAACTTAAAGAGATTGAATGATATTTTCAAGCAAAACAACATAGTTATGATCAGTACTTTTAGACAATGATAAAAGTTACTTTCCTGTTCTGAGAAGTACAGAAATTTTTTAGCTGAAATATGTTTCAGTTTTGTATGTATCTCACACAGAAGTAAAGTTAAAGTGTTTTACCAGTCTGCTCACCCCAAAAATGAAAAAAGAGAAAATTACATTTAAAGAATACATTTCAATTTCGCTATATTCAATTTCACTATGCCCTTCCTATTTCTATATTTACAGTATAATCTAATATACTTGAAAAAATGTGAAATCAACATTTGATATATATATATATATATATATATATATATATATATATATATATATATATATATATATATATGTATATATATATATAGGCAAAATCACAAAAAGTCTGTCATTGTCCAAATACATCCGGACCTTACTAGATGTACATATATATATATATGTTAAGTCTGGAAGTATTTGGACAATGACAGAGTTTTTGTGATTTTGCCTTTATACACCACCACAATGGATTTGAAATAACACAATCAAGATGTGATCGAAGTGTAGACTTTCAGCTTCATTTTAAGAGGTTCCACAAAAATATGGCATTTACCATTTAGGAGTTATAGCCATTTTAAGCAAAGTACTTCCATTTGCAGGGGCTCAAAGGTTTTTGGACAATTGACTGACAAGAAGTTAATTGACCAGGTACAGTCCATTTCCTCGTTACTTCAAGACAATGAATCAGATAAAAGGTCTGGAGTTGATATCAGGTATTGAGTTGGCATTTGGCAGCTGTTCGACTGGAGCTACCAATATGAAGTCCAACGAGATCTCAATGCAAATGAAGGAGGCCATCATTAGGGCTGAAAAAACAAAATAAATCTATAAGAGAGATAGCAAAAACCTTAGTTGTGGCTAAATCAACAGTTGGGTATATTCTTAAAAAGAAAGAAAGCACTGGTATCGAAAGGTATCGAAAGGCATGGAAGACATGGATATCAGGTATCGAAAGGCTTGGAAGACCACGGAAGACAACTAAAGTGGATGATCACAGAATCCTTTCCTTGGTGAAGAAAAACCCCTTCACAACATCAACAGAAGTCAAGAATACTCGGGAGAAGGTAGGCGTATCATTGTCAAAATCTAAAATCAAAAGACACCTTCATGAATGTAAATACAGAGGGTTTACAACAAGGCGCAAACCACTGGTAACATTCAAGAACAGGAAAGCCAGACTAGACTTTGCCAGAAAACATCTAAAAAACCCTCCAATGTTCTGGAATAAGATTTTTTGCCATTTTAAGCAAAGTACTTCCATTTTCAGGGGCTCAAAGGTATTTGGACAATTGACTGACAAGAAGTTAATTGACAAGGTGCGGTCCATTCCCTCATTACTTCAAGACGATTGAAGCAGGTAAAAGGTCTGGAGTTGATATCAGGTATTAAGTTGGCATTTGGCAGCTGTTTGACTGGAACTACCAATATGAAGTCCAAGGAGATATCAATGCAAGTGAAGGAGGCCATCATTAGGATGAAAAAACAAAATAGACCTGTCAGAGAGATAGAAAAAAAAACTGTAAGAGTGGCCAAATCAACAATTTTACAACACCAAAAGGCCTGGAAGACCATGGAAGACAACTAAAGTGGATAATCACAGAATCCTTTCCTTGGTGAAGAAAAACCCCTTCAAAACCACTACAACATCAACAGATTCTTTGGACTGATGAAACCAAGATTAATTTGTACCAGAATGATGGGACGAGAAAAGTATGGTGAAAGAAAGGAACAGCTCATGATACAAAGTATACCACATCATGTGTCAAACATGGTGGAGGCAGTGTTATGGCATGGGCATGTATGGCTGCCAGTGGAACGTGCTCACTGGTGTTTATTGATGATGTGACTGCTGACAGAAGTAGCAAGATGAATTCTGAGGTGTATAGGGCTATACTCTCTGCTCACATTCAGTCAAATGCTACAAAACCGATAGGATGCCGCTTCACAGTGCAGGTGGATAATGACCCTAAACATACCGCGAAAGCAACTCAAGACTTTTTGAAGGCAAAGAAATGGAATATTCTTCAATGGCCAAGTCAGTTGCCTGATCTCACCCCAATAGAGCATGCTTTTCATATACTGAAGACAAGACTGAAGGCGGAAAGACCCACAAACACGCAGCAACTGAAGGTGGCTACAGTGAAGGCCTGGCAAAGCATCTCCAGGGAGGAAACTCAGTGGAAACTTGGTGATGTCCATGGGCTCCAGATGTCTATGGGCTCCAGGCAGTCATTGACTGAAAAGAATTTTCATCCAAGTATTAAAATTATGGTTGTCCAAATACCTTTGAGCCCCTGAAAATGGAAGTACTTTGCTTAAAATGGCTGTAATTCCTAAATGGTAAATGCAATATGTTTGTGGAACCTCTTAAAATAAAGCTGAAAGTCTACACTTTGATCACATCTTGTTTGTTTTATTTCAAATCCATTGTGGTGCTGTATTAAGGCAAAATCACAAAAACTCCGTCATTGTCCAAATACTTCCGGACCTAACTGTATATACACATACACACACACACACACACACACACATATATATATATATATTTAATTATACGTTTACAATGGGAAATGAGTTCTCACAGTTCTCATTTCGATTATTAGCATAATCCACATCAGTCTCTGTCTCATCACCTGAGGTAAAAGTCATTCACGGCATTTAAACACAAGCCTCATCATTGTCTCTTCACTCCACTGATCTCTGTTTGCTCTTACATCGGTGAGGAAATGAGCTCTGATTAATTCCATCAGTTCTGTTCTGTTGACTAAATTTCTCGTTATTAGTTTATTTAAACATTTTAAACACTTTGCCCGCTGTCATGTGTACAGGGTGTATAGACACTCTTCTCTGTTTTGATGATGTGTGGTGCAGGAGCATTGCGGACATTTTGAAAGCCTGACATTCATTATGATATCTTACAGCTCCAGGGCTCCCGGAGCCTGGCTTAAGCTCCGGATCCATCATGACCCTGAAACAGTTACTTAAAATGAATGAATATAATTTTCACATCAAAGATTACATGACCTTCATAGTGTATCACTTTAAAAAAAAAAAAAGAAAAAGAAAAAAAAAAAAACAGGGTCACACCGATGCATTTTAAAGTGCTGCTGCATACATCAGGCATAAATGTATTTAAGTGCGCCTCTTTGCTTGCTGGAGTTTTGTTGTAGAATGTGTATTTGATTAAAATCTGTAATTTCAGCTGTGCGTATCCATCTAATATTCCAACACCAGCCATTTTTCAAGGCTATTCAAGTGTATGAGCAGTTTGATATTGCTCAAGCCGTGTGTGTGTGTGTGTGTGTGTGTGCATAGTGGGGAAGCTTTAGAAAATGAATGCTCGAGGTTGGAATGTTTTGTTATAACCATTTTTACACTTCAGAAATTACTACCCAGATATCAATCATGGCCTTGTTTACATTCCACTCTGCTCTTATGTTTGAATCATTGTTGTTTTGTTTACTTTGCTTTTTTCCTTTTTTTTTAATTACGTCCTTGATTACAGCGTTCAGCATGAAAGCTGATTAACAAGCAAATTCACTCTCGAGAGGAAAAAAAGCAATGCATGTTGCCTTGTTTGAAAATGACTTGCCTGTTGCCTTGTTTAAAAATATGTTTAGAGGCACTTGGGGGGAAAAGACGAGTTCAAATGCCTGATTGTTAATGAGGACCGTTACCCATGACCTGTTCAACCCCAAATCTCACAATCCTTTGTTCACTTTTGTTCTTTTGTTAAATGTTTCTCCTCTGTTTTGCCAAATATACCCACATAATATAGTAGTAGTATTATAGCCTTGTTTAGTTGATTAAATTCAGAAATATAGAACATGAAACCAAATAAAACTTAGTTAGCTGAAGTGCATGATATGGCCACCAATTCAGTCTGAGTCTACTACCAAGAACTGTTTTTATTGTGTTATTAAAAAAAGAACACATTTCATGTACTCAATACTTATTAATAAGGAAATTAATTTATAAAATATATTGTTCAATACACATCATTTGCTTTTTTAATTATTAGCATGACATTAAAATGATTACATAATAGTGATAACATTGCGTTAATTATATTTATACCTTAGTGCTGCTGAATTCTCTAATCTGACTGGTCAGATAGTGTTAACAGCAGCTCTGACAGTAGTGATGGCTATAATTCAATCCAAAGGTTTATACACTATATGGTCATGTATGTGGACACCTGACCATCACACCCATATGTGCCCATTCCAAGTCATGGGCATTAACATGGAGTTGGTCCCCACTATGCAGTTATCATAACCTCCACTCTTCTGGGAAGCCTTTCCACTAGATATTGGAGCATGGCTGTGGGAATTTGCTCATTCAGCCGCAAGAGCATTAATGAGGTTAGGCACTGATGTCAGGCGAGGAGGTCTAGTACACAGTCATTGTTCCAATTCATCTCAGAGATGTTCAGTGGGGTGGAGGTCAGGGCTTGGAAAACTTGAATTCTTCCATATCAACTTTGGCAAACCATGTCTTTATGGATCTAGCTTTGTGCTGGAACAGCTTTGGGCCTCTTAGTTCCAGTGAAGGGAAGCCGTAATGCTACAGCATACAAAGACAAATGACAACACAATTCTAGACAGTTGTGTGCTACCAACTTTGTGGCAACAGTTTGAGGAAGACCTACATATGAGTGTGATGTTCAAGTGTCTAAATACTTTTGGTCATATAGTGTATTAATGCTCTCGTACTAATATCATGACATTTCTATAGTACCAGCTCATTCCCAAGGACTTGTGTGTTGGACACTTGTCATAATTTAAGGCTAGTGATTGACTACTGTTGTTATTTAATTGAAATTATATACAGATATATTGAACAGTTGAAAATTATGGCAATTATAGGAAAAACTTCATCCACCAGATCAGCTTCAATGCACCATGTCGTAGATTGAACAAGTCTCTGGAACTGTACAGGATCATACAAAGGATATTCCCTTAGTTGGTATTTAGATGATGGAGGTGGAGAATGCTGTCACTCCACTACAAAATCTCTCCTAGTTCTTCAATTAGGGTGACATCTGGTGAATATGAATAAGATTTGTTTCAAGGTGATAAGTCAGAATAAATTTATATTTTGTTTTGCAGTGACTCTTCCTTCTAATGAGACAAGTAGACATAAACCAACTTAACAGCTTAACAGAGCCACTCGTATTTTCCAAAAGCAGTAAAAAGGCAGCAGCGAAAATCCTCACACGTCCATACAACGCATTTATGATGCTACAGTGAACCTACGCCAACTTTCATCTACTGTATGTGAGGGAGTGTGTGTACGATTACAGGTCCATCCCCTCGTTCAATGCTTATTAGTCATGACACTACTGATGTGTATGGTCCACTGAATTTATTACCTACAAATAAGTTGTGTGGAACATTACACACTCTGTGATTCTCCCTAATTGTGCAGTAAGCAGTTATGAGTGTAGAAACACAGCAGCTCTTACTGCACATGATATTCTACCTTCTGTTGCTTAGAGTAGAGTTCTCCATGGGCTAGTTCAGGTCAATAAAGAAAGTTGTTCTATTAATCAGAGGTGGAAGAGAGAGAAAGGGGAAGAGGCCGAGTGTGAGAGCTTGACAAAATACAAGAAAGTACTTTGCGGAACTCACTGACCCATGAAGAGGACAGAAAGAGGTAGAGAGAGGTCTTATAATATGAACCCTAAAAGCTTCATGCAAACTGGGAATTGTGTGTCACTGTGTGATGTTCCAGCAGTAACTGTAGAATGGACAAAAGTCTCCGTCACATAAAAGTACTTTGATCTATAATATGATGACTTCAAGGTGCATTAGTCAAGGTTAAGTAGGTGAAGTACAGCAACATTGGAATGATGTATTTTACTCTTCGGACCTGCCTCCCAACCTCCCAGTCCATGGTGGCTAACGGAATTCGATTAAATGTCTGATCGCGCTAGCATTACATACATTGGGAAAGTGTTATCTCTTTGTTTTCCAATCTTCAACTGTCCAGTTTCGATGAGCCTGTGCCCTCTGTAGCCTCATATTCCTATTCTTGACTGACAGGAGTGGAACCTGATGTAGTCTTCCGCTGTTGTAGCTCATACGCCCCAAGATATTTTGTGTTCTGTGATGCTTTTCTGCTCACCACGGTTGTAAAGAGTAGTTATTCTAGTGACTATAGACTTCTTTTTTTTTTTTTGCCAATGTTTGTCTTTGTTTTGAACTTGCTAGGGATTAAATTTGCCTTTATAAAACATACAATTCACAATTATAAGTTATGGTTTTGAGATAAAAAAAAAACATCAGAAACCTAAATACAAATATCTCTCATATCTACTTTTCCCTGGGAATCCTGGATGCTTCACCTTTGGCCTTATTTGCATAAAATTCTTTAATATTAGAATGTTTGTAATGTGTATTTAGCATTCTGATTTTTTTTAAAATCTCAAAACGGAAGCATGTAATTATATGTTTTTTTTAAAGGCAAATCTTACCCCTAGTAATTTCAAAGGAAGTACAAAGAAAAGGATATTGGCAAAAACGGCATTTAAAAAAAAAAAAAACACCACAGGAAAAGAAAATGTGACGTGTATATCTCAAATATACAGATAGGATCTATATGCTTTTCTCAATTTCTGCCTCACTCAATAGTCATGGATCTCTCACAAACACACACACACACACACACACACAAACTAAGCTGGTCTGCAGTTAGAGATAGTCCAAGCTAAAATAGTGTTTAAGAGAGTGAGAGTGAAAAAAGTGAGTGTGTGTGTGTGTGTGTGAGATGGCTGACCCATGCTGCACACTTAAGAAAATCAAAAGACATTCAAGTGAAAATCTGCATTTAAATGCAGCAGTGTCACTAGAGCCAACTCTAGTGATCCATTTACCAACTGAAATGATCATACAGGGCTTATGTGTTCCATGCTGACGTGACAGGGAGTGTGAGGTCTACCTTTATCTCCCCCTTTTCTTACGAGAGCTCTAATGAAACCATTCCTGAAATAATGCTTTCTCTGAAAGTGAGCTGCATTTAGTCATGGTCTGTGTGCATTCATAAAAAATTCACTGTGACAATCACTGGGATCTATAGTGCTCTGAGAACAGCACTTCAAAATGGAGGCTCCAAGATTGCAGGACTTCCGAAAAAGGATTAAAAGAACCTAAAATGGCTGCTTAATAAATGAATAAATAAATAAATAAATAATCCAAAGCACTTTTTGATATAAATAAATAATAAATAAATAACAACAACACCAATAATAATAATAATAATAATAATAATAATAATAATTATTATTATTATTATTATTATTATTATTATTATTATTATTAATTCAAAGCACTTTTTGATAATAATAATAATAATAATAATAATAATAATAATAATAATTATAATTATAAATTCAAAGCACTCTTTGATAGAAATAAATAATAATAGTGGTTCTCTGTTCAGTCCACTTTTTTCTTTTTTTACGGTTTATACTAACACTCACCTGATTTTAAGTTAATTGGGATGTGACAGATCCTGACTGAGTTTTCAGGATTGCACAAATCCATTTACATTTTATTTGTATAGCACTTTCAGATTTCAGAAAGGAGATTAATAGAAATCTGGATAGAAATTTAGATCCCTAATGGGCAAACCAGAGTTGACCAATGGCAAGTCCCTGAGACGACATGAATTAGAGCCTGTCCTCTTGTGGGTGATATCGAATTACCCAAAACCAGTTGCCGTTGTCAATTATTTGCATCACTCCATATTTTTAAACTTCTCTCTATGTGTCTTCCAGTCTCAGCAAAATACAAATACAAAATCCAAATTGCAGTCTCAGCAAAATGCGAATGAAATGTTGACTGAAATCAGGTTGTTAGCAGAATACCGATTCTCAGTGTAATGTATTGTATTATACTGAAGCAAGTCTAAATTGTGTTGTGTTGATCATACCCTGCTTTAAATTTATGTTTCACGTGTGAAGATGTGCATCATATTGCCTCAGAAAGATAAATGCCCCTAGAGGATATGAATGCCCCAAGGGGATATGAATTGTTGTTGTAGATTTGGAGATATGAATTTATCCCCGTCTTATTACAGATCCGTGGATATAATTTAGCGTTGTGTTGTTGTAGATAAGTGGTGAAACAAACCGTATGGATGTTGATTTGATAACCATTATCCATGAAGCCGCAGACTCTACTAGATTTGAGTTTGTAAGCATTTGAGAAACTTGGTGTTCCCCTGTATGGCTCTTCTAATTTTGTGTGTTTGGTGTGTGGATTCGAGTCCTGGCCCTCTGTTTGACCAGGTGGTCATGCCATGCTGCATAGGGCTGGCACGAAAGTGGAGGGAAGTGGCACACGTACACCTCACTAGGGAGCAAAGCCAGAGCCAGCCTTGCCATGTGTATATCTCTGAGAGTGTGTGTTGTTCAGTGTGTTGCTCTCTTAAGCATGAATGAAATGCAGTTTGAGCTTCTATGCTATTCTCGAGATGATGCCAGCCCCATGCACGCACCTTCCCACTGCTCCCAGATTGCACGCTGAGACCCCCTGTCTGTCCATCCTGGCTCAGTCTACCATTCGCCAGCCGCCATCGGCCCTCCCATGAAGGGAGTTGTTTTGCTAATCCCTATTTGACTGACAGCAGGAGAGGGGCACACTTAGCTTGAGGTATCTCAGTAAGACAGAGTGCTGCCAGGGACACAGCAGGAAACAGTGTGACATGTGTCTCATACTGCTGCTACCCTGCTATTATAACACATTCTTCTCCAAATGTCATTTTTGGTTTATTTAGTAAAAGTTCGTCTGCCTATTGCGCAACTGCTCTGTGAAGCATTAGTTGAAACGTTATGCCTTCGGGGTATTATTCTTTTATATGGATCTTTAAAACCAGTGCTAAGCTCTCTATATCTACTGCGTCATGTCCCATATGGTCCAATCTTCCTGATTACCGCTGAGTTCAGCCATTACTGAACCCAGCAGGCTCCATGGACAGTGGGCATACTCAGTAATGAAAATGGCTCTGGCTCATTTTGGGACCGTATGTCATTTTGAGATCTAATGTCAGCTTTTCTCCCCCTCTCTCTCTCTCTCTCTCCCTCTCCATCCCATCGTGTTGAATGTCCTTTACCTAAACTCTCTTTAAACAAGTACCCTCAAACAAAATAAAAGAAAAACCCAAAAATATGAGGAACTAAATGACGATTTTGTTTCTATAAATTGTTGAAATGGAATTATCTGTTATAGTCATTAGCAGGGATACTCCATTTTAGTGTTTTTTCTGCTCTAACACACTCAATTCATCCCACGAGCTTAACCATTTTCTAATGAGTTGAATCAAGAACACGCAGCCAACACATCCAAAGTCTACAGTGCCTCGGTCGTCTATTACCAGCACGTATGCCGCTCGTAAAACCGATACGAATGTCCCCGTAATGATGTCCCCGTAATGATGTTGGGAATATACAGCCAAATTAAAGACAACCAAAGTGTCTTAATAAGGAGTTCAGCCACCACAAGCTGCCAGAACAGCTTCAGTGCAACTTGGCAACCGTTCTATAAGACAGAATAGAGGGAGGAACAGCATTCCTCTGAAAGATATTCCCACAGCTCGTGTTTTGTTGATGGTGGTGGAGAACTCTGTCTAACACGACAGTCCAAAATCTTTAAAATTGGGTTGATATTTGGTTATTGTGAAGGACATAACATATGATCTGCATCATTTAGCAGCAGCATCTGCAAGAGCCCACTCCTGTCAGGATAGAAGTGTTTCATCATAGGATAAAAGTGATGAGTCTGAATACCTTGTGGTGATTTTCCCTTTAAGGGAACAACGAGTGGACTCAAATCATGGCAGCAAAATGCCTCTATAGAATAACAGAGCCACCATTTTCCCTATAATTTGTCACCCGTTTGTATTTTCCATGTTGTTGTGATCATATTACACAGCACTTTGAGTGGTACCCATCAAATGAGGTCATTCCACGGGCCAGTCAGAAAACAGCTCAGCATGCTACTGACAGCAGTTATTTATTGATGGCAGTTAGGCCAGTGTTTGGCTCCGGATAATGCATTATTGATGTTATGAAGCTGTCATGGGTTTTAAGAGGTGTGTAGAGGTGTGTGTGTGTGTGTTGAAGTAAATTCCCACTGAAACACTGGATAAAGCTACAGGCCCTGTCCACATGTATGCAGATATTTTGGAAAAATGTGGTTTTTCTCTGCATTTTGGTCTCCTGCTCACAAGAAAACAATGTTTTAGGACATGTGTTTTGAAAATGAAGCTCTTCCAAAAACATTCAAATTATAATACTCCATTTTTTTGTGTGGACAGGAAAACAAAACACATATTTTTTGAAAACGCTGCCGAACCTGTGCATGCACATTGCGGTTTTGCGTGTGGCCTGAAGCTCTGTTTAGAATGGCTGCTGACCAGGTTGTTACATCATGCTCTGTAATTTCTGATTTGATAATTTGCAATTTAATTTCATATCGTTTTATTATTACACCCTTGCGTGGAGGGGCTAGACTATGAGGTGCTCTGTACTGCTCCTCTATCCACCACTCCGGCGCTACAAACTGCACTGCGAGTTGAGATTTTAGATAGGACCCGGGTGGAAGTGTAATCTAAAGCAGTGGTTCCACCTCATCATCAGTCCACACATATAAATCGTTGTGTTTGTAATTGTTCGTTTTAGTACTTGGCCATGCTGGTGCTTTTCCACATTTTGCATTGCATGCTATGCATGCTTTTAATGTTATTCCTGAGGCATTTGAAATAACAGTTTATGAAAAACTATCAGTGGGCTAGCTTGCTCTTGTGAGTGTTTTTCAAATGACTTTTTGCATTTTCAGGTGGATGGAGATATTTTTCGAAAACACTGATCAAGTGGACAGGATTAAAAAAAAAAAAAAACAGAGATAAAAGGAGAGTTTTCAGAAATACCCCTATACATGTGGCCAGGCCTGAGACTAAACACCATTGTTCAATGAGGATCTTAAGGTTATTAACAATGATGATGATGATGATGATGATGATGATTATGATATTGGAGCCTTATTTGGCTGAGCAAGTGTGAAAGCTTATGTCAAATTATTATCTCATTTATGAGGGCCCAGATGCTTGATTATAGTCGCATCAGTATTGTTTTTTTTGTTTGTTTTTTGTTGTTTGTTTTTGACTAAAGTCCTAGTTTAATATGAAAAATGACATCTGGCAGGAAGTGCATATTACATTAATTTTCAGTCTGTCCCTAGAGCTAGATAAAATTGAAACCAAAGTGCATGCAATAAAAAGACAAAAAAATGTTAATGGATAGATAGATAGAGAGACATACAGATAGATAGATAGATAGATAGATAGATAGATAGATATTAGCAGTATATAAGAGTAACACAACAAAACATATCAAAAATAATATATTTTGGGCCAAATCCCCTGACGTTTTTTTTTTAATGCTTAAACAGTGATAAGATTAATATAGCAATGCTGGAGATATTTTTTCATTTTGCGTAAATGAAATTATAAATCCCTGTTTTGATTTACACTGCAATCTGGAATTTACTAGAAAGGTTAAGGCACACGCTTGGCTTCTACATTTAGGGCTGCATTGTGGGTTGCTGTTGAATGCTGTTAGCAGAATGTTCCATTGGCCTGGGAGCATTTTACATTGGGCTGCAGAGTGAGTCTCATTCATGCAGAACAAAGGGTGGGTTTGAAACACACCCAAGGTCAAGACATTGTGACGGGCTCGAGATAGGCTGGACAATGTGCTCGGATTAGACACGAGCCAGTTAATCAAAAATTAATTATCTCTGGTTTGAATTATTGTAAAAAATAAAACACTTTGTGGTTATGTTGCATTCTGCCAGTATGCTCGATCAACATGGTTAAGATTTATAGCATTTAAGACCATTTTTGACAATCCATTTTTGTCAATGTTTTTGTATTATCATTAGCCAATTTCCTGCTATTTTTCTAACTGAAGGAGCTTATTTATAAAGAAATTGTCAGACTCATAAGCCGTGTGCTGATGAATCTGTACACAGCAAGACAATTAGATTTATAGACTTTGTTTTTTTTTTCAATCTGCCATCTTGCTTTGGTAGTCTTGACAAGCACTACTCTCCACTTCCCCTGCCTCTCTTTTTTTCATTTTCTGGCTGTTTTTCAGTATTTCATTCCTTCTTTTTTCATTACTGAGTGTAATGTGGAGTAAAGGCGACTCAGTAGAGCGATCTGTCACAGGGAAGTCGATTCAGATTTGCAGTGAAAGCGTCATGCCACTGTTGGAGGAGAGGGAGAAATGAGGAATCCTAACCCTCAGCCCCTTCTCTCTCTCTCTCTCTCTCTCTCTCTCTCTCTCTCTCTCTGTGTGTGTGTGTGTGTGTGTGTGTGTGTGACTGTTCCTCTTTCTCTGTGTTCTCTGTATGTGTCTTGCTGAACTGTCTATTTGTCTGCCCATCTGTCTGTCTCTTTCTCTTTATCTGAGAGACCTGATATCTTCTAGATGTCATATTAGCTTTCTCTGCGTGACAGCAGCAAGGAAAGAGCAAAGACGGAGAGTGAGCGAGAGAGACAGAAAGATGCGTCTAAACTATTACAAATAGCAGTCTACATCAGCCTCAGGCAGAGCCATTACTGCAACAACAGGGAATGCTGGCTAGAGCTGACACCACTGCCTGAGCATATATAACACACATACATACACACACACACACACACACACACACACACACACATACACCATTAGAGATCTATATTGCATTGATATGACTGTCCTAACCTAATATGCGCACAGGCAGATTGTGGATGTTGGTTGCCAGGTATTTCATAATGACTGACTACAGCTGATCAAGATCCTCTATTCCACTTGAATATGACAGTCAGGTGTGCCATATACACTAAACATCTACATAATACAGTTAAAACACGACAGGACATGCAGTTATAGGAAAAATAATTAACGATGTGGTAATGTGACCACCCTGATATTGTTTATTTTCCCATAACAGCACATCCCAAAGTATGTTATTCCTTCTCTAACACAGCAATTCGCCAGCAAAGTTTAATTTATTATTAAATGATATCATACATTAAGTTAGTTCCTGTTACCACTTTATAGCAGCTTTATAGTCTTTCCCTCACCAGACTCTTTTATTTCTCTTTCTTCAGGTTAACTGTTACAAAGCATTGACACTGAAGACTCCTTCCATAAATTTGAAATAAACTTCTCCTAATCAATGATTATATATTTAATAATAACAACAACAATAATAATAATAATAATAATAATAATAATAATAATAATAATTCTGTTCAAGGTAAATGATTTATTTTGTGAGACATAAAATAAATAAACATCTATCTATCTATCTATCTATCTATCTATCTATCTATCTATTTATATAGATAGATAGATAGATAGATAGATAGATAGATAGATAGATAAACATGGTACACATTTTTATGGGAACTACTTTTCTTCTGGTACTTTATCAATCCATAATATCATCATACACAAGTTGTCTCAATTTTGTTTTCAATTTGGTTTTCTTTTTTCTTTCATTTGGTACTGAACAGACACTTCAAATCTCGCCGCTTATGGTCTTCAGCTCCCACACTTATGACACTCATCTTATTATATAACCTTTTTTTTTAAGTCCACACATAAAAATAGATTTTTAACCAAATATAGAAGCATTTTATCATCAAAACTGCATTGTTTCATTAAGATAATAAGTTCTCCAAACAGAATTGTTACAAATTTCATAAAGAAGATTTAACGTTTCAAGGTGAAGGTGATTTTATTGGATTCTATTACAAGGTACTGCTGCTAAATCCTGGGCTTATTTCCAACTTTCTTTACATGGCCCCATTCCATCTCTCTCTCTCTCTCTCTCTCTCCCTCTCTCTCTCTCTCACACACACACACTGTTTTTCTCTGTATCTCTCTCTCTCTCTCTGTGTGTCTCTATATCTGTGTCTTTCTATATGTGTCTCTCTGTGTCTTTCACTCTGTGTCTCTCTCTCTCTCACTTGATCCCTCTCTCTCTCTCTCTCTCTCTCTCTCTCTCTCATATTTACATGCATTTTTAATTCATACTTATTATTTCCTGTAATTATTCTTTAGATGTGTGTGGGCGTCGCATACCAAAAATGGAACCATTATTAGAAACAGTCTAATTTCCCCGTCACACAGGACAGAATGATCTATTCGCAAAGCAGCAAGCAGATTTTTAATGCCAGGAGAGTGTTTTGCCCTTTTTCTTTCATTTCAGTACAAGTGCATTTTCCTCTTGGGAAAGGGACCTACACATTTATTTCACACAATGTTATTGCGCTGTGAAGCAATAATAATAAAAAAAAAGCAGAAAAGTGTTGTTTTTGCTTATTTGTTCAATACTTTTTCTTTCAATGACATGACAGAAGAGTAATAATGCATTCATGTATAAGAGACCATGATGCAGTTCTGTTATACGCTTGGGTCAGAAAAAGAAAAATCTTGAGCTAAAAAGTAATTTAGAAACTCTTTTCTGTTTGTATTTCCCCTTTCAGCTTAATTTCCTTATTTGTATGGGATATCTACTTTAGTTTTGGCAAATTTGTAGCTGTGAATTGTTGATAGTGTACAGGATTGGCTTGGGATTGGAAATTTGTTTTAATAACAGTATCTTAAAAGGTAAAGGTCTCTCCCTTCCTCGGTTCTGTTTGATTCAGTTTGAGATTGATTTGTTGGAATGGCTGTAGTACAGTATTGATAGAGCTGAATATGTTCAGGAGTAATAAAAAGAAAAAATACCTAAAAATGCACTTGAATTGATATAAACAACATGCATAATAACAAGAACCGTGAATACAATGCAATACCAGCAAGTTGTGTGTGTCGATACCTCTTCTACAGCTACATTTGTTGCCTCTTTTTGATAACTATTTTCAGTTTTTTTAAATGCTATCATTTAATTAAAATTGAATTTGGTTTTGCAGCTCAAATGATAACATTTCTCATTTCTCATCAACACACAGGACAGTGCACCTCTGTTACACGTTTCTCAAACCAGACATTTATTCTTTCTATGTATAACCTTATCCATTCATTAGTTTTATGTCAATATTCTAAGGTGCAACAAGAGAACAATTGAGTTCAAACCAAACATGGAGGCATGTTGTGGCACTGCAGTGGTGCACTGCTTACTCCGAACTGTGGAAGTGTGGATAAGCGCACTATCCAACAGTTAAATTTAACCATTTAACCATTTAACCACTATAGCTCATTCCTTCTGCCTTCTAGAAGTAGAAAATAAAGATCTATTTCATGTTTACAATTTATACCTAGTGAATTCCAACTGTACATTCAACTGAGGCTGTTCTAGTATTATGCAATTTGAAAGGTAATCGATGGCTTTCCCAATGTTTTAGAGATCTGGGCAGTCTGGAAAACATGTATTTCATATTATATCCTCCTAAGGTTAAAACAAGTCTCTTCCAAATTAGTTTTTTGTTGTTGTTATTATTATTCTTTCTCATTACAGTAAAAAAAATTGAACAATTGATTATTATCATTTTTTTGGGTTGTTTATTTTAATATGTCCACTGTGGTACACAGCAGCATGGCCTTAATGTTCAGCTATACAACAACATTACATTAAACTTTTTTTTTATCATTCTGTATTTGTTTTAGTTTTCAATTAAATTTAATTAAGAATATGAATATTAACTCTCTATCTAACCCTGTATTAACCTCACATCCTGCCCAATTGAGTATCGTTGGAAAGCCCAGGATGTGCTCTTTAGTGTACAGCAATAATTAAAAATGACTTAACAGACAGATGCAAAAAAAAGAAGATGTCCACTACTGAGGACACAAATAAGTCAATAGATGGGATCTCAGGAGGATATAAAATAATGTTTCATTTCATCATGGACAGCATGGTTCGATCCTGCGCATGGGTTGTTGTTTGCATGGCTTTCCTCCGCGTTCTCTGGTTTCCTCCCAGCTCCCAAAAACATGCAGTAGCTGGGCCAGTTATGCCAAATTGCCCCTAAGTGTGAAAGAGTGTGTCAATGTGTGTGTGCATAGTGCCCTGTGATGGACTGATGTCCCATCCAGGGTGTATTCCTGCCTCGTCCCCAGTGTTGCTGGGATAGGCTCTGGATCCACCTCAGTGAATGAATGAATGAATGATTTGATCCAGCGATTTAGAAATATATATATATATATATATATATATATATATATATATATATATATATATATATATATATATATTTAACTGTATCTGTGTATAATTTTCGCTTAGTAGCCATTCTTGTTTTCTTCATTGCTATGATGGTAATGGTTCATATTAAACAGATGGAGACAGTAATGCTAGCCATGACAGAGCTACCAGATTACTGATTACTTTATGAAATATTAAGGGTGTGAGAGTATTTGCATGAAAATACTTCATTTGGAAAAGCAATGTGAGTAGGGCCCAAACGTAATGCTTGCACAAGGGACCATAGTGTCAGAGTTCTACCAGTGAAATGAAGCTTCACACAGTCTTAACATAGTCATGAAAATACTGGAACACACACTTGCTATGTCATTATTGATTTACAGAATAATTGAATTGAGGCATGACATAACAGGTAGAGACAACAATTGTGGTGATGTCAATCAAATTGTATTGTTTCCCAATGTATACTTAAATGGATGTGTCATTACAACATAGATATCAAACATATTGTATATGTTCATACAGATTCCTGAAATCACACTGTATTTTAAAGCAATAAAAAAAGAAGAAAAAATCCTCTAGTCTGAACCAAAAGTCTCATCAGATTAAATTCTATATGCTTATTCATCTCTCTATTCAGAAGGATATTACTGAGCAATTAAGGCATAAAAATCTCCGATTTTTTTCTAATGCTGAAAATAGAATTTGCCCTTGAATAAAACCAAGCTTATCTCTCCCTCTCTTCTTCTCCTTCTTCTTCCAGGATCTAATGGAGGTTAACTCGACAGTACTGAGGACGCAGACAAACACAGTTCGCGTAGACGGACTCAGGCCCGGCACAGTCTATGTGGTGCAGGTTCGAGCCAGAACAGTGGCTGGATTCGGCAAATACAGCAATAAGATGTGCTTCCAAACTCTCACAGATGGTGAGGATTGCCATGACAGTGTGTGTGGGTGTGCGTGTGTGTGTTTGGGTGTGGTTTCGAGTGTGAGAGTGATGTATGCGCATAAAGCTTTTATAGCCACTTTTTGAAGTCTTGGAGTGTACTAGCGGGAGATAAAGTTTTCTAGAGAAATAAATATAGATGTCGGTATGAGGTGGGTGTATGGTCCATGTTTCAACATAACCGTGCCATCTGTTTGTCATATTGAGCCTATAAAGCAATTGTTTTCTGTCCAAATGGCTCAGTTAATTGTTGTTTCATCAAAATGGTTGAAAAACAAGCTTTCCAAAAATGCTCACCAGTTACTACAGTTGATTATGATTAATTATCAAATATAGATGTTGATGTTGTGTGTGTATGTGTGTGTGTTGGATCACCATCTGATGAATCAGTTATTGTGTTTGCATGGTGCGGTGTGTACCTGTTCACTTTTCTCCCTCTTACTTCCAGTTTGTGTTCAGTAGAAGAGGATGAGATAATCTGCGCTATCATCAGTAGCAAAAGAATCATCGTGCAGTGTATCTTGTAGCTTAGCTATCTCTATTCCACAGCAAGTTTAAGAATTACAGTGGGAAAATAGCCAAACCGATTAACGCCGAATCTTGCTGACTGCGTATAGCAAAGCTTCCTTCCTACCATGTCCATGTGTGAGTGCAAGTGCAGGATAGAGTTTATTAAAGAAACAGCTACAGCAATGAAAACCAAAGGACAAGTTAGAATCATAGGATAATAACACGACTTTGGTGGGAGTGTTGACCAAGCCGTATGCCATTACCAACTATTCGTAGTGCCTGGATGTAATTCTAAAAGTGGATTTCCACCAATCAAGTTTTTGATGATTCGTATCTAGGCAAAATTTAATAATCATCCAATGAACTGCTCTCTAGATCCATATACTGCATGTCCTGCCCCTAGAGGTAGATCTTGCTTTACATTAGTAGTTCTTTTCCAGCAGTTGTAGCTTTGTTAGTTGTAAACATGGTTTGTCATGGCATATTGATTTTGAAGAGGGGGGAATTTGTATGAGGTTGCGGTTATGTGAACGGCACTTCTCAGAGGAGAGTCTTACCAACTTGGGGTTCTTCAATCCTGGAATATTTAGAATAAATATGGAATAAATATTCCATTTTTAGCTTGTTTGCTAAGCTATTGTCAGGTTCACTTAGATCGGGCTCTGATGTGGCGTATCTCATATCTCAGTCAAGCACTTCAACACCATGTCAGTCTGACTTCCTGTTTCAGAGGAAAATACATCAACATACAGAATTAAATGACAGTTAAGTATCCATTTCATGGGTAAAGGCTGATCTCAATGATTCCAACTGGAGGGAACCAGGAGTAGTGAGTAGCAGGATTTTCCTTTTATTTGATTCAGAAATAACCCTGTGGAGACAGGTCACATGAAGGGCATGGGGAGGTTTGAGGGTTTTGGCTATTTAGTTCTCCATAGCTTTTTTCTAAGCAGGGGCCAGGAAAAAGTCAGAACCTTGATAGAATGGTGTTAGAGGATCAACTGCACACTTATAGGATTGCTGAGGGGTAAGTACACAGACCATCATTTGCTAAAAACAAACTTTTGACTGATGTTGACGCTAGGGCAGGATGGCAAGACAGATGATGCATGAACTTTGACATTAATGAGCCCAGGTTGTTATGTAATGAGCAGAGTGATCTTCTTACAGTTTAGTACACTTGTATCTAGATGAAGAGGGGTGGTGCGATGACTGATGAGTCCATTCCCTACTGCACTACTTACCAAGGCTTGTATGTGAATCAGTGTTTTCAGGGGTGGGGTTCCAATTGAGAAGTAAAACATATTGCAATAATCTCTGATGTTCCCAGCCACTCCAGTGTCAATAAGTGGTGAAACAACAAGCCTAGTGTCAGAATGAGTCAAGCCAATGGGGGAAATGAATGAATTAATCGATAAAACACTAAAGAAGGTAAGGTAGAAGTTGCCACAGTCGCCACCTGGTGTCTATGTTCATTCCTAGGCCACCATAGAAAGACCACATATGTCTTGGGTTGGGTTAATTGAATGGTTTCTGGAGTCATCAACTTTAATTTTCTCTCTTACACACTCATTCTATCTCTTGGGTAGGTTTGATTAATGAAGGTGTAGACTGGCATGTCCTGCCAATTCTTAGCTGCCAGAGACACACACATGGTGCCAGGGACACTGACGATCACACACACTGGATGCAGAGAGGCTGAGCACTGCAGGCCTGATATGTCCTGTGGTTGGCATGCCAAAGAAGCCAAGTACACAGCACACACTGGAAGGAAAAGGTGCTTATCAACATTATTGACACAGCATGTGTTAAATATAACTACGTCTGTGCTGGTACACTGACAGCACTGGTAAGCACACACAACCAGCTGAGCTTGTCTTCTACCACCCGTCACT
Organism: Pangasianodon hypophthalmus; assembly: GCF_027358585.1. NCBI lineage: Eukaryota > Metazoa > Chordata > Actinopteri > Siluriformes > Pangasiidae > Pangasianodon > Pangasianodon hypophthalmus. The sequence continues at coordinate 12,333,648 of NC_069730.1, read as the reverse complement.
CAATACTCGAGAACAAAGCACTTCCATACAGCTACCAAACAAAGATACACACAAGAGAAAGAACATCCTATTATTAATAACTAACACACTGTCTCCTGAGTAAACGTGAAGATGCACTGGTGTGATTTTATCCAAAAGGTCGTGGAAGATTGATAGGCACTGTAGATGTAACTGTGTGTGTGAGTGTGTGTATGTGTGTGTGTGTGTTTGTGAGCCTCTGCCTATAGGTAAACTTGTCATCTTAAGGTTTGAAAGCAAAAAAAAAAATGGTGGTGAAATGCATACTTGTATCCTTGAGATGCACCTCCCATCCATGCTCCCGCATGCACACACTTCCAACTTTTCTCTAAGACAGTGAGATACATGTGAGTAGAACTGCTAGATAAACTGCAGTGGAAAACAGGAAGTAGAGAATCATCTCAGGGCAGCTGGTATAAACGGGCTAGCAGCCAACCCCCCAAATTCTTTCAAAGATATAAGGTTTCATTTTTGGCACCCACATCCAATTATTTGCTGATAACAAATGTCTTAAACTGGATTGTTTTGGAACCAAATGCTATAATCAATGGTTGTAATAAAATATACACAGATTGGTATGAAGAAGTGACTCTTGGACTGATTTCTTTCTAGCCCATACTTCTCCAGCAGTGATTGAGAAGGCGCATATGAAATACAGTCATGTGTGAACATGAACAAGGTGGATTATGTACTCAACTCTCAATCTAACTCTCTCAAACTCTAATAATTTCATTGTCAAACATTGATATTGATAAAAGAAACATGACCAGCTGTCACTGGATATATAACACTATATTATGTACTAACATCATTATTTTGTTCAAATTTAGAAACGTAAACCAACTGAACCAACTGACTCTGTGTGTCAGACTAGCATGCTTCAAAGATAATTAGATTATTTTCAATATAAAATACTATATGAATACAATAAGTGCATTTGTATCAGCAAGTAAGAGGGAAATAAAATGCTAGTTACTCAATTAACATGGTTGACTCCTTGAACACCAAATGGACAGATATAGTAGGACAGATTTTCCTCTCTTTTTCTGCCAAAATATTTCATCTGGCCCAACTTAAAATATAGCAAGGGATCACTGAAGATAAATTAACTGAAATAATTGAATCATGGTGATGTTGGCTAGAGATATGGCTATACAACGAACAGCCATAACATTAAAACCACCTGCCTAATATTGTGTAGGTCCCCCTTGTGCTGCCAAAACAGCTCTGACCTGTCGAGGCATGGACTCCACAAGACCTCTGAAGGTGTGCTGTTGTATCTGGCACCAAGACGTTAGCAGTAGATCCTTTAAGTCCTGTGAGTTGTGAGAAGGGGCCTCCATGGATCAGAATTGTTTATCCAGCACATCCCACAGATGCTCGATTGGATAGAGATATGGGGAATTTGGAGGCCAAGTCAAAACCTTGAACTGTTTGTCATGTTCCTCAAACCATCAAGCCACTGCCATTAGGGATTACCATTGCCATGAAGGGATGTACTTGGTCTGAAATAATGTTTAGGTAGGTTGTATGTGTTAAAGTAACATCCACATGAATGCCAGGACCCAAGGTTTCCCAGCAGAACATTTCCCAGAGCATCACACTGCCTCCGCCGGCTTACCTTCTTCCCATAGTGCATCCTGGTGCCATCTTTTCCCCACGTAAGAGACGTACACACACCTGGCCGTCCACATGATGTAAAAGAAAACGTGATTCGTCAGACCAGGCCACCTTCTTCCATTGCTCCATGGTCCAGTTCTGATGCTCACGTGCCCATTGCAGGTGCATTCAGTGGTGGACAGCATGGGCTCTCTGACCGGTCTGCTACTACACTGCCCCATATGCAGCAAGCTGAGATGGAACGTGTGTTCTGACACCTTTCTAACATAGCCAGCATTAACTTTTTCAGCAGTTTGTGCTACAGTAGCTGTCCTGTGGGTTTGGACCAGATGGGCTAGCCTTCGCTCCTTGCCCATTTTTCCTGCTTCCAACACATCAACTTCAAGAACTGACTGTTCACTTGCTGCTTAATATATCCCACCCAATGACAGGTGCCATTGTAACGAGATAATCAATGTTATTCACTTCACCTGTCAGTGGTTTTAATGTTATGGCTGATCAGTGTATATACTATGTGTGTGTGTATGTGTATGTGTATGTGTGCGTGTGGGTGATGAGTGTGAGAGAGCGTTCTCACTGTAGTAATTAGCGGATGGGTGTTTTGAGATCTGGCTGATGGTTCTATCCTCTGGCACCCTGCCACAGCACGACATTCGTTAAGACAATTAGCACCAGGCACAGGGGGAAAAGGTCAGTCACACTGTGTTCTTGCTGACACGCACACACACACACACACACACTCACACGAAGCTCACACTCATTTCCTTCCTTGCATCACATCTCATTCTTTCCCCAGCCTCTCTCTCTCTCTCTCTCTCTCTCTCTCTCTCGCTCTCTTTCTCTCTCTGTCTGTCAGGCAGGTGCGTGCAATGATGAGGAAATGATTTCATTAAATGAGGTGTGTACGTGTGTGTAAGTACTGAATAAAGACAGAGTAAAACAAAGCCTGCAAACAGCCATCATTTCTCATAGATTTTTTCTGGGTGAAGTCCCCAAGTTGAGACCAAACCTGATTTCATTTGCTGTTTAATCGGAACATGAGAAAGGTTCTGTCTTCTGAGCAATGCAAGGCCCGTAGGCATTTTTTTTTTTTTTTACCTTCCGAACAGGGGACGCGAGAGGCAGAGCAAAAGGGAGACGACATAGCCGGGGGGTGTAAATATGAAATCATTAAAGGTATTGGCAGCACATGAAATCAGAGACAACCTCATCGAGTTATCAATCAGAAAATATCAGGTTACTGGAATAAATTACCAGAATATGCACTAATTACTAAAGCAAGAATGATTTGGATGAAGTCAGCCCAGTCTGAAATGATTTTAAATAGGAAATGTTGATTTTATGTAGTTTTATATGTGAGTTGAGGACATGGCTAGATTGCAACACTAACTTTTCCTTTATATTAAAAGGAGACGCACAACACAATAAAGTACTCAATAACTACACTGTGAAGTGTTGGCTAATGATTATAGCCTATTTTTGTGTACACTGTCAACAATTTAAATTGAAGAAAATCAACAATAAGAACCTAATTGCTCATATTTTCAATAGCTCGTGTTTCCTGAATGCCCAAGACTCCCCTCTTGTATCAGTGGATAATCTCTAAGAACTGCTGCTGTAATCATAATATGCTCATAATGAACATCCTTTTATTACCCTTGGTACTGATTGACTTTAGTGAATAAGCTCTGTAAGTGTATTGATTTAAAATCTTACTATCTGACAATGTCACTGTCATAGAGTTCCCTTTTGAGTCTGGTTCCTCTCAAGCTTTCTTCCTCATGTCATCTCAGGGAGTTTTTCCTTGACACTGTTGCATCTGGTTTGCTCATTAGGGATCTAAATATAAATCTACATCCAGATTTCTCTAACGCTACAACTACAATTCAATTCAAATTGAATCATGTAACAATCCGTTAAATATAATGGCATAACACAAAGAGGAAATTTTAAATGGTGAAATGTCAGCCTGCAAATGAGGCGAGCAGGTTATTTGACTGTGTATAAGAAGCTGTCATAAGCTTTATATGGCTTTTATATGGAGTGGTTAAGTATTGCCATCTGTTCTCCTGCTGCATGTGCTTGGAAGTCTCAACTCGAACTTGATAAAGGGTAAAGAAATTAAACATTCTGGGCAGTGTTTGTGTCTTTAGAATGAAATGTATTGTATGTATATTTAGTCTGTAAATAATGAACTGGAAATATTTATTTTAATTGTCAGTAGGCTTGTGCAATATAGCAGTGTTATCATCCCAACACATTGTTACTGTTATGTTGCCACAATATCCACTTTATCGCCAATTATATGATAGAACCAGACCTGCCCACCATTATGCTTTTTGCATAGGAGCTCTGCAAAAACACGCTTATGCAAATAATCACTCAAAAATGCACCAAAAGAGCAGGTTTTTTTTTTCTCCCCAATGAAATGAGAGATGAACCAACTGACCTGTGACTCTGAAATGATTTGCGCAGGTTTTTTGAACTCTCTAATATTAACAGATACTTCCTGGAAGCCCCGCCCCTTTCCTCCAATCTCTTGTGCTCTCGTCTCAGGTGGAGATGTCCGCGCAGGCTCCCTCGCTTTCTGTCAAAGTAAATGGAGAATATTTTAAGCCCATTAATGTAAAATAAAATCGATCAGTGTGTGTTTGACTTAGTTAACATTAGACCATTATATTTAACGTCAGTTTGCGATATCTATTAGGGATGTTAGTGAAGAATTTTCGTCGAGAATGGTCAAATCAGCTTGAAAGAGAAAAAAACGAAGGAAGAACACTTTCGTATTTTGTTTGTTTGTGTGATTTTTTGACTGCAGCTCTCCTGCTCGCTCCTGCTCAACACTGAGAGCAGCATCAACAATGAAAATGTCGGCCACATGAACATCAGACAACCAATTTCTAAAAGGATTACACTGAAATGTGATGTTATGTTTTATTGTTTACTGCATGTCACTGAAGAATCACCGAAAAATCCATCATCCGGCTGAGTTTTTGTGATTGCCACAGTTCCCACCTGCACAGCTGGTAATATTATTACACCTCCCATACACTCCTTAAAACTGAAATAGTGCAAATGCTTGTTTACTGGTCTTTTTAGGCTAATGGTTCTTGATGATTAAACCATTATTGTGATATTTTAAAATGGGAAAACACGATCAGGAAAACATCAATATCACACAAGCCTGATTGTCGTACAGTGCAATTTCTAAAATCTTAGTGACAATATCTGGAATATAGTCAAATGTGTCTAGCATGAGATTACAGTAAACCAAATATATGACTACTAAACCAATTTCTACATTTTGACTCATTTCAAGCTTCAAATAGTCTTGTTCTTTTGGCAGACCATTTATCTCATTTTAAGCATTCATTTCTAGAAATAATTTACAGATTGAAATGCATAAAATCAGATAACAACGGGTTGAATAATATATTTAATTTATAATAATCTCATAATCAGGAATGTTAGAGGAATTTTCCCATATTCAAGATTGTTTGACTTTGTAAGACATTTTTGTAGCATTCCTTAAAGTGTATAAGATTACGAAAAGAAATAATAAAACTTCTTTCACACAGGGACACACCAAGCCTGGTATCTCTTCTAAAGCTTCTAAACGTCAGACTCTGACATAAGGAATCTCAGTTTTTGCTGTTTTAAAAAGAATTCTTTTACTCTGCACTATGTTACAGCAAGGATTATAAAGTGACAAAGAAACACACACAACACACACACACACACACATACAGGGTGCTATACTTGCTCAGTTGCTTCTGTAAAGCACTTGGCTGAATTGAACGTGTATGTGTGTGTGTGTGTGTGTGTGTGTGTGTGTGTGTTCCAGGTAAAGGCTCACACATAAAGCCCTTCTGCCAGTCATGTATAAGCTGTCTCCTCTGCCCTCTGTGATTCTTTCTTTTTTCCTCTCTTCTTTTCAGTCTCTCAACACTGCCCATCTCTGTAACTTCCCTTCCCCCTTTGTGCTCTCTCTCTCATCTTTCTGCACAGTTACCTATTTCTTCACGTACACACTCCATCTTTTTTTGTATCAGCTTCTTTTTTTTTCCTTCTCACTCTTGTCCTCCTTTGCTCTTCCCTCCTACTGGTCTGAGACTTTCTCAGATGTGTCTCCTCTTCTGATATATTCTTTAGCATCTGCTTCTTTTTAAAATCTTGTGACTCTTGTTAGCTTATTATGGCAGAGTCAAAACAGTTGTGTACAGGTAACAGTTAGGGGAAGATTGTACTTCCAGCTTCACTGCTCCTTAGATTGATTCACTGCTCGATTTCTTTCCTCCTTAAATTATTCTTTCACGCTCGCTTCACATTCACGCACCCATCTTTCTGTGAAGTTCACCTCACATTCTGACATTTATGTGTAAAATATATGCTTAATACACTTGTATTAAGCCTTTCAGGGGAATACATCCACCTTGGATGACTTCCATCTATCCATCCATCCATCCATTCTCTGTACTGCTTATCCTACGCAGGGTCGACTGGAGCCTATCCCAGGGGAGTCTGGGCACAAGGCACATTCACACACTACAGACAATTTGGAAATGCCAATCAGCCTACAGTGCATGTCTTTGGACTGGGGGAGGAAACCAGAGTACCTGGAGGAAACCCATGAAGTATAGGGAGAACATTCAAACTCCACATACACAGGGTGGAGGTGGGATTTGAACCCCCAACCCCGGCGATGCAAGGCTACAGTGCTAACCACTAAGCCACCATGCCTCCCCGAATGCCTTGTATAATATTTTTTATAATAAACATGTGATCTTCAATGGCATCCAAGATTTATTTTGTACTGAAATTCTGAGTTGACTTTCTTTTCATTTAAACATCTTCCATCGACATGTTGGTCTAGCTTAACTTCGGTTAATCCTGCATTACCCATAATGCCATTCGACTACCTGCTGATAGTGGTGTCAGTAAGATTCATCTCTGGCTTCATCTCTGCTTGAAGAGAGTGATGTGGCAGGGCTTTAATCCTTTAGTCTCTCCTCATCCGGACATTCTGCTAAAACAGATATGGTTCCAAAACTTCAACTTTCATGCAAATACCAGCGTCAACACCCTTGTGCTTGTCATATTGCAGCTTGCTAAATAGCCGAGCCGAGTCTCTGTCATAACTGTGGTATAGTTGCATTGCAACTATAGAGTGGAATCCTCCTTTGTGGGAGGGGCTTTTTTAATGGCTTTATTTGTTTGTTATTATTTGTGTGTTATTAATTATTTGAGTTTTAACACAGCTAGCCTCAACTAACATCTGCCAAGAGTACTTCCTTCAAAAGTAGCTCAGGGGATTACTACTGATCAGAATCCATTTTTGTAGTATACACATCTAAAATCTCTCTGTCTCTGTCTCTCTCTCTCTCTATCTCTGTCTCTACAGAAGACTATAAGTCAGAGTTGAGAGAGCAGTTGCCACTCATTGCTGGCTCAGCGGCGGCTGGTGTGGTCTTCATCGTGTCCCTGGTGGCCATTTCTATAGTCTGCAGCAGGTAAGATCAACTCCATCAACATGGCCTAAGCAGTGACTAATAAGAGCTGTTAATAAGAAACAAGTGCTAATGTATGAAACCAGTGCTATGTCATAATAGTCTAGTAGTCATTTATATAGTTATATTAGCATACTGCATTAAAGGAGCAGCTCATTCTTAGATGCCTCTGCTGTCTGTGAAGTGACTTGCAGTGAAAACACTTACACTTCCATCTCCTCTGTCGAAACACTGGCTGTGTTTCTATGCAAAGATTCTTGTCAGAGTTTATTCCGATCAGTTTATATATATATATATATACACTATATTACCAAAAGTATTCGGTCACCTGCCTTGACTCACATATGAACTTAAGTGCCATCCCATTCCTAACCCATAGGGTTCAATATGATGTCGGTCCACCTTTTGCAGCTATTACAGCTTCAACTCTTCTGGGAAGGCTGTCCACAAGGTTGAGGAGTGTGTTTATAATAATTTTTGACCATTCTTCCAAAAGCGCATTGGTGAGGTCACACACTGATGTTGGTCGAGAAGGCCTGGCTCTCAGTCTCCGCTCTAATTCATCCCAAAGGTGTTCTATCGGGTTCAGGTCAGGACTCTGTGCAGGCCAGTCAAGTTCATCCACACCAGACTCTGTCATCCATGTCTTTATGGAGCTTGCTTTGTGCACTGGTGCACAGTCATGTTGGAAGAGGAAGGGGCCCGCTCCAAACTGTTCCCACAAGGTTGGGAGGATGGAATTGTCCAAAATGTTTTGGTATCCTGAAGCATTCAAAGTTCCTTTCACTGGAACTAAGGGGCCAAGCCCAACTCCTGAAAAACAACCCCACACCATAATTCCTCCTCCACCAAATTTCACACTCGGCACAATGCAGTCCGAAATGTACCGTTCTCCTGGCAACCTCCAAACCCAGACTCGTCCATCAGATTGCCAGATGGAAAAGCGTGATTCATCACTCCAGAGAACGCGTCTCCACTGCTCTAGAGTCCAGTGGTGGCGTGCTTTACACCACTGCATCCGATGCTTTGCATTGCACTTGGTGATGTGTGGCTTGGATGCAGCTGCTCGGCCATGGAAACCCATTCCATGAAGCTCTCTGCGTACTGTACTTGGGCTAATCTTAAGGTCACATGAAGTTTGGAGCTCTGTAGCAATTGACTGTGTAGAAAGTCGATGACCTCTTTGCACTATGCGCTTCAGCATCCGCTGACCCCTCTCCGTCAGTTTATGTGGCCTACCACTTTGTGGCTGAGTTGCTGTTGTTCCCAAACTCTTCCATTTTGTTATGATAAAGCTGACAGTTGACTGTGGAATATTTAGGAGCGAGGAAATTTCACGACTGGATTTGTTGCACAGGTGGCATCCTATGACAGTTCCACGCTGGAATTCACTGAGCTCCTGAGAGCGGCTGATTCTTTCACAAATGTTTGTAAAAACAGTTTGCATGCCTAAGTGCTTGATTTTATACACCTGTGGCCAGGCCAAGTGATTAGGACACCTGATTCTGATCATTTGGATGGGTGACCGAATACTTTTGGTAATATAGTGTATATATATATATATATATATATATATATATATATATATATATATATATATATATATATACATATATGTGTGTATATATCCCTAATTGGATGCCTTGTAGATGTCATTTATATGCACATTACATGTAATCCAATCCAAAGTTATGCACATGAATGAATGGAGCGTGGTTTAGTGCCAGTGTTACCAACAAGAAGGATGTGAGCTTGATCGTGAGTACAGTAGAGTTTGTGAATGCAGCAAAGTTGCTCAATATTTCATATTTGGCCGACTTTCAGGAGCAAGAAATCTCTGCTAACACAAGATGCACACATTATCCATTGGTATAATACCTCTACTGATCTTCTAATGTTACCGACATTAAAAGTTAAGGGATAATGGTTTTATACGCTGCAAAAAAATTATATTTTAGCAAGTAAAAACTTGAATATAGGCATTTAACTGATGTATACCTTTATTAAATTTTTTAAACAATTGCAAGATTATTCAAGCTATTTCTAGATATTTTAATCATGTTTGATTGGCAGATAATCTTTCTTATTTCAAGGGTTTTTTTTTTCTAAAGAGGCAAATGATCTGCCACTAGAATAAGACCATTTAAAACTTGAAATTAGTATGTCTAAAAATAGGCTTAATGGTCTTCTATTTGTTATATAAAAGCATTATAATGAAATATTAGATAACTTTCTCTTTATTCAGGATATCTTCACTTGCTAAAATATACATTTCATTTTATCTTATTATTTATTATTTTAAAAAATTATTTTTTAAATGCTAAAATTTACTTTTGTTTTATTGTACCAGGAACACATTGGCCAAAGACACATACACAGAGCACACACAGATTCACATACTGAAGTAATCAGACACAGATGACATTTCCATGACTATTGTTCCTCTACTTAATTGATGATTAAAAGGATTATCCATCTCATCCAATGGGATAAGAATTTCTTTGGGATTGCACTCAATCACTTTACACTATTTCCCCTGAGGCATATACTTGAGCATTTTTTAAATGTTTTTTACAGTTGAGCTCTCACTCTGGTTATTAACAGATTACTAGACTGCATGTAAACACAGCTTGTGTGTTTTGAGGTTTGTCTTTTTGCTCTGTTTAGGCGGAATTCATTTTCAAGCCCACTTGCGCTGTTCTCAAACACAAGGTTTGATTTACAAATATGGGAAAACGCATCACCAAGAATACTGATCAAACAATCCGCAGCCTGCAGACACGCATCATGCATGGAAACGCAAGGCCAGGCGTAATCAAGCTTATGGGCAACCAGCAGACAAATTCAGCAAATGAACAAAAAAAAAGAGTAAAACAATCAAACAAAAGAGATGCAAAAACAAATATCAAGCATACAAATGGATGAAAATGAATGAAAGAAAGAAAGAAAAGGCTCCAGTAAAAATGCACACAGCGTAGTCTTAACCAGAAGCCAATATCTGAACCAAAATATTCCATCAAGAGTGAGATGGTGCAGTCTGCTGAAAGTGCGCTTTAGTGCAAGCAGGTGAAACAGCACCTTTGAAATGATATACGTTACTGGATAAAAGTCTGAGTAGCTGCACTTGCTTTTTATCTTAGTTGTCAATCAATATTTTACTCTCTCTCTCTCTCTCTCTCTCTCTCTCTCTCTCTCTCTCACAGGAAACGAGCTTACAGTAAGGAGGCAGTGTACAGTGACAAGCTTCAGCACTACAGTACAGGCAGGGGTGAGGATTATTACATTTCTCCATCACTGCACCCAAAAGACACCCTTCATTCCTCAGTCCCTTTCTCTCCACTTCCACATGGCTGTGATGGACAGGTTTCTGTTATAATCGCCATCGCAGGAGCCAGGCACTGACAGCTGCAAAGCTTTCTCTGAAGGGAATGAGGGAAAAAAGAGGAAAGACCAAGTGCAGGATGAGGGCCAGGAAGTATGTCGTAGTATGTAGCAGAAGAGTGGAGCAAGGGATTATTTAAGGGCCATGTGCTTTGTAAGAAAGTGAGACTGAAAATCTTTGCTTCGTCAGGAAATTCTCTCATGCACAAATTTTGGCTTCAAACAACACACCATAAACTACAGAGGAGAAGAAATAAATACAGAGAAGACTTTATGCATTACCTTTTACCCATTTATTCTATTACTTTACTCATGTTAGATTTGGAGCTGTCACATAACTTTCATGCCATTTAACTTTACTAATTTTTACACGTTACCTACCCTTTATTCGTGTAATTTTTTTAATCCATTTTGCTCGCATTATCTTTTAGCAGTGGTTTTAGCCACATCCTCATTTGCTCACATTACATTTACCGCACATTTGCTCAAATCAAACAAGGCTAAATGGAACCATAAAACCCACTGTAGTAAATCAGAAAAGCCAGGAAGTCAGGGAATGCAATTGCCTTTATGTGTATGAACTCCATTTTGCTGCTGTTGTACATGCCCACTAGGATTTAAAAAAATAACTGTGGTAATGTACACTAAAGTTTATGGACACCTGACTATCACACCTATATGTAGGTCTTTCCCAAACTGCTGCCACAAACCTGTTCCACAAACCAAGCTCCATGAAGACATGGTTAGTCAAGAAAGAACTCGAGTGGCCTACACAGAGCCCTGACCTCAACCCCACTGAACACCTTTGGAATAAATTGGAAACATGGCCTCTTCACCTGACATCAGTGCTCTTGTGGTTGAATGGACAAATCCCCACGACCACGCTCCAAAATCTACTGGAAAGAGTGAAGAGTGGAGGTTATTATAACAGCAAAGGGAGACTAAATCCGTCATGGGATGTTCAATAAGCACATATGGTTGTCCACAAATAGGTGTCCACAAAGTTTTGGCCATATAGTGTACATTTAATATGGAAGCCCTGAACCACAAGTGCTGTGTCATTACCTCCACCTAATATCACATTATTATGACTTAATATCTCTTTATTTCAAGATGTCATGTCAAATTCGAATGGTCCACATGACCATTGTGTAATTCAGGCAATTTAATTGGTAGGAGTCAAAACCTTAACTAGATCTGAATGCATCTTTGCGTCATTATGGACTTTTCTTCATAAATGATATTTACGTTACATACATATACAATTATTACAGCTAGTACTGATTTTTTTTATTTGCTGTAGCTTAGTTGAAAACTATCATAGTGTGTTAATCATCCCTGATGCTGCAGATAATGACCATCTTTACTGTGACTAGACATTGTCGTAATCACACTCTCCTCTGTCCCTGTGGACGTGCAGTAACCCGGGTCTCTGAGTACAGTTAGCGTGCACAGAAATCCAGGCCACACGTGTACACTTGAGTGATTGAAAGAGCTCAGGATGATTTTACAGCACGGTTGTGTAAATATCATCCCTGTCCTGTGACTCCCTGTGGGTTGCTAAGGTCCATGGTAGAATATGTCCCTGTTTTGACAGCTGAGGCAACATCTTGCTTGAGAGCTGTGTAGTCAAACTACCTATTCAGTGTGTTGTGCACTTTCATGGCCTCACAATAACACTGTGGTGATCTTTCTGTCAGTTTGGCTATTTCTGGTACTGATACACCCACAGACAGTGAGACAGAGAGAGAGAGGGCTGGAAAAAGCATTAGAGGGCAAAGCTTGACCTGACTGATACCGTCCCAGATGGACACCACACACACACACACACACACACACACAAACAGTGTTAAATGTAAATGGATGATGATGTGTATGAGCACTTGCTTTAGTACTCCAGATGTTGCAGGTTGACAGGTCTTCACAGACAGTGCATTTTGAGCAGTACAACAGATTGTGAGGTGCAGCACCATCAGTCCTGCTAGTTATACACACTTCATTTGATTCACACACACACACACACACACACACACACATATGCGCACTAGGATTGTAATGCAATGCCACTATCTATACCTGTATCTGTATCTGTATCAGTATTCAGATTTAAAACTGAAGTGGGCGTGGCCTACATCAGAGGTTTTCTTTCTTTCTTTCTTTCTTTCTTCACTGTCAGCATGGTGTATGAATTCTATGAGTTCCTCAACCTCAGCTACATCACTCGAGTTCATAATCTCATCTAGTGATGTGCACTAATGTTAATGTTTTTTTTTTCTTTTTTAATAAATAATATATATATATATATATATATATATATATATATATAATTCTTTTTTTATTCCTTAATTACTTGTATTTGTACCTGCCGACAATATTTAGTTGGTTCTGTTTCCCAAAATATAAACAAACACATAACCTAATTTAAAACACAGCAACCCTGACCAGGCAGTTACTAAAGATGAATAAATAAAAAGTTTGTAAATAAATTGCACAACTCCACACATCCTGCAAGCTTCATATCTGTCTACTTGCTTGCAAATACAGACCTCTAGTCATAACCAGGTGCCCTATGAACCTTTCTGGAGAAAAGAAAATAAGATTAATGTGCCTCCTATTTGTGTCATTATTTGTATTTTATACTACATTATTAAGGTGTTTTTTTTTAATCCATAAGTTATGTATTAGAAATAGTTCTGCATTGAAAGTGTTAGTTACACTTTACACAATGCCCGATTTAAATCAGCACTGCATGTGAAACACTTACCAGCTCTGTAATAATATCACCACCTTATTTTCCATTCACACACTTATCTTGGTAAAACACTAAATTCAAGCTAATCATTCAACTAGAACTTATTCAAGGTAAAAAAAAAAAAACCTTTCCATCTGATCTAATGTATGCCCTTGGCAATAGAGGAACTTAAATTGAAATTAATGTGGGGGGGAATGAACATCTGTAATAAAATGGAAATAAGATTCCTTGTAAAATATTGATTTAAAGCCATCGCCTGCTGGTCTCAGTGTGATGGTTGGTAATGTAGAATACCCATAATGCACTTTTGCTCCATAAGGAATGACAGTTTAATAACTGGAAATATAGTCTCTCGGTGTACCTGGGAAAGTGGGGTGGAATATCCAATTTAAATGGCATTTATGAACTCGACCATATTCCACGCAGAACATGGAATTAATAATTCTAAACTGATTTTAGCTTATACAGAAATCCTCAGGGTCTCATATGAGCTCTCTGGTAACTTTATAGTAAAATGACACCACGTTATCTAGCTTACAGTAGCTGAGAATATTAAGTAACATTACAGTACGTCATTTATATCTAGGCTTATAAAAACAATGATACCTTTTTTATAGATGCTTGTTGGAAGGTTTTTTTTTTCATGGCTGTCACATCTCAGGACAGAAATGAGGGCATAATTAACATAAAAATAAACAATGTTTCAGAACAAAAGAAAGAAAGGTTTGAGGAGAACGAAAATGAAGAAGAAATATTCAAGAGTTTGCACTACCCCAGGTCACTATTTACATTTAAACAAATTTGTGATATTGATCATCTTAACTCCTTTGTGCAAAAGGGCAGATATTGCTTGAGGCTTATCAGTTTTATTGAGGCGTGTGTTCAGACGATGGATTTAATCGAACATGGATTGGCAGGTTTTAGACAAAACGTGTAGCCCGTGTCTGCTTAAGTGTACGCTGTCATTAAATCAAAAGGAGGACATACGAAATACTCAGGAATTGTGAAATTCTGTAAATATTTCTAAGATTCTACTTTTCACTCGTTATGCTGGGAATATAATCTGGAATGGATAAAGTCTTATATTAAATTAGAAAGCATTTTCACTTGTGGTCTCAGACTTTTATACCCCACTGTATACTGTATGAAGCAACCAAAAAGAGAGGACTATGCAGTAATTAAAAACCCTGAAATGATTACAAGGGCAAGCGATGGATGAGCAAACAGCCATAAATTAGGCAAATCCAAATCGACAGAGGACAAGATCAGGGTCAAGTATGCAAAAACAGCTCAGCAACATTGCAGACAAGGTGCTGGAGTGAGACACATCATAAATATTGGGATGAACAACATTCTTCTAAAAGATACTCCTTTGATTTATGTTTTGAAGATAGTGGTGGAAAGAGCTATCAGTCAGAAATCTCCCAGAGGAGTTCAATTGCGTTGAGTTCTGGTGAGGATGATGGCTATAGCATATAATTTACATCATTTTCATCCTTGGTAAACCGTTCAGTGCCTTCAGATGTGGGCGGATCATCCTGGAAGAGACGACTCCCTTCAGAACAGAAATGTTTCATCGTAGGATAAAGGCGATCAGACAGAATAACTTGGTATTGATTCGCACTGACTCTTCCCTGCAAGTGGACCCAAAACATACCAGCAAAATGTCCCTACAATATAACAGAGCCCCTTCAGTTTAGCCTGTATTGTTCTCTTGATGTATGCCACATGCACTCACACACTCCTCACGAACATGTTGAAGGATGACTCATCTGACCAGCATATTTTTCCCCACATCTGTGTAGACCAGTGCTTGTGATTTTTGCATCACTCAATTGTGTATTCATCTTTGTAATGAGTGGCATATGCACTGAAGCCAGTCCACTCACTAAATAGTTCTTAGCTTTCAACCACAATTTCCAACCGTATTTACTGATGCCTTTCCACAGATCTAAACGTAGACATCACTTTAGTAAGTATTCGTATTGAAATACAGCCAGTTGAGCCATCTTTGTGAATGAAGCTCCTGCCATCAGTGCACCAGTAATGAGCCATATAAGTCACTTAGATCTTTTCCTCTTCACAATCTAAAATCAAGGGTTTACTGGTCCAGCATTTTTATACATACCACAGGATGCTAATTATCTGATTGTAGCAGACAGGACACCTGGCTGGACATATCTGCACTACTTATGATTCTCAGCTCATTAATTCAGGCTTTTCGTTTAATTTGTTAGTAAGTAAGTAAAGTAAGTTTTATTTATAAAGCACATTTAAATTCAGCATTGCACTGACCAAAGTGCTGAACAAAACCAATACAACAAATTCTAAAATAGAATTAAAAAAAACAACAATAATAATAATAAAACAATAATATCAACATTGACAACAGTACACAATAAATTAAAAGCCCGGAAAAGCAAGAAAATAAAAATGTGTCTTAAGTCTAGACTTGAAAATAGAAAGCGAAGAGGCCACCTGTAGTCATATTTCTTTAATTGTAAATTTACCTTTATGTCTGTGTGTGTACAGCATCAAAAATTGTATTATTACCAGTTTTGGTAAATCATTATTATTATTATTATTATTATTAGTAGTAGTAGTAGTAGTAGTACTGGTAGTAGCAGTAGTATTTGTAAAACAAAATAGCATAATTACTAAGTTATTACAAAAGTTTAAACTTATATGTTTTTAACTATTAATTAATTAAAGTAGTATCACTGACATCTAACACTTCAGCTAGCAGTTAACCAATAAAGTACAGATTGTTCTCTCCAAGTCAAATAGTACTAGTGGGTTTCTTATTTAATGTAATGGACATGGATAATGTAGTATTGCATTTAGGCCAATGTTTTATCTTAGTCTGTTGGATAGAAAGCAAAATGATGGGAATACCTATCCTGAGTCATGAGACATCCTACTTGGAGGTAGGATACAGTTTCTTTCTTTATTCTGTTAATCTAATTTATTTACTTTTTTAACTAAGTAACTTTGATTAGTTAGCATTACATTTAAGCTAAATTAGCCTGTGTCAGTTTCTGTATATAACTATAATTACCAATAACAGAAACGTACAGTTAGGTTAGGTTATAGACCTATTAGAAATATTGTTGGCATATTGTTAATGATGTTAGTTTCACTTATAGCATTATTCCTCTAAAATATGGGTGCTTGTCTATTTTATCTTGGACTTAGCCAGGCTGCGTTTTTATGTTACGTTGAGCTAGGATGAATAAAACAATATGTGCCATTTGAGATTTTTGTACCAATGAGATAAAATAGCAATTAGCAAGGTAAACAGCAATCGCAATTGAAACATGACAAGTATTATGTCTTAAAGGAGTGGAGCAATCGCTAGCCCAGGCACCCGGGACAAGCAGATCGTATCTGCTATCAGCATCCTATCAGTTTTTCATTCGCAGTCGCCCCAGTGAACAAACACGCTCAGCAAGTTGTTGATCTAAGTGTTTTTTGTTCGTTTCTTTGCTTGTTTTTTTATGTCACTCGTCCAACAACCAGAGAAAGATAAAACTCGACTCCCAACTGATATGTTTGTTTGAACGTAAAATGCTCCAAATGATTTATATATTTCTCGGTGATACAAAACACATCAATGCTCTGATGCACTCTTTTCCAAATCCCACCATCTGCTACGCTGTGTATGTGAACTGAGGGCATGGTCCGGCTGTTGGTTAGAGCTATTATTACTAGGCATTAATTAGCTTGAATAGATGCTAGACACAGGGATGTGGACACAGGGACAAAACCGAGCATAATACAGTGCAGTGAAGCACAAAGACTGTTATATAACTCTAATGTTGGGGCAACACACAGTCACCTTGCACTTAAACACTTAATTGAAATGAAGATGCTAGCCAGACTCTAATAACATGTTTATGTGTGATGAAAGAACAACACAACTCTAGCCTGAATGCTAGCCAAAGACTTTCTGCCATTTTATAGACTTCACGAACATTAATACCAGAGACATTATTAGTAGAGGATAAAGATTATGGCTACATAAAGTTGCCAGTCTCAGCAATTCAAATATTCACTTATGCATTGTCAGCATTAATGTCCGTAATTAGCTTGTCATACTTTTGAGGTAAATTACATTAGTGGCCATTTTTTTAGGCAAGCACAAAACAATTCATTGGGTGTGTCCTAATGAATTTATGATTTGTTCATTCAGAATCAGTTATAATATATGTCATAGATTTCAAATACACTGTCATTTGAAACAAAGTATACCGCAATGAATCAACATTTAAGTGGTTGAATTCTGAATCAAAAATCCACATGATTTTGGAAAAATAAGCTCTGACAGCTTCTTTTGGGTTCCCATGAGAACAGTCTATGTAGAAGTCAATTCTTTGCTGATGAAATATTGTTTTCTATTCCTCTCTCTCTATTTCTGTCTCTTGTAGGGCTAGAAGGTTATAAACAAAGGACAGAACTTGTGACCAGACCAGAATGAAATATTAACACACATATTTATATTTCCATCTCTCAATCAGAAGCTAGTTGAATATGACGAATTCCACCTGAGGAATAAACTGTTTGCCGTTTAATAACATTGCATATGGATCCCAAGCCACCATTTTAAGTGTACGTGTGTATGTGTGTGTATGTGTTCTGGCTCAGAATTGCAGTAGACTGATCTACACCTACAATACAAACAAACTCAATGTGTGTTCTCCGAATCGGTCATCAGCAATCACATTTGTTGTGAATGCTCCTAAGAATTATATTTTTTTGTATTAAAGAGACATTGTGTATACACTGTTTCTTTTTCCTTTATACCTAATGCCAATAGCCTTGTGAAATCATTCTCAAACTCCTCCTTTAATGCTTTATAAGATGGAAAGGAGAATATGTAGTTTGGGATAATGTAATCTTGGTGCCCTTCATAAAAGTAGGGAGAATGATTACCCTGATATCTCTTCAGGATGGCAGTCGGAGTGCGTAGCCTGATTTTATAAGAGGCTAAAGAGAGTTTGTAGTCTTGGATCACTTCATAACATGGTACACTCTTAGACGAAAAAGGGTTCCTCAAAGGTTGTCTGGGTAGTTAAGAATTCTTAGCTAAGAAAAGAAAGTGTTCAAGTAAGGGGTTGTGATGAAGAGATGTTCTGTTATAAGCAACCTTTAGGGGTTCTCCAATAGCAACAAAAGAAAAGCCATTTAGGGCAAAAGATACTAGATTAAACCCCACCTTTCTAAGCGTGTAGAGAGAGTGTGCAGTCTTTTGTAAGGTGGTAAGGGGTGTGTAGTGTTGGATGACTTCGTACGATGGTAGAGAGTGAATGTAGTCCAAGACTTAATAAGACGAATCTTACATTCTTTGGAATCTGCAAGTCCATGAACCCTGACATACTGAGAAGATTAGACCCACTCGCATCCTTGACCATGTTGGAGAGAAAAATACATACTTTCTGAATCATTCAGAAACTAAATCACAGAATTATACCTTATAAAGGTTTGACACTTTCAATAAAAACCCTTGGGGCATGCTATTATAATAAAACATCAGTAACTGGGTGGTGCATATGACCTGAAGAGTTACTATTACCATCCAAATTTGATTATTTTTTAATACACCAGCACATCCCAAAGGGTTTAACTATGTGTAGTTGCATTTAATGTCGTGGAACATCCAAGAGACAAGTTCGTTCTTGTTATCACTTACGTTATAGCAGCTATGTCATTCCCTCAGCAGTTAATTTAAAAAAAAAAACAAAAAAAACAGCTTGTCACGTTACTGAGGCACCAGAACATGTAGAGCCCTCTGTCCTGAAATCTTTCCTGTGGTAGAAAACTTACTGCCCATTACAATAAATGTTAAATAATCATTTTCTTATAGAAATCTTGAACATATCAAAGATTATAGTTTTTTTTTTTCTTTCTGAAAAACAACTCTTTTAAAATCCTTTTATTATTAGCCTTAGATTAGAAGGAGTGTCATTCACAGGGACTGGAATGACAGACACTCCATCTAATCTAAGGCTAATAATAAAAGGATTTTAAAAGAGTTGTTTTTCAGAAAGAAAAAAAAAACTATAATCTTTGATATGTTCAAGATTTCTAGTATAGAAACAATTAGGAGTGGATTACTATAACCCTGTGATTTGAATTCGAGCTGCAGCTACCTTGGGCTAACCAATCAGATTCAAGAATTCGACAATGCTCTGGTCTCAACACCTCCCATGGTTACTCAGTCATTAAAGGTGTACACTAGATGGAGTTGGATAGTGAATGGCTGTTGTCTTGACACTGAAACCATCTTGATACATTTATCGTTACTTAGCTTAATTTAAGTCTGATGTGTCCACCAGTTATAAACATGAAATCCGTGTAATCCTGACCCAACACTTGCTTAAATAAAACTATACCTAAGCCATGCTGCCATGAAAGAAAGAAAAACCATGCAAACGTTTTTGAATTATAGGATTTCTGAGTTTCTGTCATTCCCATATCCAACACTTATATCCTTAAGACAAGTGACCCTCAACATGCTGTTCTTCCTCCTGGCTATCCTTTAGAAGGCATGCTAAATGAGAGTACATGGATACACACAGGCACACATGCGAATGGTAATGATTGTACACCCAGCTGCAGCCATTTCAGGCGTAAAGAGCAGTTTGGTAGAGTGTTGGCTTTATCTGTTTACCAGGTCCTGTGGGGCAGAGCTGCACAGGAAAATTGGATTTGACACTATCAAAACGCAGAGAGAGAGTGTTAGAGAGGAGAGAGAGAAGGGAAGAGCGAATTGTCAGGAGAGAAATGAGAGTGATGCTGGCTGAATCTTCCGTTAGCCACAGTCTAGCCTCATTGCCACCATCTGGTGCTTCCAGCTTTTATATTGCTGGTCTACACTGAGTTACCAGTTTATTAGGTACCAGATAGGTGTTTTTTTACACTTTGCATATGGTACATTTGTACATTTGGTTAAGTGTGGAGTGTTTTCAAACCTGAAACAACTCCACTTGGAAATACTGGGCTGTTATGGTTTGAGGTTTGCTTCAAGTAGACTATAGTCAGTTTACTGCCGTGACATTTACAGACAAGTCTTACAATTCTCATCTTTAGACTTTTGATTCATTCATCCAACCAGTTCCACTCTCCAGCTGTTTTGCAATTGCAGTAATTTTCATTACCTTTCAGCAAACATGAGCTTAGTTTTTGTCCACAGAAACAATCAGCAATGCAAAATAGAAAAGTCTCTTAATCTTTTAGGATTGAATGATATCTAGACTACTTCATGCTTCCTGAGAATAATCTTAAGATGATAGGAAAATGGTTTTGTAATGATAATTGCTCCGCAATTTCACAGTATTTGTTGTATCTTTGACCAGTTACACAAGTAGCCTTCTACATGTTTTGATGGGAATTTTAAACATGTCTGAATTTTGAAAAGTTAAATGGAAATGTCAAAAACTTGGCTAAGATGGAACCTTAGTATAATTGCTAAAGTGACCCTGCGGCTGAATGTGTTTGGCTGGTTCGCTTTTAATTATTTTGCCTATTTTCTAAAACATGACCATACTTGACATTTATATTATTCTTTCTAGCATTCTGCCTCCACCCATATATAACTATACCTTTATATTTAATCTATATACTGGATTTGGTTGTATTTTTTGTGATCTAAAAACAGTGTTTTCCAACCCAGTCCTCAGGACCCCAAGACAGTCCATGTTTTTGTTCGGTCCCAGCTCTGAGTACACTTGAATCAGCCTTTCTCTGTTCTTGATGTTCTTGGTTCCAATGTTGAGGGCTGGAAAAAACAAACTGAGGACTGTCTGGGTGGTCCTAAGGACCGGGTTGGGAAATACTGCCCAATAGCATTTGTCTCAACTCAAGTTTAAAATGAATTGAGGTGTGCTGAGCCAGGACGAAAACATCTGGGAAGCATTCTAGAGAAGCATTAGATGAAGTACAAGGTGGCTAACTGAAAGAGTCTGGGAGTCTCTGTGATATGCCAGTGATGTATGGACTTTTGAACTGTTCTAGAACTTTCTTTGAGACCAGATCTGTCTAACTGCCACTCCCCCATGGGCTGCCCAACCCTGCCAGGCTCACCAGGGATGAAGATCTACATCGATCCATTCACCTATGAGGATCCCAATGAGGCTGTGCGTGAATTCGCCAAGGAGATTGACGTCTCTACTGTCAAAATCGAGGAAGTCATTGGAGCAGGTGAGCTGATCACTTTTGTCTGTGTAGAAGTAAAAGCAGTCCATTCTGAAGTGATAAAGCCTTTGCAGGGAATTTTTTTTAAAGGGAGGGCCCTGGCAGCTGTTTGTAGGGTCACTCCAATGAGATGAAAATGGTCCTTGCTTGGTAAAGCTAGTTTTAGGTTTTAGTTCTGTTCGATTACAGAGAACTTTTAAGATCATTACATGTCACACTATATGTCCACATCAGACATGGACAATCTGACTGTTCTCCATGTCAGATTATACAATAAAGATCCTCTAACGATAGACCTGTGATTAAAGAAAATGAGTGATCCGGGCTCGTGCAGAAAATGACGCTTCATAAACACAAACAAGCCTTTGGTGTAATAGTAATGTTATGCTTAGAGAAGGGTTTTAAAAGGCAAAGAAGTGGAATTTGGAGCCGTTTGTGCCTGGGTCAGGCATGTAGGCTGGTAATGGTATATTAATTAATTAAACTTTTACCTTTCACCATTGCGACTACCCTATTTATAAGTCCCCCTATTGGTGGTTTTTAGGTATTGAGGGTAGCAGTGATGACACTCTGAGACTTCTGAGAAAAGATGAACTTTTTAAATTATTGGTCGACATTACGTGACATTAATGTGACGTTAATGTGACGTTAATGTGCATGCATTTGCATATGCAGCTCTTGTGTACATGCAGCATATAATCCTTCTATCCCCTCGTCTAAGATGTACTCATGTGCACAGAATGCTCTACAGGTGGATGATGTTGACTAAAGCATTTGGCAGTGTTATCACACTGAAAATCCAAGAGTGAAAAGAAACAAAGTAGAAAGAATAATTTGGTGTATAGTTTTGTGCAAGAGCAAAGCAGATCCATTTGGGAGCCGGGTAATTTCACTTGAAAACAAAGTCTTTTGCATTAGAGCCAAGGAAACCTGTGTGAGAGCGTAAATAATTGTACCCTTGTTTTAAATGTCTGCACTCATTACTTTTAAACGTGTGAGAGAAGAATAAATTTAAATGTGCATCTATTAACTGTAACCTGCTTTTGGCAATAAAATGCCCTATCATGCCCTTAGTATTATAAGTTCCTCTCTCCCAAGGGTCATTTTTTAACCCAAATAGAACCTTATGATACTAAGGTCATGGTATAAAAAATGTGCAAAATGAAGTATGATCCTAGTCTTTACTGGGAAATCTCGTGTCGAAATTAGCATCCCATATTTGTAGGACTTTTCTGTTTTGCTTTTCTAATAGTGCTCACTTCTTGTTAATTCTTGTTCAGCTGTCTCTGTGTAGATGCAGAATCCATTTTATTATACAATCCTGTTTCATATGGAAATAAGGTTGACTTGAGTTGCTTGTAGGTAATATTTGCCTCTACTTCAACTAGAGAGCACATTCAGGTACCTTCAAATGAAAGTCCCATTGCAATCATTATGACCGGAATTGTGCCCTCATAAAGTTGAATAGCAATATGTGAATTAAAATACCATTTGTTCTGGGCTTAATTGTTAATACTATGTAGTGGTGAGTTGCCCACTTGGGTTATATTTATGATTTATTTGTATCATTTTAATTTAGCATTTTGTCATTGAAGAAAATTCTGGCCAATTTCAAAGGGTTAACTGTGCACTAAAAGTCTTCAGTTCATTAAATAGTAACTCAGTGTATAGTGAACAATACACACTAAGCTGCTAGTTTCCGATCTGCCAACCTTCATGCATTATAATAGCAGAGCTCTACATTTTAATATCAGAGTATGCTGATACGAGTTGGTGTCACTTAAAAATACACTAAAAGGAACGTCTACTTTTTTCCCCTCGCTCAAAATGACAGCTGAGCCAATCAATGTATGAATCTGGACTGACAGTTGCACAAGTGTTTTGAACGCTCAAGTATTAACTGACACCCCCTAGAAACACCGCCCCATTCCTCTCATCTTACATTAGTAATGTTTTGGCTGGTGATCTCGCTTAAAAGATGCATAGGTACCCTTTGTTCTCTGTAAATGGAGGGAAATGGAGCATTTCCTTTAGTGCATTATGGTGAAATTAAACCTAACATTGTATGTTTGATGTAGCTAACATTGCGCACATATATAATTACTATTGGTTAACTATATTTATTAGGGATGCACTGAAATTCTGTCAACCAAAAATATTTAAAATGGCACTTTATGTTTTCAACCAAAAGAGAAAAAAGGCTGAAATTTTTGCCTGGAAAAAAGAGATTAAGCAACGGAGAAAATGTCAACTCTGTTGAAGCATTTCACAGTTTCTAGAAACTGGCATTTATGAAAAGACTATATCTAAAATGTACTGTAGTGATTTTTTTTTTTTTTTTACTGTTTGCATCCCAGGACTACTCATTAGGTCTGCTTTTTATTAGGTAATATGTCAGTGTTACTGGCAACTGTATACTGTATATCTGTGTATATCAAAATATTCTTAAATGTTTTTCTTATCACATCTTAATGCTATTCATTCATTCATCTTCAGTAAGTGCTTTATCCTGGTCAAGGTAGCAGAGTTTATCCCAAGGGAGCAGCGTAAGACAGAAATTCACCCTGGATGGGATGCCAGTCCATCACAGGGCACCACACACACATTCACACACTCATTTACATATGGGCAATTTAGCATAGCCAATCCACCTACCAGCAGGTTTCTTGGAGGTGAGAGGAACCTACACAACCCAGAGGAAACCCATTTGGGGAGAACATTCAAATTTCACACACACAATAACCTGAGTTTAAGATTGAACCAGAGAACATGGAGTGAAGAGGCAGGAATGTTCGTTATCAAAGGTCTAGTCAGAAACCACTAATACTAGCCAGCAGTTGCCAGTAATAAAACAGCTTTAAAAATAAGTAAATTGAACTTATTTCTGTTCAGCTTCAAAGCTAGGGGTGAGGTACTTCAGCAATTCATTATTGGAACTTTACATTATTATGGAACATGGCTTTCCTTAAAATCAAGCTTGCTTAAGTAAGTATGTCTCAGTATCAATCAGTGATGCTTTTCATTTCGAGGTCCTTTCTTTGGTTTTTGATTTTGGTATGTGTTTGGTATGTGATTCCACCATTTATTCTATCTGTTATATGCATTTGATACGATGTACAGTATGTGTGTATGGGTTAAGTACTGATGTTTGTGCTAAATTTTTATTCTTGTTTCTGATTCTGACTCTCTGTCTTCCCCCCAGGTGAATTTGGAGAGGTATATAAGGGGCGCCTGAAGTTGCCGGGTAAGCGGGAGATCTACGTGGCCATCAAGACCCTCAAGGCAGGCTATTCTGAGAAGCAGAGACGGGATTTCCTGTCTGAGGCATCAATCATGGGCCAGTTTGATCACCCCAACATCATCCGTTTAGAGGGCGTTGTCACCAAAAGTCGGCCAGTCATGATCGTCACGGAGTTCATGGAGAATGGAGCACTGGACTCTTTTCTCAGGGTAAAACTCCAGAAAGTCAGGTTTACTAAGAAAGGCCTTTATTACAGTGCTATTAATATAATGAATTAAGCAACTTGGGATTAATTAGATAAATTAACTGACTGGAGAATTGAGAATAATTGGGATTTGGAATAATATGGAATGCAGCACACTAAATTGCTTTTTAATTGGCGGATTATATGCAATAGTATATGTTTAAAATGCACATAAAATCCAGTTGTTTAGAAATGAGACAATAATTCAATCAACTGAATGTTCTAGCTTTTATTATTAGGACTGTAACACCATTCAGATAGAGCATTAATGAAATGGAGAACACTTTCTCAAGCTAACACCACCTTGCTCTTCTCCCCTTTTCCAAACAGCATGATTCATCTTACTGTGATTGCCACAGTCAAGCTTTAATAGGCTTCTGAGGTTTATGAGCTTTTCAGAGTGTGGGGGGATACACTGCTTAATCAATGTTCAACCCATTTCTTCTCCAATCTTATGGATTGTTTTTTTTTTTCTCCGCTTTGATCCGACGGTGCGCTTTGAAGTCAGCTTTGCGAGCTACCTCGTCAGAGTAACTTTGCCATCGATTCCTCCGTCGCTCTCCATGCTTATGTTGGGTTCAAAGCTTTTTTTTTTCTCCCATGAGCTTAACAGAGGAAATGCTGAGGTGAAGGGAAATTTAGCTTTGCTTTTATATGGACAAAATGGCATGCTGTTGATTTTATCGTCCAATCCCCCCCCCCAATACACCTTAAAATAAGAAATCAAATGAGATGTGAAAGAGGATGGCAGATTAAATTGGTTATTGTATGTGTTATAGATGTGTTCTCCATCTACTATGATAATCATCTCTAAGATCTATCAATAGCTTGACAACAAAACTATTAGGGTTGAGCAATGTATTATATCATGAGGTCTCGTTGATAGTGTAATAAGAATGATGTGTGTCAAACTGTTACACACACACACACACACACACACACCTACTTAAATGCAGATATGCAGCTGTGTTCATGATTTCTATTGAGTTCATGCCGTGATCATGCTGTGTTTCCTCCAATTACCAGAGAAGAAACAAAAACAACCAAACCAAAAAACACTAAACTCACATCTGTCCTTTTGTGTACTTTTGACTGGACAGTGTGTGCTCATTCTATTTCCTTTAATTTTTTCTCCTCCAAAGGCATTTGGGGAAAATAAGATGATAGAGTAAATAAACAATGTTGTTTGTAAATGTAAATTACATCCATGGCTATATGTATGTCATGTTACAGATGTGTCAGTGACGTGGGCTGAAAAACATCAGCCCAAATGATAGACTGCATGAATCTACAGTCTGGGCTAGAAAGAAATCAGCCCCAGCCTTTCTTCTTCATAACATTCTGTGTATTTTTATTACAACCATTGGTGATGCTGTTGTGCTTGGTTCCACAAAAAATCAAATTAGTTCACTTCAGGACATTTGTTAACAGCAAATAATTTGATGTTGATGCCAAAAATGAAACCTTATAATGTGTTTTGTCTTTGAAAGGTGAGGAGGGCTTAGTCATGCCTGATACGTGTGTTATGTATGTATAGTGTATATGTTATGTATGCATGATGGGTACTGTATGTGTTTTCCTAAAAGCAAAATGATGGCCAGTTCACGGTGATCCAACTGGTGGGAATGATGCGAGGCATCGCGGCAGGCATGAAGTACCTGTCTGAGATGAACTACGTTCACCGGGACCTGGCCGCTCGCAACATCCTGGTCAACAGCAACCTGGTGTGTAAAGTGTCCGACTTCGGCTTGTCACGCTACCTGCAAGAGGACACATCTGACCCCACCTACACCAGCTCACTGGTGAGTCCGTCCTGAAATCTCAGACCATCAGACCAATCTCAGGCTTAACCCTCTTTAAACAGTGTAGGACCAAATGACCCAAATTAGCATTTTGATGAAGTTCTTAGCAGAATTCACAAAGATGTGTTCAAGGTTATAACAAAAGTGCACACTGAAATTTTGAATATGAAAAAAAAAATTTTAAATCCTGTTAATATTATTGGGATTATGTTCAGATCTCTTTGACTTAAGAGTGAGAAAGTAATATAACACTGCTCAGTTTGTAATTTTTTATCTTCCTACAAATGAATGGACTGCCTTTATGTTTGAAAAATATTTTGTCCAATTTTTTTTCTTCTTCCTCTTCTCTTTTTATTCTTCTTCTTGCTTTCCCCTTCTTTTCTTTATTTATTGTTTATGCCAAATGCAATTTCGCTCTTTAAATCAAGAACACCTCTATAGAGAGGCAGTAGAGCCTCATTGGATTTGCAAGCCAAATTGTAATTATGTGACTTTATTGAGTCTTAGTATGCCTTGTTTTCTTCTTTATGAGCTTATTTGTATGGGCAGGGTTCAAGGTTTATTAACTTGTGTGGAATTTTTACTTCTGAGCTGCTCCTGTATAAATCCACAGCCGCAGAGCAGATATTTTATCAAGTGCATTTTAAATTCACTTAGCCAAGTCAAAGAGTCTCCTTTTCTGCATTGCGAGCAAATAGTTTTGTGTGTCTACACATTCCCAAGCACCCTCAGTCACATGGAGAAAGGAGAGAGGTATCAAAGAAAGGTAATAATAGTAACACATTGTATTTATATAGTGCTTTTTAATAATCCAATACTGGATGCTTACAGGGGGTAAAAATAATTATTATATATACATTGAAATATACATAGTAGTGTATAAATATACATATATAAAATCATATAAACATAAATTAATAGAGCAGTGCAGTTTCGAGGTAGGTCTGTGGATACGAGTTGGGTAAACTGTAAGCTTAGGAACATATACATTTTTAATATATAGTAGTTATGTGATTATGTATTTATAAGAATTCACACACAATGGCTTCTATGGTTAAAGTAAGGCTGATGGACAGGGATTAGTGGTTGTTGCCTGTCTTACAATTTCACTCATATGAAAACAAAATAACTCGCTGATTATAATCTTTAATCTTTTGCATGACACTGAGGTGGAGTTTGATGTGAGATCCAAGATTAATAAGATTAATGTACTGTTGGCGAAACATAGAAACTGTTAAAATATCTCTCCATATGAGCAAAAAGGCAAATCCATAAACAAAAGATGCCCAACACTGCTCTGTGAAGACTGATCTATGATGATGGGAAGGCCTACAGGAAGTGGGAGGTGTGAATACCTGGTGTGATTCTCTAAAGATGTCTGATTTCCTGGAAAAACACAATAATTACCCCCGCATAGATTTTAACCCTTGTCATGTATGGATTTTACCCCACTGTTTTCATCTATACATATAGAGGCTTCACTAATAAACATGTCTTCTCCTGTGTTACTGAATCTAAAATATTGTTTCATGACATAGGAGTACCTGATCCATGAAAATATATGTATTAAATACAAAATAATAAATGAAGAAAAAAAGCTTGAGTCTATATATATATATAGTCTATAGTCTTGTGCTGCCTTGTGTTGCCAAATCAGCTCTGATCCGTCGAGGCATGGAGTCCACAAGACATCTGAAGGAGTTCTGTTGTATCTGGCACCAAGACGTTAGCAGCAGATCCTTTAAGTCCTGTAAGTTGCGAGGTGTGGCCTCATGAGTTAATAATCCTTGACATCCCACAGATGTCAGATGCCCACAATTGCTCGTTCGGATAGAGATCTGCGGAATTCGGAGGCCACGTCAACACCTTGAACTCTCTGTCATGTTCCTCAAACCATTCCTGATCAATTTTTGCAGTGTGGCAGGGCGCATTATCCTGCCGAAAGAGGCCACTGCCATTAGGGATTATCCTTGCCATGACGGGGTGTACTTGGTCTGCAGCAATGTTTAGGTAGGTGGTACACGTCAAAGTAACATCCACATGAATACCAGGACCCAAGGTTTCCCAGCAGAACATCACACTGCCTCTGCCGGCGTGCCTTCTTCCCATAGTGCATCCTGCTGCTATCTCTTCCCCAGGTAAGTGCACCCGGCCATCCACATGATGTAAAAGAAAACGTGATTCATTAGACCAGGCCACCTTCTTCCATTGTTCCATAGTTCAGTTCTGATGTTCTGCTTTCAGCGGTGGACAGGGGTCAGCATGGGCACTCTGACCGCAGCAGGCTGGGATGCACTGTGTTCTGACACCTTTCTATCATAGCCAGCATGAACTTTTTCAGCAATTTGTGCTACAGTAGCTCTTCTGTGGGATTGGACCAGACAGGCTAGCCTTCACTCCCCACATGCATCACTGAGCCTTGGCTACCCATGACCTTGCTGCCGGTTGTCCTTCCTCGGACAACTTTTGGTAGGTACTAAGTACTGCATACTGGGAACACCCCACAAGATCTAGAGATGATCTGACTCAGGCATCTAGCCATCACCATTTGGCCCTTGTCAAAGTCTCTCAGATCCTTATGCTTGCCCATTTTTCCTGCTTCCAACACATCAACTTCAAGAACTGACTGTTCACTTGCTGCCTAATATATCCTGCCTGCCCCTTGACAGGTGCCACTGTAACACGATGAATAACGAACAATGTAATTCACTACACCTGTCAGTAGTTTTATTGTTATAGCTGATTGATATATATCAAATATCATAAATATAATTACACAGACATAGGTTTTTCTAATTTTATTTGTCTATCATTATTATTATTATTATTATTATTATTATTATTATTATTATTATTATTATTATTATTAGTTGTTGTTGTTGTTTTTTTAATTTGGGGCTTATTAAATGATCTAAAACACTTGACAGTTAGAAAGTGATGTTTAGTTTCTGTGGCCTTCATTGTGAGTTACAGTAGCAAGTGCATTATCGCTTGCTATTTTTAAAATGTATTATTACTTGCACGATTTCATGTAAAAGAGCAATTATGAAGTTTTGTGCATCAACACAGACTTTGCACAGCATACAAATCTGGATTTTCCCATTTCTACTCCAACATAATATGAACCCATTCTTCACTGTTGTTCAGACTGTGAGGTTTGTGTTGCCTTCTCTTTTACTGACCTACTGACCTTTTGAAATGTGTGTGTGAGCAAGGTTGAGAGAAGTCTGTGGATTCTTTGGCTTTTGCACACTGCCTTTGTATTTTGCACACTGTTAATTAGTTCACTGCCTGTGGTGTCTCTGCTGTGCAGAGGTGGGCCGATCACTATGGCGCTAAACCAATCAGATACGAGGCCATGGCTCTGAGCCAATCAGCCAAGGCTGAATCTTCGCTGACAGTGCAAGATTTTGTGCAGCATCTCCCTCCCTCCTTTAACTTAATCACCTCTTTTCTGTCTTTTTCCCTCCATTATTTTTTTTTCACCCTTCATCCCATAATTCAATGCAGTCAGCCAATTAGTCTTCTTATACCCCAGCACAAGGCCAGGAGAAACAGAGATCTTAATTGTATTTCATTAACCTCCTGGTTCATATAGAGAAGAGAGTAATATGGGAGGAAGGGAATTATCATATTATTCTTTCCCATCCTCAATAGGTTTATTCCTATGGGGTAGAACTGTGGAAATATTCAAATAAAGGCTCATAACATAACATAACATGGCTCTTCATAACTTGGACTGGTCCATCCATTCATCTATCCATCCATCCATCTGTTTTTTTCTTTAAATCCATTTTTATAACCATATATCCATACATTATTTTATTGCATTGTTCTTCTCAGTCCTCATTCCACAAGTTACCCATCCATCCATCCATCCATCCATCTATCCATCCATGACTCTTTCCAATAATCCACCTATACATTCATTTAATCAGCTTTACCTCAATGTATATCATGTCTGTCATTATATTCTTATATTATATTGTTCTTTTTCAGTCATTTTTCCACATTTACCCAGTCACCCAGCCATCCATCCATCCATCCATCCATCTATCCGTCCAGCCAGCCAGCCAGCCATTTTTTCATCTTTATAGCCTTTTACAGTATATAACTGTTTATCCATATATTCATTTATTACATTGTTCTTCTCAGCCATCTTTCCACAATTTATCCAGTCATCCATCCATTTTTTTCCATTTCTCTTCTCAGTCTGTAAATTAATGTCTGTCTGCTGGTTTTGCAGTCTGCTCACCACTCCACTATTCTGTTCATCATTCTGCCCAGCTTTTCATAATTATACACTCCTCTGTTCATATTACTCTTCACTACATTGGCCTTCTGTTTGCAAGCAGTTATCTGTCTTTTATAAGTATTCGCATTACTTTAGTCACAAACATTTGCAATTCGATAATGGAGCCTAGTGTGTCAGGGACACAGGAACTGTGAAATAGTGCTGTAATTTTCATAAATGCATAAAAGAACAAGAAATTATTCCAAAGTGGTTGTCACATTTAAGCATTCAATGGCATCTAACATCTAATCTGAACACACCATGTTCTAGTGTCAAGAAATAAGAACAAGAAATAATAAGAAGTCAGTACACACAGCATGCTACAGAATATTACTTTTAAAAAAAATATATTGTAAGCACCATACCGCTTGAATATCTATATCTGAGACTTTCCTGGTAAAATATCTTTCCTCTCTCACACCTCTTGTTGTTTGGACTCTGCAAGGCAGATGTGTGTGTCTTCAGTTGTGTATGCATACTTGTAGGAGAGACAGAGATGATGAAATCTAAGCAGCTACATTTACATGCAGCAATCCTTTCGTGTATGTGACAAATGTTCAGGTATACACCTTAATCGGAATTAAGTAAAACCAATTGTGGCCAATCGGAATGAAATTCCTAACCGGTCGAACGAGGTGAGTAATCCTTTTAATAATCCATTAAAAAATAGCCACGTAGCCATTTGGAATACGCGTTCTGTGAGGATGTGCTCCTTGTGCAATAAAACAGACCTGTAGGCAAACACAGTTAATGTTATGGATTTGAATCTATTTTAAAATAATTTTAAGGTTGGATTTGCGTCAAACTAACATTTTGAGGCAGATGCAGGACACAAATTGTCTTAAATAAAGTTGGCTCTGCATTTACGATTTGCCAGAAGTTTAGCAAGGATGCTAACAAACAAACAAACAAATAAATAAATGGGTGGGTGGACTATGATAAAACCTGTACTTCTTTGCAGTTATTCCCAAATAATGTCCTTTAATGTCAACAAGATGAGAAAAGACATTAAGGATTATACTGATAAAAATATTGAGCAACTTCACAAACCCTTTTTTTTTTTTAAGGTCTGATTTAAAATCACACTTTAATGATGCTTAACTAAGACAGAAAAAAAATGTAATGCTCAATAACACAAACAGTGTGATTAAAAAAATCTGAATGCACCGACTGGACTCACATGCTTCTCATTGTTATGATAATGTTGAGACTAAACCTCACTCCCCACATGTGCGTAACTTTGGATTTCATGTGATGTGCATTTCTACACATTGTCCTGTTTAGTGTGCATATAAACAATTTATTAAAAATCTGCAGTAGGAATGAATTCATTCGCACTGGAGACAATCTTTATACGCAATCATGTTTACCACTTTCTGCTTCTCTCTGGTTATCTGGAAAAGCAAAAAAAAAAAAAAAAAAAAGCAGAAAATCTTTCACAGCTGTAAAATGGCTGCTAATATAAAATGCTATGTCTATTTCACATGAATAAAAGAGCAGCATTTATCGTTTTACTTATTTATCAGTTCCAGACTGGAGAAGCTAATAATTTAATTCCCTGTATCAGACATGTAGTACAGAGTTACAGTATATATTTCTCACTATGGACATTCCATCAGTTTGTGTTGTAGAAGACATGCTGAACTTTTGCTTAAGGTAATTTAAACTTCAGAACACACTGCACGGTTTAAACACATGCCACTCAGGTCCTGAGTGAAAAGCATTCTCCCTAACCCCTAAATTGGTTGGTCTCTGGGTCAGAAGGATGGCATACTCTCTCCCCTGTCAATCACAGCAGCACTAGCCAATCATGGACGTCTGTGAGCTCATGTATGCAGAAGAGGGTAGATAGTGCTTTCATCGCAGTGTGTTACAATGCCCTGTGACGCAGCAAGATCAGCAGCTTGCTTGAAGATGTGTGATGAGAAATAACAGATGCATGAGCCAGCATCCCCATCCTCTGGCGACTAAAGAAACCACAGCTGCAATCTCTAAGAAACTGCTGTGGAAATTTAGCTCCTACATTTTTTCCTAAATAAACTTACAGAGTACCTAGATATAAAATAAAGTTTGTCTCGTAGTTGGAATCCAGGGTTTTACACATTTCTAAAATGCACATGTTTATATATACATTCCATCCATTCCTTTCATTTCTGTATCCCTCTTCCCAGTGGGTAGTTTTTTTTTTTTTAACTATTAAAGCCACCTCTAAGAGAGCAAAAGAGAAAAAAAGCAAAGGAAGAGAAAAAAAGAAGTAAAAGACAATTCATGTGCATTTAGCTATCTGGCTATCAACAAAGCACTTTGAAGAAACAAATGGAGGAAAGAAGTATTTAAAAAAGAGATTAAAAATGAAATGAATAATGCATCAGGAAGGAAACTTCTAAAGAGTGAAAAACTACTGTACAACAGGCATTATTAACTAATTGCTAGTTTCAAGCAGTCCACTGAAACATTCCAAAATGATGGTGAAATCTCTGAGGTGTGAGTGCTTCGTCTGGATTTAAACTTTGCATCCTGTTCCAAACACAAGGACAAGTCCTTCAGAAAAGGATAAATCTCTTTAAGTCTGTAAACTCCCAGGGACTGTCAGTGCTTAGAGACTTACATTCACTCCAAACACTCGTAACTACATATCCTCCCTCACCGCAGTTACAGAATTATTCATGGTAGTTACTGAATAACATGATTTATTATGAATAATGAAGTGAATAATATGTCCAGAGTTTCAATGAACGTAACTAGGAATGCAAGGTGAGTTCTGAATGAATGGAAGATTGTTCCCTAGCAGACATACAGAGGGCCATTACTCTCATGGGAGAAGTAAGGAGAAGAAGGAAGGAAATTGAAAGGAAGAAAGCAAAGAAAAGGATCCCCTCCCTCTCTCTCTCTCTCTCTCTCTCTCTCTCTCTCCCCCTCTCTCTCGCTCTGAATGACGAATGCTGTGGCTGGATGATTTGGCAGGTTCCATTATGGCTGTAGATACTCCAACATTGTTTCAAATGGAAAATGAAACTGTTTACACACAGGTGGGAGCAGAGCACACAGCCTCTTTCTTCTTCTCCTCTCCTCTTCTCTCCTCTTCTTTTTCTTTTTCCCAGACATTTTAGGTATCTGTGCACTAGTACCTAAAACGCAGCATTAGTACGCTGGCCCTTGAGCTCCTCTGTTTGTTTTCTATCATGAATGTGAATTCATCTCTCTTCTTCTCTCCAATCATCTGCTCAACTCCTTTCCCTCTTGAATCTTCTAAAATTAGAAACAGTTTATTCAATGAAGCAGTAAGAAGCATCTAAAAAAACCCCAAACAATCAATGTCTATTGAAATTTGAATAAATCATGTACATACTCCTTGTAAAGAGACCTTTGATGGACTGGCATCAGTGTTCCTGGGATAAGCTTCAGATTCACCACCACTCTTACCAGGATGAAGTGCATACTGAAGATGAATGACTGAATGATTGAAAAGTGTGTAAAGTGTGTGAGTGTGCAAATGTGTGTGTATAATGCCCTGCAATGGACTGGCATCCCAGGTGTATTCCTGCCTCACACCCAGAATTCCTGGGATAGACTTCGGATGCATCGCAACACTGACCAAGATAAAATGTTTACTGAAGAATGAATGAATGAATGAATGAATGTATAAGTTCTCAATACATCTGTAAGGCTGGATTTGTACTGTGTGAGTTTTGGCCTGATTTTAATGTTGCAGAAAAAAAAAAGATTCTTTGATTCATGATTCTTTGGTCATGAGTTGAGGGATGTGGTCTTAATGTGACGTGCTCACCAGCGGCCAGTTTAGTGCCATTGCAGCCAAAGAAAATGACACAGTACTGGAAATGTCAGAAATTTTTAATTAAAATCTCATTGTGACCACAGCTACAAGCTCATCTAAAAGCCACCAAATAGGAGGATGGCATAGAATCGCAAAACTCACATGACAGGTACAAATATAGTAGCGACAATGGTGAAATGTAAAGATTTAATTAATTAACATTAAGAGTTCTCATTATTTAATATTACGTTACCAGCATACATACCTGGACATTCATACAATGGGTTGCAAAAGCTATCATGCATGCAAATGGACAGAAAAAATATCCGTATGCTTACTTTAATGAACAGGCATTCCATGTTGTTCTCTTTTCCCCAAGGCAAGAGTGTTTCCAACCAGGTCATGGAGATTGATGATGTAAGCAGAATGTAGTCATTTTTGGTAATCGTTAGAGCACCTCCACTGTATATTCTGACATGAAGGAGGTGTTACAGAATCCAGCCAAGATTT
This sequence comes from Pangasianodon hypophthalmus, assembly GCF_027358585.1. Taxonomy (NCBI): domain Eukaryota; kingdom Metazoa; phylum Chordata; class Actinopteri; order Siluriformes; family Pangasiidae; genus Pangasianodon; species Pangasianodon hypophthalmus. Next base: position 12,298,311 of record NC_069730.1, on the reverse strand, counting down.
TATTGGGTTTATCTTGTACAGTGTGCCGAGCAATAATATTAAAAGCCTGCTTAAATCACAGTGTCTACAACCAGCATAAAACACTTAAAGAATGCAACAATATGTGAGAATCCACCACAGAGGTGTGAGCATAGCAAAATAGCACCATTCCTAATTATAGTAATGAGATACATGCACACAGTCGCATGCACACACCCACATGCTGTCTAAAAAAGCCTTTTATCCAAGCCCTTATAGCGGTGGATTGCAGCTGATAATCACATTTATTTAAATGGGGACTCTCCCAGAATAGAAGAGAAATATGGCTCTTTAACCTGGTTATGAACGACAAGGTCATAATCTAATATTAAAATCCAGAATGGAAAATTGGAGAGAAAGGGACAATAAAGGATTAGGGAAGTTAGGTTTAATTTGCGCCATCAGCCTCTGGGCCAGTGTGTGTGTGTGAGAGAGAGAAAGAGAGAGAGAGAGAGAGAGAGAAAGAGAGAGGGAGAGGGCTGAAGGTTAAGCTGAACTGCAGACACCTCACCAGATCTGGTTATAGCATAAATTTTCTTGCTACTATTATTGCAACACAAATTGGATTGCGATTTGGAATTAAAGCTGAGTGGAGAGATATGACTAAATTAGATTTGTGCCCATTTGTGGAGTGGCATAATGGCCAGTGGTTAAAATTTATGCCAAACTTAACACACTCATTTCATATTTATCTACTGCATTTTAATAGGGATTTGACATAAATGTATAATTGTTGTGCTGTCTTCCAGGAAGATATGGCATTATTCATTATGACAAATGCAGATAACATTATATTCCTGGTGTGCCTGCTTGTGTGTGTGTGAGTGTGTGTGTGTGTGTGTGTGTGTGTGTGTGTACAGCTACTTCTAATAATATACACTCCTCACATTACACACACAACCATACGAGAACATTTTTTTAATGCAGCATTATACTAGGTCATACATATGACTTATACTTAAATAAGCTGACATCATTTTTGTACATGATTTGTTTTCTTTTAAAAATGTTTTGTTGCCATATATTTAATACAACTAGTAACACACTCTTCACACACCATATTAATTATCGTAATCATTGTCTTTTAATGGCTATTAACTCGTGGTGAATTAATTGGTGCTATGTGTTATGTGTTACCATGCAAAAGCATGTACAGACTTATATGCTTATATGCTTATATGCTTATATGCGAAGACTTTTAGCATCAGATATCAGTCACTCAAGCACAGGAAATTGCCTCCCCTAATATTTTAATCCAACCAGTGTTTCTATATTATTTGCTCTTCTATTATTCTTGGTGAAATTTAATATTTTAGCAAATCAGAATATCACATATTTTACTGCAATATCATGCTCTTCATTCATTTAATGCAAACTACCCATAGCACCACTGATAAAATTCCACTGACGCACAGCTTCAGAGAGATCCTATGGCAAATTCAAGTGCACAACATACAACAACATCGGACAACAGGCTTTTAATGCATAATTTTAAATATGGCTTCTCCATATGATGACTGGGAGACCTATGAAAAGGGCTGAACCTTATAACCAACTGCTAATCATTGAAATGGTGAACAGTGAGCATGAATGACATCATTTCACACTTAAACATATCGACTCTCAGAGTGCTCAGAGCTGCAGTCGTGTTCAGTAGCCTAATCCATAAGAGTTTTAAACAACCAGCTTGTTACTTTATCTTTTTATTTGTAAGTATTGTTTAAAAAACCTGTAAGTATAAACTTCTGTTTGATTATTTGCATTCGTTTTGGAAATGTGTCAAGTCAAGTAGCTTTATTGTCACTTCAACAATATACAGCTGGTACAGTACACAGTGAAACGAAATATCGTTCCTCCAGGACCACGGTGCTACATAAAACAACACAGAACTACATGAGACTACACATTACTACATAAAGTGCACGTGCAAATATGTGCAAACAGCACAAGACAGTACAATAACAACTAAAACAGTACAGTAGGTACAGTAAGAGACAGTGCTGACCATTACACAGTTCTAGTGTGACAGTCTAGTGGAAAAAGAATAACAATACAATAAAATTGCTGTGAATGTAAACATAACATACTATGACATAGTATTCGGCAGATAAGCTTATACCATATATGGACATAGCAGTTATTGGGGTAGCAGCCAGGTAGAGATAAGATATACATATATATGTTATAGTATATAAGATGTATATGTATATCTTATATATGGATAGTAGTGACAAGAAATTATATACAGTATTTTTATAAATATAGTAGCAGCAAAAATGCAGGTAGTAGATATAGAAATGTGCAAATATTGCAGAGGGAGTCGGATGGTGTTCAGTTATGTGTGTTTTTGTGTGGGTGGGCGTGTGGGTGGGTGGGTAGCTGTGTGTGTCTTGTCAGTCCACTGTCTCAGTATTGAGGAGTGTGATGGCTTGGGGGAAGAAACTGTTACACAGTCTGACCACGAGGGCCTGAACGCTTTGGTACCTTTTGCCAGATGGCAGGAGGGTGAAGACTTTGTGTGGGGGTGCGTGTTGTTTATTTATAGGTCTACCTATCTAGTTGTCACTACCTTCTTCACTGAAATGTAGCAGCTTAGCCTCTTTTTATTGCAACTTGGCAGACACTACTAATGTTGTTGACCTGATATTGGAAAAGTCTTATGATGCTGATGAAGAGAGACTGAGAATTAAACAGGAGGCCAGACCAATGACCAAGATTGATTTAATTTAGAAGTCATGGAGCAAAAACAGATCCTTTCAGCTTTCTTGCTACAGTAAAGTTGACTGGTTGACTGGTAGTGCTGTGACCAAACACATGGCCTTGTCTGCTGAAATCTGTCCTAAAAACCACCAACAGTCATTGGTCTTAAGTCCCATACTAATCCCAAAGCTAAAAATCCCCCATGTCTTTCTCACCATCATAATGCCTTCTACCTGAATATGTATGCGCATTACATATACAAATGCACCAATCAGGGTGTCCCAAAAGTCTCCATACATAGTGAACTATGTACGCCAGCAACACGTCGGTTGTGCCTTCGTCAGTGGAAATTCGTGGACTTCCAGACTTCAAAAAGACTGGAAAGTCTTTAAGAATTTGTTATCTTTTTATTTGTTAATAAGTTTGGCAACAGTGTCGTGTGCGATGTGCTTGCCATGGTTCCTGTTAAAGCCCATCGCAACCTTGAGACATCTTCCCGATCCAGCCGTGAGAATGATTTCAATACATTCTGCATTTGTCAAAGTCATTCTTAAAGGCTATCTGAAAAAAATATAAACTAAATATGAAAAATTTTGGAAGACATTTTGCTAAAAAGTGATGATTTTCCTTATGTATGGAGACTTTCGGGACACCCTGTACTGTTAATGACTTACAGCAGCTGCACTTTTTGATTCTGAATGAGAAAGTAATCAGATTTTATGCATTTCTGATTATTCTAATTTTCTTTAACAACTGTTAAATAGATGAACTACTTTGCTCTTTGATTGTAAGATTTTGTAGGCTGCATTTATCTGTCTGTGTCGAGTCACTTCTCATTTTGTTGAGTCCTTGCCTCTTCAGTTTTTAAAAATTGTATTAGTTTCATACTTAGTTTGTAGTTTTTGGTCATATGCTTGTTCTTGGAATATTTAGATCTACAAAGCGGTAAGCATAAGCGTGAGCTGCTAAGCTAAGGACAGGTGCTAAGCTAAAGATTTCACATGATCTCATGAGCTCTCCACTCAACCCTCTCCCAAAACACCACACTGAGGTGTGTGACAACTCAGATCACAGATGAATACTGCTCAGGAGAGAGGAGTGTGTCTACCACCTGTTTGTCAGCTCAAGACAGTTCACTGCTCTCACTGAACCTGACCAGACAGAGTCTATCCATCCATTCATCCATCCATCCATCCATCCATATCTCTCTCTCTCTCTCTCTCTCTCTCTCTCTCTGTGTCATTCTTTCAGTTGTCATTGTCCTACTTTACTCTAGTTTTTCTCTAAATCAACATCTCAGTGGAAGACTTTTATTTTTCTCTTATTTGTTTCCCCCTTTTTCATGGAATTGATGAAAATGAAAGTGTTGCTTTCATGTCCATTTTCTAAGCTGCAGTCTGATTAACCCAGCATACTGCCATTTCTTTCATCTCCGAATCTCACATACGTGACAGTGGGTCCGTGTGTTGCATGTGTAATCATAATCATAATAATGTCTGCGGGTAATTCAGCTTATCTTCTTCTGAACAGTCATGAAATTGAAGACTAGAACCGTTCTTTTTTAATCTCATGGAAATCTATATAGCTTTGTGTCCTTTTTACCTTTATGATATGATTGATCTTTAAAGGATAAAAAAGCAATAAATGACTGCAAGTGGAACGATAGTTAGAATGATTTTCCATCACGAAACTTGACACTGCCTCCTTCCTAAATGAACAAGCTATTTTAAGTCAATATTGTATTGCACACATTCAATTTGTTCATTATGGTGAAAGAAAATAGGTAATTGATTTGTAAGTATAAAACAAAAGGTTATTTTAGTCCCGTAACATTTAATCAGTCTCTGATTTGCACCCCGTACACATACACACCTGTCATCAGCAGGAATAAGTAACAGAAAGGGTGAAGGGATTGCAAGGTTATTTTGATTCATGTATTTGTATTGCTAGTATCATTAACACATTAAGATATATTTAATATGTTAAAATGGGGGGCTAACCCCTTTCCAAGGGTAATTAACACACAATACATTTTGGTCTCTGTTTCATCAGCTTTCATTTCATCTCCCTAAATGCTACAACTAAGGAAAAGAAAGGAAAAAGGAAGAACATCTTTGTGATTTTGTAATCTGTGCATCTTCTCTCTGCCTTATTCTGACCATTAATGTCAACCAGCCTCTCAACCTCATCTGCCTTTTCTTCTTTTCTATGTTGAGTTCACATCTATATGGAAGTGTAAGTGCTAGAAAGAAGCAATGAATGCAGTGGGGGATATTTCAAAGCTGGAATCAACAAAGAGACAAGAAAATTGGATGATGGATGGATAGATGAATGGATGGATGGATGTCAGCTTGATACTGTAGATTTGTATCTAAGAACTGCTGCTGTAATCATAACCACTGTTTTGTTCTCCTTCACAATATGCTCATACTAAACATCCTTTCAGCACACTGAGTACTTTTTTTACTTTACAGAGCATAATTGTAGAAGGGTATTGATTTATAATCCTGCTGTTCGATGCGATGGTTTGTCTTTTGAGTCTGGTTTCTTTCAATGTTTCTTCCTCATGTCGTCTTAGAGAGTTTTCCCCGACACTGTTGCCTCTGGTTTGCTCATTAGGGCTCTAAATCTACATCCAGATTTCTGTAAAGCTGCTTTGCGACAATGTCTAATGTCAAAAGCACTATAGAAATGGAATTGAATTAATTTGGATAAATTACGATCATGGATATGAAGCAGCTATAGTCCAAAGCATTGTCCAGAGTTCAGTGATGTAAACATCCATCAGGCACCTGGTGATCCGTTTCCTCTGCATTTTATCATTCTTTGCACATCATACATGGATTAATACAAAGACAGATATGAGAGAACTGGTTAAGAAGAGCTTTCAGAGACCTCCAGTTCTTGTGGTCTGGGTTCATTTTTACACTGATGGTACCACTCACACTTTTACAATATATACACATACACACAGAGTGTAAAAGCTGCAACTGTCTCACTCTAACCAAAGAAACACACAAGCAGACTTGGACCAGTCTGTCATCTTCATGGCTCATAAATTGCAAGAGCAGAATAAAAGTTTCAGGTCAAACTTCTGTTAAAGGACAGAAGCAGCGTATAATGGCACAGCTAACATACACATTCCCCTAACTTCCTCTGCACCTGCACCTGTCCAGCTGTTCCCTTCTCTGGCAGAGGTTTTAGTTGGGGTAGGAGTTGGAGTTGGTGTGTGTGTGTGTGTTTGTGTGTGTGTGTGTGTGTGTGTGTGTCTGTGCGTGTCTGTCTGTCTGTCTGTCTTTATGTTGAATTGAGTTCTTCATCACTCCTTGGTCAGCTGCCAGTCCATGGGTTGAGCCGATTGGCTTTATTAAACTCAGATGCAACCTCAACACACCTCCTTGTGTGTGTGTGTGTGTGTGTGTGTGCTATTACATCTTGTTGAGGACCAAATGTCCCCACAGGTATTGGAATACGTAACAGTTTTGCCCATGTGGGAATATGTGGCTGGTATTTTTATTTTTTTACAAAAATAACTGGAGCTTTTATTTAAAGGTGAAACATCCTCACAAGGATAGTAAGCCGGTAAGACCAAGTGGAATCTTAATCACACCGCTGTCAATGTTAATCAACAAGATTAACAAACGTACTTCCATAAAGCCCACATAGACCAATTATACTGTATAAAAATGTGGCATATACAGAGTGTCTAGAAAGTCAGGAACTAATGAGGGTACCAAGAAGCACTATCTCTACGCTTTCATCCAATGTTAAAGCCATTTTTTACCTGTAAGGAAAAAATAAATCTAAAAATAAGTGTAAATAAATAATAAATATGTACAGGGTGTCCCAAAAGTCTCCATCGGTTATGCCTTCGTCAGTGGATGTGATGTTTGTGGACATCTCAGTTGGTCTGCAACACTTCCAGTGTTCTTGAATTTGTTAATCAGTTTGGCAACAGTGTCGTGTGTGATGTGCTTGCCGTGTTTCCTGTAAAAGTCCATCACAACCTTGTGACAGCTTCCCGATCCAGCCATGAGAATGATTCACTACGTTCTTCTTTTGTCAAATTCATTCTTAAAGTCTATCTGACAAAAAAAAAAACATATAATATAAACTAAGTATGAAAAATGTTGGAAGACATTTTGCTAAAAAGTGTTAATTTCCCCTATGTAATGTATGCAGACTTTTGGGACACCCTGTATTTTAACACCCTGTTAAGTTGGTCCCCCTGTACATGCACCGAAATCTGAGCCAGAATGAAAGGATAAGGAGAAGTGAAGAAATATGTGGAAGAGTAGGGAGGAAAAGAGCATACTAATGCTTTTGGGTTAAAACATTTGGCATCTCCCCAGAACCTTGCAGATTTTGAGGCTAGTTAGCTGCAAGGAGGAACCTTGGGTGGGTGCATATAAATCTACGCTTATGTATGCAGCAACACATGCAGATACATTACACTCACATTAACAACCTGAACATAACTCAATGCATCATTCATACTATCCTTAGACTGTAACACACACACACACACACACACACACTATTAAACATATTCTTAAAAATTTTGCTAAAACTATAAATCCTAGCATTATGTCTTGAAATTAACCCTAGTCCTAAAGGCTTAAACATTATACAGTTAGCTATAAAGTTGCATTAATTAAGTTAGTTAAAATGATATAAAACAATATATTTGTGATTTTGAACAAAATGGATGGTTGAATGGCAGCTAAATGCATGAGATCCCCCCACTGACCTTATTCATTTTCTTGTCTATGTTTTCTTCTCAGGGAGGGAAGATCCCTGTGCGGTGGACGTCTCCAGAAGCTATCGCGTACAGGAAGTTCACATCAGCGAGTGACGTGTGGAGCTACGGCATCGTCATGTGGGAAGTGATGTCATTTGGCGAGCGGCCGTACTGGGACATGTCTAACCAAGATGTAAGTTTGACCCATTCACATAGAGTAGAGCACTTTAAGTTGCATTGACATAAGCAAGCGTGGCAAGAAGCACAAACATGCTTCCAATACGCTCCCGTGTTACAGTAATGTAGGCTTTTACACTCAACGTATACAGAGCGGTGCAGTTGGCGTGCGCACAATATGTATTTTTCTAGTTATCTTTCCGCTGTGTGGCAGAAGCCTATTTATTTATTTATTTATTTATTTATTTATATTTTTTAAGATATAAATGCTTCAAAATACAACATTCAGCGTATGCCCATCGTCTAAACAGCACATGGAGTAGACTATATTTCTGTAGACGTACTGTAGCAGGACATTGGTTAAAATGTAAACTTTGGAAGGGTAAATGTCATATCAAGTGGTTGGGCATGTAATAGTGAAAATGTATTGGTTATCGAAATGTATTTCTTATATATAAAAATATTAAGGAATTAATCATTTTGTATATAAATTTATACACAAAAGCTATTTGTTTTAAGGTCTATAAATACTTATATATCAGTTATATATCAGTTATATATCAGTTTTATATATATATATATATATATATATATATATATATATATATATATATATATATATATATATATATATATATATATATATATATCTCAGTTACCTATACTAGTTGCCATAAAACTGTTTTTATGGCATACACAATATCAGACTATGGTATGCATCTAAAAGGAAAATATATGCAGCACCCAACTCAATATTTAGAACCTAATGCAGCCCCTGATCCAAAAACATTTGCTATTCCCTAGTTTGTTCACTAAAGAGTGCTTTAATAGAGCAGAGGTATTCAAGTTGTGGGGTGAAAGAATAGCAGGGGAGTGCAGGAGGAAAATACCAAAAAAATTAATATTTAATTGACTGTATCAGACCTGCCAACCTTTATGTATTTTGCATAGGAGCTCCGCATTTTAACATCGGAGTACGCTAGAATGAATTATTACTCAATAATACACCAGTATATTAACCTGGAATGATTGACAGTCACGCCCTTCTCACTTCAGCAATGTTTCGGATGGCGCTCTCATCCCCACTGATTTTCCTGCTTGAAAGATGCACTGGTGGTAAATGGAGAATGTTTTCTACCAATTAATTACATTAAACTATATTATTAACGATATTTATTCAGAATGCACCATAAATAATGGTCAAAAACAGAGATTTTGGTTTTCGCTTTAAAGAGAAAAAAAGGGCAAAATTAAAATTAATTGTAATGGTAATAATAATTAGACGGTGATTAAAACCGCTGTATGTTTGCTGTCGCAACTCAGCACCAACATGTTCAAACAGTTTCTACGATGGACTGCTGATTTATTCATAAAACAAAAAGATAGGAAGTAGTCCTCATGGGGAAAAATTGAATATGTCTGCACTAGAGAATATTGTAGAGTGCTTTGGCACTTTTTTTTTTTTTTTTTTTTTAAATAACTGGTGTATTTGGTGGGGCTTTGCTAGAGTACTTAACTAGTGCTAGAGAGTTCAAAGCTGCTTCTGGAGAAACCTAAAACCCATAAAAACAAACTAATTTCACAATTACTTAACACCAATAGAGTTGATTGGTTAGTAGGAAATAAGCACAGCATATTTAGTACATGGAATTTTGGTGTGTATAACAGCTGTGCATTTTACAGTTTTATTTTAACAATTTATTGTTTTTTTTTTTCCATTAATTTTTCAAAAATAAAATTAAAAATATCTTTAATGTATCACTTCTATGGTACATTAAACACAATAGAAAAAGTGAAACGCATTGAAAAGTAGGAGTAAGATTGTATGTGTGTGTGTGTGTGTGTGTTTGTGTGTGTGTGTGTGTGTGTGTGTGCGTACGTGTCTTCGTCCGTGTGTGCATGCGTGTATGTGTGTGGGTGCGTGCATGTGTGTTATGCAAATTTGATATTTTCAATTACATCTGAAATGGCAAAGAAAACCTTTAATCTGATGCCTGTGAACACTTTGTGCAACAACTCAACAATATTCAGTGTTCAGTTTTCATCTCTCTCTTTCTCTCTCGGCTTATAACACACAACATGAGCAGCGTAGCAGCTGTTTAACCTATACTCATGCTCATGTAGTGCATCACAGCGTCCCTGCATCATGGGGACTATGGGCAGAGGGAGCATACTGATTGCATTGTGTGTGTTTTTATGTGCTCACAATAATGGAATGGGTTGTGGTACATGTGATAAATGTGTGTGTGTGTGTGTGTGTGTTATGATTATACGGTGTGGTGTGTGTGTGGAAGATGCATGGATCGGTCTCTCAGGGGTGTTCACGTGTGTGAGAGAGATAGCATTTGTGTTTTGGAGGTGTTCCTGCTGGTTTAGTGTGGATGTGTGTGTGCATGTGTGATGGGGATAGAAGATGGGGTTTGGGCGTAGATGTGTGTGTTCATTCTCCCCCTCTCTCCTGCAGCTGTCCACAGTGGGGAGAGATCCAGAGCACTGAGCCAAACACACAGATGTTATGATTTCATTGCCAGGCTACACACACATACACACACACACACACCCTCATACACACATTTATACACATACAAACATACATGGAGTACACTGAGTTTATTCAGTATACACACAAGGTAATTGGGCATAGGAGCATGAAACACACATGTACACACACTCTTCATGTTTCTGTTAGTGTAAGCACACACATACTCTAAAACACACACACACACACACACACACACACACACACACACACACTGACACCAACTGACACAGAGTAATGCTATCTATCTTATCCACATATACAGTATTTTCAATTTCTGAGTACACTGCTCATATTATTGGCTCTTCTTACGGGTCAAAAATCACTTGAGTAAGCAATGATGTCTGCCTTACACACACACACACACACACCACTACACATCATGTCAAACCATGGTTGCATACCAACCATAAAATATGCTTGCTGTTGTGTGTAAGGACTGTACACACACTGCTGCGCTGCTGAGGCATCACTGTTGACAGCTGAGTTTGTGTTTATCACATTCATCCTGACTGTGAGCAACTAAAGCAGAACTAAATCTCTATACCACTATTCATACTGCATGTATACGGGCTCTCTGAATGAATACCGTGTGTGTGTGTGTGTGTGTGTGTGTGTGTGTTGTGTATAATGATCACTGTATTCTGCTGTACTTATTTTGTACTTAAATATACCATACAATATGCTGTAGACTAGGAGATGACCAGTCAGCATCATAGATATGCAATCAAATGTGTGTGTGTGTGTGTGTGTGTGTGTGTGTGTGTGCGTCTGTAGGTGATTAATGCCATAGAACAAGACTACAGGCTTCCTGCACCGATGGACTGCCCCACTGCTCTGCACCAGCTCATGTTGGACTGCTGGCAGAAAGACCGCAACGCTCGGCCACGTTTTACCGACATTGTCAACACACTCGACAAACTCATCCGCAACCCGACGAGCCTAAAGGCTGTTGCTAGCATGCCGTCCATGTGAGTAGTACACACATACACACACACACACACACACTTGTACACATGTACTTGCACACCTCAGAATCCAAAAAAATACCTTTTTACCCTCCTTTGTTTGTCAGATACCACATACTCATAGATACACACCAGTTTGTAAGGAATACAACACTTGAGCGTGTGCTATTATGAGATAATCAACGCCAGAGTGTTGTGATGTGATATGAAAGTTGATTATTTATCTGTCACAGCGTATCCTGAAGTGTATTATTCCTTTTATACCGCAGTAATTTGCGAACATTTTTCATTTTAACATATTAATGAACAACTCATCATACTATGAATCGTTTATAATTATGTTTAATGTTGCGGGACATTCGTGAAACAAGTTACTTCCTGTTATCAGTTACTGTATGTCATAGCAGCTATAAACAGTTGTTCCCTCACCACACTGAGTTTTCACTGTCTTGAAGTTTATAAGAAAGAGAAACCAGAAAGCATAAAGTCCTCTATCCTGAAGATATTCTCATGGCGGAAAACTTGCTGACTGTTACAAAGCACTCACACTGGAGACTCCTTCCATAAATGTTACATAAACATCTAACTGAGAGCTTCATATCAATATTTATTTACTGTATAAGTCTTTCTTTGTTAAATAAGAACATGTGGAGCGTCTGTCATAGAAGTCCCTCTGGATGAGAAACGATAACATATTAAAATGTGCGTATTAATATAAACCTGTGATTTGCTTTGCAACCAGTACTACTGTCAGAGCTGCTGTTATAGAAAATTATTCAACACCTTCTGACCAATCAGAATCGAGAACTCGGCAGCGCTGTGATATAAGGAAGCGTGAACATGCACAGAAACAGTAAGACACACGGATGGGTTCTAGTTGAGAGAAAAATGCATCCACAGGGTGTGCAAAAGCCTGTTTATCTTGCAAAAACCTAATTATCTCCACTTAATAAAACGACTAAATCTCAATTAAAAAACAATATATTTTTTGTTTCATTTCATTGCTTTTACCAGTGGCTGCCTGCTACATTTTTATAAATGACTTTAATTTTGTATTCTCTGAAAGAAACATGTTTTTTTATGTTGTAAAGTAGATACTGTACATAGCTGAATGTTCAAACTCCAGTCCTAGTTGTTAGTCATAGAAATGGAAAACAATGTGTCCAAATCCAACTTTATTCCAGCATATTTCATAGTTTGCATCAGAAAATATAAAATATGAGCAGCTGCTGAAAGCTGAAATGTGCTGACAAGAAAAGATGGATTATTAACCAGAATATTTGACAAAAGAACACTACACTACACTATAACGTGTCTGTGTTGTTTAGAATGGATTTCAAATGATAGGTTATTAGTTTTTAAAGTGCACCTTCATCCACCTGAATTTCTGGCAGACTGTATTTCACTGCGATGTTTTACCTTCTGTGATGTTGGAATGAACTGACAAGCTTTCTGCAGATTTCCTCACAACATTTAAGTCAGGGGGTTCTCAAACTTTTTGCAGACTGGGAACCTTTTAAGTGTAAAATAAGTTCCACAAACTTCCATGGACACAGATTTATATATTACGAACGTAATTCAACTATTCAAATATTAGTCTCATTATTTAAATGTGTACAGTCATGTTTGTGGATCCAGAATTTCTTCCCCCAGTCTCTCCACTCACAGGACATAATTTTATAAATTGTCATTTGTCCAAGTTGAAATTATTTCTAGGCATTATTGACCTTTATATTTTATATTTTTGAGTTACTGAGGTTTAGATGAAACCCATTAAATTTCAAGTGACCAGTCAAACAGGCTAATAACTCGAGAAATTAAATAGAAAATGTAATATCTTTGAAAATGATGTGTTTTGGTTTCCAGCACTGTAACAGAATTAAAAATCTCAGACCCTCTAGCTATGCTTCACAGGCACCTGGGGTCCCAAGACCCCATTTTGAGAACCACAGCTTTAAGTAATATCTACAGTACACAGCTCTGAGAACACCAGTATTCAAGTTAACTTTATTAGCGATTATAAGTGACTATATCAAGAGCAGTTCTGGCAAAGCATTTCATTTGTAAACACATACACAGACAGAAATACTGTAGCACTGTTGAGACAGAGACAATAGTACATATTTCTACAGACTCCTTATTATTTCTAATCCAATAAATTTGTTCATAATGCATACAGGGTCAGGTCATCATAAATGGGATAAATGTTTCTGGGACTGAAATGTTTTAATATTTGGTGGCTAGTGGCAAAAATGCCAGGACATGGCAGATAAAAGGTTTATAAATAAAAACACTTTAGCCTTAATTTTAGAACAGGAACGCAATGTAAATACACTCTCACACAGAAAATAGTTAACAATTCTTTTGAAATAAGATGTTAGTGAAAAATAAATACTACCAGACTATTTAGCCATTGCTAAGACATTCAATTTGGAAATACCAGGAAATAAACTAGCAAGGGTACATTTTATTTTAGTTTAGTTAACAATAACATTTAATTGATACTACAATATATGAAATCTTTACATATACAGTTGTGCGTTGTGGTATGCAGTATGCCACGAGGATTGCTCTGGTTGCACACTGAGAAATTTGATCAGAATAATTAGCCAGAACTGTAAAAGCTACATAATACACACTTCTTTTGGGCAGGGTTTGTTGTAAATAGTATGCACAGTATGTCATTTTGTGCACCATCACTGACTGAGATAATTATTGCAATTGCGAGTTAATGTCTGACAAATGCGATTTACATCTCTCAACTGTGAGTTATAATTTCATAGTTGCAACTACAGTGGATATAAAAAGTCTACACACACCCCTGTTAAAATGCCAGGTTTCTGGTGATGTAAAAAAATGAGACTAATATAAATCATTTCAGAACTTTTTCCACCTTTAACGTGACCTATGACCTGTACAACTCATCCGAAAAACAAACTGAAATCTGAAGTGTGCACACTCTCTTATAACTGGGGATGTGGCTGTGTTCAGAATTAAGCACATTCATCACATGAATGTTATCACATATCACATTCAAACTCATGTTAAATAGGAGTCAGTACACACCTGCCATCATTTAAAGTGCCTCTGATTAACCCCAAATAAAGTTCAGCTGTTCTAGTAGGCTTTTCCTGGCATTTTCTTAGTCGCATCTTACAGCAAAAGCCACGGTCCACAGAGAGCTTCCACAGCATCAGAGGGATCTGATTATTAAAAGGTATCAGTCAGGAGAAGGGTACAAAAGAATTTCCAAGGCATTAGATATACCATGGAACACAGTGAAGACCATCATCATCAAGTGGAGAAAATGTGGCGCAACAGCGACATTACCAAGAACTGGACGTCCCTCCAAAATTGATGAAAAGACAAGAAGAAAACTGGTCAGTGAGGCTGCCAAGAGGTCTACAGCAACATTAAAGGAGCTGCAGGAATTTCTGGCAAGTACTGGCTGTGTAGTACATGTGACAACAATCTCCCGTATTCATCATATGTCTGGGCTATGGGGTAAGGTGGCAAGACGAAAGCCTTTTCTTACAAAGAAAAACATCCAAGCCGGCTACATTTTGCAAAAACACATTTGAAGTCTCCCAAAAGCATGTTGGAATATGTGTTATGGTCTGATGAAACCAAGGTTGAACTTTTTAGCCATAATTCCAAAAGGTATGTTTGGCACAAAAAGAACACCGCACATCACCAGAAGAACACCATACCCACAGTGAAGCATGGTGGTGGAAGCATCACGCTTTGGGGCTGTTTTTCTTCAGATGGAACTTCGGCCTTAGTCAAGGTGGAGGAAATTATGAACCGTTCCAAATACCAGTCAATATTGGCACAAAACCTTCAAGCTTCTGCTAGAAAGCTAAAGATGAAGAAGAACTTCATCTTTCAGCACGACAACGACCCAAAGCATACATCCAAATCAACAAAAGAATGGCTTCACTAGAAGCCAAGTCAAGATGTGCCATGCTGATAGACTCATCCCCAAAAACACTGAGTGCTGTAATAAAATCAAAAGGAACGTAACCTACCCAAAGCATTCATTTCGGCGGGAACTTCCCACTATGAAAGAAAGTCTTAGGCTGAATAGGATAGTGTGCCTGTGGTGTTGGTGTGGCTTGGATAAGGGTAGGGGATAGCCTAATAAGCGGAAGCACGTCATACTAATTCACAATTGTAAGAAAAAGACGTAACTGAGAGATCTCGCAATTGCAGGATAAAAAGTTGCTCACCACATATTAGGAGAACTAGACCTAGGTGCTAACCGTGATCAGTGGGTGTGGCCAGGACACAGACATGTCACAGATCAAGGGGCTCAGTCCAGGGCTGGAGCATGGCATGAAGAAAACCATGAAGTTAACATGAGCACTATGGGTTTATATATGAATTTATAACTGGTGGTGTATCTATACACTTTCTCTCAGGGTGTTATATTCCAGTACATATCTGTCAGCTAAAGTAGTGTATGCCCTTCTGCTAATAATATGCTGTATTTTGTGTCTTATTTGTCTGTTTCAGCAAGTTCAGGAATTGCAGGGTTGTCTTTTTTGTGAACTGAATAAATTAACCACTCTCTTCCTCTCTGTCTCTGCAGTCCGTCTCAGCCGCTATTGGACAGGTCTCTCCCTGACTTCAACACCTTCAGCTCAGTGGAGGACTGGCTGTCTGCTATTAAGATGTCTCAGTATAGAGACAATTTTCTCAACTCTGGCTTCACTTCCCTGCAACTTGTCGCCCAGATTACTTCAGAGTGAGTCTATAGATTGTTATAATCATGACACATCACTGATAAAACCTTTCAGGGCAATCCAGTATTCAGTCAAGGTGACTGGACTTATATCCTGAAAAGCTTATATCCTCACACTGAATCATGTCAGAAATGCTTCTCAGCAAGTTCAGAAATGTAGGTTAGTAAAAAACAGTTTAGGAAAGACATTGACATTTGTGTTATTTCTGGCAGTATGATTCTGTTGATTCTGGTCTCAACTATTTTATTTTCTCACCCAACAAAATTGATTATTTATTAGCCATATACATTAACATGTATTAGAATTTACATTGCAGTAACATTGCATAAGTGTCTAGTCAAAACTCATTCCATTTAACACAAAAACGCAGCTCTACGGTGCATAAAATATGACTAGTATATATATATGTATACAGTATATATAAGCTGTGTGTGTCTATTTACTATAATATATAAATTACTGACTATGACAATTATATGCTTATAGTTATGATGTAATTATGTTATTTAAATTGAACTATAAAATACCACTAGATATAACATAAAATATAATTCATAGCACAGAGCTGTTGAATTCTCAATTGTCATTGGTCAAAATGTTTCCATTAATTTTCTATAACAGCATGGCTTTTTCCACTATGTTATCATTTAAATAGTAACAACTCCTTCACTGCGACTTATAATAGCAGACACTCCGTAATCTAAGCTTTTAAAACAATCAAAAGTAAGGCTGTTCGTTTAAGTTTTCCACAACAGGACAGTCTTCAGGACAGAGGACTTTGCACGCTCTCTGTAAATGGGCAAGCTGCATTCTCTCTGTCTTATTAACTTCAAGAGAAAGTGAGGGAACAACTGTTTATAGCTTCTATAATGTAAGGAAACTAAGTTGTTTAGTGGATGTTACAACATTGTGTAAAGTTACAACATTAAATGTAACTATAAAAGGATAAAAACACATGATATCTTTCTTAATAGTTGTAATCACTGGCAAATTCATGTGGAAACAAAACATTTCATGACAGAATTTTATTGAAAAATCATCAACTTCTCTACTGTTGATTGTTTTCCTATAACAGCATGACAGAACATAATTAATTCCATTTATTCCTTACATTAAATATACAACAGTGCCTAGTGCAAGTGTAAAAAAAAAAAAAAAGACAGTTATATAAGCAGTACAGTGCAGAGATGCTACTGGCAAGTTGACATTGCGTGAGGTTGAATAATAAGAGGAACTGCTGAAGGAAAGAAACAGTTCTTAACATGTGTGCTGATTTATTAAATTATTATTTTTTCATTGACCTGAATCACCTTCCTAGCGGGCCGTTTTTGGAATAGACTGCTTGCGGGGTGGGAGGTGTCAATAATGATTTCATTCCACAAATTACACATTTTAATCTGAGGGTGTAAGTGTTCAAGATGTAAACAGATAATAGTCATTCGTAGATAGAATATTACCTGTGATGGCCATGTTGCAAATATCTTCCCCTCTTCCAGCATTGAAAACTTTAAATGACATTTCCCTATGACTGAAATAATTAAAAACAATCATTAAACCTGCTCTTAACCCTAAACCAACTATTCAGATTCAACTCATCAAATGTGAGAGCTTGTCCAAGGAGAAGCAAAGAACTCGGTGTAATCATATATTCCTGACATGAATAAAGTATTTCTACTCATATTCAGCAATTCTAGGGAGGCAATTTTTCTTCAGTCTCTTGACACACTTTTGAAGATCAGAAGCTGTGATGAGCAGACTGCTTTTGTTAGAAATGAATTAGTGAACCTAGGCTTAATGACTTACAGGAGTGCATGTACACGCACACACAGCTTTCATAGTCAAGAGTGTGTGGGCGTTCTTTTTTTTTTTTTTTTTTTTTAAATCCTTATCTCTCTATTTGTCCCTATATCTTTAAAACTCTATCCCGCCCCACCCCCTGTACTTCTACATCTTTAAAAGTGAACCTGTTGTCTTATCTTTCTCTTTGTGTTGGTTTTGGCTGTCTGAGTCCCTCCCTATACCTTTAGAATTCTTCTCATTCGATTCTTCTTTATATTCCATCTCTCCGTCTCTCCCTTTATACCCCTTTTTCTATGTGTTCCTCTGTGGCTTGATCATTCTCTTTCTGTAAGCCCTCATTTACAAGATCTCAAATAGGAGACATAAATAGTTGATGTATTGCAGGTCATTTACAAAGAATAATAGCATGCTTCAGGAGAAAACAATATGCAAGTTAATATTATTGGTTTGTGCTATTAGTTCTTGATGGCCATTACGAGTTCAGCTCTCTGGAAGAGTCACACTGAAACTTGCCACCTGTTTATTTGCGCACTTAAAGGCAGTAAACCATGTTTGTAAAAAATGCAATAAATAAGAAAATAAAAGCGTGTATGTTCTTTCTGCCTCTACGTAAATGCTGTTGGCATCAGATGAAGGAATGAATGTTGTTATAAATTAATATTTACCTTTAATATTGTCATCATTTTATTATTATTTTAATGATTTTGATAAATCTTGTCATTATTAAAACCCTGTGAATGATATAATTTTATTTTCAACTACCAGAAACAGGCCTCTGCCATTTTAATACCTTCCCGTTGGTCATACTAATTTGGACATGCAACCGCTTTTCTTTAAATGACATTTAGGCTCAGTAAATCACATCGTGGGTATAAAACCTGTATTTGTGTATTTATATTTTTGTGAGTATTATCACGTTTGCACGTTTCTTTACACTCTTTACACCTTTTCTTTGCCCTCTCCTGTTGGTTGTAATTGCTTATTTAATGCGTCTCTCCATGTTCATATGTAACCCAGTCCCAGGCCTGATATAGTTAAGCTCTCTTTGCTCTTAATACACCAACATGAATATGCAAAAGCTGTTAGAATGTGAAAAGATTAGCTCCGGGTGGGCATTTGGAGTGGCACCTTGTTGAGAAGTGCAGCAGCTATGGTTTAAATAACATCTATTTAAGTGGGTTTATTTCACTGAATAAAGGACTATTCAGAGCATAGAATGTATAGGGAGCAGCTTCAAAGTGACCCTTTGAAACTGTTTTAAAGTAGTTCTAGTGAGAATGATTTTTGTTCATCAGAACAAGCTGTCCAGTTTTGAGGGCTGATAGGAGTGGAGCATGATGTGGCTTTCTGCTTTTGTAGTCCATCAGCTTCAAGGTTTGATTTGTACATTCTGAGATGCTTTTCTGCTCACCATGGTGGTACAGAGTGGCTATTTGAGTTACTGTAGCCTTCCTGTTAGCTTGAATCAGTGTGGCCATTCTCCTCTGACATTTCTCATCAATAAGGCATTTCCATCTACAGAACTACAGCTGACTGGATGTTTTTTTTTTGTTTTTGTTTTTTTTTTCACGCCATTCTATGTAAACTCTAGAGACTCTTCATCTGGCACCAACAATCAGCAAGATCACATGTTTTCCCCATTTTGATGTTTGACATGAACATCAATTGAAGCTCTTGACTTTTATCTACATCATTTTATGCATTGATCTGCTGCCACATGATTGGTTGATTGCATGAATGAGCAAGTGTACAGGTGTTCCTAATAAATCATATAATATAATACACCAGAAAAGTAAGAATATCATTACCGTATATTCAGTATAATGTTGATGCGATTGTAATAATATGAATAGCCAGACACAAAACAGACCCTTTCCATCTTTAACCGGCTTTGACATATATGTTTATCATTGTCTCTCATTTCTTTCTGACAGAGACTTGCTGAGGATAGGCGTGACTCTGGCCGGCCACCAGAAGAAGATCCTGAGCAATGTGCAGACCATGCAGATGAGCCAGTGCCAGTCTCCCACAGCACTGGCATGACTACAGCAGGCGCCAGTCGACGGGCCAGGCATCCTGCTCAGCGTGCAGGAGCGGGTGAGCACTGGCACGTCGGAGCGCGCCAGGGTTGAGACGGTCATTCTGATCTGATAAAAAGACGCGCATGTGCTGAAACACACTCCAGATCAGTGTGTCTGTAAAGAGTAAACAAAACAGGAATCCCTGTCTGTCTGTCCATCTATCTGTCTCTGGCTGTACATACAGGATATCCATCTGGCCATTAATAAAGCAAAAACGGTCAATCCATTTCTAATACCAAGGACATATCTACTATTTTTTCTTCACTTTCAGTTTGCTCATGGTTCATCATGCTGATTCTTTTCTTTTTCTTAACTATTTTTAAACTGTGAGCGCAACTGAGGATCTACTACCAAGAAAAAAAAAACACCTCCTGATGCACTTCTTTTTTTGGTTGCTGTTATATATTTATTTTCTTTTCTATTGAAACGAAATACAGCTATACCTCGTAGTCCTCTGCTTCCCAGCATCACTACCTGACAGCCGGCTTTGCCAAAGGACGTCTTGAACGGCCTGCGTGTATATCTTTAAATAAATATGAATATATCTCTGGAGTAAACCTTCATATTGAAGGTGCTTTGTAAAAGATACATATGTGCATACTTTTCTCCTGCTTGGGTTTTGGGCACAGTGTGCATTGCGTGGATAATACTGGACTC
This sequence comes from Pangasianodon hypophthalmus, assembly GCF_027358585.1. Taxonomy (NCBI): domain Eukaryota; kingdom Metazoa; phylum Chordata; class Actinopteri; order Siluriformes; family Pangasiidae; genus Pangasianodon; species Pangasianodon hypophthalmus. The sequence goes on along the minus strand of NC_069730.1, from coordinate 12,277,885 downwards.
ATGGTAGACTCCAAAGAAAAGGAATTTAATGTAGTCAAGCTGGGGAAATGAAATGAAGCCCAAAAGGACAATCTTCAAAGATTTGTGGCTGTCGCGGAGCAAAACACTGTAGAAATGTGATTTAATTGTGTATAAACAACTCGTAGGGTAAAGCAAATGAAACCTTCAGGCTACCAAACTGGACGATGTATATTGTAGAAGTTTCCATGCTGATGAACACTTAACTGTACAGTTTTTCTCCTTCTTCTTCTTCTTCTTCTTCTTCTTCTGTTCATGTTCTTTTTCTTCCTTTCTTTATGATCCTCTCTGGGTTTCTCTTGTTCGTTTGTGTTGGAGTGTATGGTGGAGCTGTCTAAGGACAGCTCTGTGTGTGTGTGTGTGTGTGTGTTTGCTACCTAAACTCTCTGGTACGTCCATGTTAGTGTTATTGCACTGTTAAATATGCTGTACTGCTGTTCGTCTTCAAAACAGGGTCTTCAAAATTCGCTAATCAAGTGTTTACATGTTCAATGAACTGATGAGCATATAGTCAGCTAGTGCTAGGATGATCAGCATGAGTCTCTCTCTCTCACACACACATATACACACACAAACACACGTTTAATGTGTGGGGCATGAAGCACCATATGTGTTCTGATAACATTGTTGAACCTAGTGCACAAGGTCCCTGACATCAGTCTGGTGCAAAGAGTGACTGGTCATCTGTGGCTAGGCTGTACATCTGCACGAACCTTTGCTAACAGATGCCTGGTGCCCTATCAATGAACACATTCTCCTGAAGTGATAATTGAGATCACACACACACACACACACACACATACACACAGGCTTTGGGCTATGTCCTGCTCTCGCTTCTTTGGTTGCCACGGTGAAAGTAGCACGACCTTGCATACTCTTAATGGGGATGGGGAAGATGGGATGGGGATGCTGGCCTGAGATGAAGAAGGAAGCATTATTCTAGTTTAGAAGTTAATGAGCAAAAGATTCAGGGTGAGAGTATGTTTGCTGAAAGCAAATGGTCTCTCTCTCTGTCTCTCTCTCTTCCTCCCTCTGACTCTGCCCTTATTTTAGGCCTTGCTCCATTCTCTTCTCCTGTGAACAATATTAGCAGTGGTTAGGGTTATGAAAACACAGAGAGGGCTTTCACAGACCAGTGTGTTAGCAATCAATGGATGTGTATTTAGAGACCACCTTTTCTTCTTCTTCTTCCTCTTTCAGTTCTAGTGCTGAAAAACAGGGCAGGAATGCCATTGTTGTACTTCTGATGGTCAGGGACTTGTAATAGGCTGCTATGGGAAAGTGAGAGAAAGATGGCTGGATGGATGGATGGATGGACGCATGGATGGATGGATGGACGGTTGGATGGACCGATAGATGGATGGACGGATGGACAGACAGATGGATGAATGGACAAATTGGCAAAGGTTTCCAGGGAAGAACTCAAGTGACCTGGGCAGAGCCCTGACCTCAACCCCACTGAACACCTTTGGGATAAATTAGAAGGCTGACTACACCCCACGCCTTCTTGCCTGACCTCAGCACCCAACCTCACTAATGCTTTTGAGATGAATGGGCCATTCTTCAGAGCCACACACTAAAATCTATTGGAAGCCTTCCCAGAAGAGTGGATTATAACTCTTTCCCAGAAGAGTGGAAGTTATTATAACAACAAAATGGGAACTAAATCTGGAATGGGATGTTCAAAAAACGCACATGGGTGTGATGGTCAGGTGTCTACAAACATTTTACTATATAGTGTAGGGTGAATGGATGGACAAATTGATGGATGGACAAATTGATGGATGGACAAATGGATGGATGGATGGATAGATGGATAGATGGATGTATGGATAGATGGATGGATAGATGGATGTATGGATAGATGGATGGATGGGTGGGTGGATGGGTGGATGAGTGAAAGGAAGAAAGAATGTATAGATGGGCAAATGGGTAAATTTACCATTTTTTTTTAAAGTCTAGATTACTCGCTGGCTGGCTGGCTAGCTGGATGGATGGATAGATGAACACATTGATGGTTGGATAGATGAATGGATGGATGGGTGAAAGGAAGAAAGGATGGTTGGTAGATTGGGTAGATGGATGGACGACTTGGATGGATGGCTGGCTGGATGGATGTGTTGATGGATGGTTGGGTGTTTAGATGGAAGGATGAACAAATGGTTGTATAGATGGTCCGTCGTTGGATGGATGCAGTAGACGAGTGGATCGATGTACCAATAAAGAAAGGGTTCAATAAAAACACAAGCTAGTCTGATATGTTCTTAATTATGTCGCATACAATACATTACCTACATCAAATGTTGAATATTTGATTGAGTCTATAAAAGATTTTTTACAATATAAACCTTCATATAAATCATGAAGGAGCCACAAACAATTTAAACCAGGTCACTGTATCTTGTGGTAATCTGCAAAGCAATCACTGGTGTTCTGATATTAGTATTAACTGTGTAATACAATAATAATGATCAGATGTGTAAATGTAAAGGGGCATTCTGGCATAAAACTGGTGTTTAACATATTTGTTCCTATTATTTAATACTCTAATTTTCTAGATAGCAAGAATAGCAGAGTAGTACATCAGTGGGTTTTCTATTGCTGCCACATTGTATTTATTGCTATTATTGTTCTTTCTCTACACTACCTAGCATGCATTACTGAAATGCATTATATAGTTTATGGAAACTCTAGCAGAATGTAGCACAAAAGGCAAGATTCATTTGAAGATTTCATTTCTAGTAAATATGTATGGAGTGGCGAAAGCTAAACACTATAAGAGAGATGATTTTAATTTTTGCCAGAATGTCCCTTTAGCTCTTTCTCTACAATCCATGGACATGAAAGTGTGTGTTTCCCTGTTCTTTTCATATCTTGCTCCAATCCGTTTCTCCTTATTCTACCAAAGAAAAAAAAACACACACACACAAAGAAAAAAGCTGGCAATGCTGAGTTTCACCTCGAGGAGATTTAGCCTCATGTCCTGACAATGGATTCATGTCCAAGACAATGTGGATGTGTGTTACACTGGGATTTGCTGCTTTTATTCTAATTTTATCACTCTTTGCTTGGAGTGTAGACATACAAACACTCACTTCTGTGCAATTTTGGCAGAATTATACCAGTGCTTCTTTTTTAGCATGCCAACAGCAGAGCAAGGCATGTCACGTCTGGATGTTTCCCTGCACGGCTCACACATGCGGGCAAATGCGGGAGAATAGATTTAGTGTCTGGCTGTAAGGCTATGTGTGTGTAGGTGTATGTGTGCATGGGATTAAAACGACTGTCTGGAACCCAGACAGTGTCCTTGTACACATATACTGTAAGGGAGAGAGTGAAAGAGACACACACACACACAGTGTGTGAGAGAAAGAGACATAGAGAGAGAGAGAGAGAGAGAGAGAGAGAGGATGGACACTAGAAGCATGGCATGGACACTCGTTCCCACGTTTATGTATATATAGATTTAAAGGAAATGCCCTTCATTTCCTGCTTTGTGTCTCTGTATAGTTAAAACCTGTTTATTGTGATGAGTATGTCAGAGTTTGTAACTGTAACTTTCTGAGAAATATTGTACTAAAAACACACTCAATAAAGATCTTGGTAGTCCAGAACTCACACAATGTGAATATGTGTTACGTTCAATGTTTCTAGAGAAAAGGAACCATGTTTCTTTTTCTCGTTGTATATTTAATTTGAGAGGCAAGAGGTGACTGAGCTTTGAGAATGAAACCAATTTGTCATTGTGTCAAATGAAAAAAGTGTTGTGTGGGAAAGCGGGTATCCTAGCAGTGGGAAAATGTATGTGTTGATACTGCATTGCAGAATCCGTCAGAAAGAGAGTGAAAGAGAGAGAAATTAGCTTTGTCAAATACCATACACTGAATAGAGCTGGGTGATAATTGGAATTTTCCCTGACATCAGAATTTTATTTGTTTTATCAACCTTATTTCGGAAAATGCAATATTGGTTGGTAGTTTCATTGCAGCTCGTTGCAACTCTTTATTATACATTCAAATTACTTCAGACTGAGTTTGGCTGCTTTGGAGCCTGTCATTAAAATGCTGCCGAGGGTAAAATAGCTATATTGGGACGGAAATGGTGGCTCAGTGATTTTGGGCAACTGGTCAGAAGGTTGTGATGTCAAATCCCAGCACCACCAAACTGTCATGATTGGGTCTCTGAGCAAGAACCTTAAACCACCAGCTGCTCTTTGAATCCTGCTTCAGTTGTAAGGCACTTTGAATGAGTAAATATAAATCTTAATATTATTGCTCTCTCTTTGTGATTCTGAAAATGTACCCACTGAATGTTTGCATATATGGTTTGACTTTTGCCTTCTTTTCTTACGTTCTTTTTTCCTCCCATTTTGGTCATTGCCAATTAGCTAGACTTCCCCTACTGTGTGACAGCTACCACCCAGGAAAGGTAAGGGCTAACAGATGTTTTCTCATCTGCGGGTGCAGTTGTGCCAGTGTAACAGATCAGACTCAGACAGAGAGCGAGGATCCACGTTCAGAAGAGGTTTATTGCAGATCAAGGCATTGTCATCTCAGTCCAATTTCAAAATGTCAAAAGACAATTTGGAAGAAGTTCTCAAGGCCAAAGAATAAATGAGTAGACAAAATAAGGGTTCAAACAGTCAAGACAGGCAGCAATAAAAATGGCTCCGAACATTCTCAGTGCAGTATAAGACTTCGCAAAGAGTTCATAAAAACCGTGTGCTTATACAGTGCAAAAAAACAGGAAGTAACCAGGAAGTTGATTTCAGAGCTTGCGCCTAAACAGTACAATGCAAGTTCTATCATGGCCTAGTTTGAACCACCAAGTTATAAGTTTAAGGTATAACTTAAAACTTACACCTACCTACTAGTAGGTAGAATACTCATCTGCTTTGCTCCCACAATCCTATGGACATGATTTTCAGGTGTCTCAGTAGAAAATGAATGCAAGCTGGTCCAAAAACATTGTAGTTTCCCATCTCTGTCTGTCTATCTGTAAATCTATCCTAGAAGTAGAAACATTTGTGATGGTTATATGTAGCAATCAGTGGAAATAGAATGTGTCTTACTCAATGTAGTCAATCTACTTAGAAATTAAAGCATTTAGTTTTACTGCTAACAGAACCATCTCCTGCTGTTTTAATCCATTTGCAAATATTTATTTTATTTTAGTTTAATGAGTAAGCACCTCCAGGATAAAAACAGTTAAAAAAGTGATTTTGTAGACTTTTTTTTTACTTACATAGTGATAGTCTATTATAACGTTTGCATTTCCTTTCCATATCACCCAGCTGTACTACCATATGCCAGAACAGTAAAGCACTGTAGTATGATTGCAGACATATTCCATTCACATACACACATTTGCATAACACAGTGCTGACACTAAAACTGGGAGCTTTTCTGTTTCAGCATAACTGATACACTTATAATGAATACTCATAATCTCAGTGCACTTTCTCAGATTACTATGCAGAAAAGAAAAGCTTTATCTCAACAATCACATTCTTCGTTTCCTTAAAAGCATCACACTCTTGTCATTTAGATGGGTTTTTTTATAAAATCCTTTATTGCGGCAGAACTTTTTTTTTTTTTTTTGTAAATGAGTTTTGGAAATGGTACAAAGCAGCACGTTGTCACTGAAGAATGAGCCTTGTCATTGAATACAGGGTGCTTTTAAAGTGCTTTATGAAGTAATAAAAGTACAGCATGATCTTAAATCAGGAGATTCTGCTTCACTGAAAAACTAAAGAGCCTTTTATATTCTGTCTTTATGTATATGGAGTACTGTATATAGCTGTTCCACCAACATTATCTCTGGGCGCTTTCACATCTATTAGTCCATTTGTGGAGTTAGAAACAGTGAAATTAATACCTGGTTTTTGTCCTGTTTGGTCTGGTTTAGTTTCACACTGCATGTGATTAAAAGAAATGAATGAAACACAGCAACAGAAAAAGAAAACAAACCTTTAAAAGATGTGCATTGAAATCAAAAATCGCCTGCACACAGAGAACACAGCGCCAGCACTAAATAAATGATTATATAAGTATATAAATATCTACTTTCAAATATTTTTCTACGTGGTCAGGTTTCATTTTCTCTTTTCACAGAGCTACAGCTTCATTATTTGAATTAGTTTGCACTTTATAACAGCTCACATTTACAAAAAGCTGTCTGCAGGCCCCAAATACATGATCATTGATTCACTTCCTGTATTTTGGCTGATTCAAGGTCATATAACTTTCTCACTGTAATCAGTTCACGCTAGACTTCACTTGAAACTAGACACACCAAGAGATTTTGCTCAGATGGTTTATTTTTGGTTCGTACGACTGCTATGTTTCTCAAATACCTAAATGAACCACACTGAGGTAGAAAACACTCCAGGGTTCGATTCAAACAGACTAAAATCTGCATACGCATATGAAAGAATCATTATGTGAGGAAACAAAGTATCTTAAAACTTCTCCTTCACACTCCCACTGCTCAGTGCACTCATTGTGGACAAGCTTAACTTTCTTTCTTCTCCCACTGTTTCCTCTTTAATTCTATTATCCGGAACCATGGCCGTTTTTATGCATCGTGACAGGTCATTTTTCACGCCAGCATTGCTAATGGGAGAAATCAATGCCAGGTCACGAAAATGCCATAATCTTACCCCCACCATTGCACTAATTGTCAATTATGCATGTTTAATGGCTATTTATTGGGGTAATTCAGCACATGGCTGGCGCTGCAAAACTCTTTGCTTTAATTGATGTGTTATCTTAAGGGATATAATTAAAGTGAACAGAGTACATGCACAGGGCTCAGGAAGGAAATGTATAAAACGCTTCAAGAACAGTTCTAATGGATAAATGTCCTTAAAGCATGAGTGCATCTTGCCATGTTTGAAATGCTTTTCATTTTTCCTGGATTTATGTGTGAAAAATTGGACTCTTTATATGGCAGAAAAATACCTGAAGTTGTAAATGGTGCGAGGCGATCATTCTCTCTCTCTCTCTCTCTCTCTCTCTCTTTTCCATCTCTCTACTCTGTCTGCTCTCTTTATAAATATTCACCAAGCAATCACCTGCTGAAGAAGATTGCTTCTCAGCATGCCGCCTCCAGAGAGGGAGTGAGGTGGGAAAAGGAAGAGAGAGAGAGGGAGCTAGACAGAATGAGAGCAGGAAGAGAGAGAAAGAGAAAAACAAGAGAAAGAACGCAGCAGACAATCTATCCCCTGCCATACAGCCAAAACAGAACGATGCATAAACTGCAGAAATGCAGACAGTTGGAGATGGATAGAGAGAAAATAGAGAGAGAAATTGACTTGCCCAGTGTTGGATTATTTAGAAATTCAGTAGATCTGTCCAAGCACATAAGTCATCATCCATTCAGTACTCTCCAGCTAAATGTGCTGCTCTGCTCAATATCTCTGCAGTTGATTCAGAACAAGCAAGGTAGAACCTCTCATTAGAACCTGCTGTCACCTCTGTTTTGTTCCTTCCAAGAGTCTGGAGCCAGCAAGAAAGAAAGAATAAGTTTTGTCAGGTAAAAATGATCTCCAGTTGCATACTACTGCACCAAATGGTATGTCAAAATAGTATGTCTCCTATGAATGGCGTGCCTGTAATGGTGCCATTTAGGGTGGTAGGCTGCAGTTTGGATGCATCCAAACAAACTACTATTCTCATGCCACTGTGAAGCTGTGAAATGCTTTACTCAGCCATTTTGTTGCAAAAGTGACTTTTACTTCCTTTGCTCGGTTCAGTTTTACTTCAACAGCTCTGCCAATAGCCAGTCATTGAGCACCCTCTCCTACTGACTTCCAAAATCAATTCAACACACTTATTCAGTGGTTGATAGGGACTGAGAAGGGCCGTCTGATGACACTGTCAAATGGCCACTATACAGTAGGACACTGTATAGTCCAACACTGTACGATATTCAACAGCCAACAGACAAAGGAGTCATTCTACAGTTAAGGATATATTCGATGTCAACCAAAAGGTATGTGTAAATTGGTATGTAGTATTTTTTATTAGTAAATCAATCAAAAATATTATATGACATTATGATACTATGATACTATATTCACTGGCCAAGGTTATTTTTCTTTGTTTGTTTGTTTTTTAGACTTTGATGAAGTGCTATAGTTCAAACTCAGCTTTAAAAAATGTTTGACTTTATTCAAAAAAGGTTTGTAATGGTTTATTTAATACCAGGTTTAAAAAAACATGATTTCTTTTTTGTAGGAACAAGATTTGAGCAAGCCTAATTAATATTTAACTATAAAATCTGAATTACTGTATGGACTAATTTTTAAGACCTTTAATATACCACACTTGAAGGAGCATTCATATCTCATATCCGTAGACTGTCAAAGTGACATAGTTGACATGAGTACTAACATAGTTGACTAGACATATTATTAACATTATTAGCATTATCATCTGCATGCTGTATATTTTAAAACATTTCAAACAGGGAATAATTGTGAACAGAGGAAAAAAATCATTAATAAACAACAATAAACAAATAATCTCTCTGGAGTAAGTAAGGTTTGTGCCATTCGCTCTCTTTCTCTGCTGTGTTATTCTTTCATCCACTGCACACTTTTTCTTTACTACATCTTACTCAAAGGTTTTACTCTATTTACTTATCCTTGTTTTCTTCTTTCAGGCCAAGCCTCCTGCTGTTTCATTCAATGTATGTTCCTTTACTATATAGCGTCTATTTCATAACAATGTAATAATTCATCTGCGACATAGACTGTCATTTATTCATCAGTTAGAAGCAAGAAACTTAAGAGTGTGTCAAACAGTGTTGTCATATTACTATAATGAATATATTATTATTATTATTATTAGTAGTAGTAGTAGTAGTAGTAGTAATAATGGTGGTAGTAAAACATATACTGCTCCATGTATATCCATATTAACTTTCAACTGTTACCCAACCTTTTATCTATTTCAGCCCCCGATTTCTAAGGATCTCCTTGCATGCATCACCTGACTGCCTTTTCTTATCAGGCTACTATAAAAAATAAAAAACTATAAAAAAAACTATAATGTCATATGAAACTAGGAAATCATGAAAATTTACATGACCTAGTTAATGAATCTAGTCTTTAACTGTGCAATATTATATATAACATTAAAAAAGAAGACTCACTAAAATGTGTTCAAAATGTCTGCTACTAAAGGAAATTGATTTTGGTCACATGGTTTTGGGACATACCATTGCTTATGTGTTCAGGGTTCCATTTAGTAACATATGAAGCCCTGTTTGCATGTACTTATAATTTGAAATAAATTCAAGTAGAATAATGCAGCAAAGCTTGCTTTTTAATGTTTATTTTACAATCCCAAACAATCATACTTCCCTAGAAAAAAATAAATAAAAAATGAAGCAGTAATAATGTTTCTTTTATGGTGTTTTTTTCTCAAATACTAGGGTCAGAAATTTCTCCTTCAATGCACAGCACTGTTCAGAGTGTGGCAAATGCTGGCTCTTGTCATTCATTCTTCATGTGTCTTTTTATTGGTTGTGATCCTGTCTCTGTCCCTGTCCTGTCATTGGTCTGTTACCCATTGTGTTCACCTGTTTGCTGTTATCCCTTAATTAGTTTGTCTATGTACCTTGCTGTTTCTGTGTTTTGTTGAAGTCTTACCGTGCATTTAGCATTGTTAACTCTAAGCCTTGTTTTTTAAGTTTCTGTCTTCCATATTTCCTGGTTTTGACCCTCACCTGTTTTCTTCATTTTTGATTATGAATATTCTTGTTTGATGCTACCTACCTGGTCTTTCACCCTCACTATGCATGCAAAAATTTAATACAAATTTCGAATAAAATGCATTACAGGAATACGTTTCCCATTGTCCGTGTAAGTGTTAAAATGCCAAAAACCTTGTTCACATGAGACTGCAGCCCATGGAGGAATTGATCAAATTTAAGTATGATACATATAATTACCAAAGCAATCTTCTGTGAGGTAGAAATAATTGTTTCAGGGGAGATGTAGGCACCTGCAGAGCCGCTGTGTAATTTAGAGCAGAGATGGAGAAAGACTGAGTGGTAAAGAGAAACAGATTGGGTGAGAGAGTGAGAGCGCATGCCAGTCTGCCCCTTTGGTCACGGTGTTATTGTTTTCTCCAGGGGAATATAGCAGCAGTTGGCACGGTGAGGCCTGTCATTTGTCATTGAGAAAGTAAGTGATTAGAGAGCGACAGAGGAAGGGCAACGGCTTTCTGATCCGACAGTCAGCACACGCAAACTGCAACTGATTAAAATACACTATATGGCCAAAGGTTTGTGGAAACCTGACCACCTAACACTCATGTGTTTTTTGAACATCCCATTCCAGATTTAGTCCCTTTTTTGCTGTTATAATAACCTCCACTCTTCTGGGGAGGCTGTTCAGGATTTTGGAGCGTGGCCATGGGGATTTACCATAGCCACTCTCCAAACCACAAGAGCACTAGTGAGGTCAGGCATTGATGTCAAGCGAGGAGATCTGGGGCACAGCTGGCATTCCAGTTCATCCCAAAGGTGTTCAGTGTGGTTGAGGTAAGGGCTTTGTGCAGGCCACTCGGGTTCTTCCACACCAACCTTGGCAAGCTATGTCTTCGTGGACATCACTCTGGACCTCACTTTGTGCACAGGGGACATTTTCATGCTGGAATATGCAAACTAAGGTTTGGGCTCCTTAGTTGCAGTGAAGGGAAATTGTAATGCTAACGCATACAAAGACTTTCTAGACAATTATGTTCCAACTTTGTGGCAACAGTTGGGGAAGAACCACATATGGGTGTGATGGTCAGGTGTCCACAAACTTTTGGCCATATAGTGTATATGCCTCAATTCAATTCAATTGACCTAAGTAGGCCTATCACTAAATATACGTAGTATGCCATAGTACATGCTCTTAAGTACGCCTTCAAGTATATAGTTGAGATTAGTATATAGACCATACTTTAAGTGGGTTAAATACTAGCTATTTTAAGGGATTGGCATTAGAAATAAAAAAAGTTTCATTTTTATTTCATTTATTATGCAGATCATTAACTATTGCAATTTTAATATGGCAACAGAATGGTGGATAATGGACATATATAAACCTGTATAAATATTCATGAAAGCTTCAGCCATCATAAAGGCTGCTTTCATCAATTTTTCAGCTGAATTAAATTCATCATAACAACTGACCTTGTAGCTCAGTGTACCTCTGCGATGTCAGTCACATCATGATGATGTAATTAGAAATTTGAATGAAAGTGAGCACTTCTATGTCTTCTACGCCTTTTTTGCTTCTCAAACCAGGACATATATTACTTTATTAGGAATCAGGAACACCTGTACACCTGCACATTCATGCAGTTTCTAATCAGCCAATCATGTGACAGCAGTGCAATATATAAAATCATGCAGATACAGGTCAAGAGCTTGAGTTAATGTTCACATCAAACATCAGAATGAAGAAAAAGTGTGATCTCTGTGACTTTAACCGTGGTATGGATGTTGGTGCCAGGTGGGCTGGTTTGAGTATCTCAGAAACTGCTGATCTCCTGGGATTTTCACACACAACAGTCTCTAGAGTTTACACAGAACAGTGTGAAAAACAAAAAAACATCCTGTGTGTGGAGGGGCTGCAGGCTGAAGCACCATGTTGATGAGAGAGACTGGTTTGAGCTGACAGGAAGTCTACAGTATAGTAACTCAAATAAAACTGTAGTAAGCAGAAAAGCATCAGAACACAACAAATCAAACGTTGAGGTGGATGGGCTCCAACAGCACCACATCAGGTTCCACTCCTTTCAGTCAAGAACAGTTTTGTGCATGCTGAGATGCTTTTCTGCTCACCATGGTTATAAAGAGTAATTATTTGAGTTACTATACCCTTCCTGGCAGCTTGAACCAAATCTGGCCATTTTTCTCTGACCTCTCTTATCAACGAGGTGTTTCCACCCACAGAACTGTCAGAAACTTACTCTGCTGTGAAACTCAGAAACTTACTTTACTGAGAACTATGAAACTTACAGCCTGGAAGCTATAAGGGTGTGAGTTTGGTCGGGGTTTTTTTTATGTTTGGGAGTTATGTTCGATTTAGTATGTTCTTTTCTCTTCTTTTATTCAAAAGGTAAGTTATAGTTCATTCTTTTTTATAGCTGTTTTGCCTGTTACTAACCCTGAAGGAAAAAATGTATTGGTTAATATTATTTCTGCTTGAGTCCTGTTTGGATCTGGTGGTTGGGACATCACTGATATTTGCGGCCTACATAGATCGTAGATACATAGATACATAGATTTGACATATCAGTGTATCTATGTATACATAAAAAAAATACAGACAAAAAAATTATACTCTACCAACCTTGAAGTTGCTTGCAGAACAAATATTTGTCCAGCCAAAATTTAATAGTGCATTTTTTTTATATTTTGGTGTAGTGTTGTGTATCAATGCTCCACTGTGAACAATTAAAATGTTTTTGTATTTATTGTCATTTTAACAGACAGCCCTTGCTAGGTGGAGCAGTTTAGCAACATCTAACAATGTCAGATGGAAAAGGTCAATCACGATGAACAACACAGAGTCTAGAGTTTTCTGTTAGGATTGGGAGGGCACCCTACCTCTCTTCCCCCTGCTGTTTCTAATCCCCTGACTGAGTGCACACAGAATCGGGCCCCGCTTTTGATTCTTACTGTGAAAAAAGAAAAAAAAATCAATGGAATATTTTCCCACGAAAGTTCTGAAAGCACAAGTCCACCGTACTCTCAGCTAATTAGTTCCTATAAAGGGCTATGTTTGCTCTGAAGAGAAGGAGGAATAAGAGGACAAGGAAGAGGGGGAAGGAGAGGAAGAACACTAGCTTACATCAGGAAATTAGAATGTGTAATTAGAGCTGTATATGTGGCCTTATATAACAACCATATATATCTAACAATGTTTAAGGTTTTATGTTTTCCATCGACTATCTGGTGGGATTTGAATAATTAGACTATTCCGTCCCTACATAGAGACTGAAACACAAAACACAGTAAACACATGTATAGTAGCGTCCAAAAGTCTGAGACCACCAGTGAAAATGCTTCTATTTTGTATTCTTATCTAATTTAAATACAATGATTTTCATTACAAATTATATTATGGACAACAACTTGAGTGAAATGTAGAATCTTTGAAATATTTACATGAATTTCAGAGTGTCTTAGTATTTGGTATGTCCCCTTTTTTGCTTTAATGACAGCATACATGGACTCCACAAGTTTGTGCAAAACCTTATGATCCATTTTAGATCAAATCCATCAGAATGTCATCTGAACACATCCTTCAGTAGAAGAGATTAGGCATGAGGAAAATCTGACCTTTTGTACAACGCAATTAACATGGTCAATATCACAAACATGTTTACATTTAAATAGGATCCTAGTAATAGTGAAGAATCTTGAATATTAAATATTCTAACTATTGAACATTTACTTTCTTTGTTTTAAATATTTCAAAATTCTAAAACCTTCTGTTTATTTCCTATTTTAGACAAAAAAAAATCCCAGATTCCAATGTGGCCTCAGACTTTTGGAGCCCACTCTATGTGTATTAACACTATGACTACACTTAAGTCCTATGTTTGTCTCTTTATTCCCAAAATCCCTTAAATGTCTTATACTGGTGCTGATATAGATACAGATTGGCTTTGCCTGAGAAAAAGAGGGTGGATGATGAATGTATATTGGCCACAGAAGCCAAGTGAGGACCTCTGAAATTTGCTTAATGTCGCTGATTCGTTTTAAATGTCAGGGGGCATTATCAGATGGATTCTCCATGTGCTGAGAAATGACAGTCTTGTAATTTCTTTAGGCTCTGCTTTTTTTTTTTCTTCATAGCGACAGCTAACAACCCAAGTGGTTTTATAGAGTTGGCAGCTGAAAACATTCAGAGGTACAGTATTTCAACTGAAAAATACTTTTTATGCCCCATCTCACAATATCTAATATAATTTCCAACACAGCAGCATTTTCTCTGTTTCTTCCTGGGCTTAATTGGAGCTCTGCAGTAACCCCAAACGACTCCTGTGTGTTGTAATACCACAGGGAGCAGAAGGTTCTAGTAATGGCTCATTTTTGTAAGTTATTCTGGATGAATGACCTTACTAAATGAACATAAATACAGCCGAAGTTGTTGGGGGAAAAAGAGAATACTGCAGCTGCAAATGCAGAGCCTCCACGGTGTAATGCTGTAGTCATGTTAGAAATGTGCAGTTTGAATCTCTGAGAATTTTGGCACAGTTAGCAATTTAGCTGCGACATGCATGTTACCTGTGACTGTTTTCACCAGAGCAAAAGAGCGTAAATGCAATTCAACTTTCTAGAATTTTGAATAAACAAAAATAATAAAAAACAGTTATGAACTGTGGTGAGGTGAGGAGAATTAAATCAGGAAAAACGTCTTTGAGTTTAAATTTGACTATAGATACAGACATGAATATTTGCAGAACTAAAGTGATACAGATGCATTGTGTTACACCACTGTTATACAGGCTATGGACATTTTTGTTGCATGAATAAATCTTCATCAGAAAAATCTGAGACAGGCAGTACAACGTATGTTTTTAACAGTCATGGCTGCAGGCAAGAAATGGATGTTAAACTGTACCAGTTTTCATTTTTTTTTCTTTTATAATAATGCAAACCTCCACTGGTCTGAGGTTTGATCCTGTACTTGGTTTACAGTCTTTGTCGTGTTTCTGTAAATGTGCATATTTGAGCCCAGTGTTCCCACGATAGGCTCCAGATCCACCGTGTACCAGATCATGGTTACTGAAAATGAATGAATGGATAAACAATGCAAATAATTTTCTCACATGAACAATAGTCAAACATTATTCACTTAGAATCATTGATATTTAAACAGGAAAATGGTTAAAATACCCACGTCTAGTATAGTCTGGAGGTTTTGTGACTTGGGAGTCTACTTTGGTCCAAGTTAGTTGCTAGGGATCTGAATAACTTGCCAACCATTAATGGTTAAAAGCACAAAAGTAATCCACCCTCCCCATTGGCGATGTACCACAATACATCTTTTTTTATGAAAATTTATAATCAGGTTTACCAAAAATATCATGGATCCACAACTGAAATTTCTTCATTTTGGATCTTCTACGTTGCATCACCAAACAGTCAAAAACCTGACATAACATTTAGCTCAAGAATTTTATTTGAGCCTTAATTCTGCAAAAGAAAAACATGATCTCAGCAAACTTCACTGAAATGCAGGTTTGCTTTAATGATCTCTCTCTCTCTCTCTCAATCCCTCTTTCTTCCTCTCTATCCATCTGTGAGTTTGCGTTTCCTGTATTTCTTTCATCAACAGTGAATGGTCTCTCTCTCTTCAGGTTGAGTGTGTGTGCTGTGGGTTGAGTTCAGCTGTATTTTTGGTTTAACAGAGAGGGAGAGTGACTAATAAAAGCAGTCGGAAGGGGAGATATCACCCTGCAGCGACATATCACCCTGAGCTTCACTCACCGCTTCTGCTGTTGCTATTTTAGATCTCGGTCTCTCCATCGCCTGTCCATCCTGTCCAACAAATGCAACTGTCACCTGTCAAAACAGTGGCAATTACACTCTGAGGAGCACTGGAACAATATTCAGCATACTGGATCTCATTAGAGCGGCACTGGGTCACGTGAGTGGAAGCTCTACTGCTAAGTCTCCCTTTATTTCTTTTTGCATTTTTACAGAATGATGCTGTAGTTTTACTTATAATATTACCCTAACATGTGCACAATTAGAATAACTCAAACAATACAGCAAAGAGGATTTTAGGGCAGTACTGAAAATAATCTCCTCAAATTTAGATATTTTTTTGTAAATACAACATAAAATATTGCAACAGTCAAAAGTTTTTTCTCTATTGTTGGGAGTTGTTGGTGGATTGTAAGGGTGGAAGAGATGCCCATTAAAACAATACTAGCCAATAACAAGCGTCTATTAAATCTATTCATATATATATATATATATATATATATATATATATATATATATATATATATATATATATATATATATAAATATGTGGATATGGACAGTTAGTGTTCAAGTTCAGCTGTCCTTTGCATGAATGTGTTGGCTGAATTTATGTATCTCTCGTAGGAGGCATTTTGTCATCTATGCACCGATTAACCACTTAATATCCCATCATTAGTTGATGATTCTTCTGCCTTATCTGAAATCCTTGGCCTTTCCTCTTTGGTTTCTAAACTTAAAGAATTATTCACAGTAGTAACTGAATAATATGTGAGATGGGCAGCAAAATCCATTGGATGTCATTGCAGCTAAATTCTGGAAAACAGCCAGAACAGTCAGCAATTTTTTTTGTTTGTTTGTTCAGTTGGTTGGTTTTAGAGGAAAGTGCTATCTACCCTCTTCTGCATACATGAGATCACAGACACACGACTGTGACTAGGTTCAACAAACCAGACTTCATGTGAAAACTGTGAAGAATTTACAGGTTGTAATTTACAAATTGCACTATTTGTCCATGTAGTACACAGTTATACAAGGGATTTATTTATAATTGCACTATCCATTAGCACCTAGATGAGGATGGGTTCCCTTTTGAGTCTGGTTTCTTTCAAAGTTTCTTCCTCATATCATCTCAGGGAGTTTTTCCTTGCCACCATCACCTCTGGTTTGCTCATTAGGGATAAATTCACATATTTACAATTTATTTTGGTTTAATTTAATTTGAATATACTTATTTCTATAAAGCTGCTTTGTGACAATGTCCACTGTTAAAAGCACTATTCAAATAAAAGTGAAGTGAATTGAATTGACTAGTGTCACTGTGATTGGACAGGGGAGAGAGTCTAGCACCATCCCTCCCATCCAGAGAGCATGGCCAGTTTTGCTCGCATGGCTCCTGGGCACGGAGGACTGTGGCATTATCGAGATTCAAACTTGTGATCTCCAGACTTTATACATAACCCTAAAAAAAGGGTTTTTGTCAATAATATGCTTTGGCATGTTTTCTTCTACTTTAAGAAAACATTAATATATTGTACGACAATATGGTGGAAATGTTTTTATTTAGGCTACTTTCTAACCTTGCCCTGGCCCTTGCTGTCTGCCTGAAAATATCATGTTGTGTAACAAACACCACAGTCAATGCAGTCAGTCTGCCTAAAGATGTCTTTGCTAGATAAGTGTGCTCTTCTTACAATTTGATTAAATTTTGGGTAGCTACTTGCCATAGTGAAATGGATCTAAGCCTAATCAGTTCAGTTTGTAATCAGATATCAGCTGTCTAATTGTCCATGATGCACCATCACGTCATCATCAAAACAGAGAAGAGTGCTTACACTCTTACACATGATGGCAGACAAAGTTGTAAAAACGATTTAATAAAAAGAAATTTAGCCAACAGAACTGACTGAATGAATAAGTGATTGTTTCCACACTGATGCATGAACAGAATTCAGTGGAATGAAGAGACGGTGATGAGATTTGTGTTTAAATGCTGCAAGTGACTTTAGCCTCAGGCGATGAGACATAGACTGATGTGGGTAATGTTAATAATCAAAGTGAGAACTTGTACAATTTCCCATTGTAAACATAAAATTCTAAAACTTGGACGGAATATTGTTTCTCAATAAGTAGCTTAGGTTATGGAGAGGTTCACTTGTAGCAAGTGGGTGCATGTACTGTACATGTTTTATCTATATCCTGTTTCCCCTCCTGACTGTTCTCTCTCATTTTTTCCCCAACTTATATCTTTTACTTTTTCTCACATTCATTCACAGTCATGTTGCTTTTCTTTCCTTCCACCTTCCTCTCCTTTTTCTGTCAATATTTCTTTGTAGCTCATTTTTTTCAGTGAAAAAGTCAGTGAAAATACAGTATTGCTATGCTGTTGGAAGGAGACCTGCTCTCTCTCTCTCTCTCTCTCTCTCTCTCCCTCTCTCTCTCTCTCTCTCCCACAGAACTGTCTTCACACTGAGATAGAAAGCAGCTGACCGGCCAGAACACGGCAGGCAGCTACACTCTAATCTGGCGCTTCATGAAAATGTGACAACTTTGGTTGAATTCTTTTCATTTTCTCACAGCCCAGTCTGGATGAATTTCACCTGATTTGTCAGTCCAGTAGTGACAAGAGGGATGTTAAACTCCTGCTGTCATAGTTCTATCTCAGTACGAAATTTAGACAGAGCTCGACAAACACGAAGACAAAGCAAACAGACAGAAACAAAGAGATTGTTTTTGTAAGTGGAGGGATGGATAGATGGATTGATGGATCATCAGCTATCTATATGCATATATTTTGTGCACTTTATCAATAGTGAAGGCTGGTCATGATAAGGACCAAAATCTAATATTAATAGCTTGACAACGAAACTATTAGGGTTGGGTAATGCATTCTATCACAAGGCCAATCGATACCATAATAAGAATGATGTGGAGCAAACTACGAGACACACTTACAGACAAGTAGGCAGCTGCATTCGTGATTTATATATACTTTCAAGTCCATAGTGCTTGACTGTGTGCATGCCATGTTTCCTTCAAATACCAAACATAGTAAAAAGAAAAGCAGTGTCCCATTCATTAAAAAAAAACACTAAACTTACAGTTTTGTCATCTGTTCTTTTTATGTAATTTGTACTTTGATTGCACAATGTGTACTTAGCCAGTCTACTTGTAGTTGCTCCTCTAAAGGCATTTTGAAGATGATAGGTTAGCTAAACAATCCACTTCATTCCAGTCCATTACACTGGCAACTGTATTTCACATGAAAAACATTGCTGACGAAGTTACGGCAGTGCCAGAAATGTGGGCTGAAAAATATCAGCCCAAATGGAGATCAAATCTAGGGGGCATTTCACTCTGTCACTGATGGGCTGCATGAATCTACAGTCTGATCTAAAAGGAAATCAGCCCCAGTGCCGCTTCTTTATACCATTATGTGCATTTACTTTATGACTATTGGTGTTGCTGATGGACTAGATTCCATAAAAGAGAATGCTAAAAATGAAACATTATATTGATGTATTTTTAGCCCCACTGGCTCATTTATACCAAGTCTCTCTGGCTATAGTTAAATTTGACATTCTTACTTAGCTAAGCTAGCTTTGTTGTAAATGGCTAATGTTTTGTAAGTTACTTTCAGAAAGCCTTGCTGTGACACTGTTTTTGAGAAGACAAAAAATGCTGTATATTCACTGATTCTGTAGTTGATTTTGTGTTGGGACAGAGGCTGGCTCTGATTGATATATTATTCTATCTCTTCCCATCACAAGGTCTTTTCTCTTCTGTCTTACAGGTTGTGTTATCGGTTTCTGAGAAGATCATGAATGATTAACTCATCCAAAGGGCCTCTGCTGATCTCTCTTTCTCAACCTTGCGATGAACCAGAAATGCAGGTTTTTTCCATACCTCCTCAGTTTCCTTCTTATTTGCCACATAGCATTTTGTGCCCAATGAACACATGAATCATCCCAAATGAATGAAATGAAAACATGATGTTTTAGGGAACCTAGACAGGACATGAAAACTGGATGCTATTCAAAACTGTGGACTGGAAATAATGCATTTAGATTAAAATTATGACCAAAAAATAAAGGTAAGCTCTTCAATCTTATACAAAATGTCAACCAGTTAGCACTTTTTTGGACACAAGCTGTAAAGATAATAATTCATAAAGATAATATTCTTTATAAGTTTATATGACTTTGCTTTGGTTTAATTTGTGAATATTTCAGTCATAGCATAGCAGGTATAGCTTGTCATTTATATATATATATATATATATATATATATATATATATATATATATATATATATATATATATATATATATATGTAAACAGAAGCAGCCTTTGCCACTCTGTGTTAGTGTTGGCATCTTATGCTAAAGTATTTGTTAATATGCACATTCTCTAAGGAGCTCATGCATCAGTGAGCCTCCACCTGTGCTGCCTCACCTGGCTGACCTTCCAGCTGTCTGTCAAACTGAGAGAAAGTGAGAGAGAGGGAGAGAGATGACTAGCCCACGCCTTTCTGACAGCTGAAAGAAAGATATGCCTCAGCTCTCATAAGCCCTGAGCTTCAGGCAATCATAACGTCAGGATTTTCACTGATCCTTCTCCCCTATCTTGCCCATCTTCTACCACACACTGAGCTCAACTCACCTCCAAGATTGATGGTTAACAAACCTTGATCTGCCTCCATGTCCAGACTTGAACCCAAGCTCTGAAGTAAAGATCTCTATGATGCCTGCTGCTTTAGGCATGTCTTAGATAGATAGCTTCTCCAAAAATGAATTTTCATTCCGAAGGCCTTACTTCAGAAATAGGTTCAAATCTCAGGGTCAGGGTTCAGAAACACTGGACCAGTCCGGCTTGACTGAGAGGAGAGGCTTGGCAAGTAGTAAGGAACAGATGTGAAAGGTTAACTGTGTTAGCATGGTCTCAAATGCCCAGCAGAATAATGGTTGGTTTGATGGTGACACTATGGGTCACTGGACTCACAAGCTATTTTCACAAGCTGTATGGTTTGTACATTTAAGGGCACTGCATCAGAATTTCAAAAATGAGGGGTTTCAAATAGGCATGGTTGGTTCTATACTATCTCACAATATGCCACATGACCTGTAGGTCTTTCTATCTCTCTGAAAAGGGCCACTATTTAGTGCAAATGTAGATTACTTGTATGATTGCTAGTTTGGCTGAGTGCAAGCTAGTTTTTTTTTTTCCCCTGTTATCTCCCATAGCTATTTTCATTGCCAGAAATGACATGGATATAACAGACTTGGACAGGATGGATGAGATGTACGCAGATCAAAACATATAAGGGCTTTATTAAACAACAGATCAAGGCAAACAATCCAAAAAATCTGGGGAAAGTTGAAGTGAAATAACCAGGCAGAGCTCAAAAACAAAAGTTATCAAAAGTACAGAATCAGCACAAAGGGAAAATTCAAACAGAACAGTGTTTGCCTTATTGTTGGGTGATCACGAGTTTGAATCCCAACAACCATCCATGGGTGGGAGCCAATGGGAACAAAATTGGCCACGGTCTTTGGGTTTGAGGGATGGCATACTTTCTCAACCCTGTCAACACTAAACAGTTGCAGGTGTCCTTGTGCTCATGTATGCAGAAGAGAGCAGATAGCGCTTCCCTTCATGTGTTACACTGCCCTGTGATGCAGGATGAGCAGCAGCTTGAAAAGATGGGGTTGGCTGGCTTCCTGTGTCTCTGAGGAAGCATTTGTTAGCTTTCACCCTCCCTGTTTAGTAAATGAGGTGCAGGTGAGTGTGATTAGTAAGCTGGTGACTTGGCTGAGAGGAGGATGTGGTAGTTGGCAGGGGAATCTGGGAGATGGAGTTCCTGAAGGATGTGATAAACAACAGAGGGTGGAAGATTTTAAATATGCAGAGGCAGTGGTAGTTTTGAACTCACTTTGGTCCAAAATTGCACTAATGTTGCCACATTCTAAAACTTGCTCTCAGTGGCTCTTTCAAGCAAATGATTCCATTCCATTCTGTTCCATGTTTTGTAAAGGTACCCAACAAATATTAACCTACTTCAATATAAACTGGCTTTAACCAACTCCTAAGTGAGTGCAGCTGTCAGAATTATTATAATAATCAAGTACAAACAACTCAGTTGTGGCTACAAAGTATAAATCAGTTGAAGAATCAGAAAGTTGATGTGTCATTACACATGGAATATCATACAGTTAACAGAACAGTCTGAAAATGGTGGTCTGGGGCTCGCTTCAACTGAATTGTGGTGCAGTCTTCTTCAGGTGTGGAAGCTATCTGCTCTTGACACCGTAAGGTGATTGGTTCAACTTGTAAAGTTACTTCATATTTCAAGTTTCATGAAAGGGTTGTTATGGTCAGTGGAGGAGATGGAACACCTACGTAACTGATACAGAAAACTAGACTTTCATAGGACTGCAGCACTACAGCTCACCATTTTTATGTGATTCTTTGCTCTGAGAGCATCACAAAAAAAGCATGTAAATTAAATTTTATGTCACGCTTTTTTTACTTTAATTACTACTTTTCTCTCTAGGTCATTGTTGATAGTTATGAAATTACCAAGAAAGGCTCCAGTGTGGTGCAGCAGAAAAGCTTTCACTCTATCCTTGAGAGTTCGAATCATGATGATGCCATAGCCATCCGCGGCTAGGAGTCCAAGACAGCAAAATTGCCACGTGCTCTCAGGGAGGCAGGGGTAACATACAAGGCTAAGCCAAACATATTTAAAATTTATTTTATTTTGCTGAGTGGTGCAATAGAAAAGGTGCACTATCATCCGGAGACCGTGAGTTTGACTATTCCACAGCCATCCCTGGCTAGAAGTCCAAGTCAGCAAAGTTGGCCATGCTCTCAGGGATGGAGGGGTACCATATTTTCTCTCCCCTACTGTGACAAGCAGGTGGGAGGTGCCAGGCTGTGAGGACACACGCCTCCCTCCTGCTTGTCACACCCACCAATCACAGCAACACTAGCCAATCATGGGCATTTTTGAGCTCATGCATGTGGAAATGGGCGGATAGCGCTTTCCTCTGAGTGTATTACTCCTCCCCCTGACACTGCATCAGCAGCAGTTCAAAAAGTTGTAGTTAGCTGACTTCACACGCCTCAGAGGAAGCATGTGATAGCCTTTGCCCTCACTGGTTGGTAGCTGTCATGTGATAGGGGAGAGCTGCCTAATGGGTGGGAATTGGCCATGACTAAATTAGGGAGAAAATCAGGGGGAAAAAATCCAAAAAAAGAAAATGACAAGAATATATAATGGGATCTAAAAGTCTAAGAAAATAAATAGAAGGTTTTAGAATGTTAAAATATTTAAAACAAAGAAAGTAAGTGTTCAATATTTTGGATATTTAATATTCATGATTCTGCACTATTTCTCGGTTGCTATTTAGATGTAAGCAGATTTGTGATATTGACCAGGTTAACTGCTTTGTGCAAAAGGTCAGATTTTCCTCATGCCTAATCTCGTCATGTGTTCAGATGACACTCCGATGGCTTTGATCTAAAACTGATCTAAAGGTTTTGCACAAACATGTGGAGTCAATGCACACCGTCATTAAAGCAAAAATAGGAGGTAGCAAATACTAAGAAACTCTGAAATCTCTGTAAATATTTCAAAGATTCTACATTTCATTCAAGTTGTTGTCAGTAATATAATTTGTAATGAAAATCATTGTATTCAATTAGAAAAGAATGCAAAATAGAAGCATTTTCACTAGTGCTCTCAGACTTTTGGACCCCACTATATCTGTCACACCCATATGTGTCAATGGCATGACCTTATGCTATATTTTCACACTTGAACTAGGAAATTGAAAATAGGATTCAAAGTCTGTCTTGTAATCTTTTCACTTTCTGAAGTGTTTCTTCATTCTTCTTTTCTGAGAAGCTCATAAATGATTAACCCATCCAAAAGGCCACTGCCCTTTAAAATACAGTCATCTCTGTGTTCCATTCAGGAAGTGCCATTTTCACACTCTTAAGCTGAAAATGGCATTCAGAAGGCCATATTTAAAGTTAATATTATATGTGTTCTTCTCAGAAAGGCAACTCCATAAATATCTTCATGAGTCAGTCACTCCTGTCAGTTGGCAATGTGGTAAAATTGTTGCTCTGGTCAATATGATGTTACTAAGATTACTGCCTGTGTCACTGATATAATGAGTTTTGATTAGCAGTCATATTAGCAGTCAGAAGTTAAACTTAAACTGATCTAACTTTCAGGCACTGTGGGTGTAATATGCACAGGCAACTTATGTTATATATTATGCTGTATATCTACAGCAATGTCTGTGTGTATTAAATACAGAAAAATAGCTACTGAACTGTACCTTTCCTTGGCAATGGGGCAGCACCCTTATTTTTGTACCTTTAATATGACTTTCACCTGGAAATGAAGACATAGTGTACCGTTAAACAAGATTTAAGGTACTTAATTGGATCGTAATTATATATATATATATAAATATATATATATATATATATATATATATATAAAATAAAACTTGAGAGTACCACCAAAGCAACAAGGAAAGTACAAATTAGTACCCTTTTTTTCCCTGAAAGTGTGTCATAACTGATAACAGCCATGTTTGGTGATTTTAAAATAACATATGTATGATTGTTTATTTTGCAAAAACATTTCTAGAGACTGATAAAAACTGTTTTATTCCATATTGGGCCAATCAATGAGCTATAAAACTTTCATAATTATCTGCATTTCTGCATGAATGGCTCCCAAATGGTCATATTCTATATATTACCCAAGCCGTAGGTATCCGACTAAACTTATATAGTCCTTCCCCTAATGCCTTATAGTTATGATACAGATTTGGTGCATCAATCTATTTATATCAAATCTCAGGCCCATTCCCACCGTAATCCAGCTAAAACCAGAAGATTCACATATCATATACATATATATATGACACCATGTTGTTCTATTAGAACAATACAAAACTATTTCACACACACTGAGGCTGAAAATATACATTATATTCTGTGCAGTAGCTTATCTGTGGCCTCCATTTTGAGGATGTTTGATGGTATATTCAGGGTGGAATAAGCGTAAATCTTACATAAAGCTCCGACTGAGCTGCGAGATTCATGTTCAACACTGAGGCTGAATACCAATCACTAGAAGATTCAAAACAGGAAGATGAGTATGTGTGGGTATGACCATGAGAATACACAATAAAATCATCTAATGTCAAAAGTGTAAGCAGCTATTAATGAGTAATATTTTTTCCAAACTCAGAACAAGTTTCCAGTGATGGTGTATTAATTCTGTCAAAAACAATGAAAAACATGGAGTCAGCATGAAAGCTGACATGAGATACATGAGTCATGCGGTGATGAAAAACATCAATCAATAGACATGAGAACAATGGCAGATGTATCAAATTAGGGCATCGGTTTTATTGAGGGAAATGTATACTTTGATAGTCTTGCAAATTAAATAATAGCTTCAGCCTGACATGGCTGTTATAAACAATACAAATGGCTTAAAGCAATTTAATGACACCCTGTATTAAATAAATTAGAATTTTGTAACCTCCTGTTTTGCCATCAAGTAAGCCACCTGTCAAATCTACTATGCCTTGAAAAGTGAGGAAATATTTGGAGAAGAAAAACAATGGCTATTGTTTAATTCACAGAGGAACGATCAGATGAGAAAGAAAGAGAGAGAGAGAGAGAGAGAGAGAGAGAGAGAGAATGGTATCTCATTGAGTGTGGATTGGCTCGTTCTGAAGAGTCAATGCACTCTGAGCAGAAGAGACAGCTAAGATGGATGAGGTATATGAATATGGTAATCCCTATCCTGTTCTTCTAATGGAGCGCACTCTGATAAGTGCCAGTCTGTGCCAGGAATGATGTCGTGTGGAGGTAAGCAGACCTCAAACTCAGTGACATTCTCCCATTCACATCCCTGAGAAAATGCATATTGAATAAGACTCTATATGTCTAGTCTATATATGTCACAGCTTAATGGATCAATTATTAGCAGTTAGCTTTGGGTGTGGGTGGCATGGTGGTGCAGTGGATAACACTGGTATCTCACAGGGTCCCCTGCTCAATCCTGAGCATGGGTTACTGTCTGTGTGGAGGATTGCATATTTTCTGTCCCTCTGGGGTTTCTTTTGGGTTCTCCAATTTCCTCCCACCCCCCAAAAACATGTCAATAAGTGGATTGGCTGTGCACAATTGCCCCATTCAGGGTGTATTCCCACCTCCTGCCCAGTGTTCCCAGGATAGGTTCTGGCTCTGTAACTAATGTGATCTGATCCTTCTAAGAATTGTTAGAAATTATAGCCAACGATGGTCAATCTATTATACACTATTTGGCCAAAAGTACATGGACAGCTGACCATCATACCTGTATGTGATTGTTGAACATCCCATTTCAAAACCATGGGCATTAATGTGGAATTGGTCCCCCTTTTCCTGCAATAACAGCCTCCACTCTTCTGGGAACACTTTCCAGTTGAATCTGGAATGCAGCTATGGAGATTTGTGATCATTCAGCCAGGAGAACATTAGTAGGTTTGGTCACTGATTTCGGGTGAGAAGTCCTGGCATGCATTCAACATTCCAGTTCATCCCAGAGGTCTACAGTGGGGTTGAGTTCAGGACTCTGTGCTGGCCACTTGAGTTCTTCCACACCAACCTTGGCAAACTATGTTTTTTGGACTTTGCTTTATCATGCACAGCATACAATGAAATTTTTAGTTTAGAAAGTAAGAAAGCAAAGTTTAGAACACTGGGATCATAATTACATTTTGATACTAATATTTAAACTCATCTACTTGATTCAGAACATACTCTAAGCTTGTCCATTTCCATTCATATCAGAAGTGGTGTAAAACACATGTACTTCTACTCAGGGGTTAAAGTGCAATTTGGAAGGTGGTGGAATGCTGAGCTTGCAATTTGGTCTCACAACACATAAAAAAGAAGTGTTATGAAATGAAAAATTGCTAGCCTGGTGTTTGCACCATAGGGATAGTGGGTGTGTTTGTGTGTGTGTGTGTGTGTGTGTTGGGGGTGGATTGTAATGTTACTCCAGTACACCTAATTCAAGTCATCAGCCTTTCATGAGAAGAGGTATGTTAGGGCAGAGGGAGTAAATGTGCACTGCACAATGTTCTCTGGGTTGGGACTGAGAATCACTGTTCTAATTACAAGTGTATGTGATTGATGGAGGTCAGATTCATTACTGTGATTTAGCAGAATTTCAAAATGCTGAGCTATTTGTTTTATAATTGGATAAACAAGGCCAAGGTTTAGAGTGCAGATTTGGCAGTTTTGGCCCAATACACCTCCATGATGAGAACAACAACAAGTCTTTGGGAAAATTTTCATCTGGAATAGAATAGAAACAGCTTTATTGGCCAACTGTGAAACCACACAAATGTACAATTATGCAACAATCATCAATTTTTCTTTCTTTTTTTTTTGCTGAGCAAAACTTATTTCTATTAGACAGACCCTTCTGCCACTTAAGCAGAATTACCCCAAGAGCCACACAGAACATGGCTGATCTGCCCCTGTCTGCTTAGCATTAGCCGGCTAATGGGGTACATTCTCAGCAGCATCTACTAACAAGATTTAACATGTGATTTTCAAAAAAAATAATAATAAAATGAGTTCAGATTTAGTATGTTAATACTGGGAGCTCCTAAACCATACTGTCCATCTATGAACTATGAAATGTTTCATAATTAGAGCCACCCAAAATCAACCAAATATTGATGACAAAATGAATTGAGTTTTGGAAAAGGATTGGCTCTACTATACCATATTGTGCTAATTACAGCTATAAACTATAGAAGATTATATAGTGGAGCCTGTAACAATATGACATAAAGCCAAGGTTTATGATGTAATTCTGAAATAGTTGAGCATTATAATATTTGAATATTTGACACAGTGGACCACAAAATATGCCTATAATTAAGTAGTGCACATTATATAACTTTCTCCACCAGGCTATTGTCAATTTGTCAAAATAATATTCCACCTCAGACAGTATCAGACACAAGATTTATTACACTGAAAAATCTACTTACTAATTACTATCAATGTAATATAATATTTGATAGATGATGCATCCAATATGTATTCACGCATATTGGATGCATCATCTAATATGCATTCATGCAATCTAGAACAATAACTAATGCATATATTAGAGTTATATTAATAATATTATTATAAATATTATTTATAAATAATGCATATTTTATGTGACCTTTTTGGATTTCATAATCACATAATCACAGCTCTACCCTGCGTACACTTCAGCATTTGATAGCGTGACCAAGAAACTGTGAGTGTCTGATGGCAAGGTATTGAATAATTAACATGGCTTGCAAAGCTCACAGCCAGTGTGGATAGCTAGCATTATTTGTGCTTGGGACTGAATTTGGGCAACTTTCAAAAAAATAAGGAAAGAAATGCAGTGATGAAAGTCAAATGTACATCAGGCTGCTCCAAAGTGCATAGCATTTTTATCTGCATGGGAGCATCATCAGCTGTGCATATGTACAGCTTAGAGGGAGCAGTGACAATCACCATTATGTAACTTTCCTTAAATGGTTTCACCAACACAGACATACTTTTATTGTCACGATACACATTTCAAAATAATATTTTACAGAGGTTTTTTTTCTGTAAGTTGTTTAATTTCTCAAATAATATTGAATGACTTTTTGCTATGTGTTGTATAATTAATTTATTTCAGCATCTTTTGTACACATGTAACTGAATATGAATACCTTATGGATAATTCAGGCATATGGCTAGAAGCAACAAATTATGTTAGTCCAATTCATGCTTCAAGCTTTTTGTCACATTACTTCAGGTTCTTTGTGCAAAATAATATGATGTTCTATATCAATATTTTGATCTATTTTATAAGCTGATGAATAATGAGGGTGGAAGCCATATTATTACAAGTGATAAGTGATTAACATGTTAATTACAACTAAGGCTATTCAGTAGTAGTATACTGGCTTCTACTACACTTCTACTAGATGAGTATTTAAATGATTGCTATCTTGCTTCCATTTGTTTGCCGCTTGCTTTTATGTTACATCATATTGCATTTTAAAAAGACAAAGAAACAAAAAACTATTTTATATCTCCCTCAGGTTTCCCTCAGACATAATAGCAAGTGTATGTGTTCATGCTCACATCTTTCCTCATTACTAGTCTCGTTCCATTTCTTGAAGTATTATATTAAAAACTGTCTCTTGTTTGTCCCCAAGTGCTATGTTACAAATTATAACACAGCTATCAAACTGAAGGGTAACAGCACTGTGAATTGTCAACATAGCCAAAAAATGAATGAGTACAATTAAGAGATATTTTTGCTGTGTTTTGTAATGCCAAAAAAAAAAAAAAAAAAAAACCTGTGCAGGAAGACTTGCCTTCATTCTTTTTAGTACTATTTCTGTGAATCTATTTTTGTGTGAATTTGCATATAAGGCAAATAAATAGATATGTCAACAATGGTAGAAGGCGATATTAAATATTATTTAAGTGTTGCATTTTTAAATATTTTGCACTTTAAAAATGATGATGGTATCAATGATATCAGTAAGGATGATGCTGTTTAACAGTTTTTTAAACCTTTTTTTCCCATAATCAGGTAAAGAAAGAAATTCAAGGCAAAACATTGATGGTAGCATGTCTGTTGTTGATAGAATGACCACACCAAACAATTTTGGATGGAGGGGAGTGAGTTTTAGCCTTACCCTTGTGATATAACAAATTCTTCAAGCCAGCAAGCTCTACAAACAACAAAAACGAATATTTAAATGAAAAACTGAGTGAGAGATCAAAGTCGTGAAGGTGAAGAGTGAAAAACACACACATAGTAAGACTCAGTAAATGAAACAAACACTCATTTTTCTCTCTGTACTTGTACTGCATTTGACTAAAGGTTATAACTCATAATTTCCAACCTCTGACTAGGTAAAACGAAAGAACGCAGCTCCCTCAACTCAGAATTCCTACTCGGGAACGTAGGATGGTCTCCTCAATTCTGATTTCAGCATGTGACATTAGATCAACATGGCTGCTCACAGCTTGTTGCTGACAAAAGACAAACATGGAGGCGTTCATGTTTTTTCCTACTCTACCTTGAATGCACAGAGGTTGGAAATTACATAATACTGAGCTCCGACTTCCCACTTCCGAGGTACGTCGAATGCTGTATTGCCCCTTCCCTAAAGCCACAAGCGCGCACACACACACATACACACACACACACAAACAATTCAAATAAATAGGCAACAACCACTAATCTAATCTGAGCCTCATTAATTATTAGAGGTTTGATTAGAGCATTTATTACAACAACTAGTCACTATTCTTTACTCCTATGTGTCAGACACAGCCGGGATACTACGTATGTGTGTGCGTGTGTGTGTGTGTGTGTGTGTGTGTGTGTATTTGCTTACTGAGCACAATTAAACACCAAATTAATGTCAAAGCTTTTGATAGTGAAGGGCAAAGTCTTGACAGAGTGATAGAATTAAATTAACTGAAATTCATGCTGTGTTGCATCTCAGTTCTGAAAACCTCCTTGAGATCCTTCCCTTGCATAACTACATCAGGAGCCTGTTTCCTTTCATATCCACTGGTTTTTCAATGCTCTGTAGCTGATGACAAGTGCCAGAGAGCAGAAACACTTTTATACTCTGTGCTTTGGTAGCAGATGGGCTCGTTGATATGCTGTATGAAAGACTGCTTTGCAGCAAGGCTTGAATAATGCACAGAAAAAAAGGCTTTTTTTGGAGCATCTTGCACTGTTATTCAGTCAGTCATAGTCTGGTTTGGGAAGTTTCATGGCCAACTATTTTGGAGTGTCTATGTTTCTAAATTTGGGTCCTAATTTGTATAAGACATTAATCAGGAAAATAAATCCTTTTTTTCACCAAATGTACAACATACACTGGAATTTGTTATGACAAATCTCAATAATATTCCATGAAGAGGGCAATGAATAATACGTTTCATAATTTATTATATATAATTCTTATTAAAATAGCGTAGTGGTAGAGATGAGTGTGGTTGAATTACATTGGTGCAGAATGTGGCATAGAGAAAATTAGAGTGAAAATTTGACATTGATAAGCGTTATATGTTTGTGACAGAACGTTGATATTCATCATATAGACAACGCAGCAAATAAGTTGCATACAAACGTTTCTGTGAGTCTGGGTTGAATATCCTACTCTTCCAGCTATGCCCTGAACATTCATTTATTAATATTATATAATATTAGTACACATTCATACTTTGTTGCAACATTTTTACTTGACAGAACATTAACAGTAACCGGGAACGTTGGTTCAATAACATTCTAACAACATTGTGAAGCAAGCCATTATTACAGAAGATGTTTTTAGAACAGAAACATTATTTTTTTTAGAAAGGTACAGTTTAACCACATTAGGACCTGGTGAATACACACCAAACTTTCTGATAATATTCTCTGTTATCTTTGTTTTTATGTGGAAAATAAGTCTTCTTCTAGTTATAGGTACCAAGTTATATATTGACTCTAGCCTGCCTGCTTTTTGAGTGTGAGTATGAGCCTGCTGTGACCACATTAAACATGTTTTCCTATCATCTGATATCTGATATGGACACTGACCCATAATGCACTGGGGCCACCTGACTCTACAATATAGGTGCACTTTATAGGTAAACAGTTACTGACCGTAGTCCATCTGCTGACCTCTACCTTGTCCATTAGTGAAAATCACCACCGCTGTCCAGATTTTATCTGGGTGGTGGAGGAGTCTCAGCACAATAGTTACATTGATATGGATATGTGAACATAAATGTCAAGTCCATGGGGTCTCAAGTCCACTGATCTCAGCATAGACAGAAGCAGTTTGAGCTGCTTTTGGGTCAACATTTAGAGGGAAAAAAGAGAGGTTACTTGTATATATATATGGTGTTTGAAATTAACCCATCTTTTGATGTCACTGAAGACATAATTTTCTGCTTAGAATATCTGCTATATCTGCCTTGGGCACTTCACCTCCAAGCCACCAGATATTATTCATTTTGATAACTCAGAAGTCCCTCTGAGAACAGCAGTTGTGTTCTAGATTCCATAGGGGTTAATCAGAATGTAATAGGATCCACTCATAGTGGTGGTCACACTTGATTTAATACTAACATTCGGATTATATATAGAAAATATAGTCACTTTTACACAGTCTGAAGCTATCTCAGATCGTTATCTCAATTCATTTAAAATGTATCTTAATCATAATATATGCACCTTTCCAAGCCACTGCGTCAAATGTCCATTCACATCTGCAGCTGGACAGAGTTTTATCAGTAATCTCCCAGAGTTACCAACCATGACTGGATCACCGTCTGATCCCAAAGAACTTGACCAGGCAACTGAATGCTTAGAATCAATGTTCCACTACACGCCAGATAAGCTAGCTCCACTTAAAAGAAAGATAATTAGAGAAAAAAAGCTATCACCCTGGTATAACAATCACACAGTCACCTTAAAACAGACCACCCAAAAATTAGTGTAAATCATAAATGCCATCAAACTAAATTGGTAGTATTTCAAACAGCATGGAAGAAGAGCCTTGTGAGCTATAGAAAAGCTCTTAGTGCTCAATGTATCTCTCCACCCTAAATGAAGATAGCAAAAATAAACCTAGATAGTTATTTAATACTGTAGCAAAATTGACTAGAAATAAGACCACGATAGAAACATGCACACAATCATTATGTAGCAGTGATGACTTCATGAATTTTTTCAATTTTCAGTGGTAAAATTGAAAATATCAGGCATCAATGATATTATCATCAAAATCATCACCCTGTATACTAGATCCCTTACCTACATGTTTCTTCAAACAGATAATTCCAGAAACA
The DNA here is from genome assembly GCF_027358585.1 of Pangasianodon hypophthalmus. Lineage (NCBI taxonomy): Eukaryota > Metazoa > Chordata > Actinopteri > Siluriformes > Pangasiidae > Pangasianodon > Pangasianodon hypophthalmus. The sequence continues at coordinate 12,245,420 of NC_069730.1, read as the reverse complement.
ATCAAACCTCTTCTAAAAATAGCAGAAGAGTAAAAGAGCAGAATTAGGTACATAGCACTGGCTATGTACCTAAATCTTTTAAACTAGCAGTTATCCTGCTACCCCTGATTACCCTGAATACCCAAGTAACCCCTGATAAAAAAAACAGACCTCAAACCCTGTCAATTGTCCAACTATAGGCCAATATCAAATTTCCTCTTTATCTCCAAGATCCTAGAAAATGTTGTAGCACAGCAGCTACATGCCTACATAGGAATAACATTCCTGAAATGTACCAGTCAGGATTTAGGCATCATCATAGCACAGAGACAACACTGGTTAAAGTGGTAAATGACCTACTACTGGCCTCTGATCAGGGTTGTGTCTCCTAGCTTTTGTTGCTTGACCTTAGTGCAGCTTTTGATACCATTGATCATGCTATTCTCCTCGATAGACTAGAAAATGTTGTATTTGACTGATCGTTATCAGTTTGTAAATATAAATGGTGACTACTAAGGTAAAGTTTGGTGTTCCGCAAGGATCTGTTTTAGCCCCATTGCTCTTTTCTTTATATATGCTACCTCTGGGCAAAATCATTCATAAACATGGTATTAGCTTCAACTGTTATGCTGATGACACACAGTTGTATGTTTTGGCAAAACCAGATGACAGACACCAGTTTAATAAAGTTAAATGTGTAAAGGACATTAGACACTGGATGCTTATTAACTTTCTTTGACTTAATTCTGACAAGACAGAAGTACTTGTACTAGGACCACCACTGGGGGTGCACCCACATGGACAGCCTGAAGATGATTGGGATTGCTGGGGATGGTTCCACTTGGGGGCCATGGAGATGGCTTGGGGATCTCATATGGGAGTTGTACTGTGATGGATTGGGACTGCGATTGCTGTGGTGGCGTTGGGGCTGCGGTTGCCGCGAGCAGTTTTGTACTCAGGACTCCATCAGTGGACAGTGGATAGGTTCAACAAACCGGACTTCATGTGAAAACCGTGATGAATTTACAGGTTGTACAATTGCACTATTTATCCATGTAGTACACAGTTATAGAAGGGATTTATTTATAATTGCACTATCCGTTAGTACCCAGATGAGAATGCGTTCCCTTTTGAGTCTGGTTCCTCTCAAGGTTTCTTCCTCATATCGTCTCAGGGAGTTTTTCCTTACCACCATCACCTCTGGTTTGCTCATTAGGGTTTAATTCACATATTTACAATTTATTTTGGTTTATTTTAATTTGAATGTATTTATTTCTGTAAAGCTGCTTTGTGACAATGTCCATTGTTAAAATCGCTATACAAATAAAATTGAATTGAATTGAGTTGAATTGAAAATAATTAATTCTGGGACATTCTTTGTATTGACCTCTGACTGTTTAATTGACTATAATTTACTTTGGATTTACTCTTTGGACTTGTTTGCATCAAGATCTTTCTGTGTATGACCCTGATTTGTTCATTATTTGCTTTTTTTTGGATTGTGTATATTGATCCCTCTGAGGCCAGTCCATGACATTATCATTTCATGACCTCAGCAATATTCTAAACCAAAGTTCTATCTGGCATTTTGGTCAAAAAAGATTTCATGCCGTAAACTCCCACTAGGGGACACTTTATTCCTCTGTGGTGTTTTGTTTGTTTGTTTGTTTTTTGCTTGCTTTTAGTGTAATGTTTAAAAATATTTACCTATTTTTGACTACAACATTTTAGGAACAGCTTCAGATTTTAAAATTGAAATAGCTTGCATTTTAGACCTTAGACATTACCTTTAGTAAAAGTGAAACATTAAAAAGCATAGTACATTATAATGTGGAATTAATAAGCTTAATCATATCTTTCATGCGGCACTGTGGGGCAGCAGATGGAGTTTTGCATGTTCTGCCCGTGTCTGCGTAGGTTTCCTCTGTTTTCTCCTGTTTGTGTTCTCCCACTTCCCAAGAAAACATGGTGGTAGGTGAACAGGCTACCATAAATACCCTATTCTAGTGTGTGTATGTGTGTGCATGGTGCCCTGTGATGGATTGACGTCACAATCAGTGTATTCCCTCCTCACACCCAGTGTTCGTGGGTTAAGCTTTGGATTCACTCTGACTTCAACCAGGATAAAGTGGTGTCTAAGTGTGTATGTGCATGGTGCCCTGTGAAGGGCCACCAGTGTCCCATCTATGATGCAATCCTGCCCAGTGTTCCCGGGATAGGCTAAATGTGGTTATTGAAGAGAATGATGATTTATTAACATTTATTAGCCATTTATTCAGATTGAGGGATTGCTAAATGAGGATCAGCCAGATACAATCTTATAAAACCGAGCAATATTTAAGCTTACGGAAAAAAATATGTTTCTATCTGTGTTTGGTCAGTGTTTAAAAATTGTGATAAGTTTTAAGTCAAGAATTTGACAAAAATTTGGTCAAGAATTTGATGCCCCAAATGGCTCAAAGAGAACCATATTTTAGTTTCTTCTAAAAATTGAATGTAAAACCCAAATGTGGAAAAGCCTTTTAAAATATACAAAGGATATTGTCATTACCTAGACAACACCTTGGGCAAATGAACCAATGTAAACATATCAAGAGGTTTCTTTAAAAAAGAAAAGAAGTAGATTCAAAAGGGGAAAATAAGCTTTAGAGCTAGAAGATGGCAGTTGTGAATGCTTTCATTCTCTTTTCCCATTTTCTTTTTATGCTCCAGATTAAATGAATGAAGCAAAAGTGGCCATCATGGTAAAAATCAAAAGACATCTGACGCAAGGTTTCAAGCCAAAGCTAAAACCTTCACGCCGAGCACAAACAAAGCAACCTGCCATCCCTCAGCAGCTAGCTAATAAACTAAAGTGTTATTATTCACAAGGACACTCTGGGCCTTTCAACCTATCAGTGATAATGTCTTATATTAGGAAGAATGGAGAGAGTGACGGGAGAGAGCAATTTTGTCACCATGGAAACGTCGTTTTGCTTATGCACTTTGGCTTGAGTGTGTGAATCAGTGAGCAAGTGAGGCTTGAATTGCTGTGGAAGTTTGTCGATAATGTCCAAGCATATAGTAAACATCCACTGAAATATTTTATTGCCAGTATCTGCATTTTTCATTTAAACTTAAGGCAAAAAGGTCATTAAAAAACTAAATATTTACTCTGGATTTCACTGTTTTTCCCCGCTTGTGAACAGGTTATGTCATAGGTCTTTTGTCATTGAAACTCAAAAAAACCGCAACAATATTTTGAAATAAAAGCAAACAAACAAGTGAATGAAAAAGAAAAAACAGTCACACATGCAAATGAAACAAAAAAGTGAACAATTAAATGTGAACAATCAAACAAACAAGTGAATGAAAAAAGTCACACATGCAAGCAAACAAACAAGTGAGCAAACAATCAAAGATGCAAACAAACAAACAAACAAATAAAGTACTGACACCTCACAGCTCCAGGATCCTCAGTTCGATCCTGAACCCAGGTTACTCGCTATGTGCTTCAAATTGTCACACAGCTGTAGTTTTAGGATGCAAGTGCAGGATAAATATATGTACATGACGCATCACACTAAAGGATGAGGCAAAACTTAGGGTGGGACAGATGCAATCCTGTTATCAAGGCTACTTTGAATGTAATATATAGGATTTAATTTTTAGAAGTTTGGGTTTTTTGGGGATCCCAAGTAGAACAACAGAAAAGAGTTTGCTATCTGTGGCTATAGGAGCCAAGGGAGCAAAATTGGCTGTGGTCTCTCTCCCCTGTCAATCACACTGACGCTAGCCAATCATGGGTGTCTGTGAGCTCATGTATACAGAACAGGGCAGATAGTGCTTTCCTTTGAGTGTGTTACGCTGCCCTGTGACACAGCATGAGCAGCAGTTCAAAAAAAAATGGTGTTGTCTACCTTCACATGTCTCATAGGAAGCATGTGTTATTCTTAAAAAAAGAAAAGAAAAGAAGGAGAGCTAAGATAACGTTCACATAAAATCACATACATGAGTGTTGGTTTTAATATTTTTTATTATATTTTATTTTTTTCTTCTTCCTTAAACATCATCCTGGTGTGATGAAAATTAGCCATTTGGCAACATCTGACACATATAGTATAAATATATAATTTTTTAAAATTATATAAAATGGAGTATATATGAATTTGTTAGAGTGATTTCATATGAATGAAGTTGTGGAGAAAAGCTGCAACCAATAACCCCACATGTTACTGTAGCTCTCACCCTCCCTGGCAGATAGCTGACGTATAATAGGTGAGAACTGGTTGGTGAGTGGGTGACCAAATGGCCAAAAAAAAAAAAAGATTTTGATTTGTTTTAGACTTTTTGGTAATTTCCTAATTCCATATAGTATGTTATTGTATAGTTTGATTGTCTTCACTATTAGCCTAAAATGTAGAAAGTGTAAAAATTTCCAAACATTTACACTGCAGACTTCGTGGACTTGTAGACTAAAGTAGAAAGATGTATCTTAATACAGGATGTAACAGTGTCATTAGTGTACTGTAACAGGGCTCTGCATATGAATTTAAATTGGATCGAATTTTAGCAAGTTAAATGGCAGGTTAACAGTTTTGTTGTTAGTAAGACACAGAATGCATCTGCAATGACATCATCAATCATGGCCAATCTCACTGGACAGAAATTAATTCCTGCAGTTTGGGTTTAATTTATGTGTTAATGCATTTTTAAATAAACACCGGTGCAACAGGTTAAAACTATATCTCAGTCTAGTAGATGATAAGAATATTAATAAACCAGGAAGCCTGCTGCCATTAGAATAAATGCATGCTAGAGACAATTTGTACATAAAAGCACCAATAGGTTGACTCGGGCCATTGCAAGAACTGATTGTGTGCATTTTTGGTGTCCATTTTTGAGCAGTCCGTGATTGGAATGAACTTCTTGCTCATATAAGCTCATATAAACCATTGGTTTATTCTCAAAAAAGAAAAGAAAAAAGAAAATAAGGAAAGCTAACATGATGTTCACATAAAATCACATACATTAGTGTTGCTTTTAATATTTTAATATTTTCCTTAAACATCACCCTGGTGTGATGAAAATTAGCCACTTGGCAACATCTGACACATGTAGTATAAATATACATTTTATACAATTGATAAAATTATATAAAATGCAGTATATATGAAATTGTTAGAGTGAATTCATATGAATGAAAAACTGCAACCAATAACCCCATCCCTCCCCCACTGATGTTCATAACTGTTCATAACACCTGGATGTTCTGAATGATCACTTTGCAATATAGTGACATGTTGAATCAAAATCCTCTTCTTGATCCCTGTCCTATACCTCTTCGGGGTGATCAGTGTGCTACAGGATGACAGAATCTACTCCAACACATTCACATTTGTCTGCCGAATTACAGAGTCCCAGACACAATCACTTTTTTCATTTCTCCATACTATAGTGCACTGCTGACACAACACAGTGACAGCTCTAATTACTCTCCACTGCACATCCATTATGTTTGACATTCTCTCTTGATGCACAGCTGTTGCTTAGAGGCTACATAAATACCACCAACCCACTCTACACTCACCCTCTCCTCATCTCTCTCTATCATGTATACACACATTCAAGTTACTTTACGCAGTCCGTCATTACCGTAGCAAGTGAGGTGTGTGAACATTGTTCCATGCGTCCCCATCTGTGTTTGTTTATGAGTGTCTATGTGTGTGTGTGTGTGTGTGTGTGTGTGTGTGTGTGTGAGAGAGAGAGAGAGAGAGAGAGAGAGTGGACAGATTCAGACACTGATGAATGAGCTGGCTTTATGAGTTGATGGTGTCCTTGTGCTGGGTGGGTATTAGAGGACTCTTGGTACCAGGTTGGATAAACACTATTGCAGGTCTAAATACACACTTCACAGCTCTCTGAGGCTGAGAGCCCACAAACAGGACAGCAGCTTAGGACTGTAAATGTGTAAGGATTCACTTGAAGCGACTCATGAAAAAGGCTAAGGTTAGGATTGAGCGTGGGTTAAGAGACTGTAAAACTGAGATCACAGCACTTAGGCATACTTGGAGTGCTGTAGTTTGTGTATATCATGTGGTGTTAATAGGCTGCTATTTAGAAAAGGATAAGGTGATAAGAGAGATTTGAATGAGAGGTTATTGATGATTATACAAATATGTTGACGGTCTTCTTCTTCTTCTTCTTCGTATTCTTCTTCTTATTATAATTATTATCATTCATTCATTCATCTTCACAAACCACTTCATCCTGGCCTGGGTCATGGTGGATCCTGCCTGCCCAGGCATACTGGGCATGAAGCAAGAATATGGCCTGAATGAGACACCACAATATCATATGTCATTATTATTATTATTATTATTATTATTATTATTATTATTATATTTTAGTAGTAGTAGTAGTAGTAGTAGTTGTTGTTGTTGTTGAAGTAGTAGTAATAGTAGTAGTAGTAGTAGCAGCAGAAATAAATATGCAAGAAGAAAGTTCAACATGTTTTTTTTAAATATATATTTTAATTGCTTGTTTATATAGGCTACATGTTTTAGTACATGTGTAGACACTGTCAAGCCTAATTAAAATAAAAAAAATGCAGTGAGATATGTAAATAATATAAAATCCAAAATATTTGCTGATTTTTGGTACATACAGTGAGATCCAAAAATCTGAGACCACATAGAAAATCTGGGATTTTTTTTTTTTTTTCGTTTATAATTGGAAATAAACTTGAGGTTTTAGAATTTTAAAATATTTAAAACAAACACAATAATGTTACATATCTTGAATATTTAATATTCAAGATTCTGCACTATGCCTAGGTCCATATTTAAAAATGTAAGCAAATGTGATATTGACTGTTAATGGTAACACTCCAGTAGATTTGATCTAAAATGGATTATAAAGTTTTGCACAAACCTGTGGCGTCCATACCAGCCTGAGTGCTCACTGTCATTAAAGCAAAAAGGGGACATACAAAATACGTAGAAACTCTGAAATTCATGTAAATATTTTAACGATTCTACTTTTCACTCAAGTTGTCGTCAGTAATGTACTGTAATTTGTAATGAAAATGTTGTGTACAAAATGTAAGCTCATTATAGCTGCCAAATTTCAACAGTAAGGCATGGAAGTATTAAAAATGGCAGTTTGATGGAAAACCTTATACCTACATGCATACCTTCAATCTAAGGCCCGATTCATTAAGGACTTTTCATGCTAATTGACAGATTTTTCATATACAGAGAAAAAAATACAGAGACACAGTCTGCTTGCAGAACACAACAGATGTCAATGAATAAACCACTTAACATTATTGGTTTAAATGAAAAGTGACATAGGGACATGCGGTATTGAAGGGGAGAGACACTCACCCCTCTCTATCTCTCTGACACTTCAGCTAGGTTGTAAAACATAAGGTACAAGTAGAGGAAAGCTAACATATTTCTATGTTTTCTTCTGTTTTTCACAGTTGCTTCGTTGTCTTTTTTTTTTCTTTTTAATTCGCTCATTTATTATTTTTTATTCCAATTAAGAAGCTAGTCCACACCTGCAGCGTTTTTCCAAAGGGTTGTTCAGGCCTGCCACAAATTAGCTCTTAATTGATTAATGAGGCACACCATGAACCATGGCCTTTCATTACAAAGAGCAAACAAAAATCAATAGCAGTGCAGGAGAGACTCAACAAACAAAGCAAGACTGTAGGTATCCTCCTCTATTCTCTTCCGGGTTTTTTTGTTCACCATATGATTGTTCTTTGACTTGGTATAGGCACTAATATCAGTAAATTGGCAAAAGGTCACCTTGTTCTTTATAGATAAGATCGTAACGCTGCTTTCAAAAAACAGCTGGAAAAATGTCAGTTCTTATGTTTAGATCAGATAAACCTAAAAAAAAGATAATGCTTTATTTAGAGGGTATTTATATAGGGCCTTTGTTACACTGCTCCGGGTGTGTGTTCACGGTGTGTGTGTGTGTTCACTACTGTGTGTGTGCACTTGGATGGGTTAAATGCAGAGCACAAATTCCGAGTATGGGTCACCATACTTGGCCACAAGTCACTTCACTCACTCACTCACTCACTCACTCACTCATACATAAGAGATGCCTAAATAATTTTGATCCTTGAATGTGTGCATTATTTTTTTTTATTTTTATGCTGTAGGTGTGCATTATTTTCATATATTGTACAATATATATTGTATTTTTATCCAACTTGTACAGCGGATACTCCATATAATCTAAGACTTACAATAAATGGGTTTTAAAAAGGTGTTGCTGTTAAACAATGTAAAACATAATTGATGATATAGTAAAGTTTTTTTTTTTTTTGTTAGGAGGCATTTAATGTTTATGGAACGAGTCTCAGTTTACTTGTGGGTTTGCTTTGCTTCTGCAAACTTTATCAGCACAAGAAAGTCATCAGAGAGAAAACAAGCCAATCAAGCAAAAGAGAGAAAGAGGGAAAAAAGAGCAAGACTGGTGCAAGAATGTCTGTTTATCACAGCTATAACATAAGGGAGAACAGGAACTAACTTGTCTCTCAGATGTTCCTCAACATTAAATCTAACTATAAACTGCAAGAATGCATGATGTTTCATACATACAAAAAAATTAAACACTGTAATCGTTGGCAAATTGCTGTGGTGTAAGCAGAGTAACACACTCCAGACCATGCTGTTATACAAAAATACTGCATTATTTTGGCATAACAATCCTGAGGAATTTATGAAAGGGTTATGTCAATACATGTGAAGTGACTTTCTTTGTTTTATGCAAATTTGTTTTTACATGAAAGAGAGAAGAGCATTCATCGATTATCAGTCTGCCCTCCTCTCTCTTTCATATAAAAAAAACGTTGCAATTGTTAATGTAATTATTACTGTTTTTTTATCTTTATCTTGTAAGTTTTTTATTTTATTTATAACATGTGAAAGTAGTAAAAGGTGTGCATAGTGCTTAATAACAGTGTCATAAATGCAAATTCTATTACCACTTTAGTTTGAGGGCATTAAAACCATTCTGGTATATGGGCTTAAATAAGTGAATAAGTGAAGTAATGTAATAGTGCTTCATAATAGTTCTGAATGCAAATGGAGCACTAGTACTTCAGCTGAAGAGCATTCAATTCCATGTTCCTATAAAAATTAGATACATCAAATACCTCTCTCAAAAGTTAAAATGGCAGAAATAGAAGAAATTTCATGAAATTCACAAATGTTTTGTTAAGAAAGACAAAATAATAATTTCCAAGAAACCTTTTTTCATTTCGCATTCCACCTTTATGTTTTGACATAAGCCTTACATAAACCCTCTAGTATTGCTTAAACATATTTATTCAATGCAGAGAAAAGTGGTCTTAACACTTTTAAATCCTAAGTCTTAAATCTTAACACTGGATTTGTAGTTCTTCTCTGATTTCCATCAACACAGTCTCAGAGTTTCATAAGCGTTCATAAGAATTCCAATTTCTAAGGATTCACAAATTCACATGTATTGTGCTGGTTGACAGGGCAGGATGCAAAAGCATAAACTTTATTGAGGGCAAACTAGGTATCAGGCTGATAGTTCAGAGTGGAGGTTAGAACACAGGTGGACAGGGTAATCATACACATATATCTATAAGCATACACAGTAACAAGGTAAGCAAGGGTCTAAACACAGAACATGGAATATAATCTTGAAAACTGGAACAAAGGAAACAAGGCTCAGAAATGTACAAATACAATCGGCAAGACTTCGAAGAACAATGGCACAGAGGATATAAGAAGGCGAACTAATCACAATGTAAACAGAGAACACAGAACCTGTGAGTACTGAGACAGGACCGGAACAGAACAAGGCACATAGCAGAATGAACAAAAGAATATGGAGAACTGAAAACAAAACACATGTCAATGAAAGAGAGAGTGGTAGGGGTGAAATCCAAAAAAAAAAAAAAAAAAAAATCATTCAGAAATTCCTCTTCAGGAACAGCTTAATTCTGGAGGCCAGTCCATTACAGGGCACCCTGAACACATACACTATATGGCCAAAAGTTTGTGGACACCTGACCATAACATTCATACAGCATGTGCTTGTTGCACATCCCATTCCAGATCTAGTCTCAATTTGCTGTTATCCTCCACTCCTCTGGGAAGGCTTTCCACTACATTTTGGAGCGTGGCTGTGGGGATTTGCCTGTTGAGCCACAAGAGCATTAGTGAGATCAGGTACTGATGTTGGGGGAGGAGGCCTGGGGGGCAGTCACCATTCCAGTTCATCCCAAAGGTGTTCAGTGGGGTTGAGGTCAGGGCTGTGTACAGGCCACTCGAGTTCTAGCACTCCAACCATGGCAGAACATGTCTTCATATGAAAATGATAATGATGAGCACAGGGGCATTGTTATGCTGGAACAGGTTTGTGCCCTTTAGTTCCAGTGAAGGGAAATTGTAATGTTACAGCCTACAAAGACATTCTATACAATTGTGTGCTTCCAAATTTGTGGCACCAGTTTGGGGAAGAACCACATATAGGTGTGATGGTCAGGTGTCCGCAAACTTTTGGCTATATAGTGTACATTTGAAGACTCTTTCACACCATGGGGTAATCCACTTACCTGCATGTTTTTGGACGTTAGAAAGAAACTGCACATCCCATAGAAAACCGATGCAAACATAGGGAGAAAATGTGAAACTCCACACAGACAGTAACCCAAGATCAGGATCAAACCAGGGACCCTGGAGCTGTGAAGCAGTAACGCTACTTACTGCACCACTCAGAAAATCAATAGCACTGCTACATTTTTTCTTGCATTTTGCTTATTCCTTCAAGCACTTCCAGTACTGAATCAAATACGCTAGAGCAAGGAAACAAACATATGGGCGTCAAGGATAACAAACCTATTAACAATATTAAATAATATTCAAAAAATTGCCTGAATGGGTTGCTATAAATTCATACAACAACAGGGTTAGAAACAATGATGGCATCAGCTTAGACTCGTAAGAGCCTTGCCCTAGAATAGATCAGTGTATATACCAAAAATATGTTTATCAAGTAAATATTGGCCTTATGGTATAATCCTCAGTCAACATCTTTTACACTATCAATTCCTTTCATCACTAATGCTAATATGAACTGGATGTTTTTATGTATCTAGCTATTTTTCATAGCACTCTTGCATCCATCGAGACCAACACTGACTCCTCTTGAACATTATGTTCTGCAGGAATCTCATAAGAAAACCGCTTTAATTGAAGCCTGGGGCTCTCATCAGCCCCATCATGCCTTAGTCTAAAGTGCTTTTCTACCTACTTCTGTAATGAAATATTAACAATGAGAGGTTGATATATAAGTTGCCTAGCTACTCAGAAAATGGCTAATTGGTCTGGGTCCTTCATCAAGAGACCAGAGGATAAAAAAAATAGAGATAAAAAAAGAAAGAAAGGTATTATTCAGGAACACATTGCACTTGCCCTCCTATTACACTGGGCCAAAAGGTGATTGATCATGATAAGCACACAGGGGAGAAATTACAACAATTTATTATCAAGCTACACTGGCACTGTATGCATCTAAAAAAGCTGTTATATCATCTTATTCAAGAAAGGGACTTTTGAGAGCTATACTCCATAATTTCCATAACAGAAGCCCACCATAGTTGCTATGGTATTTTAACAATGATATTTTTCATGATTATTACTTTCCAAAATCTAGGGTCCATAACACTGCAGTATTTAATGTTTTCCCTGCTCTAACACACTCAGATCACATCGTGAAAAGACTGTTAATTAGCTGATAGATGCATCAGGTGTGTTTTCTCTGTAATGCCCTGCAGACATGGAGTTAATACTCTCTTATAAAAACCGTCTACTGAATATCCTCCAATCCCAATTTACATGACACAGCTTCGTGTAACACTTCATTAGAAATTTGGTTTCATGGTCCATAATGGGCTACTTCCATCCACAGTGCCAAATGAAACCAGGAAAAAATGAAAAATGGAAAGGATAGATCACTTTCATGAAAGAGTCTGTTTTATCCCAATCTAGACTTCCAGCTGCCGGCAAATCACAGAGCAAATCATTAAACCTCCAATACCATAGAGAGATAATAAAAACCTGTACTGCACTCAACTCCATCAATAATTCGTAAGGTGCAGTGAATGGCTTTGGGAAAGTATAGAGATGATGAAAATGAGAGAGCCGGGTGTATTAATATTACATAGTTCACCATTTGCCTTATTAGCTAAAGCAGGTAGCTTAACGGGGCTTCTGCTGTCAAACCTGTCAATATTTCATCATCTGAGCTTGTGTTCAGATCAGAGCAGATTTGTCTTTCCCTCCCTCGCTGATTCTAATGAACTCTTTGCTGAAAGCAGTGTTTTGAACAACCAATTAAGACTCTGAACAACCGATTAACACCAACACAGTTTAAGTAATTCTGCCTGCCATTAGACAACCTGGAAAAATTACGTAAATAAAGGCATAAATAAAGGCATATTGTTAGCACTAGTTTTACCTAAATGTGAAAACTCTCCCACTCTCTCTGCATCCTCTATGATTTTTCAACACAACATAATACATATATTCTTATCTTACTTCACTGGAAATCCAGAAATTAACTTACTATATCACACTGGATCTTCTCACTGACCATCTGTTAATGAGCAAAAACAAAAAAGAATCATACAAGAACCAAAGTGAACATTTTCTCATACATTTAGGTTGCTTTTTCAAATTTCACGCCAGCTGAGGAGTTGCCCACAAAGGAATAACTTACACGAGCACACCTCACTGAACAACACATTAATACCTCAATATTTACTTCTGTTAAATCTACACATAAAGTCATGGGAAAAAGAAAATACTCCCTCCTTCAATTTTATGTTTTTATTTATCAGGGCCTAAATAACAATTGTGACAAAAAAAAAAAAAAGAAGAGTTCGATATCTGGTCATTTTTTCCCAAAAAGTATACCAACATTCAGAAACCAGGTGGGAAGAAATAAGTACACCCTATAATTCAGTAACTTGTAGAACCATCTTTAGCAATAATAACTTGATGTAAATGTTTTCTGTAGGAGGTTATCAGTCTCTCACATTGTTCTGGAGAAACTTTGGCCCACTCTCTTTACTACATTGCTTCAGTTTATTGCCATTTGAGGGCATTTGTTTATGCACAGCTCTCTTAAGATCCTGCCACAGCATCTCCATGGGGTTCATGTCTGGACTTTGACTTGGCCATTCCAACACCTTGATTTTTTTTTTTCTTTAGCCAATAAGATGTTGGCTGGTGTGCTTGGGATCTTTGCCCTTTCGCATGATCTAATTTAAGTTGCTGGAAAGATGGCCTCACATTCTGATATATTCTGATATAAAGTGGAGTTCATCATTGTCTCAGTGACTGCAAGCGTCCCAGGTCCTGTGACAGCAAAACAAGCCCAAATCATCACCCCTCCACCACCGTGCTTGACAGTTGGTATGTTTGTGGTGATACGCTCTGTATGGTATTTTCCAAACATGGCACTGTGCATGATGACCAACCATCTCTACCTCCATCTCCATCTTCCTTGAGGTCATGGCTGATGTCCTTTCTTCTTAGCATGATGTAGGCACATATCTGAGTGCTCCAGAACACCAAGCTGCCAAAAGGTTTATTTTTATAGAGGTAGTCACACTTCTTGATGAGTAAGTAATCTTGTGCATTTCATTAATAACACCTGGCCACATATTACTCTCTTAATAATGTGGAAGTAGGAAGGGTATACTTATTTTTTCACACCTGTTTTCTGAATGCTGGTTAACTTTAAAATGACTACAAATTAAAATCTGTTATGGTTATTTATTGTCACCTAAAGTCCACACAATTGGTATTTAGGCCCTGAAAAATAATAACAGAGAATTGAAGGAGGGTGTACTTTCTTCTTCTAATTGACTATATATGTTAGAACCATTATTCATTTCAATTCTATTTTTGTTGCTACTCAGTATCTTTCAATTTTTGGAATTTCATTCATTCATTCATTCACAGTAACACCTGGTAATGGTCTAAGTGAACACTGAGAGTGAGGGTGGAGTCCTAGATGTGGCTTGATTTTTTTTATTCTTAATGTATTGTTCTCTTTTTTTCTTAATGTATTGTTTTTGGGTTTTTTTTACATTTTTTTCTTCCCATGCATCAAGCTGTCTTTTTTCAATGTATCGAATTGTTTTTCTCCCATGTATCAAATTGCGTTTTGTTTTTGATTTGTTGATGAGCACACACATCTTCATAAAATTTCCTTTTTTCTCCTCTCTATTAAGTGATTTCTGATTGTGTTTTATTGTTTTTTCTTTCTCTTCCCTTTTTATTTCTATCCCTTTCTTAAGTGAGGCTTTAACAATAAAAAACAGTATTGCCTTATTGTCCTTTGATGAGGATAGATAAATAAATAAATAAATAAATAAATAAATAACCCAAACATATCCCTTATCACACGACAGCTGCCAACCAGGGAGGGTGAAGGCTATCACTTGCTTCCTCCGAGGCACATGAAGCCAGCCGACCACATCTTTTCAAACCGTTGCTCATGCAATGTCAGAGGGTGGTGTAAAACACTTGGAAGAAAGTGCTATCCGCACACTTTCAGATGCGTAAGCTCACAGATGCCTATGATTGGCTAGTGTCACTGTGATTGATAGGAAAAGTGTATGCCACCCCTTCCTCCCTGAGAGCATGGCCAACTTTGCTGTCTTGGACTTCCAGCCTGGGATAGCTGTGGCATAGATGGGATTCAAACTCATGATCTCCGGGAGGTAGGGTGAACGCTTTTTTACTGCACCACTCTGAAGCCCAAAAATAAAACTTTTAAGTATATTTTGCTTAACCATCATTTTATATAATTAAAAAAATTAAAAATATCACTTTTTTATCTGAGACACTCACTATCTTTCCCAAGCTCTTATACAGTATAAGCATACAGGTATATTGGCCAAATCATAAATGGAAAGGCTTGTGTAATTTAACATGAAACAGATTTTTCTTAGCTGTTAACAAACCCAAAAGAGCCACTTTGAAAAATTCATTTAAATGTTCAACCACATTTTAAAAGTCAAAGTACTTCTGTAACCCACCTTACAATAACATTACTGAGATTAAAAAGACAGATGAGATTTCCTCAGATCTGTGTTGTTCCTCTGTCTCTCCAAAGCACTTGACATCTCTGCTGATTAGGTCAAGTTTAGTTCAAACCGGTGACCTGAGACATCTGACTAATGCTGGTTCTGTCCTTTCATTCCTCTTTCATCCTCACCATCTGCCTTTTGCTGAAGAGTAGTGGATTCACAGACCAGGTGTTGGAGTGTGCAGAGGCGAAGCTTTTAGTGACACTATCCGCTTATATGCCAAAGAACACCTACACACCACTAATGCAACTGTGAAAAGAAGCAAATAAATATGTATTCTCACCTCTTATGAAGAGCTTCTCAGAGAGCTGTGAAAGTGGGCACATTAGACTGATTAATATCACTGTGTACTGGACTGGCTGTTTTGTTCTTGTTTTGTATTGTATGGAAGGCATTTCAAAGCCAATGTTTTTGAGGGGGAAGTAAATGAGTTATTAGACTGTAAAAGCATCAGAAACAAAATCTCACCACTGCACGTCTGAGTATCGATGAGATTATCGAATTTGTATTAGGCTACATGAAAAAAAAAAATCCTAAGAGGATGACGGTCCAGGAAGGTCTTTAGTTCCACATGATCTCTTGTAAAATTGGTTTGGAATTGTAATGAGTGGGATTACTATGGATTTCACGAGAGATCATAAGAAACTTCACTTCAGTTGGTAGTTTAAATTCTTATGAAGGTGCAGTGAACCAGGTTGTTTTGTCCTTTATCACTCCAAGCCAACAACAGGATCTCGTTGAATTTTCAGTAATTTACACCACTTGTGATTTTAAAAGAGTACTGAGAGGCTAAAGTTGGGAGTAAGAATGAACATAGTGATATTATCATATCTTAAGGATCCTATTCAGCAAAAGTGTCCTCAATGATTTTCTGAATTTCAAACCAAAAGGTGACTACTGGTGCAAAAATACAGAAGCTTTTGAAAAAGAAAAACTTTTATGAAAAAAAGAAGCTAAGGTTAGTGGATGAGAGTGTGTTTAGTGAAATTCGTACCAAATCCTTGTGAGATTAAGCAGTGTTAAGACTCTTTGGAAGAGTTCAGATTGCAATTGTTCTATGATCATTGCAAAACCTATTCAGAGTTGGTTAAACAAGGATGTACTTTCCCTTGTTCGCAGTCTTGGGAATAAACTGACCTTGAGTACGTTTCATAAAGCTTCGTTTTCATAAAGCTTCATAACGCTTTGTTACTTTGTTAACTTCATCTTAACAATGATGTTAGATTAATGAGTATGTCCTGAAAAGTAGTAATTAAACTTGTTCTTAAAAACCTTCACTGATCAATTTGCCCAAAGTAAGTACTTTGTCTTATTATTATTATTATTATTAGTAGTAGTAGTAGTAATAGTAGTAGTAGCAGTTGTAGTAGTAGTAGCAGTAGTATTATTATTTTTACTCACTGCTCATTTAAAAAAAAAATTAACTCTAATTAGGCCAATTTTTAGTCCAGTTTCCCACGTTACAACCTTACGAAATAAGCTCAAATGCTAGTGTTCTAATAGATACATATTGAAAGAGAGATTATGATGGTTAGCACTAACAATGAAGACTGTGAAATATACCAAGTGGCTCTACCAAGCTATGCTGTGGCACAATAAAATATGAATCCATTCAGCCATCTAAAAGACAGAAGGCAGTCAGCGTATTTGGAACAATAAAGAAACTTTGATGATAATAGAGTAATGTTGTTTTGTGGCCATTTGTTGTGCAACAAACAGCAAATCAAAATAAGCTAGCTGCTTAATAAGCTGTAATGTTGCTAGTTTTTTCATAAGTATTGATTAAACTACCAGCAACATTACAGTGGTGCTTTGAATTGATTCATTATGACTGAATTAATTGTACAGGAATAACAGGTCAGGTTTGGGGAAGCAATTATAGTGGCAGCTGTCACTCAGTGCTACCTATACTATATGGCCAAAAGTTTGTGGTGACCTGGGTCTGGCTCCTGATGGAGAAAGTTGCAAATGGTGGGTTCAGACGATGGGAAAAGTATGCAATTTCTGGTCAGCCCCTGAACACAGGGAGAAGACGGCGCCAACTCCTATATCTGAGGCATCAACCACCACTAACATTTGAGCTAGCATTTGGATAAGAAGGCACCATTGTGTTGTCAGTACACTGATGTCTGTTGTTTATATTTTATCGGTCTGTTTCTTTGTTTGTCTGCACAAGGAATTACCTCACTTTTAGTCCACGATCGCGAGTTCCTTCTCAATGGTCGAGACTCCATGGCTGATCTCTGCAGTTGGAATCCCAGAGGCCGAAATGCTTCTGATCCTCCCTTTTTGGCATGGCTACCTGCGGATGTCTGCTATATTCCGCACTGCTCGTTGCATAAAAGGAAACACAATAGGAGGAATATTTGTCTTGTTCCTGTTTTTCCAGAGCATTCGGAATTGACATCAAAGATCGAATCAGAAAGATTTTACATTCGTAGGAGAGGGGTGAATTTTGCAAATCACTGTTCTCTGGGTTATGTTCCGAATCCATCGAAGGATTGAAGTTGGCTTTAATAAACGTACGATTTCTCCACAAGAAGACTTTCCTAATCAGTGATTTTATTTCAGCTCATAAATTGGACTTTCTCTTTACGACTGAGCCTTGGTTAAGTGTTGGGGACCTGAGTCCTTTAGCTGAAGCATCCCCTGGTGATTGTGACTTTGTGAGCTCTCCAAGGACCACAGGTATTTAGAAATCAATATTTAGAAATTGTTTTAAATGTTGTTTGTTATTGGCAGAAAAATATTCTACTAGGTTCAGCTGTAGATATGTGTAATCCTGTTCTTTGTGGTCTTATATATAGACTTCCTAAGCACACTAAGGATTTTATTGCCAAATTTTCTGAATTTTTATCTTCTGTTGTACCTCATTCTGTTTGTGTTTTAATTCTTGGTGATTTTAATATTCATGGATGTTTGTTGCCTGAGTAAGCCCTTGGTTCCACTCATAAGCAAGGTGACACATTGGATCTGATTTTGTCATTAGGCTTTCCAGTTTCTAATGTGGTTATTGATGACATTTGTCTTTTGGACCACATGCCTATTATCTTTAATATTACTGTTTCTGGTAATATTAAGCCATCAAGTCGCCGTGTTCGTTCTATCAATTCTAACACAGCTAATAATTTTTCAACTGCTTATGGCTCTTCTCCTTCTCTCTGCACCATTGAATCTCCATCTCCAGGCCTGGGCATAGAAGAGTTGGTCTCTTTTTACAATTCTGTATATACTGAGATTTTGGATGCTGTAGCTCCTTATAAAAGTCATATTCTTAAACATAGAGTACAGCCGTGGTTAAATGGATATTCTCAGGCACTCAGACAGAAATGGAGAAAAGCAGTCTGCTCTTATAAAAGTGTCAAATGTTCTGTTGCTGGTGGTTGATCACGATATTCTTTAAGACCGGTTAAGAAATTGGGCGGGGCTTCAAGAAACTGTCCTCGAGTGGTTCTCATCTTATCTCAAGGGGAGAACATTCTCTGTTGAGTTTGGGAATCATTCTTATGCCTCTGCTTCCATCACCTGTGGAGTACCTCAAGGCTCAGTTTTGGGGCCTCTTTTGTTTTCATTATATATGTTTACCTTTACAGTTTATTTTTCATGATAATGACTATCATTATTATGCAGATGATATTCTGTGCGATCTTCCTTTAAAATCCACTCATAATTCTGCAGTAGAATCTTTGCTGGCCTGTCTTAAAGATATTGAAAGATGGATGGTGGCTAATTTCAGGTCAATGATTCTAAGAAAGAGGTTTTATTTTTTGGCCAAGCTGATCCTTTTACTAATTTAACTAAATATTTGTGGCCTTTGGCCTCTAATCTTTATACCAAGCCATGAAACCTTGGAGTTATCTTTGATTCTCACTTAAAATTTGAAAAACAAATAAAGGCGGTGGTTTAAAGGAGGCTATTTCCAATTCAGGTTAATAGCGAAATTGTCTTTTAAGGATTGAGAGATTGTAATCCATGCTTTTATTTGCTCTAGACTTGATTGCTATGATGCACTGTATGCACTGTGTCATTGTCAGACATTGCAAAATGCAGCTGTGAGGCTCTTGACTGGAGCTAAGAAATATGACAGTGTTTCACCGGTTCTGGCTTCTTTGCACAGGTACCTGTCTCTTATAGGATTCAGTTTAAGGTCTTATTGTTTGTATAGAAGGGTCTCCATGGGCTTGCACCACTTTGTATCTCTGATTTTATCCACCAGTATCAGACTCCAAGGTCTTTAAGATCATCACAAAGTCTACTGTTGAGTGTTCCAAGGACTTGTTTTAAAACTATGGGTGATCTCTCATTTACTATGGGTGAACTATGGGTGAACTCTCAGTCAGAGTGAGGTGGGTTGTGGCCACTCCGTAACTGCCTTTATCTTGGCTGAGGCCATACTCAGACTCCCTTGGGACACAAGAAATCCCAAGAAAGAGATTGTGGTGACATGTAATTGTGATTTTTTGAGCTTGGCATAGAGATTGTTCTGCAAGAGAAGCTGAAGAACCAGGCACACATAACCAATATGTTCCTCCAGCCAGCTGCTAAAAAATTTTATATAAATAGACAAAATTCTAATGGTTCAGGACTGCATTGATGAAATGCTGGAAGTCTCCGGGGGCATTCATCAGGCCAATAAAACTTTACCAATATTTGTAGTGCCCTGATGGCATGATGAACACAGTCTTCCACTCATGCTCTGCTCTGATGCATATCAGATTGTACACACTGCAGAAATCCGATTTTGAAAAAAAAATTAGCTCACTGCAGGCACTCAAATGCAGAGCTCATCAAAAGCAGGGGTGCTTTTCCTCAAGAGTAATCAATGCAAGGCTGCAGGTCCCCCTCTTTAATATACTCATCCATGGCTTTGTGTTCTGGGGGTGATAGAGAGAACAACCTGCCCCTAGGCAGAGTAGGAGCAGGTTGATTGCACAATTAAAGGGCCTATGGGAAGGCAGCCTTTAGTTTGAGCCTTTTGTTTGAAAAAACTTCCTTAAGGTCCGAGTAGTCTTGGGGCACTTGGGACAAGTCTGCCAGGTCCAAAGTAGTCACAACTGGGGCGGGTATGCCTTTGAGGCAGCTCTGGGAGCACTGAGAGCCACAGAATGAAATGGACCTGGTAGACCAGTTGATATGTGAGTATTCCTGAAGCCAAGGGTATCCCAGGACCAGTGCAGCTCAGGAACCCAGGTCATGTGAAAGGATAAGCGTTCTGTGTGGTGGTCTAACTGGGCTGTGATGGGTGAGGTTTTGGTGGCTATGGGTCCTGACCCTAATGGTTGTCCATTAAATGCAGAGACTGGGATTGGATGGAGAAGTGGGTCCCCTGGCAACCCCAGTCTCTTTATTTAGGTCTCACCAGTAAAATTGCCAGCTGCTCCAGTGTCTATGAAGGCTTCCAGATTAGTTTTTTGACTATTTCCCGAAGTGATTGTGACAGGAATGAAAAGGCATGTGAGGGGCAGAGCCTGGGGCCATCATAGATCCCCTTTCCTGGGATGGCCCTTGGCTTTTGGCATCACGCAGGGGCAACATGAAATCATGTCTCTCCACAACAGGCCTTTAGTTTTACCTTCCTTTTCTTTCCTTAATCTGTTTTCCTTTTAATTCCGAGTTCCCCTTCTTTCTTTTCCTTAATGCCTTCTATTTAATTCTGAGTTCCTTTGCTTTTTTTGTTAATCTTTCTTTCTTTCTTTCTTTAAAGAGCTCAGAGTAGCATGGAGCTGCTCTGTTACATGGCACAAATCTATGCCCACACACAGTGAGGCATTCAGAGGGCTCATAAAGAGGTGCGGCCAGGTGCAGCATATTTAGGCTGATTACCTGCATGAGGGCATTGTATAGCAACCGTTGCTGGGTCTGTGATACAGACCCATGTAGGTGGCCACAGATTTCCCTGAGAGGGCACTCGTGGCATTACACACGGAGTATCAAGGCAGAATATGAAGGCTCAGAACAGGAATGGGTACAACCGGCAAGGCTTTGCATGCAATGTGTCTGACCATGTATTTTTGTATAGTGAATCAACAGGAAATGAGTGTAACCATAGTCCTAATATTCAGGGGAGCATGACCTGTGGAGGCATGGAGATGAAATTTCCTGGGCTGAATTGACACTAACCTTAAACCTAACCCCTATCCCTAACCCATACAATGCAGTATAACGCTAAACAACATGTTGAACACACCAGCATGAAACACCTGAGTGAGTTGTCTCCATTCCTTCTATTTTTGGCTTGACTCCACCCTGGTAGGAGGAGCTGGATCAGGTCCTGCTTGACCTTATGGGCTTTTTGTTCTACAGCGAGGGGTAGTTGATTGAGACAGCAAGAGTCCCCTGAACTGGAACTGCCTAAAGTTTCACTTCGTTTGAAAACACTATGTATTTCTCAGTGGTACTATGAACTTGTTATTTAATGTAATTTAATAACAACTACATTAGCTTCTTAATGAGTGCAAATATATAAACTAAGCTGTTAAAAAAGGTTCCCTTTTCAACAAATGAGCAACTGAAAATCTCTCTCTTTCTCTCTCTCTTGTATTTGAATGCAGAAGGGAGAAATGCTTGTTGAATTGCAAATAAATTGCGACGTCGACTACTTGTCCCTGACACGTTTTTATCCTCAAATGGACCAATTAAGCAGAAGAAAAATTCTAGTTACATAAATACCCCATCAACTGATGTGTGCGAAGGTTTGTGTGTACCTGCCAGATTCATAATAGAAACCCAATAAAAGTGTCATACTCCCTGTGTAATGTGACAGGTGCCATCAGCTTCACAACTGACTCATTTGCTGCCATGCTGCTCTTTTAAATGATTTGATGGCACTTAGACTTTAAAGCCACCAATTTCAATCTTTAAAATAGAAGTCTATTAATGCAATTGAAAAAGCATAATTTTCAATATATTCTACATTTACTTTGAAATGTTATCTATGTCTTTTGTAACGTTTATGAATGCAAAATTGTAAGTAAGACTTTTTTTCCCCTGAGAATCTCATGAAGGAATTTTAGTCAGCAAAAACACACTGCAATTTTAACAAAGCCTACAGCTCATTATTTTATATTACCTGATATCATAAATGGTTGGATATTAATAAACATTATGTAGAGTATAACTGTAAGTCAGAGTTTATGTTGTAGATGTGGTTCTTGATGTTCTTATCCTCATAAAACCATGAACATAAGACAAAAGCTGGATTAAATCCTTATTGACAGCTTTCTTTTTATGATGCATTCAAAAAACAAGAGGTGTAGTTATGACTTTCTGTGGCAGCATAGTGCACAAAATCATACAGATACAGGTCAGAGCTTCAGTTAATATTCACATCTCACGTCACAAAAAACATTCAGTGAGTGGAAGTTCTAAGGGTGGAAGCACCCTGATGATGAGAGAAGTCAGAGGAGAATGGCCAGATTGGTTTGAACTGTCAGGAAGGCTATGGTAACTCAAATAATCACTCTTTACACCCATGCAGAGCAGAAAAACAGCTCAGAATGCACAACACGTTAAACCTTGAAGTGGGTGGCTAGAAGAGCAGAAAACCACATCTGGTTCCACTTCTATTAGCCAAGAACAGGAATCTAAAGCTACAGTGATCACAGGCTCACCGAAACTGAACAGTTGAAATTCAGAAGTACATTGCTGTGATCTGATGAATTCTGATTTCTGCTGTGACATGCAGATGGTAGGCATAAACAGCAAGGCACCCAAACTGCCTTGTGTCAACAGTTCAGGCTGGTGGTGGTGCAGTAATGGTGCAGGGAATGTTTCCATGGCAAACACTGGGCTCCTTAATAATAATCAAGTATCGTTTTAATGTCACAGCCATATCTGAATATTGTTGCTGAACACTGACCACTATTTATGGCCACAAATTACCCATTTTATAATGACTGCTTCCAGCATGATAATGCACCATGTCACAAAGCAGAAGTCATCTCAAACTGATTCCATGAACATGTTCAGTGTGCTTCATTGGCCGCCACAATCAACAAATCTGAATCCAGTAGAGCACATTTGGGGTGGGGTAGAATGGGAGATTAGCAGCATGAATGTTCAGCTAACAGATCTGCAGCAATTATGTGATGCAATCATGTCATCATGGGCCAGAATCTCAAATGAAAGTTTCCAACACCTTGTGGAATCCATGCCATGAAGAATTGAGCGTGTTCTGAGATCAAGGGGGTGGGATCCTACCCAGTATAAGTATAGTATTCCTAATAAAGTGGCCAGTAAGTGTAAAAACCTTTAGTAACTGCTTTATCAGAGTTTCGATGGGTCTGTAGCCTATCCTGGGAACAGTCCAGGCAGGAATACACATCTTTTATGCAGGTCTGATCTGATGTGTTCAGCAGTTGTAAAATGCAGGGACTGTACATTAAATATCCAATTTTCTTCTGGAAGGACGTTATAAAAATGCTCATTTCCTGAAGATGACTCTTATGGATAGAGGACTAATCAGTTGACATAAATCTGAGACAAGCGTATATTAAAAACACACATATACACACTGCTGAGTAGCAGTACTCAAATCATATTATTTAGTGCCATCTAGAGTGGGAGCACTTACTGCTAGAAAACAATCGGGGAAGGCTATAAAAGCTGAGCAATGCACTGACTTTCTGTAGCTATCCACTCACAGTTTATTTTCAAGACCTTCAGAAAGGATCATAGGTCATATAGCTGTGTTAGTTGGATGGAATTATACTGCATTAGCAAATGAGCAAATCTTGCTCATTTGTCTGGACTTTAATCTGCCACAGCTAATCCAGCTGGATCGTCAAAAACCCTGAACAGCTGGAACAGATGTGTTCAAAAGATTACAAGGATGGCTAGCTATGCATATTCCATCAGGAAAGTGTCCCATGTCTGGGCAAACAAAGCTACTTATTTTATTTTTAAATATAAATTAGCATGTAAGCAACTGCTAATGGTTAATAGCTGATAAACCAAGCTGGTCACACACTGAACTGCAAAATATATTTAAAACTTTTGCTGCAAGTGATTTCATATAGTAGCAGTATAATGTGTAAAAACTATAGAAACTCTTTGAGACATCTGGAAAAAAGGAAAATGTACCTTCCACAAAACTCTGTATTTTTAAAGCAGCTTGTCAGACAGTGGTGTACAGCAACACCTGTAACATTGTGTGGAACAGGTGTCTAGGGAAAGCTTTTTTGAAACAACCCTGTCAAAACATCTGGCTCACAGTTCATAGGTGTGACAGAACGGCATGCTGTGTTTCAACCCCCTGTTATAACACCACCAAATCTGTCTCAGAAAAAGAAAAACATTTCTAACATATTCCAATCCTCTTCAAAGAGAGGAATTAATGAAATGACAGTTTTGGTGCTTTTGAGATGTTCTTGGATGATCTTGGAAGGATCAGACTTTAGACACTGTCCATGGTGCTGAAATAATGTCTGTATGGCAGTATACACTGCTATAGAAATACACAGTATATTATTATTATTATTATTATTATTATTATTATTATTATTATTGCTAAAGGAAGACTTTACCCTGAAATACATTAAATATGTTTACCTTGAAATATATGTGATGTGCTTAGTGATTCTAGTGCTAAATTGTCGGTTGCTGCTGTATATTCATCATTCCCATGAGAAATGATTTTCAGTGATGTTCAACGTTATCTATTCATTCTTTCATTCATCTTATGCCATCCCGCCATCCTGGTCAGAGTAGGAGTGGGAGAATTCACCCCAGATGCTAAGCTGAGCTATATACATATGCAAAGAAAAGAATTTCACTGTACCATACTTATATATGTGAAAAAATAATGAATAACTATCATTCTTTCTTTATTTATTTCACTCTAATTAGCATAGATGATACTATAAATAGCCTATGATTCACATATTGTATTTTAAAATATTAATAAAAAATGAATAAAATACATACTTTGCCATCACCTACTATATCTTTAATCTACCCTTTGAGGTTTTCAGT
Organism: Pangasianodon hypophthalmus; assembly: GCF_027358585.1. Classification (NCBI taxonomy): domain Eukaryota; kingdom Metazoa; phylum Chordata; class Actinopteri; order Siluriformes; family Pangasiidae; genus Pangasianodon; species Pangasianodon hypophthalmus. The sequence continues at coordinate 12,220,330 of NC_069730.1, read as the reverse complement.
CTGATTTTTGTGCATTTCTGTTATGAGTGTCTATCCGGGATTCTCATCGTGCGATATCGGAAGAATGAGAGGTCAAATGTTCGTAGGATTTATATGACATTTTCTTTGTAACCAGCAGATAAACTGATGGGATTTTGGAACTGATTCAAACAGGGTCACGATCACAGCAAGGTTAAAAGTTTTTCTTTAATAGCTTCCTTCCTGATTGTCATACAGAGATGTCACTGACACATTCCTGTTCAGGAACTCAAGGCCCATTTTTCTGACTATCTATGATTTCCATAATCCAATTCTTGTTAGTGCAATATCTTAAAAATAACTGGTTCAGTGTAGGATTTGTATGGACTTGATACTTGATACCACCAGATGAATTGATTACATTTTGGCATTGATCCAAACATGGGTAAGGTGTATTGTAGTAGGTGTATTTGAGGCATACAAATTAGTTACAACAAGGACTAGACTTGTAGGCAATGGAGGCAGCCTCGTCAATACTGTTGGTGTCAAGTTCTACTTGTTAGTCATATTAAATTCAGTACAGATCTGTTGATCTGACAGATGAAGGACAAGTAATCAGCTAATCAATTTACAGGATGTTATATTCATACACATGTAACCCACTTCAAATTTTGGTTACTATTTAAAGTTGGCATGACTTTTATTTTATTTTTTCCTACCGTCACTGTCATTTCTCATCACATCCTGTAGAGGGCAATTATGGTTACTTCAGATTTCTATTGCTTAAATGTAGAAACATGTTCATGTTGAACTTCTGCTATAAAGTTTAAACAGTTTGTTGCAAAAGAAAGAAATATTGTCAATAGTATTTGATATTTTCCTTTTATCATTGCTGCCACAGATGGATGGTTTTGTTTTTCCTTGATTTTTTTAAGAGCTCCAGTGTATGTTTTATTGTATGCAATATGTTTTATTTTGTGGAATATATTTTGTTTTATGTGGTATGTTTCATGATTTGTTGTATAGAAGATTTATGCACTTAAAATACACAATTTAAGGCACATTTAGCTGTAATTGGTATTATTAGGTTTGTGGAGCTTGTTAAAGTATGTGCTACATATACACTCAGGAATTTCTTGTTAATAGTTTTCTGAAGCCATATATGAAACATTGATGAAATCTCATATGGATAATGCAATTATAATTGTTGTACTGAAACTGTATGTACTGCAGTTGTCATCTGGCTATCGAGTCTCAGTGGGTCGTGGAACCTTGGCCCTCATTTATCAAGCCATCATCCCAGAATTTTAGAAAAAAAAGTCCCTACACAACCGTTATGTTGCAAAAAAAATATCCAGTGATGTTTAGCATATTATATTACCAGACCTGCCAACCATTATGCGTAGGAGTTCCCCAAAAAACATTTAATGCTCATACACTTGTATGAGTTTTCACTCAAAAATATGCCAAAAGATGTGTCCTTTCACTGCTGCTCTCCGGCTCAACACTGAGCAGCATCTACAGTGAACATGTTGGCCATGTGAACAATTGAACAATTGATTTGTAAAAGGATTATATGGAAATGTGCTTATGTATTATTTATAACCATCCGTAAAATCCACCATCCGGCTTTTTTGTGAGTTTTTTGTGATTGTTTAAAACTGAAATGGTGGAAATGCTTGTTTTCCTGTCTTTTTTAGACTAACAGACCCTCAAATTTTTGGAAAACTCTGAACATGAACTGTTCATCTTGACATTATTTCACACAGAATAGCACACACAATATGCTACAAAGGGCAAAAAGAGAAAAAAAAAACAAACAACACAATTTGTTTTTTGGTTTTATTTTTTTCCCTAAATTTTGGTAATTGCCTAGACTGTGCATAGTAATACACATTATACACATTATTTTATTTTATTTTTTTCATAACAGACTGGGCTTGATCACGGCTCCCCTTCTACTAAAACTACTAAACAACTCCTGTGTTGTTTAGTAGGTTGTTACTGAGTAACCACGCTACCTCCTCTTTCCAGAACAGCATCAGCAAACAGCATGTGTTCATTCTTCCTATCTAGCTCTTCATGCTCGGAGCTCCTTCTTCCACATCTTCCTCACAGAATCCAGACCCTGTCCATCAAAATGATTAAATCTGATCTCAATACATTGTCATTGACTTTCTTGGTTGAGGAACATGGATGCATCAGGGCAAGACAAAGCTCAGCTGGCAGATCATTGAGGTTTGAGGCCAGATGGCAGAGAGACCTGCAAAATAAAGCAGATGATACATCCTTCTGTTCCTCAGACAGCATCAGATCTATAACACTGCTCAGTAATTAATACAGTATCTTGACATACCATCCTTCTTGGCAAGTTTGTTCAATTCTTTTTCACCATGATCAGTATCACCACCTTACAGTGCTCAAGCTAAGTGCTAGATTGAATCACACTGGCTCTCACATTCTGCTGGTTTGGATGTTAATGAGACCAGAGATCAGATCTAACAGCACATTAGTGCTGAACTTAATAACTGTCTAAGTTTGATAATCTGTTTAAGATTAATGAATATCATCTTTCCACATTATTTGGTTTATTCAGACTTATTTTCTCTTAATTGTGAACTGACCTTTATTTCACACTGCATCACGTCCAAGAGCTGAAACAGAAAAAGACAATATCCAGTAAGCAACATTACAAGAATAAGCATTTACACAAAGTAATCGTCTCCTCCTTTCTCATTTCTTCCCTGATGTACTGTTCTTGAACTGTTCTTCTTCCACATCCCTTTTAGCATGATCGCCATCACCTCGCAGTGTTGAAAAGTCTGAGTTATAACAACAATCTTCTCAAAAACCACCTGCCTCTCTTTCACTTTCTTCTCTTCTTTCAGGCTAATAGGTTCCCATGCTTTTCTCATTCTGCTTTTTGTACAATTTTTTTAAAATGTTTGTTTCATTTCATGCTGATGGAACCTGCTCCTTCAGGCTCATCTGCATCAACATGTGCACCAGCTTTGACAGGTAGATGCAACCTGATGAGAATTACAGATTTAGAAATTTTTGTATATGTCAAGGTTCTTGATTGTGTTTGTGTGTCATGAAGAGGACAGACTGACATAAATGCAGATTTTCTGGTTTTAATAAAACCAAAAGGCCCATTTTCTCCTTCTCCAGGGCTTGCTACATCTTCCACACCCACATTAAAAAGCAAGACATAATTCACATTAAAAGAAACATTAACAAAGGAACTAAGCTTAGGTTTCAGAGGATTTATATCAGCTGCACAACATTTTTCACACAAGTGTCAACAAGTAATTTTTCACATCACTGAATCATTCACAACAAAACAGAGGTACTTGAGCATCAGAGAAATATATTTTCCAGACATATTACCTTTCAATGGGTTCATGTTCTCCATTTTCCTCTATCTTAAAAATGGTCAGAAGTATAATCTAGTATTGAGGAATAACACAGTAGCATAGATTGTAGCTAAGAATTCTATTAGAGAATGAATTTGTAAGGAGACTATATGATACCACGCAACGAGAACCTGAAGCTTAGTTAAAGCTTCAGAAAGCCTGGAAGTGTAAAAAAAATGATCATGGATACAGCATCCCTATGCTATTTTATGCTATGCAAGTTATAATGTTTTTACCATGCAGCTTGCATCTTTATTTTGTCCCATTAAAATCGCTAATCAAAAAGTGATAAGCTATTACAAAACTTGTGAAGTAGACTGTAGATTAGCACTTCTTCTCTTGCCCATTTAAATACATTTAGCATGCATCACTCCATGGATCGAATACATAGTCAACATTTTATAGGAGATTGCTTGTATATGTACAGTGCATGAGCATACACCTGGCAAGAGAGCTTAAGCTTTTTACAGTCAACTATTGTTATTACACCTGACGTCACTCATGACTTTGCTAAGTGAAGGCATGTTGCTTTCGCAGAGAGTTATAACAATGAATTGTAATAGTAGAAGAGAAAGAAAGAGAGAGTCAATGAAGATATTATAGGTAAGTGTAATGATAAATGAATTTGACAGTTTTCGCATCTATGGCAGATATATTGTGGCTAACTTATCATGTTGTGGTTAGACAGTGTTGCTGCACTAACACTGGCTGGCTTTGCTAATGCTACTTAAGCAATATCGCACAAACAAGAGTGCTTTTATACTGAATATCTAATATTCAGCACAACAGCACAATTGTGCACAAGTGTAATATTGCTTTTAGACAAAAGAGTAACTGACATTTCAGCCACAGTATGGCCAAATATTTAGCTTATTTTTGCTCTGTCAATGAAAATAGTTCCCAAAGAAGCTGCAGCAAGATAGAGCATTACGTGCTGCCATGAGATGCACAGACTGACAGCCTGTGGTAGCCACAGTAATAGTTTCGAGTTTCAGTGTAATAAATAATTGCTAGAATTGGAATTTTACGTAGTGGACACAGATGCAAACAGTGAACTATACTATTGCTGTTATACTAAATATCAGCACTCTTGGAATTCCCCTTGTCCAATCAAATTAGTCGAATGGCAGTAACGGTTGTATAATTTAAGTTTAACCACTGGTTTATGACTCATTTTATATTGTGTCATTTTTTTAAACTTTAGTAGTACTAACAACAACTAATGTTAGGTCTGTGAGTATTGTCAGCTATCTAAGTTAAGTTATGTGTGGCAACTATTAAAGTCCTCAGCTTTTTGTATGAGTCTCTTGGCACTGTAGACTCATATTTCCTTTTGAAACAAGAAGTTCTTTATTTGTCTGTGTGTATGTGTGTGTGTGTGTGTGTGTGCCTTGTTGTTCTGAGGGGCTCCTAGCTAAACCAAAGAAATCAGGCATCCTAGTCATGGTTATTGACTAAAACGATGTAAAGAATGATTATAAGAAGCAAGTAATTTATTTAACAAATAACCCTGACATTTTTAGAACCTGTGCCAATACTGCAAGCAGTTCTTGGAAATGCAAAAGAAGAAAATGCAGGTCTGAGTGGGTGAACTACTAAAGGAAAGCCTCTTCTCAGTTCTCTTGAGAAGGACAAGGCTTATATCAAAGACAGACTGAAGTCAGAATGCAGAAATCTTATGATGCTATAAAGGTATGCATTTTATTATTATTATTATTATTATTTTTTATATTACAAGGGGGTCCAGCCTAAGGGCACGGTCACTGTTCACTGCTAAGTAGGTTGTAGCTAAGAGCAGTTTTTGGGGAGGAAGAGCCAGAAATAAATAAATAAGTAAATAAGTTTACAGTATAATTGTTTTGCATGCATGTTCCTTTCATGCTTTTAAAAAATGCAAGTAGAATTAGGATTTAGTAGCACATATATTGTGAGATTATATTTAGGCAGGTACAGTCTGGCTTAATTTTGACTTGATAAGAAATAAGCTATACGTTGATTTGAAGGCTTTCACACAGCTGATCAGTCTCATAAACAGAATACACATACCACACATACATAAAAACAATGGCTTTTGAACGTAATTTCATCTATAATTTTAGCAAATACTGCATAAACATATACACTGCCAGTCAAAAGTTTGAGTTTCTTATGGTTTATTACAGACAAATCACTATTATTGTCACTGAACAAATTTAAAACAATTAAAAAAAATTTTAATCTATCTGTTCCTGGTATTTTCATACAAAAGCTGACTACATCACGTCCCTTTTCAGAAACATGGTTTATAATTAATTAAGCAAATTTATCAAATGACTGCAAACTAGAGTTACATTGTGCTCCTGACATAATCTATAATTTCACATTATGAGTCTGACATTTTAAAAAGTTCTTTCCCAGGAGCTGGTTTCCTGTTTGCCAGCCCATCTGGAAGCCAGTGATGGTTTGTTAGTTGGTGGACTGAAAGCTAATGAGCAAGGAAGGCAATCACTTGTGAAGCATTTATCCTGACCTTTCATTGCAAGGCAAAACAATTTATTCCTAATGTGGCCATATTATGGACTTTTGCTTTAGCATATTCAGATATCCATGGGCTATCCTTTTTTTTTCTTTTTCTTTTCTTTATTTCTTTTTTCCCTTCAGAACCTCAGGTTAAAACCTAAGTCATCATGTGTAGCAAACATATGTCGGAGAATTAGTCGTTCTATTGTATAATAATGTACAGAACCTAATTAGAGCCTAAATATAAAAGGCAGTGACAAATGAACTCTATGGAACAGATGAATACAAAATAAATATGGACAGCAGTGTCAAAATGATTGAGTCTACTACTAAGATGGTTGGCATTATATTATCTTTTATCAAAAACTAATGAAAAATTGTCTAGTTGATGCAAATTACTCTAGAAAGCAGTACTTAAAATGAAGACTTTAACATTTTTCTATCTTTTTGAAAAATTATGGCATGATATTATGATAGCTGTTGAAATCTTCTCACATGTTAATAGGTTGTTTCTATTGAATATGTCAATCATATGATAACACACTTTATGTTAAAACAGCATTTAAACATACATAACATTATTGTCTTTTAAAATTAACAACTGCTTCTTAGTCACTTAGTAGTCTATAGAACATGCATTATCAGTTTTATTCAATTGAATATATATATATTTTTGCTTATAGGATAAATTCAGTATTTAAGCTTGTGAGAAATTAGTGCAGAAGAAAATGTCCTTCATATTGAAGAATATAAGCAGTTCTTGGTTCTGCGCTTTGCCATTTGCACCCAACTGTCTAAATAGTTAAATACAAATTAATAAATACCAAAACATTAATAGAATGAAGATGACAAGCTAAGAACAGTTTATGTAAATGAAATCATGCCATAGTCCTGCAGAAATTGAGTGTGTTTACATGTGTTTATCAGTGGAGCGCTCCACACTTGACTGAGAACAGCATTGCATTCATCTGAAAGAGATTTATCTACACTCTTTTTGGCAGCAAACAGAAACACACATACTATAGCTGTTTCTGAGAGGAACAAAGGCTGGTGGGAAAGCCAGATTTAAGAACATAAGAGTATGCATTCATCAACCTCGCCACTGGTGCCTTCTCACACTACTAAACACCTTGCTTTGTCTGTCTCTCTGACTAGTTCTTCCACTTTCCCAATTTATATGTAAATGTAAGGGTTCTTGACAACGGCAAGCCCGAGGCAGTTTATTTGAAGTCCTCAGCGGTCTATAAACCCAAAATAAATGCCACGAGTCCTTGATTTCAAGCATGGCCAAATAAATCATATGTATTTTTTTCTATTCTAAAAGTAACACTTCAGAAATAACCACAGTTTCCCTCCTCCTCTAAAGCTGCTGAGTACTCTTCACGCTGATTTATCTATTTCCGTTTTATAAAACTGAATGCTTTAAGTAATACACGAAGAGTAATGGCAGGCTGATTTCTCCTCTTGGGCACTGACTTTTGCTTTGGTGTTTTATAGAAAATTTTCAGCCCAGCGTCAAAGATTTTAAGAAATGCATGAGTTAATATTTAGGAGAAAACAGTCTCATTGCACTTCTGATGACAATCTAAGCTGTGCTTAAAATTGGGAGCACTTCTTCTTTCCTAAGTGCTAATAATTCAATAATATAAAATTAATTATTATTTCCAATTATTAATATATGGAAATGTGATTTAAATGAATTTAATTACAATGGATTTATAGAAGAAGAACCAATGGACCTCAATCCTCTGTTGGATTGAGTATATGAATATCAATGGTAATGTACAGTACATACACATAGGTGGCCATTTTAGTGTGTTAGGCAACAGCTAACTTGCATCATAGTAACATAAGACAGATATCGAAAAGTAATGAATGTAAGAAAACATGTTTGATTTAGCCACCTTAATAGTGACAATTTTATCTTGCAATGTAAACTCAGTAATTAAACTAGATAATTAACTATCTAAAATACTATGGGGTCATCGCAGCAGGTTGGCAAAGCAGTCACTCTGCTTTCTCTCTTCAGGCATTTCCCTTCACTGAGTGTTGCACATCAGATTTTTGGAGCTCTTCAGGTTTTCAAATGGCCACCCTTCCGTTGATTTATGCCCATGACACCTCAGAAGGCCTTGACAGCAAAATCAGCATCCTGGAACTGCCCCCTCCACCGTTCCAGTCACTTCACTGTTCAGCTCTGCCCTGCCTCCTTGCCGCCAGTTTGATTTTGCCACCGATCTCTATTCTTCAATCACAGCCATGGGGATGCATTTTCCACTTGTTTACTGATGTCAGTTACCAACTGCTTCCAAGCTGGTCCTTTGAATTGTACTCCTAATTCCCTACAGGGTGATTGCCCTGGAATGCCCATGCAGTCAGCCTCAGCTGAGAGAATCCAGGACTTCCACCCCCTCTGTCGGCTCTTGAGGATTAGCTCAATTATAATTATTGCTTCATGCCTTTTGACCAGAGGATTCATTAATTTCTGATTAGAAGTTTGTGACCACAGTTTTGTCTGGGAATTTGAGCTGCCTCCTGATGTCCATCTGCATCTCCAAGTCATCTGCTGTGGCTACAACCCCTGTGCTCCCTGCATCCTTAACCACCTGGTCTTAGAAAATGGATGAAGCGTGGTCCATCTACTTTATGTATTTGTTTATCCTTATTCCGATGCAAAAGCCAATTGGGGCCAGGACCTTATTATGCCGCCACTGAAACTTCCCATTCGCCTGGCTCATTTGGCAGGAAGAGAGAATGTGCTGCAGGCTGGCTGGTTTCCTGCACACTGTGCAGCCATGGCTCTCTGACAGTCCTCACCTATGGAGATTTTTTGGTGGTGGTAGAACATCATACACAAAGCAATGCTCTTCCTTGCTCCATACCTCCTTCCAGCTCAGAGACCTCTCCTGCACCATTTCCCATCATGTCCAGCTTCCCTGCTGTTTCATCTGGATCTCTCTTTGCACCATGCCATGACATTCCCTTAGGCTTGCCTGGCCTAGTAATACAGCCCAGTCCAAGCCTATCCTGGTTCACTGGCACTATAATGTCAGCATGATGCAGCTGCTCCTGTGCTTCCCTCAGTGTGCTGCTGGCTGACCACTTGAGACCTGTCTGGATGTTAATATCTGCCTGGCGAATTCAAACATCCTTTTTGTCACGTAGCATCATGACCTGACATGCTTCAGCCACCTTACACTCTTCCACCATCAATGTTATTGGGAGCTGCAGCTTGCTTGCTGTGCTATAAAGGCCAATTAAACAAAAGGTTTTTGGGACTAACATCCGTCTTCTGAGGAAGCTGTTAATAACTAATTTATGTCAGTACAAACATACACCATGAAACGACAGCAGTTATTTGCTTGGTTGTGAAAACTACACATAGAGAGCAAACTAGGATGACCCGCAACGCAAAATAATGACCTGAAGGATCATGGGATGTTAGGAAAGGAGGGACATTGTTGTGGGAGCATAGCTGTGTGATGTTGCAATGGAGGAATTGAATACTGGCAGTTTACAAGTTGTCTGTCAATGTGGTTTATCACATCAAATAGGGAAATGGATTTATGAAAACTGTATTAGGAATGGTTTACATTCTTTCAAATTATATTACCCAAGCTCATCTCCATTTGCCACTCAAATACAAAGGTCTACCCAATTTCCTTGATCACCAGGCCTCAACGTATTCAGTAAAGTTTCACAAACCAACTCATATGTTAGAAGATATTAGTGTTAGAGTAAGGCCGGGGTTCAACCAGTAATTTCATTGTCACTCTCTAGAACTGGTAAAAATCTTGCATGAGATAGGCTTGAGAATTTTTCCTAGCATGACTGGAATCTGATGGCTGACCAAGTAACGTTTTATTTGTCTGGATACAGACTTATCTAAAAATCTAAAAATTCGCATGATCTTCCAGAAGTGGAAGCACAAATCATGTTGAAATGAGTGCTATGACCATTGCGCAATTCCGTCAGTTTAAGTGTTAAGAGTTGTGAATTAAAAAAGAAAGCAAGTGAATTAGCAATCATCTGGATTACTTTCTATCTTGGAGACAACATATAGAATAAGAATTATAAGCTAATATTCAAGCTAAGTCCTATAAATCTTGTAACAACTTTTATTTATTTCAGAAGTGAACATATTGGAACCTAGTGGTTCCAGTTAAATAAGCAACTCTAATCTCTGACCTGTGTTCAGCGGTTCCACATATATGAAAACCTGACTGCTAATTCCAGTTTAATGATGCAGTGAGATCAAGCAATCTCCAAATTGCTTCAAAAAGCGAGCAAAACATGTAATCTCCTGCAAATCAATGAGATCAAGCAATGTAATCTTCTGCAAAGCATTTCCTGAACCTCCTTATTACTTTGCTGTCTTTTTAGCTTCCTGAGGCAAAAGGCTGACAGCGCTGATATTTGTAAGGTTTTTAAAGTGCCAGACAGAGAGCAAAGCAAATCCTCTTTGATTTGAGACTGTGAAGGCAAGACTCTTTACTGCAAGAGTATGAAATGGTGTGCACACACATAAATACCCAACTCTGTGTACCTTGAGACAGCCAGAGGTGGTGATCTGTCTCCTGAGGTTGTCTAATCTTGGTTGTCTAAACACACAGAGAAGTGTCACATCACAAAAAAATTGAATAGTGAATCATTAGTCTTACTGTTTCTACAGCTTTAGGAACAGAAAAAGACAGCTGTCCAATCTTCATTTGACCTTTGTCTCATCCATAATTTCTAACACAGCTAAAAAAGAATGTAAATTAGTGGGGCAGAAAAAGAAAAACAGTGATTTACCCACATTAATAGTTATTTGTTATAGTTTAATACTACCTGTAACCACATTACAAGGTTTGTATTTACATTTTACATATTCCACAAATTGTCAGCTACATTAACAGTTACTTGTATTCTTTTATAGCTTTTTATAGGTTTTATAGCTTGTACCATTTATACTTTGGCATCATAGAATAGGCCCTGAAAGACCTTGACCAAGCTAAAGGGATTACTGAAGATGAATGAACACTACAACTAATCAAATATATGCTTTCTACATTTTAATTATGATTTTTTACTATGTTGCCTTAAATTCTGTACTTCTAAACAAGACATACATTCTCGCTCAGTGTAAAAGCTAGCTGTAAATGTGGTATGTATTACTGTTGTAGCAATATCAAAGCCCAATGGCATCATTAGCATCCATTTTGTAAATGGTTGGCCAAAAACAAGACGTGTTTGGTAAGAGTAAATGAAAGGATGTAGAATGCTAAAATTGCCTCTTTTAATTTGCATTCTGTTTTTTGTACTTAGTCATGCTTCACTTGTAGAACTTTTGCTGTGACAGATGTGTGGTCACAAGGCATGTAATATAAGAAATTAAACTTGGAAGTGAATTGTAAATGTGGTCTTTTTTGACCTTAATCGCAAACATAGTTTTAGCTTCCACTCTTTCATCACTCATGAAAATCACTTTTTATCAGTTCCACAACATTGCCCGACTTTGGCCCTTGATTAGTTTGAAAGATGCTGACATTCTGGTTCATGCTTTCATAACTTCACTCTTTTCATATTTCATATTTTGGCTTTTCTGTTTTTAAAAAAAAAAAAAAAAAAAAAAAAACTTCCTGAGATCCTACAGCCATACACCCCTGCTCACACTCACAGGTCTACCAATAATGGGCTACTGGTGGTGCTGGTGCCTGACTAGAGTGATACCAATGGGGGATATCTATCTATCTATCTATCTATCTATCTAATGAAATGAAAGTTTAGTATTTTTTGCTCTAATCATGTTAGCCTGCTCAGTGTTTCTGGGCACCTATGTCAGGGATCAAGTGAATCAAAACCAAGGCACAAAAGTGAGTAGCAATCCCAAGCAATACAACCAAGTATTATCTTGTGAATCTTATGAACTGTTTTATTTGATCAATGGTATAAAAGAACATATGGATATGATTGACATCCAAAATATGATTCTCCCTTTCCAAGTAAGCTCTGAAGAGATTCAACATTGCTATAGTATATATGCTATACTACATGATAACTTTCCTGACATATGCACATGAGCAGCTACATGAAATGTCATTTATAAACATTTGTAAATTTTAAATTCTGAGTATCTAATGATCTGTTCATCACTATTAAACATTTATTTAACAGTGAGACACTGAGATAAAATTTTATTTTAGAGTTAAATCTGAAAACTCACTGTGTTTCTATTACAATTGTTGTTCTTCTTCTTCTTCTTTGTCTTCTTTCGGCTGCTCCCGTTAGGCGTTGCCACAGTGGATCATTGGTCCGTATGTATGATTTGTCACAGGTTTTATGCCAGTTGCCCTTCCTGATGCAACCTTCCCATTTTATCCAGGCTTGGGACCAGCACTGAAAGTACATTCCCAGTAGCTGGGTTCTTGTCCTTCTATTACTATTAATGTAAAAAAAAAAATTTAAGGGGACAATCTGGTAACAATGCAGAGAAACTCAGAGAGAACCTTCTGTAGAAGATCAAATACTTCTGTGTCTGCACTAATACTATTTGCCCCATGGTGCCTCTGGAGTCTTGCTACGCTGGATTAGCTTTTTGGCTTTTTTGCCCTAACGTATGGAGTGGAACACCTCCCTATAGTCCCACTCGGATTAGTTCCAACCCCTGCTGTCTCTAAGCTCCATGCTGCATACTGCAGGCAAGAGCTCTCATATATTGATCTGTGATCTATTCCATTCACAGCTCTCCCAAATCAGCTTGTAAGAAATTTAGACATTTAGAAAATTTTATGTAACTTTACTATAACAGAGGTGCCAACATTTACTGCATAGATGTAGAATCTGTATTTTCTATTTGCTGTGATCAAACATCAGATCAAGCGTAAATAAAATTTGCATGGTGCAAAAGCCAATTCACTGAAAGGAAAGGATGTGAAAGGTATTTCCAGGTACTTCTGCTTTGCACTTTATTTAGCTGAACTTTGACCTGGGAATACATGAACTTCATTCTTGTGTACCTATAGAAAGCAAGAAGGCAGGACTGTGGTCCTTTTGGTCAGCAAAAAAAGGAGGAGCTGGCAATTATTGGTCACATCAGATTCTTACCTTGCTATGACCCAAACCCTACGTAGATGTACTTCTACATTCTCCCCAAAATCACACATGCCACAACTAACATATTGTTGATCCGTGCAACAGTTAGTCTGCAGGCCAGAAAAGTCTGGCAGGGTTTGAGTGTGAGAATCTGAAATGGTTGACTATCCAAAACCCCTTTTTTCCTTGTATGAGAAATGAATAATTTGCAACAGACAATTTGTTCAGTTATAAAAGCACAGTGTGCTGTGCCACCATTTATTATTTTCTTTCCATATGTAGGCTATCAAAACTTTCTTTCTTTTTTAATATATTGAGTATTTTGTGTTCCTTTCTGGGCAAACAAGCTGCTTGATTTGTTTGATAGTTTCCATTCATGTCAAACTGCAAAAACCAACTTTTAAATTGTACCGATGTTACGGTACAGACACAAATGTCTACAAGCATTGCTACAAATATATAAATAAATATCATAAGCTAAACATCTTTAGCTGTTTTTTATTATTATTAGCAGAGTAATAAGCATAATACATATTAATGGACTACAGACTGGATATGCAGTTATGTTTATTATGTAATAATTGAATATATTAAGCTTATTCACTCAGCTGGTTGCTTATAAATCAAAAATTAAATATCAGTTTAATCAATACATTTGTAGAGTTTTATCACTGATGCTGTTAGAGTGGAACTTCTTGTCCCATCCACCAACATGGGTTTTTGCATTTAAACAAGACCTATTAATATTTGAAATGATTAATACTACAGAAGCTATATGATAGTATGATAACAGAGGTTCAACTGTCCTCACACACACACACACACACACACACCAATGCCATGCACACTTATAAACAGTGAAAATGAATGACAGAGAGATGAATCTGAAGCCTCGAGGCACCAGAATCACTGAAGCGAATCGACTCACCAAGCATCAGCCATTTGACTTCCCTAATTCTGTTGCCCATGTGAGATGAAAGTGATAGAGGAGAGGTCTGATATGTTTAGAAAGGAAATTAAGAGGGCAAGAGAAAAGATGAGGGGAGAAATCAAACAAATAAAGAGAGAAAGACAAAAAGTATGGGCGCAAGCAAGAGACAAAAGAGTGAGAGAGTAGAAAGGCTAAGCGGTGTATGAAAGGAAGGATGTGAGTGCCAGAAACGAAAATAAAAGATGGAGGAGCAGACTGAGAGAGGCAGCAGCATCCAAGCGTATCATAATTGAATAGATGGGAGCTCAAACAGACATAGCCACTAGGCAATAGTCAGGGACTTAGAGCACTGGGTCAAACTCATTTAGTGCCCTGCCCTGTGAGAAGAGGCTATGACACTGCTGTCAGACACACACACTCACAAACACAAACACACACACACACAGCTCTCTAACGGGACCTGTGACTTCACCACTCGGCTGAAATATAAAATACCTTTCCAGCCAGTTTACCTATGAAGAGCACATGAATGAGAGGTTAATGAGGTCTTCCTGTATTTGCTAATGACTTGTCCTATGTGTGTATGTGTGCAAGTGTGTATTTGTCCTTTATGGAAAAGGTGGCATGCTACGATAAAACCATGTTCCATTGTTTTGTGCTTCTCTGCAGAGTCCAGGGGTCATTTAGATAAAGCACAATTGCTTTTCATATACTTTTGCTTCCATGTTTTATTTATTTATTTATTTATTTGTTTGTTTGTTTGTTTATTTATTTATTTTTCCTGAAAAAATTGGCTCCTCACGTTCCATTCTTTTGATGCTGCAGTGATGTGCATGACTTCTCAGATGCAGTAAATGCCCAAGCTGATGGATCTGTATTTGGGATCAGCTTGTGACAAATCTCTATTTTTGTATCAATTAAATTGTGTTTGCTTCAAAATTAGGTGAAGGCATTCTTCTTTTTCCATCATGAGCCTGGCAGGATGATAACACTTCACCAAAACATTTTCCCATGTTCTTCATCATCCTGGTCATTCTCTTGCTCATGTGTACTGGACAGGAAATGATTTTATTATTCATAGATATACATTCTTTACTGCTCTGCAATCTTCTCGCTTCTCTTCTCTTCTCTTCTCTTCTCAGTAACTACTTATCTAGAACTACTTTGCAGAATAAATTCTCTGTCTAATGCTGCTGCGAGCATCTCTTCTGTCTTGGAATAAACTCTAACTTGTGATTAGATTTGAAGAGTCTTCATGCCTCATCATTTTTGACACCACTAGCCAAACTTGAGGCCTGGTAATTGTTAAGCAAATTTGCAAGCATGATAGTACATTTGGGTTGACAATGTGAATCGTTTAATGGATAGTTTCAGAGACAAGTGTTAGTCAGCTATAGGTTTGTCATTTCATGTCAGCATGCATTCTTGCTTGAAGTGCTATTGTAATAACCTATGAAGTGATGCGTGGATGTATGAACTGACATACAAGACAATAGAACTTGTAGCTCCATACTGTCCATACAACCATTATGCTATTATATTATAGTAGCTGCCTGTTCTAGACATAGCAGAATGTTACAACAGGCTATTCTAGTATCCTAATTGCAATGATTCACTGAAAGTTCTGGTTTTTTATGGGGAGTGATAATTGGGAGCATGTTGGTGGTTATGTTTAGAAAACCGATGAATTAGAACAAAGTAGTGGCTAATGTAATGGCTTATGTGACTGGGTTTGTTGTTAGCCTGAGGACTTGGGTTTGAGGTTGTTGTTAGCCTGAGGACTCTGGGAAATGGACTTTGTGTTTGTGCATGGAGCAGACATGACAATCAGAACTTGGATGATAAATCGGACAGTGAAAATGAACTTTTTAACCAACAACATTGATCAAAACTTTTCCAGATTTAATGATTTACCAGATATCCAGTTGAGACCTTCGAATTCTAAGTTTCAATCTGTTAATTCTGTGATGTCAAGATATTGAGCCATACAGCTTCAAACATTAAGTTTTTACAATTTTAAACAATATTTTGTAGGAAAACATATATCCCATATATTAAGCTTCATGTAAATCAGTGGTAATCTAACTTTGTCAGGTGGTAGACTACTTAAGCAGTAAAACACATTGCACATTGTTGAAGTCAGACAAGAGAAACACATTCTCACAGATTAATGTCATTAAATCAGTTAATTTATTCATACAACTTGACTAATTAGGTGATGAATTCAAAGTTGGTGAGCTATTTCTTAACTACAACTATTTTATTTACTTAGTTACTTTATTTTTTTTTTTTCAATTAAGCAGATCAACTTGTGGACCACTTGGGATCCTGGAGAGATGGACCACAGTTTGAGAACCACTGATATACATATACATATGAATAACATATTTCAACAACATTTTTTCCCCCCAAACATTAGATAGAACCTTAGCATTCCAAGAATATCCCTAGAATAAAATCATAAATAAAGCTTCTACGAAACCAACATCTAACAGTAACCATATCCATTCATAACTACTAATCGCATGCCTTATGTGAATTCTTAGGAATCTGAATTTGTGAGATTGTGTTTGTGATAATATGAGCCTGCTATCCTACAGCTGCATGTTACATCACAACAATTTTACTCACGTCATGTAGGCAATACTATAACAGCATTAGACGTGCTTCAGAGGCTGAAGGACATGAAGAAATAAAGTAAAAAATAAAATACTGAGCATGAATCAAAACCTTGTGTTTAGAGGTGACTCAGCCTTTTTAGGAAAGTCATCAAGAGCTCAATTTGTTGGCTGCTGCCCACAGCTGCTGACAGGAGAGGCTACACTCGAGAAACATGGGCTTAAAAGCAATCAGCATATCAGCATATGTTTGAAGGAAAGAGAGAGGGGGGGTAGGGGGGGAGGGAGGGAGGGACAGACAGATTGCATGTGATTCTAAGTGCAAAGAAAAGACAGACACAGGCGGACTGAGGGAAGAAGTTCACAAGATGAGATTGCATGTCTGTGATTGCGAATGTGTGCAGACAGACAAAGAGACAGAGAGAAAGATAGATATAAAGAGAGAGGTAGGGAGAAAGAGAAAGAGAGCGAGCGAGAGAAAGAGAAAGAGAGAGAGAGGGAGGGATTGGGTGATCGGTATTCCTGGCCACTCTCCCTGTTTAAGAGCACTCTGGGTGAGATTAGCTCTCTCGAGTGTGTGTGACTTGTGACTCGAGTGCATGAGCCTTTGCAAAAAAGTCCATCTGCTCAAAGATGCAGGCTTTCAGTGGAATCACACCACCAGTGCAATCAAGCACCCTACACCCCCCAACACCCCCATAACTATCACATATATGCGTGTGTGTATATTCTTCCATTTCTATCTCTTTCCCTGCATATTCCCTGTCTTTCCATTCTGTCTGTTCCACTTTTTCCACTGTGCTCTATTTATCTCACTTAATTTTTACACTGTAGAATTAAACATGGTAGCAGGGATCAAAGATTTCAATGTTCCTCTCTCTCTCACTAAATAAACAGCAAGTAAAGGCTCTAGACATGCCACTGGGCAAATAAACAATAGGACCACATACTTACACACCTGATTTCAGAGAAAGGCTTGGGGAATAACAGAATACATGTAATGGTGTTATGTAATCAGGATACAAAAAAAAAAAAAACAGTAACTGTAATCTGTTACAGTTACATCAAAAAACAAAGTAAACAGATTACAGGGACATTTTGTAAAAAATGGGCGTACTATCAGGATTACAATTTTTTTCATTTAAAACCAAATAAATTAATCTTTTGACATGATGCAGTATAGACAGCTGCTTGATTATAGTTCTGTTTCTCAAATAACTGTGTCTAATCATTCTGCTCTAGAGGCACGTTGAAATGTCTGTTTATCACAATGATGCCTGCTAGAAAAAATGCATTACAGTCATGGAAATTTCAAAATTATTTGAGAATTTGGAGAAATTCATTTAGGAGAAAATGGAAACAACAACATCACAGTACAGTGCAAACTACACCTTCTAGCTGTGAAGATGCTGTCTTTATTGAAGGATTCAACGTTTAATTTAAAGAAGCATTTAAGCACCGAAATCATGTTAGCTAGATTAGCTAAAATTATTTAGTGTTAGTGCTTTGAAATTCCCTGATTTGCACGATCACAGTTGTGGGTAAGGTTGCCAGCTCTGCTGAATTAGCTGGGAACATCCTGTATTTTAGTAGAAAATAACACGACTTTTGATTGGTCACTGCCCTTGCAGATATGTGCTCCACTGTCATGTCTTTTTTCCATCATAACTTCAGTTGAAACTCTAAAATTGTTTTCTGAAATGCTTTTGTGATGTTGCTTTTCTTGTGAATATATTTACATATGTGACCTTGAAGTAATCCAAAAGTAATCAGATTGCATTACTTTCATATTGTTATACTTGGATTATATTACTGATTACAGTTTTTATGAAGTAATTTGAAACTGTAATGGAATACACTTTTAAAGTAACCTTCCCAACCTTGTTTGGAGAATAAAACAACAGGACAAATGTTCTTGTCTGTGCCCTTTGATAATAAAATAAAGACACTGAGGATCATATTATTGCTAATGAGTGGCTGATATAAATGATATAGCAGGGTAAAGATCTTTCAAAGATCAATATAAGGTTTCATTTTTGGTATTCCATATCAGATTATTTGCTGTTAACAAATGTCTGGACTTGGGACTTTATTTGTGGAACGAAGCACAAAAAAAAACACAATGGAATGATGAATGATGGTTGTAAGAAAAAAAATACAATGGAATGATGAACTGTTGCTGAGGCTGATTACTTTCTAGTCCATACTATAGATTCATGCAGCCTATCAGTGACAGTTATGTCAGGTGATTACACAGAGTGAACCTCCCCTTAAACCTGATCTCCATTTAGACTGATATTTCTCAGGCTGCTTCACTAAAACATCTGTAACAAGGCATCAGCAGTGACTGAGAAAGTGCATGTGAAATGCACGTGTTGCAGGTGTAATGACAGAGAACAAGCTGTATTATTTTTTACTTTATCATCCTTTAATCCTCAAAATGCCTTTGGAGGAGAAATTAATATTAGATAAGTAGATAGGCTAAGCACACACTGTCCTATTCAAAGTACAATTTACACAAAAGAACAGATGACAGAACCATAAGTTTAGTGTTTGGTATTTGGAGGGAACACACCATGAAGGTGTGTAGCAGCTGGCTATCTTTCTTCAAGTGTATGTGTGTGTGTGTGTGTGTGTGTGTGTGTGTAATAGTTTGCCTCACATCATTCTTATTATGCAATCAATGAGACCACATGATATTATGCATTGCTCAAAGATTCATTGTAGTGCTTTAGATAGATATTACATTTTAGCCTCCCATCTAATATCAAGACCAGCCGTCACTGTTATTGATTATGCAACTGCATACATTTATCAAACCATTCTGTTTTTAAATTGAAGACCAACGTCAACAAATAGAACAGGGATGCTAACACTGCCAACAAGTGTTCTTCTTGTTATTAATTTGCATCCCTCAAATACCCTACGAAAATATTCTTCGAACAGGAAGGCTATGGAAGATTATTTCAGACATTTGACCTTGCTGTGACCTTGACCCTGTTTGGATCAGTTCCAAAATCTAATCAGTTCATCTGCTCGTTATAAAGATAATTCCATATAAATCCTACAAGCATTCATGCACTCATTCTTGAGTCACTGACTTAGAGGCAGTGGTATAAAACTGTACCAGGTTGATTAAAGTAATTTATTAGAAAAGGCATTCTTTTATTTGTTTACCCCTCTTTCTCTTGTGGTGTGAGGTGAGAGGTTTTGTCAGCTGTCAGATGCTCACCCAGAACATGAAAAAGAGAGGCAGTTATCGCAACCCACCCATCTCAAACACACACACACACACACGCACTCACACACCCCAACTCAATCACAGTCTGACACCACAACTATATCTCCACATCCAAAATGGGCTTACCTTTCAGAGAACGTTTCATTAAATATTTACTATTTTTTGGCCCCACATTTATATAAAAAAAGGTTCCTTCTAGCACCCTGAGGGTTATTTAGTTTGTCCCTGTGTACAACCATACAAAAGAATGTTTCCATTTCAGAAAAGGTTTCAAGTACAGCCTGTTTTCAAAAGGTTGAAACACTAAACACCCAAAGAATTCCTAAGAATTCCTAGAGTACATCACATGTTCCGTAACTGTGGAACATGTGGAACTAAAGAATGTGAATCACACTGATTGCCTGCACTGTGATATGCAACACTGTGCTACATGAGATTATTTGAGTTGTTCAACAAACAAGGATATTAACCGAGATACAACATAAACTGTAGTGGAAGTGAAACTCTAAATCAATATTACTATTACTATTAACAACACAGTTTTCCTCATTCTCTGTATATGAAGTTCTTATCTCCACCCATCTCCTGTTATTGGTTAGATTTCAATTGTTTTAAACTGCTGATTGTTTTGTCATTTAAACCCTGTTTACTTTGCTGTTTTGCCACTGTTTTTCTGGAGTATTATATTTCCAGAGTGTTTTTCCAGTTTTCCAAGTACCTGTTTCTGCGTTCCCAGTTGTGTGCATTAACTCCCGAATTTATGTGACATGCATTTTAATTAAATTTTACACAGGAGTGGTTATCACTTGAAAACTTTCCTTATGTAAAATCCATTTATGTTTCATTAATATGAAATAAAATGTAATACCTTTTACCCCAAATGTAGCCTGTTCTAGACACCAAAAAGATGGTGATGAGAGCATTTTATTGCCTTTCTGTCCATGATCTGGAGTGTGCCACTTAAACTCTAGTCTTAATGCACTGTTTGTCTGGGCCATACTCTCCAGTGTGAAGGGCATCCCATAAAACAGTCCATTACTGTTATTATGATTCCGGCAGCAAGCCCAGCCACTCTGTGCTCATGGATGGAACCAGCCATTAAATTTAAATTGAGCAATATTTTCTTTCTGACGCCAGGGAAGGCTGTTAAGATGGATTCACATTTCATTGCACTTCCTTGTTTATTATTATTATTTTATTTTTGCATAAAACTGAGAATGCATTATCTTGGTTTTTGGTTAAATATCTGAACATTTTCAGTCCCTCCAGGAATGTTTTAATAAGCAAGTGTGAGAATGCACAATTAAACACGGTAGCTTAAAGGAGGCTTTTCCGAAAGCATCGCAGCACAAAGATCATTATTAAAGAGCAGAGTGAGCACCATACTGAATAATCCACCAGTTAACATGATCTTAACTTTACAATGCATTTGGGACAACAGGCCAAATCAGCAATATCATCTCAGGAGTCTGGCCTTACATTGTGATCAGATCTCACACATGTGATCAGATCTCACATTAGTTAAAGCTTTAGCATTAACTAATCATACTTTAGACCTGTTCTCATAAACGGACTGTTTTTGAATTAAAAAAAAAATGATTAACTAGAAGATTATGTCATATGTTACAATTTGGGCAGCAAACATGCCATCAATGCATCTTGATTGTTGTCACTTATTCCCTCTGCATGCATGTAGAGGCCCTCAGCACACATACTGTGGCAGCCCGCAGTGCTATGGTGCGCTCCTCTGTGTTGTCATGTGTTTGTTTACATTGCCACATGTGTTTTTGTTATGATTCATGTCCTATCTCTTCCCTTGTATTGTCATTGGTTGTCTCTCTCATGTTTCCTGTATATCCTCACCTGTTTTCAGTTTCCCCCTTGATTAGTTTGTACATTTATACCCTCGTGTTTCTTTGTCCCTTGCGAAATAAATGCTCAGTTTTGTCTCTGTGCACCTGATGATTTCAAGCCTGATTCCCATGTTCACTGTTCTTGTTTGTCATAGTTACGTCTCTTGATCCACATTTGTTGTCTTTGCCCAGTTAACCCTGTTTGCCAATCGCCTGCCTCCGTCTATTGTGTGACCTTGATTCTGCCTAACGTTTTGGATGTGTTGAACTGTTTCTCATTAAAGCCTAATTACCGGCAATTGCATCCTTCTCAGCCTCTTTACATGACAGAATACTTCGCCAATAACATGGATGCAGCAGAGAAGCGAGAGGGGAGTAACGCCAGTGCCAATTTTATTTTGAGAGTCTGTTGGATCCCAAGACCGAAGGCAGTGGCTGATGTTCTTGTTGTCCCAGTTCACCGACCAAGCCTGCCAGTGGGTGGAGCTCCTGGTTGTCATGGGAAACCTAGGCCTAGGAAGCATAGCTGAGTTTGTATACCTCCTGAGAGTGGTGTTCAGGTGGACCAAGTTTAAACCCAATCTATCAAATTTTGGAGAGCCCTTCTGTTGGCTGAACACCATTCGGCCATTCTCTAGCTACCACATGGAGAGAAAGGCTGGAGACGAAGAGGAAGCAAAGTCCCGAGCCAAGCTACAGCCACACAGGGATTAAAGCAAAAAAAATTCTTCTGACTGAAAACCTTTTTTCAGGCTAAATCATATTCCTTTAACCAACACTTTATTTAAATACTCGAGACCAATAGCATTTAATGGAAGAAGATAATTTAGAACAGCTTTTCTGTTGCCAGTTTGCATAATTTCAAAGCTGTTTTCAATGTATGAAATAAAACTGATACTTTTTGCAATGCTTGACACACTTTTTAGTCATACAAATGGTCTTTGACAACTGAGTGGATTAGATTAACTAGCGGTTATGAGACTGTGAGTGACAGGTCATGCTCTGCTTTGAAAGAACATATGCACACTTTCAGATTCCATACATTGTCGGCCATAGATGCATGTACCTCTGTTATGGTGGCTGTTGCACCAGGCAGGGAGGACATGTGCTGGAGAGTATGAACGGCAGCCTTGTGACTAGCTTCTGATTAAGTTAGGACTTTTTTGCCATTACTGCCATTATTAAAGTCTCTTGCGACATACCGTGCAAAAACACATACCTGGCTGTTTGATTTTTTTGGCCCACGAACTAAAAGGCTTGCCATTCTCCCCCATTTCACTGAGCCATGTCCATTTATTTTTTTACACTTTTTTTTTTTTTTTATCAAACTCTGTTTTACACACACACACATATATATATATGTATATATCTGAGCCTTCCTTCATCAGAAGCATGTCCATGCTAGCTAACCTGAATGACTTGGTAGCACTGATCTCATGCATGGCCTCTCTGCAATCCAGCTGACAGAAATCCATCGTAGCTATGGAGAACTTTAATCTCTGAGCCACAAGGCGGTATCCCTTGCCGAGCTCCCTCCAGAGGTTGATGAGGCAGCCTCCCCTGCCAAGTTCCCTCTAGAAGCCAACGAGGATGCCTCCCCTGCCTAGCTCCCTCTAGAGGTTGATGAGGTGGCCTCCCCTGCTGAGATTCTTCCAGAGGCCAAAGCTGTGGCCTCCCCTGCCAAGCACCAGCCTGGGGCCGAGGAGGCAGCCTCCCCGCTAAGCTCCTTTCAGAGACCGACGAGGTGGCCTCCCTTACTAAGCTCCAGCCTGAGGCCGACGAGGCGGCTTCCCCCGCCAAGCTCCACCCTGAGGCCAACAAGGCGGCATCCCCTGCCAAGCTCTAGCCTGAAGCTGACGAAGCAGCTTCTCCTGCCAAGCTCCAGCCTAAGGCCATGAGTCAGCCGGAGGCCGAGGAGATGGACTCCCTGCCGAGCTCCAGCTGGAGGCTGAGGAAGTGGCCTCCTCTGCCAAGCTCCATCCTGAGGCCAGTGAGGCAGCCTCCCCTGCCAAGCTCCATCCTGAGGCCAGTGAGGCAGCCTCCCCTGCCAAGCTCCATCCTGAGACCGATGAGGCGGCCTCTCCTGCCGAGTTCTCACCAGAGGCTGACAAGGTGGCCTCCCCTCCCAAGCTCCATCCTGAGGCCAGTGAGGTGAGGCAGCCTCCCCTGCCAAGCTCCATCCTGAGACCGATGAGGCAGCCTCTCCTGCCGAGTTCTCACCAGAGGCTGACAAGGTGGCCTCCCCTCCCAAGCTCCAGCCTGAGGCCAATGAGGCGGCCTCCCCTGCCAAGCTCCAGCCTGAGGCCGACGAGGAGCCTTCCCCCCCGAGATCAAGTCTGAAGCCGACTAGGTGACCTCCCCTGCCAAGCTCCAGCCTGAAGCCAATGAGGCAGCCTCCCCTGCCAAATTACTTCATAAAAAATGTAATCAGTAATGTTATCCAGAAATCACAATATGAAAGTAATGCAATCTGATTACTTTTGGAATACTTCAAGGTCACATGTGTAAATAAAAAAAAAGAGAAAAGCAATATGAACAACAATAGCAACATCACAAAAGCATTTCAGACATCTAGAGTTATGATGGAAATGAGAAGTGTCAGTGGAGCACATATCTGCAAAGGCAGTGACCAATCAAAACTTTGAAGATCAAAAATATTATTAATTTTCATAATTTTGCAACATGATCTTAGAAGCTTTTTATACAGTATGTCCATACTAAACATGTTATTATTTGGTTAAAAATTTGATTCAGCAAAAAAATCCAGTTCTTTGTACATTCTTTGTACATTTTGTTCTTATACATTCAAATTTCATTAAGTAAAGTTAACAAGTACAAGGAAAAAAGTCAGTACCCTAACACACAACATTAAAAAAAGTCTATACTGTCTACATGTTGGTATTTCAAAATACATGTTGATAAAGGCTGTGATCTTTCTTCATTTCACCGATTGAACCTGGGAGATTTGCCTTCCTGGCTTTGACAGTAGGCATCCTGTGTGCTGGGAATGGATGGAGTGGGGTGATGGTGGGGGGAGTCGTGTTAATTTTTACCAAAATACATGACTTTCCCAGCTAATTCAGCACAGCTAATTCAGTACATTCTTTGTACATTTTGTTCTTATACATTCAAATTTCATTAACTAATGTTAACAAGTACAAGGGAAAAAGTCTGTACCATCACACACAACATTTAAAAAAAAGTCTATACCATTAGACTTTTTAGTAGGTAAGCAACCTTACCCACAACTGTGATCGGGCAAACCAAGGAATTTTAGCTAACCTAGCTAAAATGATTTCCATGCTTAAATGCTTCTTTAAATTAGATGTCAAATCCTTCGATAAGACAGTGTCTTCACAGCTAGAAGGCATAGCTGAACTGTTTCTCATTAAAGCCCAATTACCTGCACTTGCATCCTTCTCAGCCTCTTGACATGAAAAATGTTTATCACAACCATTATGAACATTATGCCACCAACTTATGGTGATGTAATACTGAGACACCATAATAATAATAATAATAATAATAATAATAATAATAGATAGATAGATAGATACCATGACTGCTCTAGTGACAACCTTGTCTAACTACTGGAAGAGAAGATAGTAGTCTAGCACATGTGACCTGAGTTAAGTTGTTAGTTAATTATCAGGTTTAATGGGTGTCTTCAAACCAAGACATTACCAAACTGTGTTGCACTCTGGATTCATCTATTGGAGTTGGCCTTCCCTGTCCTGTGAACTAAATGTGATTCTCTGATATGCCCCAATGAAGAGATGTACTATGTCCAACTGACTGTGGTTCATTTGTTATGCATTTTAAAATGTTATGATATACACAATTAAACCTTCATTGCATTAACCAGAAAATTATTAAATTATGTTTTAAATTCTTTCATTTAGATTAGCAATTGCAGTGTATTGGGAAATTCACCACTGCCAAGTGTGTTGCACTGAAATTCCTAATAGTAGGTTTAAATATTGTGCATTCCAAACAAATAGAAAACTAGATACTCAGTTATATGCTAATTAATGCAAATTAATATGATTATAAGGAACTGAATCGAGATCAGTACTGCTGCACAGTGAGCTGTGGTTGATCACTCTGTCCTGTCCTCGGCTGACAGTGGAGAATGCACAAATTAGCTCAGAGCATTCTCGGTTCTGCCTGGCTGCCTTTGATCGACCGATGGTGTTCCTCAAGACGGAACCTCTTTTTATCTCTCCGTGCTATTGCAAAAGCGCAGAGAGAGAGAGAGAGAGAGATCTGCAGGGTCTCAGAGGAGAAGAATCAAAGCTGTTTTGATGTTGGATAGAGCTCTAAATGAAGGACAGAGATAGGGTACAGGAATGGTGTGCTCTTGCATGCCATCGTCTCTGACTCAGTGCTGCTGTTCTGGTGTTTTAGTAAATGAAGATCAGCTGAAGCCCACGTTGAGACAGGTGGGATTGGGTGTCAGTTTTAGGTATCTTATGTATTATGATCAATGAGATATTTGTGTCTTTATCAGTTTAACACTTGGCAGTTGTTTATGTGTACAGATGGGAGTTAAACCTTAAAACTTAATTTCCTCCTCACTACACACACACACACACACACATTGTTCAACCCTGAATATAGTTCTCACAGATACACACATGCACATACTTCACATTAAGAAAAATGACTGAGAAGTACAGATCAATACTCCTACATAAATGCAAATTCAACTGTATAATATATGATTTCAAGTATGCTTTATGTTATATTTTTAAAATTAAAAAACCCTCTTTAATCCACTTACAGTTTCAATAAAACTATCATGCAAATCATATTAAATTGTGAAATACATGCCTTTGGCAATGAGCTGTTCTGATCAAATTCCATTTGATGGAATTAAGACAAAATATTAGTTACACCCACCAATATCAGCACCTTATTGCACTTTGTTCCACACCTGGATGAATGTAGCATAAAATCAGTTTGTCACTTCTTGCCCAGACTCGACCAATGGTTCAGAGATGTGTGCAGAACATATAAAGAAGCATCACTGGAGCTGGAGTAATATAAAATGGGTGGATGAAGGATATAGAAGTGGTACAAAGGTGTTATTGTATTTGGCATGGCAAAAACACACCTATAAATGGAAGTAAAAAATTTTATGTGTCTCAATGGACAGTTCAATTTGTCAATAAACAATGATATAAACTTGATTATTTCAAATCGCAGGTGAAATACAAAGTGTAGCTGAATTGTTCACTTAGTCAGTGGGAGAGTGGGTTAAAATTGAAAGGAACACTGCCATCATCAATTCTTATTTGACAGAATTGGTGCTGCTGTTAGTGTGGTGAAGGGAGATGTAGCCATGGAAAGAAATGAGGGGAAAAATTGGTGGGTTGGAGGGGAGGTGCTTACTTAATATGATGCCATAAAAGAATGTATCTGCGAAGCCCCGAAAAGGTTAAAAAATTTTATTCTGTGGGTATGAAGAAGCTCGGAGACTTGGAAAGTTGCACTGTATTGCTTCTTCCTCCTCACTATCTAATCAGAATTCTTGCCTCTCAGTCTCCGTGCTGGGTCAGTTTTTCCACATCCACCACCACCTAGCCAAGTAGTTGGCCAGAGGCTATGTACTGCTCGTGTAGTTGAGTGGTTTTCCCTTACCATACCATGTGTTGTTCGGTACTGAGTCTGTTAAGTTAGCTGGCTTTTGCTAATATGTAGCTCTTTGACTGGACCTGGTTTCCTTCCCACACAATGGACCCCTTGTTCTCTTCAACTGGTTTGAATTTCCATTTTCCAATTTCCAATTTCTTTCATAATATATCAAGTAGTTAAACAAAGGAGTCATGCTGAAGATGGGCCCCAGCTATTTTGTCACTGCCTTAACATTGCCCGTCTTAAGGAGGCAGTGTCTAACTCAGACATCCCCTCTACTGAACACACAGCAATGCCGATGGAGTCACGATGAATTAGGCAGGTCCGGGTGGCAAAAGGAGCCATAGCAGTTGAAGTGTGTCAGGATCAGGCAACAGAATCACAACAGAGAGAGGTATTATTAGTAGAATCACATTTTAATGCAACATTGACCACAATCTTCTTCATCAGTCTGCTTTTTTGTGTGTTGTTAGGGGGCTTAAAGACAAGTATTTGGTCTAATTATAAGTGTAGACAATTAAATAAACTAGCCACCTTACAATATAGCCAACTGTGTGCCTGCACATTCTGTTATTACTTATGTATTTAGGTTTAAACATATGATTGAATACAATAAACAAGGTAGCACTGTCACCACCCAGCTCCACGGACCCTTGTTCGATCATGAACTTGGGTAAATGTCTGTGCAGAGTTTCTGTTCATGTTCTTCCTGTAACTGTGTGAATTTCAGGGTTTTCTGCCCACAATGCAAATGCATGTGGATTGGCTACCCTAAAATTGCCATTGATGTCAATAAGTGTGTAGGTGTGTGTGTGCATGGTGCCCTGCAATGGACTGACATCCAATCCAGGGTGTATTCATGCCTCACACCCAATATTCTCATAATAGGTTACAAGGATACACTGACAAGGACATAGTGATCACTGAAAAAGAATGAATGAGTCCAATGAACATAGAAAGATCCATTGAAACAAAAGTCTCAGAGACATGTATCATCACTGCATACAAAGGGACTTATAAAACCTTTTTTAACAACCCAGTATGGCTTACAATTTGCATCCACCTGGCCAATTCATAAAAATGACATGGAAGTAAAATAACAGCCAGACTGTTTTTGTATTTTTGTAATATCAGTCATACACCTATACTTCCACAGGCTTTTCCTAACACCCTTTTCACCCTTTAAAAATGAAAAGGGAAAAAGTTTGCTCTCTCCATTTGGTCTTTGTTATATGAAATAATACCTTTTCATTCCACATTTGACCTTGGTCTCGTCTGTTTCTGGGAAAACAGAACACAGGCCAGATGGGTGCAGGCAGCAATACTTTTCAATAATGTATGTGAAAATGCAAGTTCTCCTCTCTCTCTCTTTTTTCCTCCTTTGCCATCTGAGGTCTGCTCGCCGATGGCGCTTCCTGAACCAAACAGGCATCTGAGGCAGCTGACGGTTTTTAATTATTTCTTTTGGAAAATTGCCATTTAATTTTGGTTCCTCAAGTCTAATTTACATTTAAGTGGTTCTGGCCAGGTCAAAGAGATGAATGTCAATAGATACAGCCTGTGTATTGTGGGTTCTGTTAAATACACATGCATTTTATAGTTTGTATATCTGCATCAGAAAGTCTGAGTGCATGAGGTTATTGAAAGCTAATATTTTTTGTCAAATTATATATTTCAAAGAATTGTATGTCATTCTTCACTAATATATATATCAAAATTTTAGGTTTTATTCAGTGTCAAAATGCCTCAAAAATCCACTAATTGACTTACTGATGTTGTTTAGTAATCCATAAAAAAAAGGTTTTACCTAGCTTCTTTAAATGACATTATTTTACACAGTTAACATGAAAAAAACATGTACTTCAGCAGTAATCCAAGTAACATTAACATAACCACTTGTATTATTGACATTTTAAATAATAAACAAAATAAGCCAAATAATCCACATCTGCATTAACCAATATGCATGACATCAATGAATAAAATTAAGCTCAACCTCACATGCTGTAATTTAATCTGCAAATATATGTGGACTCTTTGCATGAAAAATGCCCATAAAAAAAATTAAGAACTTTTTTTGTTACTTTGTTGAAGCACAGCATACACTCACTGACCACTTTAATAGGAACACCTGTACATCTGCTCATTAATGCAGTTCATTCATTGGGGACTGGGAAAACATCACCTGGTCTTATTCCAATCTTCACCTGTTCAGTTTTGGCGAGCCTGTGTCCACTGTAGCCTCAGATTCTTGCTCTTCACTGACAGGAGTGGAACCCGATGTGGTCTTCTGCTGTTGTAGCCCATCCTCCTCAAGGTTCAGCTTGTTGTGCATTCTGAGATGCTGTTCTGCTCCCCATGTTTGTAAAGAGTGGCTATTTAAGTTCCCGTAGCTTCACTTGATGTTTTTGTTTTGACTGTTGTTTGTAAAAATCCCAAGATATCAGCAGTTTCTGAAATAATCAAATCAGCCTGTCTGGCACCAACAACCATGCAATGCTCAAAGTAATTGAGATCGTATTTTTTTCCCTGTTCATGTTTGATGTAAACAGTAACCAAATCTCTTGCCCTGTATTTGCATGATTTTATGCATTGCACTGCTGCCACATGATTGGTCGATTGGATACAGGTGTACAGGTGTTCCTATTAAAGTGGTCAGTGAGTGTTTACAAACAGGATATTAACAAATACAAGGATTAGGTACAAGGATACAAGGATACAAGGATACAAATACAAGGATAAGTGTAAAATAGTTCAGTATCAATAAATGCTGACACAGTAAAATTTAATATTCAGCATGTTTAAAGAAAACAGTTTTGGTAGACTATACCATGAAGCATACTTGCAGCAAGTTACTGAGCAGCTCTTAATGACACTGAACTCTCTGCCAGTCAGCAGACTCAGAAAGCATATATGCCACATCTAATAAAACAATATGTTTAAGAAAACCAATACAAAGTTTCATAAATTTAATCACAAAATATTCATATATGGTTAAATTATGGCTTTTATTCTGTATTATTGCAAGTGCTGTGTTTCAGTCTGTTACGTTCATATAAACCATTAATTTTAATGATCAAGCTTCTGCTATACACACACACACACACACACACATATATACATTGGAAGAACCACCAACATACTATATATATATATATATATATATATATATATATATATATATATATATATATATATATATATACAGCATTCTGTTCACAAGAACCCAGTTGCCTTCCAAGCTACAAATAAAGACATCAACAAGCACGTCATTAGATGGTTTAACCTGGCAGCAAGGAGGTGGGCATAAAGAGCATCTACCAACACCAAGACCATGAACATAACCGTTCAGCTAACAACAGCAGGGATGAATAGAAGGAGCTGTTATATGGATCCGGACAGGCTACAGGCTGCATCCCAAACCACACAGGGTGCACTAAGTAGAATACCTAAATGGTAGTGATACTTATGCTGTAATGAAACATTAACGAGTATGGTAGTTACTGTTACTGAATAGCAGATGAAATCGACAGGCTGCTGTGAATTTTGTTTTGCAGCCTGTCAAAAACATTATGTATGATGCAGATAGTGTTAGCTAAAAGAAAGATGAAAGGACACAGATAACTAGAAAAATATATACATACCTAGGATGATCAGCTGCAAACAAAGACTCACTTGCGTCCAATGTAACCAAGATTAACCTATAGAAGTACAAGAAACACACAAACATCTCCCATTAGTTATTAGCCAGCTATCATGACTTCTGTAGGTAAACCACGTCACAACTAGATAACGATATAAATTCAACACTGAGCCCGACTCTTACTCAATAGCTTCCCACCAAATTAGAAATCAAAAACTTACTAGTTCTAAAAGGAAAAAAACTGGCTTGAATCTTTCATTCTCTTATATTGCATTATTTTTCTCTCTGTGACCTAATTGTTTGTGACCCATCACCTGTACTCTGTAGATTTCTTTCATTCTTTCATTTAAATTTTTTGGCATGATGATGTTTGACATATCTGTGCTAGCGTACGATGTGTGTCCAAATTTCCCCCCCCATTCCGATCTGACACCCCATGACACAGCTCTGACTGTGAATTACTATTACTATTGTCAGGCTGATTTGAAGCAGCTCAGAAACATAATAAAATATATTTTCCCCCAGCCCAATAATCATGATTTTTCTTTATTCAAAAAAAAAATCCTACTCACTGTAGCTTTAAGAGCTACTGCCACCACAACACTAAACATTTCATTACTGCTCAGATGACTGGTCTTTCTAACCATCCTTAGCTCTCAGGAACAGAATATGAAATGAGATGTCGACACACTCGGCCAGCATGCATTAAAATGTTCGGAGAGGTGCAAAAGCCCTTATGGCAACTGCTCTGAATTATGCAGCCAGGCAGTGTGTGTGTTTGTGTGTATACAGTATGTGTTTGTGTGTCTGTGTGACAGATATACAGTAAGAGTAATGTGGAAACTGATAGAATATCTGTATGTGCACATGAGTGTGCTTGGAGAAAGTAAGGCAGTGTGTGTGCTTATGTGTATAGTAACGCAGATGGTACATACTGTATACTGTCGTTGTGAATGAATGTATCATTTATATTCTGTTAAGCGCACATCAGAAAGTGGTTAGAGATGACCTATTTTGGAAAAAAAAAAGATACATACTTCATCTCTCTCTCTCTCTCTCTCTTTCTCTCTCTCTCTCTCTTTTCTCAGAGAGCACTGTCAATCTTATGTCCTATCCAGACAAGATTAAATGTACATCAGGACCTGGAGTAACTCCATCATTTGCAGGTGATCTTCCCCTGAGAAAATTATAGACCAAATTAGTTACGGTTTTGTCCAATTCTGCAGTTGTCTGATAATGTTAGTCCTATCCAGATAGCAGGTGATTTTGAAGGCAGATTCTGCCTCTTGCATTGGAAAAACATTTTTGACCTGCTACTTAGCTCATATTCACTTCCCGAATCAGGAAAAAGTGGATGCTTTGGAGGTGTCTTTCAATGACTTACTTGTTATAGGTTGTAGAAGTTTGTCAAGATTATGGGTATATTGGTCTAAGTTACAAAACCACTTATATACTATATTTATTGACTATATATGAAAGACGGAGTAAATAGTGTATTAGTGTAATTTTAACGATGTTGTTTCCAAAGCCAGAGAATGCTGTGTTATTCATGACTTCCTACAAATTAATGTTTAAACCATTTGCATTCTATCAACACTTCGATCAATATTCTAGTATAGCGTATCTGTCAGGATCTCACCCTCTCTGTGATGGTATCTGCTTCTGTTTTGATTTTTACTTCCTGTTTTGGTTTTGTGTCTGCCAGACTTATTTGTTCCATTACTTAATTGTGTTCAACTGTGTTTAGTTTTTATTCCCCTAACTATCTTTTGCGTATTTATACACACCACTGTCAGTCAGTCTTCCTGAAGTCTTACCAGCCTATCTGTGATATCCTGGTGAGTGTGAAAGAACTTAGGACACTGGAGGAGGCAGGCACAAGAGAGACAGGTGTGTTTATTATGTTTTTTTTGCTTTTTTGCCCCCTCTGTGCTTTTCAGCACGGATATTCCAGCTCAAAGATAAAAGAACAAAATTTAGAAATAACTAAAGGCACACACTTCACACAGACTCAGCAAGATGCTGTCAGCTTCTGACAGGCACCAGCTCTCTTGCTGTCATTCCGCAGCTCACTGCAAGACACATAGGCCATATATTATTGTCCTGTTCTTTACGCATAGGTGTACTCACTCATTACCTGCTCTTTACACAGCTCATTACTGAGGTACTTATTGTAACTCCAGAGGTTCTTACTGTAACTCTAGTAACACAGTGGCTGACCTTTCCCTCCTCTTTACTTGTTTTTGCTTATGCTATAGTTTCTCACTTTTTACACATTGGTTATAACTAGGGATGCAATAATACCATTTTTTTTTTTTTTCAGACCGAGTACTACCACAGTTTTTTTTTTTTTTTGGTACTTGATGCCACAGATATCCAGACATGTTTTTATATGGCAGCAGATAGAACAGCACACTTTGATATTGATCTGTTTTGGCATCTCCAGCATTCAATTATCAGTTGTTAGAGGGTGAATATAAAGAGATATTAACTGTTTAAGGTTTAATAAGTCTAATTCAAGAGCTATCAGATCCCCAAGTGAAAACCATGCCCCCTCTCAGCCAAGCCAATCTAAATCTTGTTTTTACTAATTACTGAAATGTTTTTGCCAAACTGTCCTGAAGAGGCCGCTACCACAACAGATTTCATGTAAAGCAGCCAACAACCAGACGAAGTGCAGAAGAGGGACACTTTCCTCTTGTTTGCTCTCGAGTTCTCTTCACTGCTAAGCCTGTTTTGTCCTTAGCGATCTGCAAACTGTAATTACAAAATCGCTCACCTGAAAGCATTTTAACCTTATTTTTTTTCCTCATCTTGGTGTAACATGAGTATTACAACATACAAACACTTTGTTACGCAGCAGGTTGCACGATCATGACAACTTTGTAGATTATGATTTTAAATAAAGTGCACAGCACGTTATTTGGCCTTTATGTGGCCTTTATTGTTAATCAGAGACATCACTGAACATTTTATTTAGCTCTGTTTATGTTTCCCTGGTTTAAACAGTGGCCATTAAAAGCCTTACATGTGTGGTCACACACTTTGGCTACTAGACTCATTCTTTATAATGTTAGCGAGTTGATTTAAATGAAGTTTATTAGCTAAATATGTTAGTTATCTTGGATGGAATAGGTTTGCAGTGGAGAATACTTTTACTGTAGTCTATAAGTAAAGTATGTTACATTGTTTTTATTGCATCGGAATCCCTTGTTGTCAATGTCCGATAGTGGGAGATCGTCAAGAACAACCTACTGGGTAAGGGCTGTTATTTTCACTCACCTAGCATTGTCTGTAGAGATTTTTTCTTGACTAGCCTGTGTTGTTGCTGCTGTTGTGCTTCTAGCAATTAACTCCTCATGCTGAGTTACTTGTAGGAAAATGCTGTAGTTCCTCCTTTTGATAATTTAACAGAGCAGAATTTTACAAAGCTTTGCTTAGATCATTAATTGTTCAGCGTACAGTATGAATACAGCATACACTAGCCTTGCGTCACATAGTATCTCCTGGTATCGGGGCATCTTTTATAAATACAAGTAAATAAGCATAGTATTGGGCCAATACCCGATACCAGTGTCTGTATCGACGTGTCCCTAGTTATATCAGTGGGCAATTTATATTTCTAAATATTTCAAAATTCTTGCGTTGGACTAATAATTAGTTCAAGTATCCCAAAACAATCACATTATGGTTGTTTACTACATTAAGCACATTAAGGAACGATGTTTGTAAAATTCTTAAAATAATCTTAGAACAATTATGAGATTGTTTTCCATTTTAAATTTTTGTTTCTTTTCTTTTAAAAGAAAAAAATTGACATGTTAACTGCACACAAAGGTTTATAAACCAACAGAGGACACACACACGCGCACAAACACACCATGATGTAGTGTTCTCCACAGCAGCAGGATGAGAGATGCTAGCCCTCGTTCCACTGTAGTGTCATCTCTCCTTATGATTTCATTATCACACTGAGCACCTCCTTCCAGGGAGAAACAAATGAGTGCCATCCTTTCTTCCTTGGCCAGAATGAATGAGTGTCATCCCACCTTTCTGCCTGACTGCTCAGGGCCACTGTGTTCAGGGGTCTGTCTCTCAGCCATCCATCCTATTTTATTGTACCTTCTTCAAATGGGCAAGTGGGTGGGGGTGGCAGGTGTTTTTTTGGAGGGAAGTGGAGGGGGTGTTAAAAACAAGGAAGAAAGAACGAAAGAAGCAGGAACAAGAAAAACAAATGAAAAGTGGGAAAGGCACAACTGACAGGACCATTCCCTTTTTTTTCATTTTGTTTCATAAATTAAATCGTCTAGAAGAGGTTGGACTTGTGTGACTTGGCAATCGTGACCAGGTTTGCTAACTACATTTGTGTGTGTGTGTGTGTGTGTGTGTTGAGGGTGGGGGATGAGAAATCCAAAAAGAAATGCTTGTTGCTCTCACGACATCTCTAATAAGGCAGGATATGATATAGGCTATTTCTCAATCCCAGCACTAGATGCCTTAATTGATTGAATTTAGGAGGAAAATTAAAAGTTATGACCACGAATGCTCAAATCCACTCAGGTTAATTTAATTGAAATGTGCTGTTCACTTTGATGGGTGGATATGAGTTTGTACTTGAAATAACCTTGGCTGTAGTGAAATCATTCTGTGTGTGTGTGCATGTGTGTGTGTTTTGATTGCAGACTAGAAGCTGCATTTCACAGTGCCATTAATGGTACCACCTGTCCAATCAGTCCTCATTTATTCATTTACGTCTGTGTATGTCCTTGCATTTGCAATCTCCATGTGCGTTTTGGCATGTTTGCAAAAATGTGTTGCAAAGAGTCTGCATGTATTTCAGTCTCACTAAGCGACCTATTTTGCCAGAGAGGAATCATCCCCTTCAGATGAGTAAATGTTTGCTGCTTCTTTGCCTTACCTTATCTCATCTCATCTGTCACCACACCCTGTCCTGTTTTCTCTCTCTCTCTCTGTCTGTCTCTCTCTCTCTCTCTCTTTCTCTCTCTCCCTCACCCTCTCCTCCAACACACACACACACACACACACTCTTATAGATCAAAGAGTTCTGCTAATCAGCCCAAAGACACCTGCTGAGCTCCAACATGGCTTCCCCCATAGCCCAGTTACATTATCGACAGGCCCATCATGAGCTATTGATCGACTTCCTCTCTCTCACACACACTCATTTCAACTCTGCAGAAGCACACTGGTTCCTGCACATTAAGGTAGTAATTAAGAGTTATGAAGGCTGAAAATGACATTGCTCTCTATGAATATATGATTAAGAGTGTTATTTATTTTTTAGAGTGTACTGTCAGCTATATTTGCTCTCTGTCTCTCTCTATCTGAAAAGGTTTTGGCGTGTGCCACAGAAGTAGGTATTATCTCACTTTGTTTTAATTGTTTATTGTTTAATAATAAGCTAAATAGTAAGTTACACAGAGATCCTACAAAAATATAAAATGCCCATAAAATGTCCAGACATACTGTATTAGTGAAGTGCTGGAAGGGTGTAAAGTTGGGCTACTTTCACTACAAAGAAGAAGCTTTTATTTGTCAGATATGCAGTACATAACATTACAGAGAAATTCTTCTCTTCACATACCCAAGCTTGTTAGGAAGTTGGGATCAGAGCCATGATACAGCACCCCTGGAGCAGGTAGGGTTAAGGGCCTTGCTCATGGGGTCTACAGAGGCAGCTTGAACCCCCAACCTTCTGATTAGTAACCCAAAGCCTTAACCATTGAGCCTCCACAAAGTCTAGCAAGGTTTGTGAATAACATATCCAAAGACGTCCTGCTTTCACAGCAAGGGGCAATTTGATGATGTGCATCCACAGACCTCCTCCTAGGAAGTATGCCTTCATACTTGGTTGCAAGGATGTCCTTTAAATGTCCGAATGGTTTAAGTGCATTACATAGCCCACAGGGCAGGGTATGGATCACCAAGCTGTATCCTAGAGAAAGAATCATTTAGCAGCGGAGCGGCTGCTTGACCAGAAAAGAATGTATCTCCAAAATGTAGCCTGTCTGCAATCACACAAGATTTTCTCACTTACTTAACATTTTTATTTCCAGTGACTATATCTAGCTATAAAAAGGTTCATTGTGTCATGGTGTTCAACAGCCAGTCAGAATTAAACCTTTCGAAACTGAGACTAAATTGGGCCACTGAAATAGCATATTTAATGTATATTCTGCTCAGCTGACATTGATATAGGAATGAATATTTCTAGATCCTGCTACCCATCAGAGGAAGTTTAATGTATGCATTTTGACATTGTTTTACCTGCATAATCTCATTGAGATATGATCTATTTTGCAAAAGAAACCTGAACAAGAGGTGGAATAACATAGTTGGAATTCTGACCATATTTGGGATTTTTTTAAATGATTTCAGGCATTTCAGGCAGATTGTTCTTATTTTGTTTTCATCCAATCATCAGAGGTCTGCTTGTAATCTCTGGTTGGAGTGTGAGGGTGAAAGGTGGATTTGAACTTTACCAGCCACTAGATAAGTGAAGAAAAGCCCGTACCATGCACACTTCACCTCTAAAGTAAAAGTAAAAGAAGAATTTGTGAGTAGGTGTTTTTGTTTATGTTAGTGTGTCAGTGTTTTTCTGTCAGTCAGTAAGGAGTTACTAGAGGTTGTATTATTGATTTTAATATCAATGATGTTAGCAAATCAGAGTCATTCTAAGTCGAACCACCATGAACAAGAAAATGCCCTGGAAAAGTTCTGCAAGATTACTTACTAAAAAGAGAAAATCATAACAGTACAATGTTATTATGAAACACTAGTCAAAAAAGGGAAAGTCTCAATACATTTTTGAAATCATGGAGCCATTTTGTTTCCAAAAGAGTGCAGAGACACAATCATATTCAGAAAATATTGAAAGGCAATGGGACATAATAAAATAATCAGAGATGGGGTGGTGTGATGCGCCCAGTGCAAGTTACTGTTACCATATTTTCCTATAATAACAAGTCCTGAAG
Source organism: Pangasianodon hypophthalmus (assembly GCF_027358585.1). Classification (NCBI taxonomy): domain Eukaryota; kingdom Metazoa; phylum Chordata; class Actinopteri; order Siluriformes; family Pangasiidae; genus Pangasianodon; species Pangasianodon hypophthalmus. The sequence continues at coordinate 12,182,465 of NC_069730.1, read as the reverse complement.
TATTGTATTCTTATTATACCACACTAATTTGCCAAAGATATAGAAAAAATTTAGCAAGTTAACAAGAAAAATGCATATTGTTTTGTTACAGAGAAACCAAAAAATGCAAAATCCTATGTCGGGAAGACTTTCTCAAGGCAGAAAGGTTAAGAGAACAGCTTTACTGTACCACTGTCTATATACAAATTGGAGACTCATTCCATAAATGTAAAATACAGAGGTCCTTACAGAAAGCTTGACCATATCACATTTTCTCAGTTAAATACCATTTTGAATATCCATTTTATTATTAGCCTTAGTTTATGTGTAGCATCCTCCATACAAGTCCCTGAGTTGCTACTATGGGCGCATGAATAAAAACCTGATTTGAGTTGCAGACAACACGACTGTCAGAACTGCTGTTATAGCTGATTATCAATACCTTCTAACCAATCAGAATGAAGATTTCAACTGCCTGCTGCTATAAATGTTCTTAATATAACCCCAGGTATTGTTCTGTTCTACTGCTGTTCTTTTGTCCCATCCAAGTTCTAGTGCTGTTCTCTGCATGTTATCTTTAACAAGAGTTAATCATTACTTTTTCTTTTTTAATCAGGAGTGTTCAGCCCGGTCATGTTTCACTTGAGAGCGTGTATTTAATACAGAGGTTCATTTCAAAGCAAAATGATATAAAAGAAGAACATGTTCTCTGGCAGTCTCCATTAGCCACTGCATTACCTGCTGAGACAGCCCAGCATGAGGCAGACCGGAGAGCTTGTCACAGACACCACACAGAGGCTTTACAGAGAATATGGAAACAGTTCATAAGACTGAATATCTCTGCAGACTGCTAAATGTTTCACTGACTCTCTTTCCCTTCCTCACTTTCTCTCTCATCTCCTCATGATTGTTTTAGTTTAGCTACATTGCAGAAATACTATACACAAATAAAAATACACCCTGAATGAGTTGCATATTAATCTTTTTAATTAACAGGGATCTTCAGTGGCATCCAAGATTTGTTTTGTAATGAGATTTTGTGTTGGCTTTTTTTAGTTTGAATTTCTTTCATGGACATGTTGGTCTATTTCCATTTTGGCCACTGGTTTCCTACCTTACCCACAATACCAGTTAACCACCCACTGACAGTGAAGCCAGTGGGATTTCGCCCTCCCTTTATCTCAAACTAAAGAGCTACTCTATGTTGTATTTCTCATTAATATGACATTGAACATTGATGGAAAATGGCGAGTCAGAAAAGAAGGCCTGCTTTCGCTTATGTTTGAAATCTTAGATTCTTTTTTAAACCTCATTGTATCTGTGCTAGCAAAGTCACCCTGTGATATCAGCATGGCAGAAAAAAACAGTAACGTTTAACAAAAATCACTCAGCACATCACAAATATTTCAATATAAGCATATTTGAGGTGTTTCAGGTAGGATTTTTTCCTTTAAATGTAAATTCAAATTTAAAAGTAAGTTTATAGTGAATTCTTTAAGCACATTAGAAAGTAAAAATGATTAAGTTTGCGAATTATGTCTGTTTTCTGTTTCACATAGCCTTTTAGAGAGTTTCTAAGTACTAATGCAATTTATAGGACTTTCAGGTTTTGGATTGTGTGTAGATCTGTAGATCTGTGTGTCGATCTAGCTTCAGAAAGACAACATAATAAAATGGGGCCAAACAAGCCATTAAACATCATTAATGCATGCAGATGTCCTCCATATTAGACAAGGCACTTAGCCTTAAGAGAGAGGAGCATTTGTCTTTTCTGCTGATGAGAGTCTTTCGTATATGTCTCTCTCATTTATGCATCCGTATACTTACTCTGTCTCTGGCTGTCATATACAGTGCCTCCAGAAAGTATTCACCCCCAGTGATTAGTTCACTTTTTTCTGTATTGTATATCTAAATTTAAGTATATTAGAATTGGATTTTTTTTTCTGCTAATTTTAAAATATGTCTCTACAGAAATAAAATTAAATAAATTATTTATAATTGATTATTTACTCTAAAAACTGCATAATTGATACGTTTTCACCCCCTTTCATTTAACACTCTAAATTAGCACTAGTGTTTAATTTTCAAGAGCTCACATTAAATATGTTAAATCCACCTGTGTCCAGTTGTATGCTTACATAATAACTGGACACAGGTGAAGCCTATCTTTTGGGATATCTCACAGCTAAAATGGCAGATAAAAGCCCTGCTGTCATGAAGACCAAGGAGCTGCCTGTGATGATGTGAGATGAAGTTGTTAAGAGGAAAAATGATGGAGAAGGTTATTAAAATATCAGCAATGCTTCGAACATTAAGCCAAACTGAGTGTTCGGGAAATCTGGATTTTCCTTCAGGACAAAACTCAGGGAACAGGGCAAAAACTACAAAGGAATGGCTTGAAAAAAAGGTTTTTGTTTTGGAATGGCTGAGTCAAAGCCCAGACTTAAATCCGATTGAAAATCCAGTTGTGGCATGAGCAGAAATTGCTGGTCCACCCGCATCCTCCACTTAAATTGGGAGAGTTGGGAAAATTTGCATTGAGAAGTAGAAGAAAATGCCAAAATCAAAATGTGCAAATCTCATAGAATCACATGCTCAAATCTGTAAATACTGCAAAAGTACAATTAAAAAATAGAGTAAATACTTATCAATTAAGCAATTTTTATGTTTTTTTTTATGTTTATGTAATTCTGAGGGCATCTAAATACTTTATTTGATTTTATTTCTGTGGAGAGTTATTTCAAACAGAGCAGAAAAAATCACATTAAATTTATACAATAAATTATACAGCAAAAAAGAGAGGGGGTTAATACTTTTTGGAGGCACTGTATAAACTACTCTCAGTCTTAGATGGGCCACCTATGGACCATTTTCAATTCATTAAGTACATTTTTACTCTATTTTTCTGTCACTGTAAGTGTATTTTGCTGGTCAATGCCAGCATTTTGCTATGTTTATAGGTCGCAAATTTTTCATGTTTGTTCTCTGATATGCGTGGAGCAGTGTAAAGGTAGAGTGACATTTAAAATACCTGCACGAAGGGATACAACCTGTTTTGGTCCAAAAATGCATGTGGTGCACACCGTCTTAGCGCTATGAGTCCTGCTCCATTTTACAACCCAGTTTTGTGGATGTTCACAATGTATGTCTTCCCACATTAACATAAATAGGCTACTTAATTCAAATACTAATTGAATAAGCAAAGGATTAATTATTTTAATTGAAACAAATAATAATAAGCCACTCAGGTGTGGCTACTAAAGGTTAAATAACACCAAAAGCTTTTACGACATGGCATTTAGTTGTTCATAAGCTACCATTTTATGTATTTCCTCGGCTGTGAGACTCCATAGAAATCCATCCAAATCCATTAAAAAATAACATTATTTACTTTATTTACATAATAGTCAGGATTATCAATGCTGTTAGGATACTAATAGTCAAAATTACACTTCACATTTCACTTCAATGCTCTATGCTTAGATCCACTCTTGAAATTCTATATTCTCCTACATATGAAACTGTAAAAGTGTGAAATTGTTTTTTGTTGTTCTTTTTTTGGTGTTGGAACAGATGGGCACAGGGCTTCCCACAATTCTCCCACAATATGTAGCAATTTGTTGAAAAACAGACGTGGCAGTTTTAAGAAACTCATCTTTCAAACCTTTAAATAACAGGTGTTTGCTTGTAATGTGATCAGACATAATTAGTATGTTGTGGCTTATGCAAATCCAGTTCTATCAATAAAAACACAAAGTAAGAATTTGGAATTTATTGTGTTTTGGAAACAAAGAATTAAATATACAGATATGTGTGAAATTAAAGGAAAAAACAACACAAAGCATTGTAGTAAGGTGTTGGGCCAACAAGAGCCTCCAGAACAGCTTCAATGCATCTTGGCATAAATTCTACAAATCTCAGAAAGTATACTGGAGTGATGAACACCAAAATATGTTTAGTATGACTGTGAAGGCCATAGCATATATATCATTTTCCAACACACCAACCCATTCAGGAAGCCCTTGTCCCTGTGGGTGGGGGCGGGGTCATCCTGGAAGAGACCACTCCCATCTGGATAAAATTGTTTCATCATAGGATAAAGGTGATCAGTCAGAATAACTCTTCCCTCTAGGGGAACAAGTGGACCCAAACCACACCATAAAAGAATAAAAGAATGATAAAGAGACACCGGCTTTTCCTTTAATTTGTCTCCAATTCTTGTTTTAATTGCAGGTTTAGACAGTGTAATTTATCATTGAGAAACAGTGCCAAGAGGGGAAATGTGGTCTTTTTACAGATCATGACCAAAGAGCTGTCATTCAGATCTATATTCATCATTGACCTTTGGCGCATTTTCTCTTTAATGCATATTGATTTCTTTGCTAACCTGATATTTGTATTTTTATTTATTTCCTTTATTAGATGCATTGTATTAACCAGAAGTGACCTGTGAGACTTGTCAACAGTTGCCAGGTGTTGTGAACTTCACCACCCACCAAAACTCTTTGTTTGGAGTGTGTTTAACCTTGGGTTTGGAGGACTCGGCTCCATACGTTTAGAGGAGTGTGTACAGATGGGTCCTTTTCATGTGGTCAGTGAGGCAGAACTGCCTGCTGTCACAGCCTGGGTTCACACATTCAAATAGGTGCAGAATTAGAGACTCGCAAGCTGATTTTCTTCATCTATTACAAAAGCGGCATAATAAATATTCAGCAGTATTTGTTTACAAGAAGGCCATCGAGCAAACCTGCTTTGCTTTTCAATAAATCCACCTTTAAAGTGATGTGTGGAGTTCATAGACAGTGTTGTGCCAGTTATAAGGTCATTACAGTCATTGAATTTATGATGGCGCTAAAATATAAATTTACATTATTAATGCTGTCCTTGAAGCCTGTATACCTACATGTTTATGAGTATGATTGTGTTTTTTTAAAGTGGCAACAGGGCTGGCCCGTGCAGTATATTAGTTCTTGGCCAGATCGTGGCCAGGGAGGCCCCTCTATGCTGTTTCCCCTAAATATATAGTGTTACATATTAAACATATTGTGTTTTAATCTTCACATATTCTAGGATTCAGAAATCATGACATAACTTACTTTCTAGGTAACTTAATTTCTGATGCAAAAGGTTAATGTATTGAGTCACTGAATAGGTCACGTAACACTGACATTGAGATACGACACTGAAATTCGGGCTAGTATAGTGACATTTCATGACCATTCTCATCACTTCATGTCAACTACACCATTGTTTGTCCAAAAATGTTGGCAAAAGAGTACCTATTCAGAGCAGGGCCAAAAAAGTAGAAGAAGACGAAAACAGTATCCAAGAAGATGTAATTATCTCCTGCTGTAACCACAGTCTCCATGTCATTACAGAAGTGTTGTGAATATCAAGTTACCAAGTCCTAGATGTAGACAATACAACAACAACAACAAAATGAATAATAATTTGATAGCTGAGTCTTACAAAAGCTTGCCGAACACACTTGCAGAACCATCAGCACCAGAGACAAGATCATTGTCCTTTAGAGCCATCTAGAGCTTCACACCAAGTAATCACAGCTACACCACAGCACTGTTGTCAGGTCAGCCATGTGTGAACAGAACCCTAAGCATTGCCCGCATGGAGACATGCTCTAAAAAAAACTGTAATTAATTTCTTTGATAACTAATAAGCAAGTTGCAACACAAGTGTTGCTAGTTATCATAATGCCTTGCAGCCTATTGCACCTTTAATATTTATTAAGAATTAGTTATGTAATTATTTCGGACATTTAAAATGTCATTAACAAGTGCTTCGGGTGAAGTAATTAATATTTTAAATGAATCCTCATTATACTGTAAGTAAAGTATTATAAACTTTATTTTATCTGAAGTATTAGGTGAAACACTGAGGTAAGGGTTCATAGGACTACATTACACAGGGCTACAATAGGTGTCAGTTTTGAAATAAGACACACACTTTACTTAAGGGTCAGGAAAACTTACACAACCCTGATGTTGCAGTGTAATGATTACCACTGTCAAAACATTTCTCAAGTTGTCATGACATTTTAAGATAAGCTGCCTCAAATGTGTCATAATTCATATTTACATCAACACAATCTTACATCAAAACAACTCTGTGCTTATTGGACCAAACTTTTAGAAATGTTTATATAGTTTTCTGTATGTTGTCTTGAAGGGCTTGTAGCCAGAAAAAAAAAATCCACACTGAAAGATTTGCATATTAATCTTTAGAATTAACATGTGATCATCAGTGGAGTCCAAGGTTTGTTTTATAATGAACTAATTAATTGACATTTAACTAATTGGCATGTTTCTGAACTAGTTTCTGTTTTTATTCTCACTTTGCTTAATAGGCTGCTACATTACCCAGGGTGGAGTTTTCAAGGTGGAGTTTCAGGGTGGAGATAATTATAGCCCCAATATGAAAGGTTTGTCTTTGGAAGTTTTGCGGTGTGTTTCTCTCTTTTCTACCTACAGCTATGTTGCACTTGTTTCTGATCAGTTAGTGGAAAATTAGTCTTACACCACTGTCAGCTCTGTTAACAGCTCTACACTTTTTGTGTTTTGTGTTTGTGTTTCATTGAAATTGAAAGTGCTACTTATTTAGCATACTTGTCTAAATTGTAGCCATATTAAATTACTTATAATTAATATAACAGACAATTATGATGTACACTGACATTAATAGAGATGTATAGAGACAGTATAGTGATTTGTAGTGAGAGTTAATAGAGATGAATAGTGACAAGTTTATAATGAAGAATTAAGCATTATTTACTAGAACAATATGAATAAAAAAAAGATTAAGAAAGAAGGCCTCAGTGAAAATGCAACATTTTGAATTTCATCATCTCTTAGTTTGTGTAAGTCTCTTTGATTATATGTTTATGCTTTTTCATTGTGTAATGGCTAGCATAATGTATGTTCTCTCTCTTCCCACAGAAGTCAGCAAGACATTGAGAAACCTGTTTTCAGGCTATTTGAATGCAAACGGGTGCTATTATTTCTTCGGACTGAGTGACCAGGGCCAAATCATCTCATAACAGAAGAAGATGAAAGAAGATTGGCGCCATTATTCATGATTCATAGAAGGAGCGTTGATGGAGAATCAGATTTCTCACTGGTTCATAGAAATATTAGTCACAAAACAGGATCCCAACTCAGGCACCAGAGTGGCACTCTGCAGATTCTCCACCATTTTTCTCAGTTTCTTAAAAACAAAATTAACATTTTTAACACAACTAACTTGTATCTCTAAATAAATAAATGCATACATACATAATTGACATAATAAAGTGCACTGTCTTTCAGCAAACAGTGTTTTCTCTGTAAAGTTCACTACATCTTACCCATCATACTGTCATCTGTCTCCAACACATCCAGTTTAATGTGAATGTCAGATGTCTATGGATTTAATCATCAAGGACTCCTAATTTTGAAAATGTTTCACGCAGATGTGCCCTCTGCATTTCAAAAACCTCACAGCTTTAAAAACACAAGTTTAATAACAGAGATGTTGACCCATCGCCAGATCCTGGGACTTTAAAGAAGAGTTCCCTTGATGTATGTATATATACACAGTCAGATCCAGAAGTATTTGGACAATAACAGAGTTTTTGTGATTTTGCCTTTATACACCAACACAATGGATTTGAAATAAAACAATCAAGATGTCATCGAGTGGCATTTACCATTTAGGAATTAAAGCCATATATATATATATATATATATATATATATATATATATATATACATATATATATATATATATATAGGCTTCAATGGAACTCTTCTTTAAAGTCCGAGGATCTGGCGATGGGTCAACTTCTCTGTAGTAGCAAAATTTGTAGTAATTCTTTCATCATAAGCCAGGACTATAAAGGGTTAATGCAGAAGTTCCCAAACCCTATGTGGAGTGACTTGATTTTACAAATGGGGTTTTGTGACCAACTCACAATCTTCTCTTTTGTTTTATTCATTTATTTTACAAATGAATCTTATGAATATAACCCTAACTATGAAGACATATGCTTTGCTTCTATTTTAAAATGTTACTGGGAGTCTCATTCAAACAATCCACATTTTAATTGAATGTACATGCTATTTTAGTCTTTTTCACCATTCTGACCCACTGCTGAACTATAGGGGTTCAACAATTTAAAAAACGGACAAATTTCCACGTCCATCTACCGCTGCTAGTTTATCAACAGTAAGTGGCTCTGAATATGTGGAACAACAGAAGAAAACAAACATTCAAATACTGAAAATGGGTTTACAATCTCTTAATCTCTTTCTTTGTCCTTTCCTTACCTCTGTCTTCAGGTAAGTGAACATCAAGGCTTGTGGTCCCAGAAAATTCATAATATCCATTTGGGGTCATTGGCCTAAAAAGGTTGGGAAACTCTGGGTTAATGTAACTATCTGGTTTCCTTGAATAAAGCATATGTAAATCAGCATGGTCTCAAACTAGCAAATTTGTAACAAATATTATAACACAAATTGTATGCAAATATATGAACGTCAAGTCTAAGGTTAAGGATTAGTGGCAAGGTTAGTGTTCATTACAACATTATCCATATAAATTCAAACAAAATCCAGCTACATTTTTGCATAGAAAGACATGCCTTGGAGTCTGTTGACAAAATAGTTTCAAAGGTGATCAATCTGAATATAACCTCACAAACTGGGCTAGAGTGAATAAACCTTCCACAACTGTGAGTAATCACTTTGAAGTTTGGTAGTCAAAGTGCTTCTTGTACTAACAGATACCAGTCCATCTAGACATAATCCTGTTAAACATTTTTATATCCCAAATAATGCTCCTTCTCTGTCATGCTGCCAGCACTGCTTTACCCACCAGCTCAGTGTAACTGAAAGAGTTAAACATCAATTCAGCCTTCACAATAGACAAATCCAACACAACTACATCAGATAGAGATAGAGAGAGAGAGAGATAAAGAGATGGGGGGAGATATAAGGTATACAGTATATCTTCATCTTTTCTTGCATGCTCTGTGCATTTCATTGGAAATCCATAAAAAGCATATGCAGATGAAACTTTGATTAAGTTGGAACTCAGCTGGAGAGAAATCTAAATGAATCTGAGCAATCCCCATTACCTAGGGCTGGCCTCATTAAGGTAAGAAATAGATGTTCCTCCTTGGAGTATATGAAAGGGAAGGTACATTTGGATTTAACGAATGCAAAATGTTTTGGAAGGCCAGCAAGTTCTCCTGCCATCATCGATCTGTATAAGTCTCTCTGTATAGACATGGATTGGAATTTCAGACAGCCAAAGTACCTCTGTGTTGTTTGGAGGAGAAACATAAGCAATCAGAGCTGATGGACCTTGGCCTAGACATGAATCTCTATGGACTTTCCTGCTCTCCCAATTATCCTTGTGTCTTACATTTGCACATCCGCATTCAATAGAGATACTGAGATTAACAGGGGAGCAACTAACCTTTAGCGATTAACCTTTAGGGTTATTCCCTCAAATGAACGCACAGATGTTCATTGTTCTGTTTTATGCCTTTCTCTATCATTCTTAATCTCTTTCTCTGTCCTATCTTCAGGTAAGTGTAAAATTTTCTTTTCTTTTTTTGTAAAAAGATTGTAAGTGTTTTGTAATAAGTACAAACCATTATGTGAAATGAGTCATTGTATCAGGTTGCCGGGCAGCAGTTATGGCAACAATTGCAGAGAGTCTCTTTATGAAGAATAACTGGCAATAGCAAACGAATCCAAATCACAAGGCAAAGATAAAAAAAATACAGAACTGGTCATGTGTCAGGTGATGTGCAAACAGAGTATCCAAGAACAAAAGGAAAAAAATCAAGAAACTGTGAAACACAGTAGGGTCAAAACCACAAAGAGCAAACAGATTAAAGGCTTGGTATGTCAGGTAAAAAGTCAGAGCTGAACAAATACTTTGCAAAGTCCTGGTGCTTATAGGAGTGTGGAGGTGATTGAGTCCAGGTGTGTGCAATCAGTAATTGGGTGACTGTGAACATGACATGAACATGGTGTTAGTCCTACAGTATGCATCTAATAATAATAATAATAATAATAACAATAATAATAATAATAATAATAGTTAAAGCTGCAAGCAGCATTTTCAGGAGCCAAGCACCCAGACTCAGTGAGCTGCACATTCACAGACGTACTACAATTGTTACCTAAGCAATCACAGGAAAGCAGAGCCATAACTATAGGTAAAGGGATTCAAGAATGATTTGTAGTTACGCACATTTGCCAGTCCGTTATGAAAGAACAGTTTTGAATATCAAAGTTCCTTTGATGACTTTTGTTTAAACAGGCCTCAAGATGATGTGAGCCAAAATTTTTGATGATTATATCCAAAACTTGCAGCAGGAGTAGCAAAAAAGGCAGTTAGATGTGGCATGTTATTATAACTTTTGACCAGTAAGGGGCACTGTCACAAAATTTGTTGCATAGCCTCAGGGTATGGTCCTGAAGATGTCTACCAAGATTTATGTCAGTGCGCAAGGTCGTTGCTGAGATACAGCCTCACTTCCTGTTTGGCGGCTTTGCCTTCATATTTGTTGGCACATTGGCAAACTGTTTGGAATATCAACATTCTTTTAATAACTTTTGTCCAGGTTGGTCTGAAGATGTTATATGCCAAATTTGGTGTTGACTGGAAACAATTTGTAGGAGGAGTAGTGAAAAAATGTTTTTAACAAAATCTAAGATGGTCGACAGGAAATACACTTGAATTTCCAATGCTGGTGTGTGTTCACTTCTGCATACTCCAGGGAATTATAGGAAAAATGAACTGTAAATTTATCACAAACTCTTCAAATGATATAAGGAAAAAAATGTAAGTTGTTACAGTTCTTGACCACAAGATGGCGCAGTCACAAAACGTCTTGGGTACATTCAGGGCATGGTACTGAAGATAACTGTCAAGTTTTGTGTATCAAGACGTTGATGCATTTCTGAAATACACTCACATCCTGTTTTTTTTGCATTTGCCAGCGAGTTACAGGAGAAGGGGTTTGAATATCAAAATTAACTTTTGTTCAGACAGGTCTCAAGATGATGTGAGCCAAATGTAGTGAAGATTGGACTGAATTTGGAGGAGTAGTAGCAAAAATGGCAGCTAGATAGCAGCATTTTTGGCATGTTATTGTAACTTTTGACCAGTAGGTGGCACAGTCACGAAATTTGTTATATAGACTTAGGGCATTGTCCTGAAGTTTTGTGTCAGCGTGCAAAGCCATTGCTGAGATACAGCCTCACTTCCTGTTTGGCAGCTTCGCTGTCAGATTCATTGGCCCATTACAGGCAAACTGTTTGGAATATTAAATTTTTTAATAACAATAATTCAATAACTTTTGTAAGGCTTGCTCTGACAATGAGGTAAGTCAAATTTGGTGATGATTGGACAAAATTTGCAGGAGGAGTAGCCAAAAAAACAGTTTTTGACAAAATCCAAAATGGCGGAAAATCTAATTAGGCAGAAATTGGTGTCATAGGGTGCACTGCACTTGTCTTGACTCAGGGTATCCAGGGCTTTTAAATTTTGGACACACAGTTCCAAAGTTATGACCATAAACATATTTCCAAATTAGACCCAAATTTGACCTGATCATGGCGCTAGAGCTTTGGCAGTACTTGGCCCAAATTGAGAGTCAAAATGTTCCTTAGACTCTCCCCAATCAGTGTGCCAAATTTCACAACTTTTTACCAGACGGTTCTATGTCTGCCAGACAATTCCTGTACTCATTTACAATAAAGCCTCTATATGTCGTTCCCTCAGCAGCTTCTCTTTTTTCTCTTTCTTGAAGTTGATAAGATGTGCTGTGAACACTTTGCTATGATGGAAACCCTACTGACCTTTACAGAGCAGTGACATCAGAGACTCCTTCTATAAATGTTAATTAAACATTTCATAAAAGAAACCTTTAACCACATAAATGATTATATGTTTTTTTTTGTTAAATAACAACTAATTTTTTAAATCCATTCATTATTAGGTTTAGATCATGTAGATTATTTGCTATATATGTCCCTGTGTATGTACTATAGAAAAAAATAAGGTATGACAGTGAAAGAATTGATATGAACATATCATTTGACTTACTATTTTATGAGCTGTGCTGCTTTAGTAAACTACTGTGATATAATATAATATATGAGGGATTGAAAACAAAGTGTTTGCCAGTAGACATTGAAAGCCAGTGCTTTGCTGCCTGATCTCTGCCCAGGGCCCTCAGCATGTTGGGCATGGAAGGCATTAATGCAAAGAGCCATCCATAGTGTCACCGAAGAGGCAGAGAGACCCTTGAGATGGCTGTGGCTCAAGACAAGAGAGCCATTTGGACAGTAGCCATCTGGAAATAAGCTGGGGTCTGATCAAATGCAGCTGTGTCACCTGGAGGAGGCTGTACCAGAAAACCCCCCGAGAATTCCCGGATTCAAAACACCTGAGAATTCCGGGAACATCAGTGAATATGTGTACCAGCATCAGCAGATGTATTTACAGATGATGGGTTTTCATGAATTTATTGGTATGAACCCAGTTAATTCACTCCCTCAAATTAAAACCCCTACATTTAAGCATTCATGGGGTGCTTTTATCCAACTGAGGTAGAATACAGCCTTGCTCAAAGGCCCAACAGTGATTCTCTGGTCTAGTACAGGTGTACTACCACTTCCCCATTGTAGCTTTATTTGACTTGATAGTGCTATTACTTGTATTAGTAGATATTTGAAATAGCAGCAAGGATAGAGAAGCTAGTCCTAGTTTAGTGTAAAAGGGAAACATATACCAGCTACTCTGACAATCTGACAAGTGAGTTGTGAGGAAAACAAGCACTTAAAAGAGCTACACGAAACTTCTGTATATGCAAGGCAAGAAGAGAAAGGCAACTAATTACAAGAAACCTAATTTATAGTAGATTTAGTAGGAGTGCTGTTAGATGTATCTGGCGTCATTGTGGAACTAATGGAGATTAAGAAAAACTGCATTCTCCAGAATCTAATTCTGGACATTCAAAAGCTAAGAGGTAGACAGTGAGAAGCAACTCTTTAACATTTTAAACAGCTACTGTAAAATAGAAGCACACACCTAAATATGTGCATATTCAAAATACATCATAGATATGAGACATGATTTTATGCATGACTTTCAAGGATAGGGACAGAGTTAGTGGTTAGAACTGTATAGAAAATTAGATGAAAGTAATATTGTAGCAATTATTAGAAACACGTTCTGGGATGAACTTATTCTATGAATTCCAGCCACTGGGTTGTATGGTGGTACAGCAGGTAGCTTGTGGCTCACAGCTCCAGGGTTCCTGGCTCAATCTTGGCTCTGGTTACTGTCTGTGTGAAGTTTCCAATGTTCTACCCTGTTCATGTGGGTTTCCTCTGGGTTCTCTAGTTTTCTTCCACCTCTTGGTTTGGCTGTGCTAAATTGCTCCAAGGTGCTAATGTGTGTGCATGTTGCTCATCCATGGTGTATTCTCACCTAAAGCCCCGTGTTCTTGTGATAAGCTCCAGATCCAATGCACCCCTGACCAGGATAAAGCAGTTACTGAAGATAAATGAATGAATACCAGTTTCCATGCTGGAATTAAGACAACACACTTATCCACTCAGTTATTAATAATATGATGTAATCTACTTAAGCCACAATTTACTTATTTTCTACACTATATGGCCAAAGGTTTATGGACACATAAACATCACACCCATATGTGGGCCTTCCCCAAACTTTTGCCACAATTTTTAAAGCACACAGTTGTCTAGAATGTCTTTGTATGTTGTAGCATTAAGATTTCCTTTAACTGGAACTAATGGGCCTACTTTAAACCTGTTCCAGCATGTAATGCCCCTGGGCAAAAAGTGAGTTCCATAAAGACATGGTTTGCCAAGGTTGATGTGGAGGCCTCCACAGAGCCCTGACCTCAACCCCACTGAACACTTTTGGGATGAATTGGAATGCTGACTGCATGCCAGGCCTTTTTGCTTGACATCAATGCCCGATCTGACTAATGCTCTTGTTATAACAGCAGATCTATAATGGGATGTTCAGTAAGCACATATGGGTGTGATTGGTCAGGTGGCCACACACTTCTGGCAATATAATGTATCTAACCTCAGTGCACGATAAATAAAGATCTTCTGAACTGTAAATCAACCTTCCCTAATCTAAAAAACTCTCAGCCAATCTCATGTATTATAATCTTGTCTTAAACATTTTTTCCAAGAATCTCTGTCATGTACTCAATGTCATCTACTCAAACCTCAGCAAGCTTCATGCAATCTACTGAACTTTTGCTACTGAACCTTTACTCAGATGCACATAATCAACTGAACTCCTACTCATCCATGTAATCCACTGAACACCTATTTCCTTCATTATGCTTCCTCGTCCTGCAAGCTATGCACATGGAATCATTTGAGCTCAATAATTACACATCAGCACTACAGTCAGTTCATTTTTATGTCTCTACACATTCTGGGAATTGTGTATTCTGTCTCTTGTGCACTGTTAATGATATTGACCTTTTGTCCTGCAACAGGCAGTGTCCATGTCTATGCCTAGTATTAGCAATCAAAAGTGATCACACTAGGTGATTCACAACCATCAGACATTATATAAATATTAATACCCTTTTCTCCATACTTACTCATCACAGCCCTTCATTTTTAATTATCCACGGAGCACATCAAAAGAGTTTGGCAAATATTTAAGTGACACAATCCATACATCTTCTTCTCTACGGCCATGCTGAACGAGTGTTCCATTTTTCACTATGGCCTAATAGTGACAATGTGATACATCACCCATTTCCATACTTTAATGACCGATCCGTATCCAGTGATTAATGTGATATCTTATGATGCCATATCCATGATTAATCTCTCATAGAAGCAAAATCAATTCTGCCAGAGTTGAGAATGTTCAGTAGCAGTAAATGAGTAGGAATTACTGGAAACAAACTGCACCAAGCACTTCTTCTGTGTGATGCAGGAAATGAATGTAGAACGTCAAGAATTTGACATGACTAACTGTTCTTTATCCAAGACATTGCTATTAAAGAAATAATACATGATAGACTCTGCATGGCCCATTTTTAGTGAAAGAAAAACGAATGCTAGTACAATGCTAGTAAGAAAATAAATTTAGGATTTTTTTTTTTAAACCAATTGTTTGTTATTGTTGTAATAAGTACAAACCACTATGTGAAATGAGTCACAGTATCAGCTAAGTCATATAACTAATAATAATAATAATAATAATAATAATAATAATAAATAAAAAAGGAATAGAAACACTTTGGGACATGCTGTTATAGGAAAATAGTCTGTGTGGTATGATACAGCACAAAGTAGATTATTATTATTTTCTTATAACATCACATTGTGGAGTGATTTGTTACTTTTATGCCACAGCAGTCTGCAATTACAATTTTTAATTTATTAATTAATGACACATCTTACTTTTTTTAAACATAAGGAGCAGATGCAAGACAAGTTAGTTCCTGTTATCACAAGTCTCTATAAACAGTCGTTCCCTCAGCAGCTTCTCTTTTTTCTCTTTCTTGAAGTTGATAAGACAAAGAAATGCTGTTTCATATTTTACTGAGAAACTGCAAAAAATGTGAAGTCCTGCATTGTGAAAACTTTGCTATGATGGAAAACCTACTGACCTTTACAAAGCAGTGACATCCGAGACTCCTTCTATAAATGTTAAATAAATATATCCTAAAAGAAACCTTCTCTATAAAAATGATTTTTTTTTTTTCAATTTTTAAATCCATTTATTATTAGCCTTAGATCATGTAGATCATTTGCCATACATGTCCCTGTGAATGAGCTGTTAATATAGAACAAATAACATATTACTAATAATGAAAGCATTAATATAAACATATCATTTGACTAATTTCTGATCTGTGCTGTTATATAAAACTACTGTAATTACTGTATTGTAATATAATATATAATAATAATATAATATACAAATAATATATTAATATAAAAAATATATGTAATAATAAGTCCTTATTGTCACTGACACTGGAAATCTACATGGTCTCATGATTACAAATTGTATGAAAATCTAAAATTTATGAATGATTAAGGTTAGGGTTAGTTTGCTAACTATGAGGATACAAGGGATTACCAGCAAGATGCTTGCCAGTAGGGGTTGGAATCTGGTGCTTTCAGGTTTTTAAATTGCCATTTACTTGAAAATGTTGTTATTGTGGCTTTAGTATTATGAGTTTCCATCTTCACTCAGACTCTTGTAATATTGAGGTTGTGTTAAGCTGAAAAGTATTTCTCAGGACAGTGGATATATTATACATGTCTCTTTGTGTTACTGCAGAAAATGAAATCTAAAAGATTCAACATTAAATGTCACAATGTCACAAAGTTCAGCTTGAAAGTAAGAATGTACATTGTGGAAAGCATATGTCTAGAGATTAACTACTGACAGTCACAGGGTCAGTGATGGAGAAGGAGATGCACAGAGCCAGGAAGATAGAATGAGTGACAGGTATGTAGTGAGCATGAGAGAGGCATTCAGAAGGTTTTGCTCAGTAAGTGCACACTTCAACCAAGCATTCATGAAATGGAGATAAATGTGTCTGCTCTATCTAAATGGAAGCAGTCCTGGCAGCCATATGGCCAATAAGCTCCCAGAAGCTAATGAACCAAAAGCAGCTATTGTTTGGCAGAGTTTATGGGAGAATGCTTCACCCATTTTAACCCTGGCTTGAAAAGTGAGTTGACTATCTACACCTCTTTCCTTCCAGTTACAGCTGCATGTATTGCTGACAGTCTTTTTTTAAGAAGAATGGAGATAGAGGTGGAACAGAAAACAAAAAAAAAATAAAACGTTCTGAATGGAAATTTGCTCCAAACTAATGAGTCTAGCAAGGGGCACATTAGTTATTTATTTCATGAGCTTGTTTGGCTGCGTAAAAGAAAGGGCAATCCAATTAGCCGCAAAGACTTGACATGGCAGTGTCCTTGTGCTCGGACAGAGAAAGAATAAGGGAGAGAGGATTCAGGGCTCTCTGTCTGAAATGCAAAATAACCTACTTGCTCATGTAAGAAGACAACGGGAAAAGCGCAAGGTTGTGTGTGTGCGTTTCTCCTCCACTTATCCACATGCATGTACGAAAACACAAACACACACTTCTGTGAGTCTGTTGAGTGCATTATTCAGTGGCAGCAGAGGTTTGGTCGACTCAAGGCTCTGTGGACTGAGGGCTTACAGCTACAGAGCTGGTCATACATATGCAACAGCAGCAGCGTTTATTCCCTGTGGACAAGACACGCAAGCTTGGCAATCAATGGTGAAAAAAAAAGAACCAATTTCTTTTTCTTTCACCTAAGAGAAGCATATCTTGACCTGAAAAGGTTCTATCTGTTCTGTCTCACATTTTGTTAGAAGAGTTCAGCATAATAACATCATTATTGGAATGGCCTTCATTTGGCTTAATATTAAAAAAGATGGTATATCTTGTACAAAATCCTAGATGAGAGAGAGAAATGGCTTCATCCAAACTAAGTTTACATTCTTGGGCAATGTGGTAAAAGAAATTAGACTCTAGAGCACAAGAGCACACACAAGAGAAACATGTGGTATGTGGCCTTACACTGTCTCCACTGTGTCTCTGCATGCCTTAATACTGTCCGCACATTTTCCAAAAAATCTCAACACAGTCCCCTACTGTACCCATTTGCCTCACCAACCTCACCACCCTCCTTATGACTGTTCCCACCTCATCCCTACAGGCAGTAATACCATCCCCAACACCATCCTCAGCCCATCCCCACATGCCTAAATAATGGCCCCACACCTATCTTGGGTGCCATATGCTTCATTCAACTTACCTTGGCAGGTAGAATTTCTGAGCTCAGAATTACATCATTTTTCAACCTCCATGCATTCATGCCATGCATACAAAGTGGGGAAAAACATGGATGCCTCCATGTTTGCCAACTAACTGGGATGAGTGAATATATATTTTCCTCCTCATACCATGTCTGTATATTAATTGATCTAAAGCAAATACATGTATGTGTAGCATAACTCATTTAAAATTCATGTTCATGCTGGGAGCAGCCATGCTTATTTGTCATCACTCGCTGACCTGAGAGGAGCTTGGAGGTAACGAGACCATCCTGAGTTCCCAAGTAGGAATTCCGATTTGTAGAGGCATTTTCTGTGTTTTTCCTGGTCAGAGGTCAGGAGTTACAAGTTATGACCTCTAGTCGAATGCAGCATTAACGCTTTCCCCACCCAGTTCCTGTGTGCCCCAACACCATCCCCAGCCCATCCATGCATATCTTAATACTGTCTCCACCCTATTCCCACATTCCCTATTTTCTATTCCTCAAAAATAGCCCCACTCCGATCTCACATGACGTAATACTATGTGCACAGTGAGGAAGACATAATGTTAGTTTCAGTGCATTGACCAAAGCAGCAGAAATTTTTCCTCAGGAGGGTCGTGGTAGATCCAAAGCCTATCCTGGTAACGCTGGGGGCAAGTCATGAGAATTCACTTCGAATGGGACACCAGTCCATCTCAGGACACCATACACACGCATTCACACAATTTACTCTACCCAATCTGCCTACCAACATGATTTTGGACAGTGGGAGGAAACTGGAGAACCTGGAAGAAACCCACACAAACACAGGAAGAACATAACAAAACTCCACACAGACAGTAACCCAAGGTCAGGATCAAATGAAGGACACTGAAGCAGTGAGGCGGCAATTTTACACACTGCACCACCATGCCGCCCAGCAACATAAACGTGGGTTACAATTTTTTTCGATACTCTTTTACCTTGACAAACAGTTTTAAACAGCAGTCATTAATTTCACCATAAACAATGCAGCAAAATGAAGATAGCTAGCTACTGGCTTGTGAACGCAAATCTAATGAGTTAGCTAAATACATTAGGTTGCTATAGTTACTCCCAACATTAACTAGTTGAGAGTTGTTAAATTCCAGTCCTAAAGGGATGAAATCCTGTACACTTTGGTAATTTTCCTGCTCCAAAATAGCATTTTTAGGATTCTTTTTAGATTATTTATAAATCTACGTCATCAGCAAACTATAGTTGTCAGTAAATCGGTAGTCTAGCTAATCTGAGCACAGCAAGCATTGATTACCATCAGTGTTAGCCTAACAGAAATTCCGACCCACGCATTCCAGACATTAGAAGCTTTTTTGTCCTAAAACAAAATCGATGATGATTTCATCCAGAGACTAAAAGTAATCATAAAGCCAGTAATCTTTTTTTTATCAAGGTTTTTTTTTTTGTTTTCAAATTATACAGAAAGAACAAAGGTATACAAAACTAAACTCCCCCATCCTCCAAACACCAGACATAGCATAAGAATACTATACATGATCAGATGTCCGTAACCAAAGAAAATAATAATAATAAATAAACAATATGAAGTAAATATAAATAATATTCCCCACCCCCTTTCTTTTACAATACCATATTGCCTGCTATCATTTCTCCAACAAAAATTAAGAAAGGTTGCCAGGTTTTATAAAATGCCCCAGTAAACCCTCTAACTGTGTACCTAATTTTCTCCAGCTTAAGATGGTACATGACTTCCCTTATCCAGTGGCTGAATGTCGGTGGAATTGGGTATTTCCATTTAATCAGTATCAGTCTCCTAGCCAGAAGGGAACAGAAGGCCAATATTTTAATTTTCCTTTTACTAAAATTAATGTTTTCCAGGGTCACACCAAACAATGCAATAAATAGGGATGGCTCTACTACCTCTCCAAATAGCCCAGAGAAGGTCTCAAAGATATTGGTCCAGAACATGTAAAGTCTAGGACATGTCCAAAATATATGCAGCAGAGTTGCGGGAGCCTGTGTCACATCTATCTATCTATCTATCTATCTATCTATCACGTGGGATCTATGTCAGCTTTAATCTTACAAAAGTCTGACTTTAGGCCAATGTAAACGGTGTACAATTTTAAATTGTATTACAGCATGTCTGAGGCAAATGGATGAAGCCAGCTATCATTTTTAAAACTGATTATTGTGGTACTGGATATATGAAGATAATTTATTTATTTATTTTATTATTATTTTTTTTAACGAACAAGACATGTGAAGCACTAGGAAGGCCAGAGAGGGTAGGGGCAGACCCTTAGTTTTATCCTTGAACTGAAAAAGCGTCTCTATCTTCTCTTGCTGTGTCTATCGTCAGTCCACCTTCCTTAACTCACAATTTCCAAATTTGTTCATTTTTATAAATCATACTGTTAGCTGTTACACTGTAATAGTTGTGTAAATTATAGAATCATATTGCATATCATAACATAACATAATAATTGTATTAACATATTAAATGTTGGTTTTCATGTAGGTCCAGAATATAGATAAACTCTCCGAAGGCAGATGGGGAAGATTAAACACACACTGGTAGTACACTAGTATGGACAAAAATGTTTAATTAATAAATTAATAATACATTACTCTGGAAATAAGTACTTGGAGTGCAAAGGAATATTTCCTTGGATTCCAGCCACCCCAACTTTGCTCCCCCAATAACACACAAAACCAGGTGGCCATGTTATGATAGGTTATGATGTTTGTCATTTCATTACTGCTGCTGTAGTGTTAATGCTCAGTTTGCCATGCTTTAGGAATTATTCAACAACTTCAACCAATGTAAAAAAAAATTAAATAAGTTTAACTTCGATAGGAGATAGGAGTAAAAACATTGACAAAGGTAACGGAACGCTATGAAATTTTACTGCTGTTGGTCCACCCTAAATGAAGTATGTAATGTTAATTACCAGGCAAATATTAGAAAATATTTTTCAAACTAAATATTAAGTATTAACATGATCTTATGTTGAATCAAAATATATTTTTTAACAATAATTGATTTAGTCACTATTTACTGGTTTAGTTTTCATGACTTGTCTTAGTTTGACTCTAATGACCTTTGAAATATGAGAATAACTAAATGTGCTGTTTATGAACATGAAATTTTGGCTGTGGTGGCCATTGTAAAATTACACAGCTGTATTTCTCCATCACAACGTATATAGACTCCCTTTGAGTCCTTTTCAGTGGTATTCTAAGGCCTTGAAGAGCAACAATCAAATCAGCCAGCACGTATCAACGAAACGTGTTTTGATACAGAGCTTTCTGCCTTAATGAATGTCTGGGTTTGTGGCTGGTCCGTGTTTGGCGCCAGCGTAGAGAAGTGAGTGTCTGTGAGTGTGTGTGAGTGTGACAAGGGGCAATTTATGATCATCTACATCTTTAACAATGCACCATATGGGTCTTCATGAATGTAAAGTACAACCTGATTTCATGTCAGGCTGTGTGTGCAAGTGCATCGATGTAGGAGATTAATGCCTGCAGCCTCATATGGTTTCCGCAGCTTCTGTAGAGGCTTATTTAGTTTTCTGCATTTTTTAGCAAACACATGAGACTCGGCTGTACACAAAACCTGGAAAACTCCCACACACATTTAGTGTCCACTGGCATAATTATTAACATTAATGGCATTAATTATTTACATTTAAATCTAACCCTAACCATTGTAACCAAAAGGAAACCTTTTTCTCCTTTTCCAATATTTATTTATTTATTTATTTATTTATTTAAGCTGCAGCCAAATGTCTCCACAAGACAGATATTCCTATCCTTGTGGGACATATAGTCCTCACCAAGGTATAAAACATGCACACACACACACACACACACACACACACACACACACACACACACACACACACAGAGCTCATACAATATACTTCTGCACAAATTCTATTACAGGTTGGTGCTGCTTTGTGTTTCCCTTGTTAAAATGACCCACATCATTTAAATCAGTCTGACCACTGTCATTTTTTCTTTCATACACACACACACATACACACACACAAACACACACACACACACACAGATTCAGGCCTGATTCAGGTAGAGAGAACAGAGGTGATTAAAATCACACAGTTGGCTCAGTTAACAGTGCTATTTGGTCTTTTAGTAATTTTTCAGTGCCTCTCTTAACTCCAGCTTACAGGGTTTCTTATCAGAGCTGTCACTGCAGGAGCAAACATAAAGAGTGTTTCTCAATAGCAAACTACCCAAAGAATGGACTTGGGTCCTTGGAAAGTACATACTATGCAAGTAACCTTCCAGGAATGGACTCAGAAGAAGACAAGAAGGGAGAATTCACCTATATGGTCAAGAATTCCACCTCTCAGCACACAATATTTACAATAAGTACAACAAGTACAATAAGTACAGTGTTTAACCTCACCTCAACCAACTGAAACTTTTTCACAGGTTCAGGTTTTTAGTTTTATAGTTCATAGTTTTAAATCTAGTTTACAGTAGGTGCATAGAATTACAATCAGCAGTTGGTAAAAAAAAAAAAAAAAAATCATTTGACAAATCTACAATGAAATAGATACAAATTGAGTAATGAGAATGGTGTATGTACTAATGCAAATATGAGTTGTATATACTCTATGAACATGTAACAGTATAATACGAGGCTATCATGGCTGTTGGTATAATATATTATAGTGGTTTGTGCTAGTGTGCTAATCTTGAATGAACCTGTGTGCTTTTGTAATCTGAAGATCCAGGATTGCCCTGTGTGGATGTCATATATTCTAGCAATATAATTTTCTGAATCTTTCAGCGCACACACACATACACACACACACACACACACACACAGGGATAGGTTAACAGGATGATATATATTAAATATAAATATTTGCTTCTAAATGGTGCTGATATCACCCATTTTTGGTGGGATATTTGATGATACCGAATGCACAGCCAGCACCTTTGTTCTGAACCTCTTACATCTAAAGCACATATTGAAATTACAGCTATAACTAATCAGAGATTTAATATACATTTTAATATACAATCTTCAAATGCTTCATATCCCTAAAATCAAGCTAAAGGGCTGTGTAAATTAATAAACCATAATAACTGAAACAAAAATATTGAAATTGTATCATAAATGTTTTGTTAAAAAAAAAATTACAAAATTTACCAAATTTTACTAAATTAGACACACGGAACATCTTTATCCACACAATTGTCAATGAAAGGGACATGAATAAAATATTTCTCAAAACTTTGTATTTGAACGATGCACTTATTTTGGTTTTTGAGGCATGCTCATTTTTGTGAGCAGACTAGAAGGCATAAAATGACACACAGGGGCTCTTTGCAAGCCTTGCAAATAATTGGTGTTTCTCCCACACAGCTTGCACTTTCTGCATCTCTCAGGTGCTTTTTCTGGAAGGTAGCAATGATACTGTCCTTCTTGTGGTGGTTCTGAAATGGTGACTGGTTATAATTCACGCAGCTCACCGTATAGCATCTCTGGAAAAGAATGGTGTACCATGTGCTGCTCCTCTCTGATGACACACAGTTGCTTGTGCAATATGTAGCTGTTTAGACAGCAAAGTTAAAAAAAAAAGGGAACACAAAAGGAACACTTCTCGCTCTATTTGTGCATGGAATACTGTCCAATGAACTGCTCAGAGAGGTCACCGCCCATGAAGCAATTGTACTTCCTCACATCCGTAGGTATTGGAACTACCAACATCTTCTAGTCATTGTTGGTTTTCCCCTTTCTCATCACTGTCTCCCCTGAATATGCAGTGTTCACTGTGGATCACGTGCTCACCTCCCTTGTAACCATCCATTTCAAGAAGAGAAACCATCCATCCATGATACCCATAGGGACCTCCTCTGAGATTTACTTGTCAAGGCATACACCGTGGTGGTTGAGGTTTCAATGATGTTGTTCCAGTAGGTCCCACATGCTCTAAATCCCAGCTCACTGAGGTGCCTGAAGAGCACTGGGCTGGTATAAAAATGATCAGAATGAATATGATAACCAGATCAGAAGAAGTCTTTGTTTGCTAGCAACATCACAGCATCAAAGGAGTATCCCCTCCTACTGACTCTTTTGGGCTTACCTTTGTATATGAAGTCCACTATGTAGCCCTTTGAGTCTTAAAACAAAAAGTTTTATACCCCACTTTTTGGGTTGTTTTTGATATATTGTCGGAGACTGATTTTAGCCCTGGTGACCATCACACGCTCACCCCCAGAAAGTTTTTGGTGAGGTTGTTCATCTTTTTCTGTGCCTTTCTCCTGCATACTTTGAGGATCTTGTCTCTGGACATGATCTTGAGATACAACGATACATGGAAGATGCTTTTTACACACCATATGTAACTATCCCTCTGAAGGTTTAAAGCAACAGTCCTATGTATTTGTACTTTTCTTTGGGTTTAACTAGAGTCCAGCTATACTTTTTGTGGGTAGCAATATTTTTTATGCAATTTTGGACAGTTTTCCTGTCAGAAAAACTCATGAGCAGCTCCATGGGGCCTGGGTTGTGCCTAGAGGTTAGAGATGGCTGCACAACAGGGTTCCTTTTGGGGACGATGATGCAAAATGTTAGTGTTGAGTAGTTTTCCATCCATCAGTCTGAAGGGGGGGGCCTAGTGTTGTGGAACCCTGGCCACTGCTACTTTGACTGCAGCTTCCACAAATGTAGCCACTAGTCCTGTGGCAATGGCCATAGCCTTTCCCTTGGTGAATGAAGTCAGCATCTGAAAGTGAAATTTCTGAATCGCTGGAAGGGTGTGGTGCTGCGTGCTCTGCTCATGAGCTGTTGGGAAGGAAGATGAGAGATGCTGAAGTGATGTCTGGAACTCTAAGCTGCCCTGTTGCTTCCACTCATCCATCAACTCTAAAACAAAGATAAATGAAAATCATATCAAATTTATCATTGAATATTTTTGGCAAAAATGAATATTCTCTAAGATATTAAACTGATAAACTATCTGAATAATTATCTATAACAAAAATAAAGATAAATCAAAATAATATTAAACTGAACATAGAGACAGATGCACATCCAGAGCTTCTTTATATAGGGAACCATAACCCAAGGAAACAGACACAGGGGCAGGAATCACCATAACACCAGGGTAACCAGAAACTGAGCTAAACTAAGAAAACAAGACTAGAAAATACTTAAACTATTAAAACAGACTATGCAGAGTACAAAACATAACAAATGCAATAAAAAAAAAAAACATGGAAACACAAACATAACCTGACTTGATGCAATGCTCCAGCAACTAAGAGAAAAAAAAAACAAGAACTTAAATAGAGCAACAAATCAAGAAAACATGGCAAACACATGAGCACGGTTAATACAGGAAATCAGGGATACAACAGAAGAGGAAGTCCTGAGAGACAGCCAGGGTGCCCTCTAGCAGCCCAAGTTGGAGAGAAAGCCCCTGGATACCATGGCAGGGCCCCCCACTTAAGGCACGGCTGCTGACGTGGCACCAGTCAGAGGTGCCCAGACCAGCAACCGCAGCAAGGCCACAGGGGGGAGCGATAACCACAACGAGGCCAGAGGGGAGGCAGCGCAACATCCTCAGCCGAGCCAGGGGGAGGCGACGCAACGTCCCATGCTGAGTAAGGGGAGAAAGAGAGAGAAATTGCAGAGAGAAACTATGATGTTGGAAGTGTCCCCGGATACCATGACATGCTGAACATTTTTTGCCACAAAAAATACTCTTGTAACTGATAAACTCTCTGAATAATTATCTATAACTAAAACATAGATCACTAAAACAAGATTCATTAAAATAATATCAAATTGAACATTGAACATTTAATTTTTTGGGGTGGGGGTGTTTGGGGGGTATTGGGGGGCTTATCAGCTGTCTTATCAACTACACGCCAACAACAAACTTCGCCTTCATCAACAAGCTCTACGAAAAGGTTGTAGCTCATTTTTGCATACTTGCATAGGAACCACATTCATGAAATCTTTCCGCCAGGATTTAGGCCTCATCACAGTACTGAGGCAGTACTGGTTAAGTAATGACCTCTCCTTGACCTCTGATAAGGGTTGTATCTGCTTGCCTTTGTTGCTCAGTTTAGTGCAACTTTTGATACCATAGATCACAATATTTATATGGTTGTGAGAAAATGTTGTGGGAGTTAAGGGACCCATTATTTCCTGGCCCAGGATATATTTGACTGATTGTTATCAGTTTGTAGATGTAAATGGTGACTTCTCTATGCATACAAAAATAAAGTTTGGTTTACAAGGCTCTGTTCTAGGCCCACTGCTCTGGGTACAATTATTCGTAAACATGGTATTAGCTTCCACTCCTATGCTAATGATGCACAGCTAAATGTTTAACAAAGCCAGGTGACAAACACCAGTTTAGTAAAGTGGAGGATTGTGTGAAAGACATTTGACCGTGGATGCTGAGTAACTGCCTCTTTTTTATTTCCCACAAGAATAGGGCCAGAGGCAGCTATTAGTAAGCTTTCTGATTATGTAGTAACTCTGGATGGCCTTTTCAGTTACGTCATGTGCAGCAGTGATAGACCTTGGTGGGATTATTGACTCCACTCTTTTATTTGGAGTGGTATATAATATTATGAGGATAGCCTTTATTCATCTCACAAATATAGCTAAGATAAGAAATAAAATCTCATTACATGACAGAGAAAAACTAGTTTATGGTTTTGTTACCTCTAGACTGGACTATTGTAATGCCCTGCTGTCTGGATGTTCCAGTAGGTGCATAAACTCCAGTTAACAAAAGCTCTAGTTAATCCAGAATGCAGCAACCAGCGTAGTTACTAGAACCAGAAAGTTTATCATCTTGCCTTTATCTATGCTGCGCCGGCTCCCAGAAAATTTTTCATATTGATTAAAAAATACTGCTAATGACCTTTAAAGCACTGAATGGTCTCACCCCACAGTACTGGAGTGAACTGTCACACGTATTTCAATCTTAATATGCAGGTTCTTTATTAGTACCTAGAATAAATAAGATTACAGCAGGGGCAGGGCATTTTCTTACAGGGGAAAGTGGTAGGATGCATTATGTTGCAGGGTGCCCTCATGTCTGTGTTATCTTCTGGCTCTCCCTTTTTGTTGCTGCCCAACGAGAATGCCAGTGCCTGATTCTGGCTCTCTTTGTCCTTTGTAGCTGCCTTTTCCCATCCAGATGCTCTACTTCTGCTACTTGCACTTGTGAATCACTCTCTACTGCTGAAGATGGACTTCCCCACATGGATTGTACTCAACAGAAACAGTTTTTGCACAGGACTTACCCATTATTGATTGATAACTTCACTTGAATACTGTAGACTTCTACCTAAAAAGTTCTGCTGTTATCATAAATCATAAAAGACCCTGATGCTACTGAACTTTATAGTAGCTGTATACTTTTATACTATACAATTGTAGAAGAGTGATAACTTATAATTCCACCATCCATTATCACCCAGAAGAGAATGTATTGTCTTTTGAGTCTGGTTCCTCGCAAAGTTTCTTGTTCAAGTTGTCTTACAAAGTTTTTCTTTGACAGTGTTGCCTCTAGGTTAGGGATCTAAATATATATCTGGATTTCTGTAAAGCTGCTTTGTGAAAATGGCTACATTTACATGCACCTCAATATGCCCATATTTCTCAGAATTTGGCAATATTCCAATTAGTATTGACTCATGTAAATGCTGCAAACCAATTTCCCGATTCAGGCTCCCAAAATTCCCCAAATTCCGATCCCCCCCTGGAATATACCTGTTTTAATCGGAAATTTGTTGCCCGTAAACACCTTATTCAGAAAATCCAGTGAAAGGAAATATATGCGCATGCTCAGTCTGCAAGGAATTGTGGATGCTAACAGATGCTTAGCTGTAGGCTTGGTAGTTAGGAACGGCAACTCATTTACGGCATTTGGTAGATGCCCCTATTCAGAGCGACTTACAATTATCTCATTCATACAGCCGAGCAGTTGAGGGTTAAGGGCCTTGCTCAAGGGCCCAGCAGTGGCAGCTTGGTAGTACTGGGATTTGAACTCTCAACCTTCTGATCAGAAGACCAACGTCTTAGAACATATAGACTTTAAGCCGAATTTGATGTGCATGTAAACATAGCCACCATCTATTGTTAACAGTGCTACAGAAATTTAACTAAATTGAATTGAAATACAATTTGAAATCATTTAAATTATGTATTAAATAATTGGCTATAAGATTGGCTATGCTAAATTATCCTAGGTGTGAATGACTGTGTGAACGCATGTGTGCATGATCCACTTTGACCCTGACCGGGATAAAGCTGTTACTGAAGATGAATAAATAAATGAATGAGCCTCCTGTTGACACAAGCTTTCGTATTATGTGCTGTTTGTGTCAAAGATTGCCTATTTCTTTTCTTATTTTATGTCAAATTCAGGTTTACATACACATTTTATTTCAAATAACAAAATTGAAAAAGTCATCGGCAAGCAACTACCCAATGCATCCTCAATATCTGGGAGGATCAGAGGATCAGAACACTACTTGTATTTTTTAAACTGTTCTGGGTATTTGTTCATTCATTTATTCATTCATCTTCAGCTACCACTTTATCGTGGCCAGGTTGGTGGTGGATCTGGAGCTTACCCTAGGAACACTGAGCACAAGGTGGGAATATAGGACAAAATAGGACAAAAAATCCATTAAATAGGACAAAATCCATTGCAGTCTTGGTACTTGTGTTCTTGAGTATAGGAATTCAAATTGGACATTATAATATGACATCACACAAGGACATGATGATGTAAGAACACACCAGAATACAAACTGAGATGTACCCAAGATCAAGGTCATTCACATGAGCAACATTTTGAAGCACAAACATAAACCTAGATAAAAGGAGATTTCTTCCTAGCATGGCAAAGGCATCAGACAGGCAGGAACTGAGAGATGTAGTGTATTAGTGTGTAATCTCTGAGATTTGTTGAGTGTTGTAGCTCTGGGGATCTCATAGCTTGAATGCATTCATTTAGATTTCATCAAATCTGTGTGGCATGCTCTATTTTAGCTGCTATGTTTGCTCTTGACACAAATGTAATCTAATGTGTGTGTGTGTGTGTGTGTGTGTGTGTGTGTAGATCATAAATTGACAAAATGCCACTATACCCAAATGTCAACTATATTCACGTCTTTGAAATAACAGAGTTTCAGGAAGCAAAAACACAAACACACACAGTCCTATCACACCACACCAGCTGTTTTCTCTTATAACATCAGTTTTCTTGATAATATTTTGCGACATATACATTATCACCACTATCTCTCTCACACAGACAAACACACACATACCCCATTTGCAGGCCTTTGAGAAGATTATGAGTGTTCTCACTGAAAGATTAGAACAGCTTTGTGCAGGTTGTGATTTCTCTCATAGGTTTGTGCACATCAGTTCTTTCTCTACAATTTTATAAAAAAGGTTCTTTAAGGGTTCTTTGGTAGAGGCAATGGTTACAGTTGTACACAAATGTTTGGCCACCCCTGGCCAAATATACATATTTTATAGATTTTTTTTAAGTGAAAAGAAGTAAACACAATGCAGCAAACTATTAAAAACATTTTCTACTAATAATAATGCACAATTTATATCTGATAAACTTAATAAATAATATAGAAATAAGTAAGTAAGTAGATAAGTAAGTAAGTAAATAAATAAAGTAATTGTGGAATGTGCAAAGGTTTGTACAACCTACTAAGTCAGTAATTAGTAACACCCCCTTTGGCAGATATAACAGCTTGCAAATGGTCATTGTAGCCAGCTAGGGGTCTTTCTGTTCATGTTTAATGAATTCTTACCAATGTTTCATTGCAGAAACCTTATATTTCTGAGATATTCTTGGGCCATCTTGCATATTTTCAATGAAGTCCAAGTCAGAGAACTGTGATGGCCATTCCAAAAGCTTCATCTTGCATCTCTTGAAGTAGATCATGGTGGATTTTGAGTTACGTTTCGTATCATTGTCCTGTTGTAGAAGTCAATCTCTTTTCAGCTTCTGTTTCTTGACTGACTGTATCACATTTGCACAAACAGATTAAAGGGGGTTTTGCTTTGCCTTTCTGGCCAGCATAGGGTCAATTCTATCTGTTTTCTTGGTATTTTGCCTTGACTTCCACAGTTTCCCTTAACTGTCATTCCTTAATGACATTTCAGACAGTGGAAATTGCATTGAGATCTTTTTTATAGCATTCCTCTGCTTTGTAGGTATCAGTTTGATTAATTTCCAGCTCCTCAGTCAGCTACTTAGAGGAGTTCATGGTTTTGTTCATCAAATATAAAGTGCAGTACATTTGCAGGATTTTTTTTTTTAATACAACAGTTTGCGGCAGAGATTATGTTGACATGGTGTGCCCAAACTTTTGCCCAGGGTGTCCAGTAATTTGTGTACAACTGTACATTTAAAACCATGACAATTTAAAGAAATCTTTGAGCATTTAAAGTCCTATGAATTGGCTTGAGAGCCATGATTTGAGGTCTGTTGGGACATTTTCTTTCATAACAGGAAGTCAGAGTGACAGCATGTTGAAATGCTTGACTTATTTAAACAACAAATAGTGTTTGAGATACAGCACATCCCTGCTGAATCTAAGAAAACTTGACAGTAGCTTAGTGACCTAGTTAAATACAGGGAACAGCAAAGAGTTTCACAAGAGGCTTTTTTAATTGTGAAAGATTTCTCACCACTGCCTTCACCCATGCCTGTTGACTTTTTCTAGGATGATATCCTAGACAACATGCCTTGTGTTTTTTGGGTTTTGGCCCAGGTCAACTGCCAGCGGCACCAGGTCATCACCAGGAGGCATCTGACACGTTGGAGTGTTAGGCTTTATTAATTTTAAATATTATGCTATTTGATAAATTGATATATGAAGATCTCATTCTTGATCAGTCTGAGTTACCAAGACATTCTGGCACTGAACAGCCCCAAGTTGGTAACACTGCACTGAAAATTGCCTGTCACATAACAACCTTGCACAAATTGTATCCCCTATGAAATGAAAAAAAAAAAAAAACTCAACCTTTTTTTTTTCAACCAAAGGATGGTTGAAAAAGGGAATAGTGTGTGGAAAGACACACAGCCAAAAATGCACCATGTTTGTTGCTAACAAGCTGCTACTCTAGAGTAAGACATACTGTATACATTCTAGAGATCATGTAATGATCATAATGAACATTAATCTAGTACATGGTGAATAATCAAAACATTGTAATTGTTTTCCAGGAAGTGACAAACCAAAAAAAGGCTACTATGTGCTCTTTTGCAATTACACTGTATAAAAAGTAGTTAATTATCTTATTAAAAAAAGATAATTATAGCAAGATAATTTTCTTCAGGTAACTAAAATAAATTAGTTGATGAATATAATTATGCCAGATATTTGGTGAGAAAAGTAAGCAAACTCTTTGGCTTTAAGTAGCCTTTGATTAAAAACACAAGTGAGGCAGAAGTGAAGTGAGACACAGGGAGTGCAGCTGAAGAAGGATAGCACAAAATAAACTAGAAACATCTTGAGATACTGCAAAATCACCTCAGAAATTAAAGCTACATGAGCATTAGTCTCAGTTATATATTATGACGAGGAGGAGGGAGAGGCCAGGCTGTGAGGACGCATGCCTGGCACTGAGTTGTCTAATCAGTGGGAGAGAGCGATAAGTGATTTGAAGTTTGTTACATTGGTGCCGAAACCCAAGAGGGAGGACGGACGCACTTGTCAGAGAGCCCTCTCCACTGTGGAAGGATCGCAGCACTGACGAAGCGTGGTGTGGGAGCAGAAGCACCTCCACCTCCCGGCCTCTCCGCCTGAAAAGGGGAGAAGCTGTAGCCATCCACCAGGAGGTCCAGGGCCAGTGCCCAGCATCCTGGGGGAACACTTCCCAGCCAGCTGAGGACCAGATGACTGCGTGTCTGGGGATCGGGGAACTAGTTTTTTTCTTTTCTCTCTCTCCTTTCTCTCCCTCTTGCTCTGACTCTCCTGCTCCTTCTCTGTTCCTGCTTCCTTCTCTCATCTCTCCTTTCACTCCCAAGACGCAGGCCCGGCTGGCCAAAGGACATAGCCGAGAGGGCAACACTGCACCTCCCAAAAGGGGAGGAGGGGGTGTACGTCAGGCCGGAGGCCCTTTGTCTGGCCGCGGAGGAGTATGACAAGGAGGAGAAGGGGCTAGGCTGTGAGGATGCATGCCTGGCACTGAGTTATCTAATATCTGGGAGAGAGTGATAAAGCAGCGGCTGGAAATGCCTGAGGGAGAGAGAGAGAGAGAGAGAGAGAGACTCACGCATGCTTTATGTTTGTGTTACATTTGGTGTTTCTGTTATGTTTGAGTTCTGTTTATTATTAAAACATTATGCTTGAGTTCACTCAGTTCCTGCCTCCTTGTTGCCCATCTTTGAAGTTTGTTACCTTGGTGCCATTGGTGGAGGGAGGAGGGACGTACTGTCAGAGAGCCCTTGCCACTGTGGGAGGATTGCAGCACTGAGGAACCATGGTGCTGGAGTGGTTGCCGTAGGATGGAGAAGTCACTGCCGTCTGCCTGAAAAGGGAAAAGTGGCTGCTGTCTGCCTGGGCATGGAGGACCCACTGCCATCTGCCGGGAGGAGGAGGTGCGTCTGCCGTTGGCCTGAAAAGGGGAGGAGCTGTAGCCGTCTGCCAAGAGGTCCAGTGTCAGCGCCCGGCATCATGGGGTATCGAGAATCAGATGACTGCATGTCTGGGTACTGGGGATGCCCAAACGCAGGAGGGAGGAGGGACACGCTGTCGGAGAGCCCTTCATTTACTTCAAATACTGAACCTTTTTTCCCCTGAATGCTTATCTGGTTGCAGTAACCAGATGCAGCAGCAGTAATGGACTGGCAACAAGCACTAGCCGCTCAAGGTTCATGCAGCTAACCAACATGCTAGCAAAAAATAGCTGCAGTGGTGCATCTTGTCATTCTGCTCCTCCACTCATTGCATGCCCATTCCAGAATACTCAGCCCTATGTAAAGGTTTCTTGCTACAATGGTCCCTATATTTCTTTGGTCAATATGGAGTTACCAAGCGACACAAAATTGGCCCATTTATCAACCTGCTCCCAGACAAGGCATTAACTTGGTCCACAGTGGTCTTGTCACGAGGGTTGGGGGCGGGGTTGGGAGAGCACACCACATCTTATGACTGCTTCATGGAACTCTTCCAACATGTTTTGTTCACTCTGCTGAGGGCAAGGAAATAGAAGAGCAACCCCTGTTCTTCAAGCAGGGCAAACGTAGTGCCACCGAGTTTGCACTAGAATTCAGAACACTTGCCGCTGGCAGTGAATAGAACGCTCTCAAAGTGGCCTATTGACAAGGCTTGAACCCTGACTTCCTCACAGAGATTGCATGTCATGATGATCAGGTGTCTTTGGATTTAGTCATTGACCTCTCCATTCATTTGGATCGACTCGTGTGAAAACAAAGAGGACTCAATGAGGATTGGAAGCCAGCCATTGACTCCAGCATTGTGGAACTAATGCAAATAGGTCAAGCCAAGCTCACCACTGTGGAATGCGAAAAGTGCAAGAGAGAGAGACTTTGCTTTTACTGCAGCAATCCTCAGCACCAAGCAGCACAATTGGGCTAGTTTTTAAACAAATCAGAAATTCATGTTTTCAGAAAATCAGAAAAGTGTGTGCCCCACTGTGAACATTTTGTACATTATTTGAGATATAGCTGGGTAGACATTTTGCTGAAACCTGACAACCATGCACGTCAGTGGTTTTGTATCGTGATGTGCTGCTAAGAGTCTCAATGGATCAAACAAACACTAACCAAACACTGTGTCATTATTAAGTTACAATTAATGTACTATTATAATGCTGAATGGTTTAATCAAGTGAAAATAGAAGCCTAAGACACATTCAGGTAATGCTTATATTTGTTGTATCAAAAATGTATCGTATCGAGACACCACTGTATCATATCTGAATTTGAATTGTGTGTATTGTTACACTTGTTATTCATATGTAATATGCCATCTGACTGAAGTAAAACAATAGATGAGTGCAGAGATCTAGTGGTGTGATAGCCACTCACATACTTCACTTGGGGATTCCTTCAGTGTCTCACTTTAGAAGTGCCATTAGCCAAGGAAACCATGTTAGCTCATTAAGTTCTTTCATTTTTGCCTAACACTAAAACAATTCCTCACTCACTCCAACCAATGGGAGCATACCTTATTTACTGAAGCATAAGAACAGCAAACTATGAATATTTTAGCAGTGATGGCTGTGGATTTTTAACAATATTCTGCAGATTGCAAGACAAAAAAATTGGCTTTTACATGAGCCCTCTGCTCTACCCTTGCTTCTTGTACTCTCTCTCCTGATGTTTCATACCCTTCATTTCAATGCTACATTGAAAGAGGGCAGCAAATTTGCACCATGCACAATAGCTCAGAAGTTTCTTTCTGCTAGGAATATACAACCAAACCTGATTACTCTCTCTGGAAAACATACATGTATTTTATTTATCCTTTCTTGAGAGCTTATGTGACTTCATTAAAATGGCACCCACTTCTAGCCATAACAAAGAGACATCTTTAATTTAAGGAGCTGCTGAACCAAGTTAACTGCCTACATAGACACCGACACACATTTACACACAGGGCTCAGTCCACAGGGACAAAGTATGCCTCACTTCTCTGTGCAGGGAAGGCACAGTGCATTAGTCTTCTTAAGCCATCTGGGACATTCCAAACAATTTAAAGAGAGAAATCACTTACATTTGTATAAATTATCTCAGAGAAAAAAGTGGCAAGGTCACTGGCTGGTTAACATTTATGCTGGGATGAATGTAATAGCTGTAGGTGGAAAAGTGTGTATGTGTGTGTTACAGAAATGTAGGCTCTTGTACAGACTGAGTGATGGGAAAAGTGCCACAACTGTCAAAGATTCATGACAGCACTGTCATTTCTAGCACATTTAGTGAGTCTACTCAGCAGTGTTTCAATAATACATGAAGGGTATATAAAGTATTTCCACTATGAAAGCTAGTGTGAGCCACATTCTGCTCTGGTATGATTTAAGAGTTTTTGTTATGTTTAGCTTTTTCTCCCTTAAATAGATTAGTATTGGGCTTTCAATTTTACAGTTGACTAAGCTTGAATTCCATTTTCGCGTATCACATATGAGATTAACAGACACAAATGTGATTATGGATAATCCAAATATGTATTCACACTCTACCAGCAAATACTGTGTTTTACTCAGATTTTGGGAATAAACTGTACATCACATCACAACATGAGTTGTTGTAAGAATCTCCCACCAATCCCAGCTACTCTGTAAATTGAGGGAAAAAATACCATAAACAGCTTTTTGAATACATGCTGACTGTGCATCTTGCTGTTTGATTAAATTCATTTACTTGACAGTGCTCATATCTACAACCTTGTGGCCACTAGAAGAGAACCTGTACCACTGAGTTACCACTATGTTTTAGCACTTTTACTTAACCTCTTCTTAAATAAATGACCGTAAATGACAACATAAATCATTTTATATTAGTGACTGATCAATCATTAACAAAATGAGATAACCTATTTGATCACCTAATCTTTCATATGAAGCCTGTGAACATGTTCTGTTAGGTTGCTCTTTGGTTAGACAATCTCACACGCAAACACACAGCATTCAGCATTTGCAGTTCTTGTCATTGCTCTGTTCAGCCAAATGGTTAAAGTAATGTCAAAAATACATGAATTTCATTACACAAAGTTCACAGTGAGGGCTATGTAGGTGTAGGTGTGTGAACACACACACACACACACACACACACACACACAAGCAGCCGTGGTTGGCCATGCCTGACAGGGGCATATTTGACCACTTCAGAGCTGAAAAAAGATTGATGCTCTCTCCCATGTGATTAATTAATCTCCCTGAAAATACAGAAATTACAAATGAATTTTAGCTCCACAATTCATCTAAAAGACCTGCACTTGCTGGTGTGTGCAGTGTGTATGTGTGTGGGTGTGTGTGTGTGTCATGGGGGAAGGCCCAGGCCCAGGCTGGGTGGGAGGGCCCAAGAAGAATTTTATTAGTCCATTGACATTGTTCAAAATATTGCAGTAAAAATGTAGGCTTGTGCATCACTTGCAATTCATCAAATAAGTTAATATTTCCCCTATTTGGGAAATGGTTTGAATGGTTTGAAATGAAATGGTTTGAACCACTGTGTTTTTTGTGGTAAGAGATTCCACACCCAATGAAACACTTTCTCATATGTAGAGGGTCTCTGACTATTAGTTACTTTCATTCATGAATGTTTGCTAAGATGCCATATAAGCCATGCACATGACAAAGAAAAAAGCAAAAAAGGAAAAGGGAAGTTGTAAAAAAGGGAGTGCAAGTTCATAATTCAATATTATAGCATTCAAATGAGTTATATTTTGATTAGACGTTCCAGCTGTTTTATTTCACAGGGTAAGTATGTCTGTGTGTTTTTCCGTTGGGGCCTTTTTTTTAAATGGTAATAATGGTTTTAAATGCTAATAATGATATGTGACCTAGAGAAGACAGACCAATATTCCGAATATTGGTTTGTTGATGTACTTATTTATTATTCAAAAGTAATTAACAATGAATTATCCAACTCCAACATCATCCTTACTGATGACATTAAGTAAAAGTAATTTATTATATACTTGGTGAAACTATGTTCTGTATAGCCCTTATACTTGTTGGATTAGTGATAGATTATTAGGCCTTTTTCTTTTTTTCTTTTTTTTTTGCATAATATGCATTTATCATATGCATTTATCATATGCATTTAATTGTTTCTTAATTCATTTTATCAATTTAATTTTGTCCATAGTCAGGACCACTCTCTCTCTCTCTCTCTCTCTCTCTCTCTCTCTCCCTCTACTTGGTTACCAGGAGAATCATACAGGGACATTTAGCATGTTCAGGAAGCAAGTGTTTCCTGTGAGTGATCATTTAATGACTGAGTATGATAATTAATCTTTCTCTGTGTGTTTCTGGGCTCCACTGTCACTTGTTGACAGTTGAAATGTATGAAGGTATTAATTCTAAAAATTATTTCTGTTTTAAGTGCATAAATTCTGATATAATTGGCTACATTTCTTAAATTGCACCCTATAAACTATTCGAACAGGTGCACACATGCATTCAGTTAAATCTAATGACGCACACCATGGCAACTGCCCCCTCTAGTGGCAGAGCAGCATATTGTAACGTGGTTAACGAAATGTAGGATAGACTTGTTTTTTCTAATTATTCTAACACAAGTTTTATAGGTTGTTCCTTACAGCAATGTGCAAAATCTTATAGACCCAACATTTTTATATCAATTTTGCCTACTGCATTTGTGTCAGTTTTTCTTTCCTCTTAGGCAATTAAAAAAATTCTAAATATTAATAAAAATTAAAAGAAAAACAGTACTACAGAGTTATTCAAATCAAGTGTAAAAAACAGTAGCCTGCTAGGATATGAGGCTGAATCATATTAAAGGCTGAAGAAAACTCATTAGATAAAAGCCTCGCATGAGTTCCAGTCCCTTCTAGATGCTTATAAAGATAACTCTGTAACATAACAGTTGCATCCTCAACACCTCTCTTTTCTTTTTAAGAAAACCGTAATGGTTACAGCAGTTTGTTTACTTTAAACAAGTCAGATGTTGTCTTAGTTCTCAAGGACTTCATAACAAGTGACTTTAATGCAACTCGTCTAAATTCATTTAGTTCTCTAGGGAACTTTTTTTTTTTTTTTTTTTTGCTACTGGCACTATGATAGAGTCCTTCCAGAGTTGTGGAACTTTCTGGTGTTACAAAGACATAGTAAACAACAGAAAATATCACTCACATACTTTCAAAAGTTTCACTAAGATCCTGTCAGGTACTGGAATTTTTCCAGATTTATATTGTTTTTCAGACTCTGGGTGTCAGATGACAATGCAGATGTTTTATCCCTGTTGCACAAGAAATTTCATGCTTCTTACCAAAATCATCATCTTCATCAACTATTAGATTGAAAAAAAAAAAAAACTTTTAATACAACTGACAGCTTTGCCAATTTTCAGTTCATTATTTCTGAATTTATTTTTGATAGCATTGTAGGCCTTCTTAGTCTTACTTCTTAATGAATGCTTAGTGTGATTAACAGCTGCTTGGCCCAGAATTGGTGTTATTCCTCATTGTGGATATTTCATAACTGCTGTGGTCATCCTAGCCAAACATGCTTGCTGTCATAACATTTGCCTCACATCTCCGGGGTTGGAGGCTCGATTCCCGCCTTCACCCTGTGTGCATGGAGTTTGCATGTTTGAGGATTTCCTCCAGGTACTCCGGTTTCCTTCCCCCAGTCCAAAGACATGCATTGTAGGCTGACTGGCATCTCTAGATTGTCCGCAGTGTGTGAATGTGTGTATGATTGTGCCCTGTGATGGGTTGTCACCCTGTTCAGGGTGTCCCCTGCCTTGTGCCCCAAGTCCCCTGGGATAGGCTCCTCCTAGATCCTGTGTAGGATTAGCAGTACAGAAAATAGATAGATGAATGGATGAACTCTGTGAAACACAGAAGTGGTCATTTATTACTTTAGCAAGAGCAAGAGCAGTACCAAGTTATTACCAAGTTTTAGTTGTGAAAGCATGTGATCAAAATCACATGCCATATAGATATCATGTCACATGGACGAGATATAAACAGGAAAAGCAAGATACCCAAAAGAAAAAAAAGGATGTATTCCATTGTAAAATAATATATTTAATAAATTAAAGCTTTAACATACTGTATATGACAAATCATTGCCGTTTAGAAGATCTATTAACACAAGTTTGAGAGGAAGAAGTATTTAAAGAACTGGCATAAAGGATTCTTATGGCCTTTTGAAGTCTAACAAGCTCTGCAATACTTGGCAATGATGCTTTATAATAATATTAACTCAATAAATTAATAAATTATTATCTTTGATCATAAAAAAATGTCAAGGATTCTAAAATTATGAGTATGTTATGATTTCCAGATTTATAAAACATCATTTCAGCCATCTATAAAACATATACATATTCAAAATGTTTCACTATATTAATACAGCCTCTTAAATTACAGACCTTAAAAGATCAGTTTTTGTTACTCATCATTCCTCATGCATCACTGCAGGAGCCTGTATTGCCACTATTGAGAGAATGATGCACTGATCTCTACACAGTCAACTGCTACTGTATTTATAAAAATACTGTATAGAGTTCTTGTCATTACTATACTCTCTACCTGGCTGCTACCCCAATAACTGCTACGTTGATATACGGTATAAGCTTATCTGCTGAATACTATGTCGTAGTTGTTACGTTTACATTCACAGCAATTATATTATTATTCTTTTGCACTATCTGTTATATCTGACATTTTTATACTGTGTACTGATCGGCACTGCACTGTCTCTTACTGTGCTTATTGTCCTGTTTTAATAGTTATTGTACTGTCTTGTGCTGTTTGCACACGTTTCACATGCACTTTATGTAGTAATGTGTAGTCTCTTGTGTTGTTTTATGTAGCACCATGGTCCTGGAGGAACGTTGTATTATTTCACTGTGTACTCTACTAGCTGTATATAGTTGAAATGATAATTAAGCTACTTAACTTAACTTGACTTGCTAAGACAGAAAGAATTCTTTTGGTGCTCACTTATCATCCCACCAATGAAACAGTGGCTGAAATTATACTTATAAACTTACTTATAAATCCTTATACTTATAAATCCTGCAGGATAATCCAGAGACTGCTTTCCTTTTTGAGGAACCTCCATTCATCTTTTCCAGTTCGGACAAAAACACAAAAGACATGCTTGTCAGGAGGGAACTGAATGATCAGCCCTAAAGGATCAGTTTTTGTCATTCATCACTCCTCCTGCATCACTGCAGGAGATGGTTAGTGTCTCTCCTTCAAGAGATGCAGTCAGCCAGGAGGAAACTTATGTAACTTATATAATCAGAATGAAGGATTTCTCTTTTGCAATGTTGAGACACTTCAACAGCAATAGACATGACATTATTGACATCTCTTTGTATTGGTAGCTGTTGTTATAAGAGACGTACAGCAAAGGAGCCAATCTACACAGTTACTCAGTATAAAGTTTGAACCAAGTGTGTGATATTTTGGCAAGAATTTTGGCAAGTGATGGTCATAGGCTTTTAAAAACAAGTGTTTATCCATGCTCTACTACTGTTCATTTGGCTGTTTAAACTTCCCATGTGTTAATTTTTTCACAAAGACAGAAATGAAAATGCAATATTTTTATAGTAATTCATATTGAATAATTATTTACAGAATTACACTTAGGTTGATGTGTTCAAACCTTCAATTTACA
Source organism: Pangasianodon hypophthalmus (assembly GCF_027358585.1). Classification (NCBI taxonomy): domain Eukaryota; kingdom Metazoa; phylum Chordata; class Actinopteri; order Siluriformes; family Pangasiidae; genus Pangasianodon; species Pangasianodon hypophthalmus. The sequence goes on along the minus strand of NC_069730.1, from coordinate 12,142,199 downwards.
ATACATTTACTTTTGAAATACAGTTCTATTTCAACTCTTCCAATTCCCAGGAGCAGTGAGAATCACCTGGATACCTTTTTGAACATGTGCACATGCATGCCAAGACAAAGTCATTATATGACTTAGACTTTGCAATTAATAATGCTGTCATGTAGCCATCTCTCCTTTTCTTTTTCTCACCTCATACATATTCTGGACCATGTGTACACCATATGGAGCTATTTGTGTAACAGCTTGTGACTGTGGTCAGAGGTACAGGTATCATGTCCTGCAAAGCTGTTGATAGACTCCGATCATTTTGGGTTGATTCCATTTTACTTACATTCTAGCAGTCTTTCTGGATAACACTGAAGAACTCTGTGGCACCCGCTAGCATCCAGTTGCTTTCCTTCATTAGCATTTAGCATTAACATTTTCAACTTTATTTACTGTGCTTCTCACAAGTTAGCTCCTACTGTTCAGTGTTGTTGCTCTGTGGCAACACTCACCACTCATTTGTCAGGGTTGGTGGAAGAATCCCTCCGAGCATTCACATCTCCCACCATCTAGATGACTAGTGGCCCTGTGCATACATGGTGCTAACATTGTTGAGTGGATGCCCCTTCTTTCACCTCTCCACTTGGTCAGGTCCTCCATCTGCATTACTGGATGAGATATTTTTCCACATTCCCCTGTTGTGTCCCGAATGCTGGGCTAGTAACAAAGTACTGCAAATGTGGTGGAGTGGTTTTCCCCTGCTGTGCCACATGCTGGGTAATGTTAAGGCTGGTGCATTAGGCTGATCCTCTAACACACAGTGCCAAGGTTTCTTCCATTCACCCCTCATTCTCTCTGCTGGGACGTGTCCTCCTTCTCTGTTTTTATGCGAAGAGATTTTACTCTTCCTGCTATCCATTGACTGTCTATTTTCTAATAAACATCTTGCCAGTCATAAAAGTCTGTCTACAACTAATGAGCATAGTAATAAGCCAAGTCACTTTCTGTGCATATGGACAACCCCGAGGCAGACAGCTCAGGTGAAATCACTGATTCGATGATTGGATCTGAAACTGAGCAGCATAGAAGCTCATGTCCATCAACAGAGCTCCCATACAGACCAGACTTCCCATTACTTGTCCAAAGAGCAGAAGGATGCATTGTCTACAGCAGCATCTGGGAGTTTTTCCAGGCTTATATCTTGTAACTTGAACTGCCATGTTACATCCAAAAGTGAGTCTAGGTTGGTCTCTGTCAGTTCACATGTACTATTGGCAGGCTATAAACAGCCTCTGTTAAAATGGCAGGGACCTGGGTGCAATTTGATAGTAATCTGCAATCTCGCTGCAGATAGTGGTATGTGTATCAACTTGTATGATGGACCAAAAGCAGGTCGGCCGGTGCCACATATCTAGTGTTAATACCTCCAATGTGTTGCTGGTGGTCTCGCCAGATAAAGCTCTAATCCCAGATGTGTGCTGCCCATGCCCTGAATGTGGTTGATGTGCTAATGAGTGTTTGCAATATTGCATAACATATGGTATGCACCAATCAATTGACCTTGCAGCACCCCATGAAGGCAAACCTGCAGAGTGTTCTCTGTTGTGCCCAAACAGCAGCCTAAGTTTGTCTGTCACACAGTCATAGAGGACAGACATGAGGGGCTCCCTTGTCTAAACACAGCACTAGTCTACTGAATGTTGGACATCATCAGCATGGTTTATAGGCAGGCTGTATCCCAGGTGCTACCATGACATGCCATTCATCAAGGTGCGTCTCCTCCTCATGAGCATTACCTAGAGGTGTGCCACTCCAGGAAGTTTGTGCTGGGTGTTACCATCCACCTTCTCCAGGATCTACAAGGTTAATGAGGTATCATGGTGATTCTCATCACCCCTGGCAATTATTTAGGGTTCAAGAAACCACAGTTACATTAGTAACTAGCTTAATTCCTTCAGGATTTACTTCTGATGTTTTTTTTTTATTCTAGCAATTCAATTAAAATGACAGTTTTATAGACCACACATTGCTAGTTGTGGCTGAGATACTGCATGCATTTACAGCCAGGCTTAATAAGATGAGTGGAAGGAGACACTCATCATTTGTGGAATTAGTTTAAATCCGATATGGTGCTTCTGTAAAGCCTATATTAAACTACATGTACTTATTGGAATGTAATTTGAAATTATAATGAATTAATTCACTTTATTTAATAACTTTAATAAGGAAAGAATATCAAACATATACAATTTTTCCTATTATTATTTATAGTAGAAAGAGGCCTTGATTTCATGTAGGCAGACTAGAAACTGATGAAGCATTAGGCATTTTATTCAGTTAATTATGAGCATCTTCCTTTGCCTATGTTGAATGAAACCTGAGTGGAAAAAAATCCCCATAAAAGCAAGCTCTTTTCATAAAAGGTATAATAATTAGGTAATGACTGTCACAGGCTATGTAGAGAGAGAGACTAAGAGAAAGAAAGTTAATGTCACAAAGAAAAAGTTGTTAAAATAACATGCAAGTTGTAGAAATGATAAAACTACAACCAAAAGAAATGCTATGACCAATAACCCCACTCCTCACCTTGACCTAAAATGATCATAATGTTTCATAGGAGTTGGGTGGTGAGAATCCTTCTGGATCTACCCTATTAGTCTGATGGTACAGAGGGGGCAACTCTGTACAGCTAAATATAAACCACCATTATAAGCATAACTTTTCTCCCTTATCTGACAAAAGTAGAAACTTCTCCAACCCATTCTCACACCAAATGAAGTTGTAGGAAATGTTAACTTTGAGTCTCAATGCTAAACTTAATCATTCTTAACCTTAAACATGAGTTGCCCAGTGCAGATTCTTGCAAGCCATGAGACCACCTCATTAAGAGTGCCTTACATTTATTCTCATACAATTAGATATTCAATTGTGAGATCCCCCATTGTACCCAAAATTATGTAGTGATGAGCTTGCATTGGTTATGGTTTAATGCAAATAGCCAGACTCTACAGAAAATGAATTTCAATTACCCTTGGTTCCAACCCCCTGTTTAAAAGGGGACATATTGTGTATGTATGTAGTATACATACTTCAGCACATTTCTCTCTAAGGAGCCAGATGCATTGCTTTAAAAATTAATGGAGCCTCTTTTCTCCAAGTGTTTATAGATGTTTGAGCATGGAAAGGCTGGTTTTCTTTTGAAATGACAGTCTGGGGCTGATTTTATCAGGACTAACTCTACTTTTACCTTACCTGTAAAAAAAAATGCTGCATAAGTCTGAAGCCCAATTTGTCAAAATGTCAAAATAAAGCATTTAAGCATTTTTATTTGAGTAATGACTGTCAGTGCAAATGTTCAATGGAAAGAGCCCCACAATGAGGTGTTGACAAATAATGTACCCCATGGTAGCAAGTTCAGTACAGTAATCTTGACAAACACGGCACATACTCTATTCTGCTGATCTTTGGTACAATGACATGTACATTGGATGCTTTTATTGTTCCTCAGTGTTCCTCAGTGCAGACACTCAGTGTAATTGTAGCACCCTGTTGGTTTGTTAATATTATGTTCACAGTATTTCAAATGTGTTAAGGGATAAGAGCATGAATGTATAAGACAAATTTATAAGTGTAAATTTATAAGGAGAGACTGTGTGGGAAACACGCATTGCACCAAGCTTCTGAGTGAGTATAGACTATGTATTTGAAACCATAAGTTAAGGGACATCACAAAAAATCCCGGGTACTCAGACTGTATTGTTATTATTGTTTTTTGTTGGTTTCCCTTGGGAAAAAAAGAGAAGTTTATGGATGGGGTAATCAGTTCCAAATTAAATAATCTATTTTGTTATTACAAGTGCATCTTTTTTTTTTGGTGTTTTATTTAAGTCTCAGAGAATATCAAGGGAAGTAAATTATGGGTTACAGTTGCTGTCAGGGTAATGCATGGGAGTTTAAGGCTCACTTCAGCAGTATAGCTATATAATAAGCTAACCAGGCCTCTCTGCACCCTAGTCAGAGTCATACCTCCTATCTCTAGTTATTGTAGACACATTCCAAATTTAATAATTTAGTAGACCCCTCCTCAATTCACCTCCCATGCAAAGTGTTTGTTTCAGAGTAGTATGATGGGTGTTACGTCTGGTTAAAACATAGAATTGAGTGGGTGGGCTACATAATATTTAAGGGTTTGTTTCAAATCAAACTGTGCCCACTAGAATAACATGTGCTAGCATTCATTCGGTGTTTGCCACAATGGAGTCTATCCCTTTAAGTCATTTCATAATGCAAACATCACATAAAACCCTTTCAATGTGAACGATTAATTTTAAAAGGCGTGGCAGAGCATGAAGACCAATGCTAGCAGTTCTATTTCATTGTGTTTATGTGACCCAAAATGTCACGTTCTCATGAGTAAAATGACACGCATTAGGTATTAGATGATCCAGTGGCAGTAACAATGTTCACGACAAAATCTGAGAGCAGGATTAGATTTACTAATTAGTTTAAAGCAAACAGTGCCATGATCATAGACAAACCCTATATAAGGTTTCCAGCTGTTTGGTGACCAAAAGCCCAGCACTCATATAAAAACATTTTATTGATACACAAGGTTTCAGGATGACAATGTTCTGTCAGCCTAATAATTTTCTGTTTTAAAGGAAAACACTCTAAAATGAAGCTGAAGAGGCATATGGACAGAGACACCATATGCACCTCAACAGCATCGGAGACTCATGAAATCAAATTATCGATGTACTCACATACCACAATAAAGAGTTGCTCTTAAAGCATGTACAGACCACACACTAAAGAGTGGCTAATTAGTGGATTCATTTTTGTCCCTGGGGGAAAGATGTATTTTGAATTTTATATTATTTTTAAAGAAAAGATCTGGATATCAAACTGAATGTTCTGATTTGATAAGACGAGTAAATATACCAGCATATGTTAGCTTAATTTTCAGATGCAGCCTCCCGGGTTATTTATTTATTTTTTTAAGGTTTGTGTAAAAGCATACCTGTAAAGCATAAGCAGATTGTTGCCACATAAAAATTCCAAAATCTGAAAGGATGATGAGTTTTTCAACAAATTAAAACTCCAGCCAAGACCTGCACCTTTCATGACCTTCACTAAAGGTGTACAAGGGAAGGGTTAATATTTTAGTGTTTAGTAAACGTGAGTAAGAGTGGAGTTAAAAAGCCAGCCTGCCGGTCAGTGGAGATGAGTGTCTCTTTGATCAATGGTTCCTTTCTGCCTGGCTGTAATCACACCCACGCATGGTCTCCTGCATAATTGAATTTTAATCCACTAATACAAAGTAAATCACATGAGTAAAGTGTGTTTTTATTCAAACTGCAGAGCTGTGGAAATAGACATAGAGAAAAAGATGGAGGGAGATTAATGTAAAAGACAGAAATATGTCAAAGGTCAAAGTGTGTGTGGAAGATTAGGGTTGCTAGCTTGGTGTGGAAAGGATATTGATGAGGAACATGTTAATAATGAGAGGGTATGGACATTTGCAGCTAATATAATGCTAATGGTGAAATGCTAATTTGGTTGATTTTGTTAAAATAGCAGCATTAACATATTCACTGCCACGTAAATTGATTTGTGCATATGTAGATTCATGCAACCTCATGCACTACTTAGAGAAGAAAAGAACCATGTCTCATCTGAAACAATACTATAGACAAGCACTATAAAGCAAATACAACACTCGTATTCTTCAACAGGCTGTGCAGTTACAGTATATGAAAACGATTACCTGCAGGGTAGTATGATGGCGTCAGGCCATTACCACCACAAAGTGGTGTATTTTCATGTAACAGCATGGTCTAAAGTTTGTTATTCTGCTCATGTTACAGATGGAACTACTGTCTGAGCCATGCGATTATACAAAAATATTGTACACCTTCTGACCAAACAGATTTAAGGATTTAACTGTGTTGTGGTATAAGTAAATGTATAGTCATTTTATGTAGGCTGCTCCAAAAATCTTGCCCAATGCCCAAGACAGGTAGATATAATCTTCACTGGGAAATCCATAATCATAATATTAAGAGACGGACTAGGGTCAAAAGCCGGAAAACAGCTGAAACTTGTGGAAAATATGCATATACAATATAAATAAGTCCCTTGATTTTGTAAAATGTGCTGCCTGCATTTTCAGCAAGCACAAAGGACACTGTAGACTTTGTATTAACTTGCAGGTGGGATCATTTGTCTAATCATGATTTTTCTGTTGTTGTTGTTTTGAAGGATGTAGGTTAAAAAAAATCCCTTCATGTACAACAAGCTGTGAATCATCACTGCTTCTCGCCAGAACCTTTGTTCTTGTGTTTCATTCCGCTCAGGCGACAGAAGTGCTGCCAGGCCTGGGACTTTACCATGGAAATGAGGCATTATTGATTTTAATGGGATGACCACTTGGGGAAAATACGATTAGCATTTTCTTCATTATTCCTCTCTTAAGCTTCAGCCAGCCAGATGAGAGCTGACAATAAAAACTCAAGGACTCCTCACAGAGACCTGATGGCTTTGGAGCAGGACTTGAAATGGGAGATTTTACAAATCATTTAACGAGATATGATATGCCTGCAGGCCGTAGCTGAGAGGAGCTGGGGAATTCATAAACCTCTCTGGGTCAAATGTCTATTTTTGGGTGTAAAACAGCCAGCAAGCACAAGAGTTTGCTCTTAGGTAAAAGGTCTAAAGACAGGAAATTGTTTTCATTAGCTAAAAAAGTTCAGGTGCTGTTATATGAAAAAAAAAAAAAATAATAACAATGTGATCATATAATATGTGTCAAATGTAGCTTGCCATGTTACATAGAATCTATAATATGCAAAGATTTTGGAAAGAATGGAGACTCCTTTCATAAGTGTCAAGCAATGTCTCCTTATAGAAAGCTTCACTATATCAGTTATATATATATATATATATATATATATATATATATATATATATATATATATATATATATATATATATAAAACTATATATCTATATAAGTTTTTGCTTGTTAAACAACAGGTTTTTTTAATACATTTACTATTATGCTTGGATTATGTGAGCATCTGCCATACAAGTCCTTGCGAAACAGCTGTTGCAATAAAAATCATATGGTTTCCCCTCGTCCACGTGGGGTTCCTCCAGGATGTGCAGTTTTCTCCCATCTGCCAAAAAAAACGTGCCAGTAGGTGGACAGGCTATGCTAAATTTTCTGTCGGTATGGATGAGTGTGTGAATGTGTGTGCATCCCATCCAGGGTGTATTCTTGCCTCATGTCCAATGTTCCTGGAATATTCTCCTGACCCACTGAGGTCCTGACGTTTATTCAGGATAAATGAATGAAATATGGAAATGATAACGGATTTGAACAACCATTAATCTGTAATTTGCGTTACAGTTGGCACTCCTGTTAAAGCTGTGCTGTGACAAGTGAACAGTCAGTTCTCCAAGTTGATGTGCTGGAAGCAGGAAAATCGGGGAAGTGTAAGGATCTGTGCAATTTGACAAGGGACAAATTGTGATGGCTAGAAGACTGGGTCAGAACATTTCCAAAACGTCAGATCTTGTGGGTGTTTCCGGTATGCAGTGGTTAGTACCTACCAAAAGTGGTCCAAGGAAGGACAACCGCTGAAACGGCGACAGGGTCATGGGCACCTGTTACAACCCCAATTAGTCTAGGGGTACGTGGGGAATAACACATTGGATTATTAAAATATGAGTGGTGTGTGGGTAATCACGGACCAGTAACCAGAAGTGCAAAACAATCTACGTGATTTATTTATCAATATACAAGTAGTGAAGTGTGTAGTGTCGGGTGAGAGTGGTTATATTTACAACTATTTACAGTAAGACAAAACAGGACAGCAAAGGGGAAAAAGGGACGCGAGCGGCACCAAAGCAAAGAAATGAACAAAACAAAACCAGTCTACCTATTTAGCCCTCTAACCTAACTACAAACAAAGATAGAAAGTAAATCTTCAGCGTCCAGGACGCTCTAACTACCTACACTAACTAGCCAAACCAAAAGTACAGAGGGTGGTGCTCGCTCCTAACCTAGTGTGTCTAATACAAACGGACCTCCTGCGTGCTGCACCATGTATGTCACGTGACGTACTTACCTGTCCCCTTTTCCCCAACACAAACAGAGTCACAACTAGGGTAACAAACAACAAATTAACCATACAAACACGTGACAAAGCGGGGAAACATGGAACAATTGACATACAAGGACAAACACAGTAAGGCAGCGTAACTTTACACAGAACAAACAGAGACACAACAGCGTTTTAGTTTTACATAACCAGGACAACAGCGACTTCTTTTGAGTGAATGGCAGCGTATTTTAAATAGGCGGGGTCAGAGGTTGATTGGATGTCACGGTCGATGACATCAGCGGGGTTAATTGAGACAGACAGGAACGTTATCCAATGGGGCGACCGCTGCAGAGAGAGAGAGAAAGAGAGGGAGGGCGAGAGAAAAGGGGGAGAGAACAAAACACAAAAAACACGCGAACATACCCCAGAACGTAACAGCACCCAAGGCTCATTAATGTGTGTTGGGAGCAAAGCCCCCTAGCCCGTCTGGTCTGATCCCACAGAAGAGCTACTGTAGCACAAATTGCTGAAAAAGTTAATGCTGGCTATGATACAAAGGTGCCAGAACACACAGTGCATTGCAGCTTGCTGTGTATAGGGCTGCGTAGCTACAGACCAGTCAGAGGGCCCATGCTGACCCCTGTTCACCGCCAAAAGCTCCTACAATGGGCATCAACGTGAGCATCAGAACTGGACCATGAGCAATGGAAGAAGGTGGCCTGGTCTAACGAATCATGTTTTCTTTTACATAATGTGGATGACGGGGTGTGTGTGTGTCGCTTACCTGGGGAAAAGATGGCACCAGGATGCACTATGGGAAGAAGGTAAGCCGACGGAGGCAGTGTGATGCTCTGGGCAATGGTCTGCTGGGAACCTTGGGTCCTGGCATTCATGCAGATGTTACTTTGACACATACCACCAACCTAAACATTGTTGCAGACCAAGTTCACCCCTTCATGGCAACAGTAATCCCTAATGGCAGTGGCCTCCTTCAGCAGGATAATGCGCCCTGCCACACTGCAAAAATTGTTCAGGAATGGTTTGAGGAACATGACAAAGAGCTCCAGGTGTTGACTTGGCCTTCAAATTCCCCAGATCTCAATCAGACCGAGCAACTGTGGGATGTGCTGGACAAACAAGTTCAATCCATGGAGGCCCCACCTCACAACTTACAGGACTTAAAGGATCTGCTGCTAATATACCAGATACCACAGCACACCTTCAGAGGTCTTGTGGAGTCCATGCCTCGACAGGTCAGAGCTGTTTTGGTGACACAAACGGGACCTACACAATACACAATAATGTTATGGCTGATCGGTGTGTGTGTATGTGTGTGTGTGTGTGTGTGTGTACAATATATATATATATATATATATATATATATATATATATATATATATATATATATATATATATTGCTAGAAGTCTTAATTATATGACACCTATATAACCCTTCATGACAACTGACAAAAATACATAAACATTTATTAAGTAAAAAAAATAAAATGACATTTTAAGTCATAAAATTGTGTTCTTCAATTTTAATATGAAGTTTACATAACACCTGAGTCAACTGATGTAGATTTTTGTTGATATAAGATTGTTTTATGAGTCACATCATGCTGATGGTATCATGCATGAATAGACCTAGCTGGAACTGTCAAATTAATCACTACAAATTTGGTTTAATTAATTTAATTTAACAAAATGGCCTCCACTCTTTATTTGGCAGCTTATAAAATAGCACTTGGCCTGGCATCTTATTATTTTTCCATTTTATTTTTTTTTTATTGTGCTCTAACAGTTATTTATGCACACAATTTAATGAAGGCCTGAGAAAGTAAGTCTAGGTCATGAAATCTTAATGTATGCATGGGATGTAGGCTATTTTATCACACTTTTAATTTGCTATTTTTAATTGTGAAATTAATAAAAATAATGCCAATGTTTTTGTTAATTCAGTGTGCTTTTCTGCAAAGAATGTGCCCACGGTTTGAAGGATAAGCTGATCCAGTATATATCTGCCACTTATGGCTCACTTTAAGTGAATTCATGGAAAAGGAAAATTGTAGGAAATCTAGGTCACTTGACTTGGGTTATGTCATCTTGACCTACAAATTTAAATAAAATGGTATTATGGCAATTGGACTTTGACAGTTGACGCCTGTTGGAATAACCCTTCAGCTGTCATGAAAGGTTTATGTTGTGTAGCTCTATGAACACTACTCAAGCAAAGTGTTATTCTTTTATATATATATATAGTATCTGTCCATTCAAAAGCATTTGCTGATTTATTGTTCAATGCAGCTAAAAAATATCAGACATAATATCAATGATAGACATATGAAGAACAGGCACTGGCAGGCTTACTTAGTGCCATCAAGAGTTTTTGATATATGGAACCAAACAGAGCTCAATATGGGGAACAATTTATCTGTCCTCAATGACAAAGTTTTGATGAAAGCCTATGATATAGCACTCACTTAGAATTCCTACAAATTTTAGTTGAGGATGCTATGCCTGCCTCTGTAGCCATAGCAGCAGCTGAAAGACTTCTGGTCCACAAAGTATAAAGAAAGAACTGAAGATATCAGGGGATTAGAAATTGCATATGCACAGTGGACTACTTTCTTCATGATGTACGCATATGGCCTTTGTGGGTGTGTATAGAGACAGAGATGAAGCAATTCAGTCTTCTGAACCCTCAACTGAGGCCAAAGCTGCCAGGCAGAATGTCACTCTCTGCGTCTGAGGAAGATAAATGTGCATATGTTCAAACAGGGAGGAAGAGGGTGAAAAAGGGAAGAACACATAGTGTCTGCCTATGGTGATGAGTGGTCAAAGGATGACTAATTGTCTGGAAGACAAGAGCCTGAAATGGATTTATTCTAATAAGTAGCCTTAGAAAGCTGAACCTGGATAAAGAGAATGGAAAGAATGACGGTCTGATTGAGGGTTCTTTTTTTAGATGAGTGTGTGCGAGTGTGTTACTGTGGGACCTTGTCTGGTGTCAAATGGCATCACTTTTTAGTGGCCTCCATTCCTGCCAGAGAGACAGGGTGATGGGATGAGACTTGTCAATTAATATATGCACGTATGTGCATGTTTTTTAACTTGCTGTGAGGACCAAAATGGAATAAAAGTCCTCACAATCATTGGATAGTGCCAAACATCCTAATCTTTTTTTAAATAAAATAGCCTAGATATTTCCTATTGGTTACTTAGGATAAGGTCAGGATTAGGGTTAGGTTATAATTATTAATAATATAATATGTTGTTGCTCTTTTGGCTGCTCCTGTGAGGGGGGCCACAGCGGATCATTAGTCCACATATATGATTTGGTACAGTTTTTATGCCGGATGCCCTCACAACCTTCCCCAATTTTTCCAGGCTTGGGACCAGCACTGAGAGTGCACTGTGGCATGCAACCACAGTGGCTAGGGTTGGTTCTCTGGCCTGGAATCAAACAAGAAACGGTGTGGTGAGAGCACTGTGGCATAACCACTAGTCCTCAATTCACTTGCCATGTTTTCATCATTTGAAGAATGGATCCTCTGTAGCTATAGTGTTATCCTTTTATTCTATAGACAGGTATATGCAAAGAGAGTCACACCTACATACAGTTAGGTCCGAAGGTATTTGGACAATGACGGAGTTTTTGTGATTTTGCCTTTATACAGCACCACAATGGATTTGAAATGAAACAATCAAGATGTGATCAAAGTGTAGATTTTCAGCTTTATTTTAAGAGGTTCCACAAAAATATGGCATGTACCATTTAGGAATTACAGCCATTTTCAACAAAGTACCTCCATTTTCAGGGGCTCTAAGGTATTTGGACATAGTGACATAATTGTAAATATAACCATAATTTTAATACTTGGATGAAAATCCTTTGCAGTCAATGACTGCCTGAAGTCAGGAGCCCATAGACATCACCAAGTTTCCACTGAGTTTCCTCCCTGGAGATGCTTTGCCAGGCCTTCACTGCAGCCACCTTCAGTTGCTGCGTGTTTGTGGGTCTTTCTGCCTTCAGTCTTGCCAGCAGTCACATCATCAATAAACACTAGTTAGCCTGTTCCATTGGCAGCCATACATGCCCATGCCAAAACACTGCCTCCACCATGTTTAACACATGATGTGGTATACTTTGGATCATGAGCTGTTCCTTTCTTTCACCATACTTTTCTCTTCCCATTATTCTGATACAAGTTAATCTTGCTTTCATCAGTCCAAAAAATCTTATTCCAGAACATGGGAGGCTTTTATAGATGTTTTCTGGCAAAGTCTAATCTGGCTTTCCTGTTCTTGAATGTTACTAGTGGTTTACACCTTGTTGTAAACCCTCTGTATTTAAATTCATTAAGATGTCTCTTGATTGTAGATTTTGACAATGATACATCTACCTTCTCCAGAGTATTCTTGACTTCTGTTGATGTTGTGAAGGGGTTTTTCTTCACCAAGGAAAGGATTCTGCGATCATCCACTTTAGTTGTCTTCCATGGTCTTCCAGGCCTTTTGGTGTTGCTGAGCTCGCCAGTGCATTTTTTCTTCTTTTTAAGAATGTACCAAATTGTTGATTTGGCCAATTATAAAGTTTTTTCTATCTCTCTGATTGGTCTATTTTGTTTTTTCATCCTAATGATGGCCTCCTTCACTTGCATTGAGATCTCCTTGGACTTCATATTGGTAGCTCCAGTCGAACAGCTGCCAAATGCCACCTCAATACCTGATATCAACTCCAAACCTTTTATCTGCTTCATTTGTCTTCAAGTAATGAGGGAATGGACCACACCTTGTCAATTAACTTCTTGTCAGTCAATTGTCCAAATACCTTTGAGCCCCTGAAAATGGAAGTACTTTGCTTAAAATGGCTGTAATTTAATCTAAATGGTAAATGCCATATTAATGTGGAACCTCTTAAAATAAAGCTGAAATTCTACACTTCGGTCACTTCGGTTCTAGCTTTTGTTATTCTACACCAGTACTTGATGGAAAAAGTAGCTTGTTATAGGAAAAGCATTTTGAAAAAAGATCAGCTACTGCCACATTACTAAAAATTTAGTTAAACTAGTAGCATTGCTGTGTTGTTGTGTATGTGTGTGTGTGTGTGTGTGCAAAATGGAGGGGAGAGAGTTTGCATGCATGTTGATGAAGGAATGGGTTGTGATTTACTTTTTTCACATAAAACTGTGAATAAAGTTAGCAGCTAAACTTTTCAGTAAGTAGATATACAGCCCCTTCCAAAAGTATCCTAAGGAATGGCAAAGCCAATTCTTTTTGTTTTTGCAATACACTGAAGACATTTGTTTTTGAGATCAAAAGATAAATATGAGATGATAGATCCGAATTTCAACTTTTATTTCGTAAACAACTTGGCACCTTTTGTTTGAACCCCATCCATTTTTCAAGTTATCAAAAATATTAGAACATGTGACTGACAGATATCTCCTGTTGCCCAGGTGTGCTCTGTTAGATTGATTGTATAAACAATTAAAATTTGCATTTGCTTTTTTAAAAGGAAAACCAACATGTAGAACAGAGAGCTGTCTATGGGAGAAAAGCAAGACATTTTGAAACTGAGAAAAGAGGGAAAAATTATCAGTGCCATTGCACAAGCATAGGGCATAGCCAACACAACTTGGAATGTTTTGAAAAAGAACCACCAGACATCAAACAGGTCAGCCAAGGAAATCAATCAACAGCAGTTGATGACAGAAACATTGTGAGAGCTGTGAAGAAAAACCCCAAAACAACAGTTAAATCATGCAAATCATTCATCAGCAGTAAAAATTGGAAGGCCAAATTTGAAATCTCAAAGAAATACAGCGATGAGCCTTGAAAGTTCTGGAACCAAGATTAACCTCTACCAAAGTGATGGAAAGGCCAAAGTGTGGAGAAAGAAAGGCTCTGTTCATGATCCAAAATACAAGTTCATCGGTCAAATATGGTGGAGGTAGTGTAATGGCTTGGGCTTGCAAGGCTGCTTCTGGAATGAGCTCACTAATCTTTAATAATGATAACAGCAGAATGAATTCAGAAGTCTACAGGAACATTTTGCCTGTCATTTTACAGATAAATGCATTCAATCTAATTGGGAGGATCTTCAGCATGCAGCACGACACTGACCCAAAACACACAGCCAACACAACAAAGGACTTCATTAGAGGAAAAAAAAAGTGGAAGGTTTTAGACTTGCCAAGTCAATTACCAGACCGTAACCCAATTGAGCATGCATTTCACCTCCTGAAGAAGACACTGAAGGGAGAAACCCCCCAAAATAAACAGTAGAAAAAGCTGCGGTACAAGCCTGGAAAAGCATTTGGTGATGTCAGTGGGTTGCCGGCTTGATGCAGTTATTGCAAGCAAGAGATATGCAACCAAATATTAAGAGCTATTTAGTTTAATTTACTTTAAGGCTATCTGTTCTTATACTTTTGCTCACCTAAAATTGGGTGGTCTGCCACCAAAGGAGCCATGTTATAAGCTGTTTAACACATCTAGATGTAAATATCAGTAAATGAAAGCTGGAATTCTGATCTATATTCATCTCAAACCCAAATGTCTCATATTCATCTCAAACCCAAATGTCTTCAGTGTATAGCAAAAATAAAAGAATTATCCTTGCTGTTCCAATACTTTCAGAGAGGACTGTAAGATTGTTTTGCTCAAAATTTGATACTTATCCAGTGATTGATGGCTCAGAAGAAGCTTTAATAACTCATAAATATTCAGGGATATTCCAGTGATCTCCAGAACTAAAAGTGCTTGTAAATGCAGTAAAGAGTTATACTGCATATGAATAAAGTTATACTGCCATCTATATTCCCAGTATAAATAAATGAATAAATGAATGAATGAATACATGCTGAATAATGAAGCAGTTCTGAAACAAGATAAAAAAAAAAACACAACTAAAAAAGTACAAAAATACAAAAAGAGAACTGAAAACTCCCTCTATTGTGTATGGCTTATTAATGCCCATAAGGTGAAAAATAGGAAGGATGATTAAAACCAACACGTGTCTGATATGATTTATTTCAAAAAGAACATAACCTTGTACTGGAAATGATAATTTTAGTTATTTTTATCTGAATTAGTCACATGTTGTGTTTTCGATTTAGATTTAACCGAGCAAATTATTTGAACCTGGGCTATGGACATGCTCCGTAATGCCAATAATTTATGACTCTGCTTTTTGACTGCAATGTATTTGGGGGACGCAGCTGCTGACTCTGTCATTTGTTTTAGATCATTGGATCATGCAGGCGGTGAATGTATTTGCTTTACACTCCATTTCCCACTGAAGCGCTTGGTGCATTGAGCCTCTAATTAAAAACAAATTACAAGGAAATGTTGAATTTTAATATTTGGTTCAGACAGAAGATTCAAGAACATCATCATATGTAAAACCCACATATTTCTATGCATATTTCTGGATTTAGCTTGAGAGTTCTCATTATAAAGAAGGTCTAGCCCACAAGAACAAGTGAGTAGATATGTAATCTATTTACTTAATAAAGGATTATAAACAGAAAAATCAGGGTCATATTTCCAAACATAGACTTCATCAAATCAACATATAGTATACTCTTATTATTATTTCCATCATGCATAAAAATAGAGCTTGTCATATTGTTTACTGACAGCATTTGAAATTATAACATATAATGCATAAAGAACTGTATTAATTGGGTCAGCATCCAGTGTTCTGTTCAACAATGTGTGTGAACATGCAAGATACAAACAGCTACAAATGAATCTTCATTTAAATAATGTATTGTATATTATGTATGACAATTTTTTTTAATTATAAGGAGATTTTAATTACTTTTGGAATTATAGGCACTGTATGTTTGTTTGTTTGTTTGGATGTTTTGTTTTTTCAAATGTGACACATAAAAATCATAATGAAATCATGAAATCATAATGTGTTCTCAATATTTTGAGTTTTATAATTAATGAATTGCACCTATGTTTTGGTTAGTCTATGTCCTTCTCTGAATAAAAAGTACTCATGGTTTAATGTATAACACGACCAAGCAGTCATCTGCTATGCTTACAGCTGATATAATATGCCCTATAAAATTTGGTCCTTGGGATATGTATTGTTTCCGATTAAGATATTGTCTCCTCTGATCTCCTCTGTGTGCACCAAATGAAAAAAAAATCATTTCCTATACATGGATAATTTATACAATTAATTAATTCATCATGGATAAAGCGGTTACTGAAGATGGGATCCACTGCAACCCTTCCCAGGAAAAGTGATTACTGAAGATGAATAAGTGAATAAAACATACAGTATACATGTCTCTACATTGTCCTAAACATTTTTCAGGGTGAAATATTGTGGTCAGGTCGTATCACTGCACTGCTTCAGACTCGAGACATTATCACACTAGAAAAATGGGCTTAAGTTCAAGGTCACACCTGAGCATAAATGAGATAAGCTCAGTTTTTCTGCACAATATTCTGAGATGTGTGTAATATTGTAGATACGTCTGAAGTTTAAATACTGATTTAAATATTAAGTTCATTTGCGAATGAGCGAAGAGTGAAATATGAATGAATATCAAGTTCAGTATTAATTCCTCACTACACTCACTTAACATAAGTCTGAATATAGCCCAAGCTTTCTTCCTCATGTTGTCTCAGGCAGTTTTTCTTTGCCACTATGGCTTACTCATTAGGGACCCAAATCCTCTAATCTAATTTCAGATTTTTGTAAAGCTGCTTTGTAATGATGTCTATTGTTAAAAGCATTAAAAACAAAAAAAAGCTGCAGAGGTGGCTAGGTTAATAGTTTGTTAGATTGGCTAGTTAGACATTTATGTTTCTGAGATTGACTTCTCCAATACTCCATATCCTAAGTGGCTTTCCAGGGCTTTAAAGGCTTCCTACGCTATCTCTGATCCTCTAGCACTGCTCGACTGGTCCCCACCATCTCTCAGGGTACAAGGGAGGCATGCATCAAGACTCTTCTCTGTTCTGGCACCTAGGTGGTGGAATGAACTTCACCTAGATGTCCAAAGAGCTGAGTCACAGGCAGTCTTCAAATGAAATCTAAAGACTTACCTCTTTAGAAGTACTTAAGAAGTACTTACCCCTTCCTGAAGTACTTAAATTAGCACTTTAAAAAAATTGTGTTGTCTGTAAGCTTTTCTTACTATATTATCTCCCCAACAGCTTTTAGATTGATGGTCTTCTTAGTCCATTAGCTAGTGAACCAGTGTCAGGATGTATTTATTGATAGAGACTTCAAAGCACTTCTTTAAGTCGCTCTGGGTAAGGGCGTCTGCCAAATGCCGTAAATGTAAATGTAAATGTCATAAAAGAAGCAGCAAACAGGAAAGGAAACATAAATCAGGCTTGAGCGCTGCCTTCTCATATTACTTTGTCTATGTCATTTATTCTGATTTTATTCTGAATTTTCTTTTGTTCCTTTTGTTACTTTTTTTTTTTGTTAATATTTGTTATGATGAACAAGAGACATTCATGCCCTTCATTCTTTTAATTCCACTTTTTCTCCACTTGTCTTGTTAAGCAGAGACAAGTGACATCTGTCAGGTATACATGAAAGGTCCATGTCAAAGCAGAGGCAAGCAACAGAAAGAGAGTGCAGCGTCTGTGGGGAAATGCCAAGGCCTGTTTAGTCATGCGTGTTCCAGCAACAGGGCACAACACAGTCAGCACTCTGTCTCTGTAATAGAGCTGTCAGGGCAAGCGCTAAATAGCACACACAGATCCATACAAAAGCGAGATGTGTGTGAGTGTGTGAGAGAGAATAAGGATGCGGTGGTGCGATTAATCTGTAGATGAGCCCTCAAGGGTTCTTTAGCCTCGGGCCAGATGGCTAAAAGCTGATAGGGAGAGTGATGGAAGGAGCGATATATTCAAGCAGGGAGAAACATCCAAAGAGAGGTTAATGAGGGGAGCCTCCGACTGTTCATGTGAGAGTGATTTCTCTCAGTTATGTTAGGACAAGACAGTTTTGTTAAAGACAGGACTGAGAGAACCAGAGAGAGTGCGCAACAACTGAAAAGCTTAAGCAGATTCTAATAGCTGTAAGAGGAGCACACTTGAGAAAGAAAAGCGTAAGAAATGGAAGAACCAAGAGATAGAGACAGAGAAGGGAGAGGGAGAGAAAGCTTTAAATTTTGCTTTTCTGTCATCATCTTTGCTTCAATCATCCATTACTGTAGTAATGTTTCAGCTGTTTTACTGTATTACTATTCACTATATTCAGACATTATAAGTTTAACATGGGAGCTAGAGTAGTTCTATTGCAGATACCAGATATCTCCATTTGGAATGTGTTAGTTTTTCCAGATGATGTGTGCAGCTTCTTTTTTTTTTTTAACTCAGTTGTGTGATCTGGATGTAAATAGAATACCAAGTAACACTTGTAAAAAATGGACTTACCCCAGTACACCATGTAAGACTAACCCTGTCTTAACCATGTTTGTGTTTTTCTCCACCCACTTCCAAGAAAATTTTGGTTCAATATATATACTTTTCTAGAAACTCAGTGGTGGTCTGATCATTTTAGTTTAGTCCAGACAGACACCTTTGTGATTTGCCTCTTGTGTTAGAAAACATTTTCAGCTGCTGCTACTTGCCTATTTATCTTTTTTGTATGTACATCCACTGAACATGCTTAAGGCAATCAAGAAAAGATAGAAGTGTTGTAAAAGGTTTGAAAAGATTGCTGTGGGTCATATCACTTCATTGCCTTACTGTCTTTACTTAGGGTGAATTAGAATGAAAAAGAAAGGCAGTGAAAAAGTGTTATTCAAATGGCTGTTATGATTACAGCTACAGCTTTCTAATGCTCCAAGCTAACATAAAACATTAAATGTACTTAAAAATGCAGATATAAATGAGTTTAAATGAGAGAAATAGTCACAAAACCAGATTGTTTTAAAGAGATTATGCCTCCAGTGTCACAGAGCCTTCCTGCCCAGCTTCTGTGATCTTGTAGCCTGGCATTCCTCACTGATTATCACCTGCTTCTGGTTAATGGTCTGTCCAATGGTCATGTTTCCTAACTGTGTGTGTGTGTTTTTATCTTAGAGATTTGGCATATATCACAGCAATTCAGTTCATGTCTCTCAGATTTTTCTGCCCAAAACAAGGTTTTTCAATAGTGTCTAAAACCAAAACCTTAACAGACAAGCACTTATCTTGGACTGAAGAAGGAATCTGTTTTTTTTTTTTCCTTGGCTGTCAAATGTAATATGATGTAACAAATGCAAGAGATAATTTAAAAATAAAAAAAAAAAAGAATTGTATAATGATACATGAATAAGAAAATTACAAACATTTGAATAAACATTTATTATTAGCCAAGTACTATATAATGCCAATATACACTCAGTGAGTACTTTATTAGGAACACTTTACTAATTTACGAATACTGGGTAGGGCCTCACTTTGCTCTCAAAACAGCCTCAATTCTTTGTGGCATGAGATCCACAAGATGTTGGAAATATTCCTTTGAGATTCTGGTCCATGATGACATAATTACATCATGCAATTCCTGCAGATGTTTCAGGTGCTCTTTCATGTTGCAAATCTCCCGTTCTACCACATCCCAAAGGTGTTCTATTGGAATCAGATCCTGTGACTGGGAAGGCCACTGAATGACACTGAACTCATTGTCATGTTAATGAAAACAGTTTGAGATGACTTTTGCTTTGTGACATGATGCATTATCCTGCAGAAAGTTAGAAGATGGGTAAACTGTGGGTAAAGATGGGTAGACTGCTGCTCACTGGATGTTTTTTCTGTAGTGCACCATTCTGAGAAACTCTAGAGACTGTTGTGCATGAAAATCCTGGGAGATCAGCAGTTACAGAAATACTCAAACCAGCCCATTAAGGGATACACATGGTCAGCAACAATACTCAAATAGGCTGTGGCATTCAAGCGATGATTGATTGGTATTAATGGGCCCAAAGTGTGCCAAGAAAGCATTCCCCACACCATTACACCACCTCCACCAGCCTGGACTGTTGACACAAGGCTGATTGGATCCATAGATTCATGCTGTTGGTGCCAAATTCTGACCCTACCATTTGTGTGCCTCAGCAGAAATTGAGATTATTCAGACGAGGTTATGTTTTTCCAATCTTCAACTGTCCAGTTTTGGTGATCCTGTGGCCACTGCAGCATCAGCTTTCTGTAGTTCTGTAGTTGTAGTATCTGAGTTACTGCAGCCTTTCTGTCAGCTTGAACCAGTCTGGCCATTCTCCGTTCACCTCTGTTATCACCAAGGCATTTCCATCTGCAGAACTGCTGCTCACTGGATGTTTTTTCTGTGGTGC
Organism: Pangasianodon hypophthalmus; assembly: GCF_027358585.1. Lineage (NCBI taxonomy): Eukaryota > Metazoa > Chordata > Actinopteri > Siluriformes > Pangasiidae > Pangasianodon > Pangasianodon hypophthalmus. The sequence goes on along the minus strand of NC_069730.1, from coordinate 12,121,786 downwards.
ACCATTCTGAGAACTCTAGAGACTGTTGTGCATGAAAATCCTGGGAGATCAGCAGTTATAGAAATACTCAAACCAGCCCATTTGGCACCAACAATCATGCCACGGTCAAAATCACTGAGATCACAGTTTTTGATGTGTGGTTGATGTGAACATTACCCTAAGCTGCTGGCTCCTATCTGCAGGATTTTATGCATTGCACTGCTGCCACATGATTGGCTGATTAGATCATTGCAGGAATGAGTAGGTGTACAGGTGTTCGTAATATATATATGTTCAGTGAGTGTAATACTGCATGAATAGTCTTGGCTGCAATTATTTCATTACTCACCACAAATGTGGTTTAATTTAATTTAATTTAATTCAATCTGGCTTCCAATCTCATAATTTTGCAGCTTGTAAAATACCACTTGATACACCATATCCTAATTTTTTTTTTTTTTTTTTTATTGCATACTGACTGGAGCCACAAGAGATAAAGTTGAGGTAATGAAATTGTAATGCGTGTGGGTCGGACATACTCTATTTTATTATGGTTTTAATTTGTGGGGAAAATTAGTCAATTTCAGTTGTTGCGTTAAGACAATAATGTAAATGTTTTTGACATTCCAAACAACATTGTGGCATTCTCAAATGCAACTGCATAGTTTTTGTGTGAGTTTTTTGTGTATTTCCAGAACAAAACATTCAGTGTGATATATTGTGATTACATCAAACTGACAGACAGCAGCTCTAGACTTAATACTGCTCCTCGCTCAAGCTGATATATTGCATGTAACTAACACACAAACTCTGTTTTAGGCAAACCCCACCCTGCATGTGCAATTCTCTCATAAATTCTGAATAGCAATTAATTCTGTAGTTACATTGTCATGGATAATTTTGGTATTAAATGCTTATTATGTGCTCGTAATGCAACATCCCATAGTGATAGGTTCTAGTCACCTTATGTCTTAGTCTGCATCCCCAATGTCAGAGATTGTGTAGTTATTCTTTCTCATCATGGTCTTTCTATTGCAATCCATAAGTATTCACAGGACTGAAATTATATACAATAGTTTATGTTAGCCATTATATGTTTTCATATGCTATGAAATTCAACATTGCCCTTGCTCATTCCAATTCATATAAATTTTTCAAAAGAAATTTGCCATTATTATTTTCTGGTCTTTGTCACTATTATCACTATTAATTAGTAAAAACTACATTTGCATTTACTAATTGGGCAGACACATTTTATCCAAAGCAGCTTACAAGACAGACTGCATCTGGCTGTGTAAGGACTCAACAGAGATTAAAGTGTTTCAGCTGTAAGTCTCCTCCAGCTGATTAGAGGCAAGTCCAAGATTATAGGAAGAACAGACAGAGCAACCAATAAACACATTTGCTGTATCAAGTAGCAGTACATCAGAGTCACACAAACCCTGGTCACAAAACATAAAAATGTTAGGAAAAATGATAAATGATACTTTTAACCAAAAGAGGTTACTGAAGGAACCAAAGGAAGTACATCTATTGTAGACACTTAAAAATACTGCTCCAAATATACTGATTACAGTGGCCCTATATTGTAGCTAAACATTTTTTTTTTCTAAAATATGTCTCGAGACAGGAGCCCATGATTGGGGAATTTCAAGCCCATGACTGGGGATTATTTACGTATTTGTTGCATTTTGTCTGACCATTTAGTGTGTGCAACAGCTTGAATATAGCTTTCTATAGTGTAACACGTATCAGGAGATATGTATTAACTCTAACTATAGGCCACTTGGTTCGACTATGAGGTGTAATTGCATGAAACAACACTGATTGACTAGCAAAATAAGTCTGTATTGGAAATAAACACTGGTCATGATAGATGGAAAGGAAAATAAAAATTACAATATACCTTAATATAAGTAAAGTCACCTGATCTTTTCTACCTGGGTGCACCCTATGAGCTATAAGATTTCACTCTGGAATAACCAGGTTACGTTATCAATGCATAACCATATTAACAGTTACAAAAGTCAGACACTTCAATTCACTCAACAATTCTATAGTGCAATTCAACATTCTAGAGATTACTCTTTTGTGGTTCAGATCCAGAAAAGAAAAGGGAAGAAGTCAGATGAGATCAGTCTCTTGGATTTAGCTTAATGAGTTCAGTTCAGTAGGTTCAAAAGTCCATAGGTTAAGAATATAATGTGAATAGTCTGCAGCATACTCCATCTGACATAGGTTTTGTGTTGATTCAACCAGGCAAGGGGGGAAAAATAGGTAAAACTCAGTTCCATTCCTCTAGAAAAGAAATATAAATAAGTGTAACTTTCCTACCACAGTCCTCTGAGTTATTTGGAACTTACGCTTGCAACATTAGTTACTGCTTATCATCTGACTGGGTTGGCCAGTCTAGAAGACTATGGTTTCTTGAGTTTATAATGCAGTATTCTGTACATTGTCTCATTGTGACCTGATCATTGCTGCTTTGATTATGATTCTTGAGTAAGCCTATATAAAGAGGCTGCATTGGCTCTAATGTGTTACGTCCAGGTTTTCATTCAGAACAGCTAAGAGTGACTCTTAATAAGTCATATCAGAAGAGAAGAAGTACATTATAGTTTATAGCATAATACAGTACAAACAAGGATTAAGTGGGCTGGGCTGAAGTGCGTTTATCCATCATGAAGCCAGTAGACAGATGGAAGTACTAGGCAGTACTCAGAAACCTGAGGCAGGTAAATGGTCAGGTGATCAGCAAACAGGTTTAAATGATACAAGGCTATGGTCAAAAAGGTAGGGAGCAATGGCTTGGAATCATTACACGTGGCAAGATATGACCTGAAAAGATCCATAAAACTTGCCAACAGGGACTACAGAGACGGTGTGGTGTCAAACTACAAGGGCTCTAGCCTCAAGAGCATATGGAATGGCCTGAGCTTAGTTTTCAGCTACAAGGGGATGAGGAACTGTGAGATGGGAAGTGGCAAGCAACTTGAGGCAAGCAATCCAACCAATCTCTTGCTGCTAAATTTACTCCTGACCAAGACAGCTAAACTGTCGACATCAGATGTGATCAAGGCCTTCAAAACAGTCAACCCTCACAAAGCACCAGGACCTGATGGAATCCATGGTAGTCTCATCACAGAATGCACCATCCAGATGGCAGAGGTTTTTACAGACATCTGTAAACTCTCCCTGTGGCTGTCAGTGATTTCCACTTGCTTTAAGAAGTCCACCATTGTTCCAGTACCCAAAAAGACAACAGTCACATGCTACAATGACAATCAGCCTGTTCCACTGACCTCAATCATCAAGAAGTGTTTCAAGTGATTAGTCAAAACTCACATATGTTCAGTACTTCCTGCTACACTTGATGCTCTACAATTTGGATACCAGTCAAACAGGTCAGGATGATGCAACTGCTTTAACCATGCCTACTGCTCTCATGGACTTAGACAAAAAAGAACACCTATGTCAGAATATTGTTCACTGACTACAGTTTAAGATTCAATACAATCACCCCCACTAATCTCATCACCAAGCTTAATGCTTTAGGCCCGGACAGCCACTTGTGACCCCAGGAAGTGAAGACTGGCAAATCCATATCCTCCATGCTGACTCTGCTCAGCTGCCTTCTGACACAACTGTGTCACCAAGCACAGCTCAAACAGCCTCCTGGCTGATGACATTAGCATCCAGCTCTGCTGTCACAGTGGTGCTGTGACAATAACCTCTGTCTCAATGTCAGCAAAACTAAGGAGATGGATTTTAGGAAGATACAGAAAGGAGAGCATGCTCCATTACATATTGACGGAGCTGTTGTGGATAGAGTCACCAACCTCAAGATCCTAGGTGTGCACATAACTGAAGCCCTTACTTGGACTCTGCACTCTGACCAGATTACCAGGTCCACCCGCTAGAGACTTTACTTCTTAAGGAGTGTGATGAAATGATCATCACCGCTGGGAACGGCAGCACTGGCCACACATACACTTACTTAATTCACACACATTTCATCCTCCGTGCTTACTGTGGTCGGTGAAGCGTGTGCACATGCAACACCGATAGCACACGGACATATCTTTCACTACGCGCTCCCCAATACAGCATCTACCCTCCCAGATGGACACACACTAGTGTTTATTTTGATGCTTTATTTTATTTTCCACTTTTGCTTGTCTTTGTTGAATGGCGATAGTCAGACTTCCGGGTTGTGTATCTGCGCTGGCCAAACATCTTGGAACTGCTCTGAGCTGGAGCAGTGCAGCTGGAAGCCAATGAAACCATTTTGTGTTGTCTTGAGGGGAATGATAAAAAAATAAGAATACATGTGAAAAGAAACAGAGGTAATCAAATGTACTGTTTATTCTTAGATCATGGACATAAATAAAACAATGTTAAAGTACGAAACGTTGTATCCATATATGTGTATACTGTATATGTGAATTTTGAGATATAAATATTTACCTATTTTACCTCCCTGTTCATATTGCCCAAAAAGGGGCAGAGCCTGGGCCTACAAAAAGGGAGCCCAGACTCATTCGGGGAGAGAGTGGTGGAGTGCTGGAGTTGTGATTGCGATTGTGATTGGAGAGTGGTATAGCAAGCGTGCAACAGAGGTGCCGCGAGCCTTTATTTTTCTTTCCAAAGGTGCTGTAGAGGGCATCCTATATATACCAATATATATGTACATATTTATTTGTTTAGTTCTGGTTTTGGTTCTTTTGGCTGTCTATGGATTTTTCCCCAACCTGTAAATATTGTACCACCATTGGACTTTTCCCTACCACCTGGTGTACTGTAAATAAATTCCACCTTAAGCCAAACCATCATTTCACACGCTTTCATGTCCTTGCGAACCTGAACACACACCCCCAGCAGACCTGCTGGATTACAAGGAGGCTCAAGGAACTTGGTCTGCACTGTAACATTCTGACAAACTTCTACCACTGCATCACTGAACCATCCCGAGTGGCTGCATTACTGTCTGGTTTGGCAGCTGCACTGCCACCAATTGCAAGGTAGTAAAGGTAGTACCACTGAGTGAATCACAGGCAGCAAATACAGGAAGTTAGAGGACCAGACATGCTGCCTGAGGAAGGCTCACAATATTGCACTCATCCAGCTCACAACCTGTTCATCAAGCTACTGTCTGGCAAGCGCTTTCAAAACTTACACTCATGGACAAACAGGCTGAGGAACAGTTTTTGTTTGCAGGCCATCAGACACTTAAATAGCTGCGTGTCACTTTAAGTATTTTAAATGTCACATTAAGCACATTACTCACTTTACTTTTATAGGACATTTACCATTGTGTCACTTTATTCTCTGCTGCTCTTTTTTGAATATTGAAATTATCGTATAGTCACTTCTCTTAAAGAAGGTTTGTGCATTCACTTCTGTTGTATCTGTGCCTTAGCGAGTTAACAGAGCCTCACCACAAGCATTTCAATGTACAGTTGTTTCTAGCATACTGTGCAGATGACAAATAAAATGACTTTAACTTTGTGATAGATTAGGGAAAATATATTTTTTAAAAATATGGTTATTTAACAAATAATTTTATAAAATATGTGCTGAGATTCAATACTGCAGGAAGGCTATGAACTAGATGTACTTCTGGCACCTGCCAGGTTTTTTCCTCACATTTCCCCAGCAGTTGACCCCATAGGAGTTATGGATCTGCCTGTATCTCCCCAAATCCAAGTATGAATCAAATCTCAGTTATGTACTGTAGAAATTTAAGTGAACAGGCAGCAAGAAAACCATAAAACAATGACTCTTTGCTTACAACACTGAGGAGCCAAGTTAATTACTGCCTGCCTAATTTCAGCTATCCTCTGAACAACAGAGCAAACATTAGAACACCCCTGACCAGAGGATGAACCATCTCAGCCAAGAGGAACCCTGTCAAAACTACTGATTTAGGCCATTGGCCAAGACCGGATTGCTGGTCCACAGGTTAACACCCATGGACCCTCAACCATAAATCTGATAACCTAAGCCAAAAGGGGAGTGACTCACCCAGGGAGGCCTCAAGAATCAACACAGGCTGGCCTTCTGGACTGAGACCCTTTGTTCTTTCCCCCAGGTACACAATTATCACCCTGTTCTCACCACCAGGCACACATTCCACAGAACCCAGCTTTAACAAATGCTTCAGGTTACCTTACATCTCCTGAAAGAACAATGACTCTTCAAATGATGCACCATAGTTTGAAAAACTTGTTGCCTTTTTAATGTCATTTATTATATGTATCATGCCTATAGCCACCAGGTCATTATGATGCTTTTGATCATTTAACAGATATCATAGTGTTGATGAGTGTATCAATAAGTAAGTAAGTAAGGTAAGTTCTTCTCAGACAGACGTGTTTAGACTGTCACAAAGGAGCTAACTGAGTTGTTGAGCAAAATCTATTAATAGAGTCTAAGATTTTCTTGTTTGAAAATTGAAGATTGCTCTCAGTTTAACAGATACCTCTCATGGTTATATCATGGGGAGAGCTTTGAAGCAAGCAAAAAGGCATTCAAGGCTGACACATATAGATGTGAATTTATGGTTTATGAAGTGAGCAATGATTTTATCTTCTGAATTACATGGTCATGATGTATGCCAAAATTATGAATGATTTACATGCACTCAAACTAAAGTGATACATTTTGCTAATGCATTCTTTATTTGTACCAGTTGAATTTTACATCAGTTTCAATTTTTACATAAAATTATGATTATAAAAGGTATTTAATGTCATAACAGAGTCCGTGGAGATGGATGCAAATGCAGAACCTCTTTATTAAAATTGAGGGGGGAAAAAACACTAGGACAACCAGGAACTAGGCATTTCTAAACTAAACAGGGCTAAAAAGAAAAGCTAAAACTATCAAAATAAGACTATATATACAAACTGTAACTAATCCAACCAAAACACAGGCACAAACATAACCTGAACACAATACTCCGGTAAATAAAAAGAAGAAAACATGGAACTTAAATAATGTAATTAATCAAGAAAATAATAAACAAGTGAGCATGATTAACACAGGAAATAAGGCAGACAACAGAAGAAGAAGTTCTACATGGAAAGTCAGGGTGCCCTCTAGTGGCACATGACATTTAAAGGGAGAAAAAACAAAACATAAAATTTAGTCCATTCATTTTAACTCCTATAACTAATTACTATAATATGGCATAGCTGTAGAAAGCAATTGTTCTGAGGCTGCTGGACAACATAAAAAAAAAAATCACACAAAGAATCATTATCACTTTCCCATTAAAATTTCTCAACAGTTTTTTACACTGCCTTCCTATTAAATTTCAAATAGTTAACACAACCACAACGGCCACAATTATACCAGTCAAGGGTCAATCTCCCTTGAAAAAGTTTAGACATTTGGTTGGAGCACCATGGCATTTTCTAACTAGATTAGAAATTGCTCCCTCCTCCACCGTATTCATCGTATGGTAGGTCTAAACAAGTAGACCTTGACAGGCTAGCCTCTGTACTAGCTAGGTAAAAATTTAATTAACTGTAGCAGGCTATAATTACCAGTGTAATCCATCCAAGCCACAGCATTTCTCCAGTCTCATATGTCATTGGCAGACTTCACATTTTATAACCTGCTTTCAGGACACCTGTGCTGAAGCCACTTTATCAATCTTTTTGAATATTAAAATTGGTCATTTTGTTTATCCAAGTTTAAACATCTGACCTTAATACAATTACATACAATTAATAAATCAAAAATTGTTTTTAAATGTAAAATATCCTCCTATTTTTCCCCTCAATAGTTTTGACAACTGTTGTGTGACATATAAAATGTTAAAAAAAAATTTAAAATAAAAATCATCTGGCAGGATCTCTGTCCCACACGCTGGGTCATGTGATCACCAAGGGTTGTCACATGAAAGAGATCTAGTTGTAAGTATTTACAACATTTACCAATTTCCAATATTTTATTGCAAGTTGTGTTATTTTTTGTTTTGAGAGAACATTTGGAGGGTTTTTTTTTCTTGATTTCTAGGTAGGCAGTGAAACGAAAGATAGTTCAGATAACTATCTTGCTTTTGCAAGTTAGCTTTTCTCACAGCTGGCAGATTGAGAAATTAGAACAGAAAATGCTGGGAAAAAAGCAAAGGGGAGCTCCAAGTAAGTTAATGAAGTTTTAGATTGAGGTATTTTTTTGTTAATCCTTTCACTGAGGAACAGTTCCTGTATGAATGCGTTTTGTTTTAATCTTGTCAGAAAATGCCATGGTGCTCCAACCAAATGTCTACATATTTTAGAGGGAGATTGACCCTTGACTGTTATAATTATGGCCACTGTGGTTGTGCTAACTTTTTGAAATTTAATAGGAAGGCAGTGTAAAAACGGTTATCAAATTTTAACCCTCAGGAGTCAACAAAGGCACCAGTGCAATCACTTGGATTTTTTCATATAACAATGGCAACAAGTTAACCCTTGTATTATGTTGAAAAAAAATTATGTCCATAATGTCATGGGTCAAACTGACCTGCACAGTTTAAACACAAGCAAAAACAGGCAAAGAGTCAGGTAAAAATAGTAAAACTGTATTATGCATTGTCATAAAATTTAAAAAGAACAACATATGGTATATACAATACACAGTATTTAACAAATATTTAATAAACATTAAATAATAAATAAATAATTATAATTCTTCATGAACTGTAGCATTTTGCTAACACATTTGTTAATTAACGTGATGCAAACATTTAAAAATTCTTTATGATGGCCTTTTTTTATTTTATAAATGTATTCTCAGTTATGGTTACGCTTTCACTCTTTCTATCAAAATAATTCTCTTACTTTTTCATTTCTCCCCACATGATGAGCACAATGTTGTTGTGTACTTTGTGTGTACTTTCTGCAGATGTATTTTCTACACTGGAAATACCACATGTGATGCTGGTTTTACAGTATGGTTGAAGGTGGCAGACCTGGCACCTTTTCCGCTTCTTGCCATCACCTGTACCCACTGCATTCATTGCTTGCTGATTGGCTGCAGGTTTGGATATGCCAGCTTGAAATTTCTGTACAGTGGTTGCAGCTGCCAGGGATTGAGGTGGCTGAGTTTGCCTCTGGATCTTGGGAGTGATGAGTACTTTGCCAAGTTCCTCCAGGAAAATCTGACATCTGTGCAATTTGTCCTCATTCCATTGTTGGTTGATTTCAGTCTACAGGATATAGGCATTGTAAGCAGATACACCCACAATGTTGTAGAAAATCACTAAAGGCCAATGGGCAGTCATGCGGTGACAGCTACAGTCGGGTCCGTAGATATTTGGATAGTGACACAATTTTCATAATTTTGCCTCTGTACACCACCACAATGGATTTGAAATGAAGCAGTCAAGATATGATTTAAGTGTAGACTTTCAGCTTTAATTCAAGGGTTTAACAAAAATCCCTCTCAAGAGTCCCTCCATTTTCACAAGGTCAAAAGTAATTGGACTAACATAATTATAAATATTGGACTATTTTTAATATTTGGATTAAAGTTTTATCCACATTATCCACACTATTTTACAAATATATACTATACATTATAGTATACAAATGTATACTATAATGATTTAAAAAGGATGGGTTCCCTTCTGCAGCTGGTTTCTCTCAAGGTTTCTTATTCTTAGGGGTTTTTTTCCTTGCCAATGTCATCTCTGGCTCGGTCAGAGTATCAAAATCTACATCCGGATTTCTGTAAAGCTAAAATAAATTAGAAAAGCTAAAAAAGTTAAATGTAATTAGCGTTAAAAAAAGGATATTATGGTGTCATTTTTGAGCATTAATAATAGCAATGTGGACAATGTTGATGTAAAATAGAACAATGTGATGTGAGTGTTTGTGCTTATTTTCTCTGACTGTGTAACAAAAAAGCAGGTGAAAAGAAATTATTTGATCCTCCCCATTTTATCCACTGAGCCAGAAGTGTAAAAAAAATAAATAAATAAATTGTGAACTAATTAGCAAGCAATTATCATATTATAACAAATTCAACCACAATGCATTTAGCTTCAGCCAAAGGACAGATAGCAGTCCATGCAAAATCTGAGTCAACCCATCTAAATGGAACTGGTACACAGCATAAAGCCTGCACATAACATACAGTATTACCATGTTGCTTTATGACAATGCTGTTGTAAAGCATTAATGTTACTCTTTCATATGTTTAAGCTCACCTTAAGTCTGAAAATGATGTAAAAAATGGTAAAACTGTGGCTGGAATTTGTAATCTTACCCACGTAAGAACACATAAAAAATAAAGTCCAAATTTGCTGATTTGTTATAAATTAAGTGGGAATATTTTACTTTACCTTTCCGGGCTTCCATAGTTTTCTTATATATTCTGATATTTCATGTCAAAGTATATAATAAATCATTCTGCTTGGCTACTATATAAATGATATACTGTATATGCACTATGTCCATTATTCCATTTATTTGAAACATTTGCAGTCTCCACGGATGAAGTAGCCAAGCCTGTGCGCTGCGAATGATTTTTTTCAGCTGCCATTTTACTCAGTAGGTGTTGTGGTCCCTCTGTCCAGTAATATTCTGGCAAAAACCTAAAAACAAAATGAGATAATGTAAGTACAGTACATGCAAACTATTTACGTTAATATGTGTTTGTAAGACTTCCCTGAGTTGGGAATGAGGAAGTGGGAGGCAGGCTTGGGATAACTCAGAAGGCTTTATTCGCAACTTTACTTTTGCTTTTCAGCGTTTAAATCACAGACATGCACACGCACACACACGGCTTGGCGCTGGTCCTCTCTCTCTCTCTCTCTCTCTCTCGAGGCACTTGTCTCTGTTTTCCACCGCTACCGCATTTCGAGCAAGCCCCTGCGTAATAAATAGGTAAACTATTTATATTTGTAATAATGTAATATTAAGATATTAGTACGTTTTACAACAACATATTTTGCAATGTGGGAGGGGCTTTTTTTATTGGGGGCAGGGTAACAGAACAAAATGCATTACTGTAATCAATTTACTGTCCAGTGATAGCTCATCACAGTAAAAGAAGACAATATAAACTGCCAATTCTGCCATAAGGCCATACAACAACCTATCTTGACAAAGTATCTAGAGTATCTCATTAAATAAAACATGGAAGTAGAGATGCTTACATAACTTATTTTGGTTAGCTAAACTAATTATCTGATGTGGCAACCACACTGCTACTCTGCTGGCCTACACTGGATTCATAAAATGCAAATTTATTTGTACGAAATGCTTCATATTTTAAACACTAAAATTGTGCATGTGTATGCTCCAATTATGAAAAAAAAACGGTTCAGTACATACACAGAGAGAGAGAGAGAGAGAGAGAGAGAGAGAGAGAACTGTAACAATATTTCTCATTACTGAATATAAGAATATAAAATTAAATAACTAAGGCCCTACCTAATTGGGAAGTATATTAAAACTAAAAATGAATTAAAAACGAACATACCTAAGATTCCATGTAGACTAATAAATATAACTGACAAAATAACCACAAACATAAATAATACTAATTAAATAACAGTTGTAATTATTGATATCTACTTTTACTTGTTCACAGTAGCCTAGGCTGTGAATTTTGCCATAGGATTTTGCTGTTAAATGTTAACCAGCTCTTCCATCAGCTAATGTCCCTGGAAATGTGTCCCAAGGGAGACACAGTGAGATATTAGAGACAGGTGCTAAATGCAGATAAAATAACTACCTTTTTAACATTTATTAACACATTTACTTTAGCTGAGCCCTTAAAGTTTTACACAGAAAATATCTGTTGCTGTGTGATTTATTTTAGAAACTGGCTATTAGTGCCAGTGCCACTGTCTTAATAATTCAGGCCATGGCCAAAGGTGGTGCAGGTGCAAATGTTCCTTTTCATGTCTGGCCCAAATGTGGCACAGACCCAATCCAGAAGTGCTTCCATTTAAACTGATGAAACCAAATGTTTGAAAATTATGATTTATTAAACAAAATTATGATTGTTGTTGAATACTTTCCACTATGTAATTTTTAACAGACAACAATACACTCTTAAAAATGAAAGTTCATAATGTGAAATTATACATTCAGGGCAGCATTGAGGTGCAAACTGCTCTTAATATTCATCACTGCTGTGGTTGTTAACTAATCAGCTGAATGATAATACCCATGAGGTTGATGAGAGTAAATGGTCTTTACACTCTTTTCCTCACCAGTCTGATGCCAGTTTAAACCATCTGATGATATGTTTGTTGATGTTTTCATTTGTAGCTTGTAAGGCAACTGGGTCCTTGAGAACAGCCTCTGTAAACCTAATCAAAATGTGTACACAAGTGGGTGGTCCTTCCAGGGGCTAGCAATAAATGTGATACAGTAACAGACTGAATGAATACATTGGCAATAATTTGAATAAAAACTTTAATTTGCTAATATATGATGTATTGGAATCATCTATCCCTTTAACTGTCTTTATTATTTCTAATATAATTTGGTGGGTCATTTTAGAGATGCTGCCCATTATACATTCTGAGTCAATGCCATCATGGATGTGCCTGCCAGGAATATTTCATGACTCTCATGGTCATCAGACCTAAACATGCTTGCTGTCAGGGAGGCTATTGCTTTTGTCAAACAGAAAGAAAAAAAAAATAGCAACCCTAGTTGCTCATTACGTTTTACATTGGTTTCCAGTCTATACCAGGTCTGATTTTAAAATGCCTCTGCTAACATGGCAGCAATAGCTAAGCTTCTGTGTCAAGACACAGGTCATTTATCATCCTGGGAGACTCATTAATCACAGCCTGAACCTCCACATGATTTTCTTCCAACCAGCAGTGCTCACAAGGTGGTAAACCACACACTTCCGCCCTTCCCACATGTCTTACACAATGCTAATTACTGCATGCCAAAGGTGCCTAGTGTGGATGCCATCCCATTTAGTGCATTAGAAAGCACAGCCTTCTAGGGTTAGTGTATGTGTCACAGAAAAAGAGAAAGGACAACTGGAGAGACCTATCTCATTTAGCGAGTGTCAGTTCCCAATAATTAAAATGACCACAGCTATGAATAAATGGGGCAGGGGGTAATCACTACAACCATATGAGAGGAAGTGAGAGAAAGAAAAAGAGAGACTATCATGACCAGGAGTTGTTTTTACATAAAGAACCAGACACTAATTTAATGGGTCCTAGAGAGAGAGAGTCTATAGCACGTTGAGGCATTTGGATGGCATGTAAATGTCATTTAAAGCTTTTTTGGACAGCTAATACCAAATTAAACAGAATTATGTGGTGCAGAAACACTTGCACTGTTCTGTAGAAGGGTTATAACATTCCCTTTCTATAGTATTAAAACTTTCTATGTTAAACTTTCTATTGCAACATTTTTATATATATAATATAAGTCGCAAGTGAATAGAAACAATTGTCACATTCCATCCATCTATTATGTACCTCCACTTGTGTACACACAAATGATCAGGATAATTAATTTAGCACATGAGGCATAAGCATGTACTTTTATAACATTAAAAGAGGTGGTCCTTTTTATATTATTCTTTATCAGGTGCTGCATTTTTATTTCTTTTTGCCACCCACCACTACGTTTTTTTTTTTTTTCATTGAAAAACACCAGTACCCACTGTACAGTTGTTATAGTTATAGCTGTGTACCAGGAGCCAATGAACCAAACTTTTTAAGTAATCTTAAGCTTAGACATCTTAGACAATTATTCATGTAGGTGCTACACCTTCATCAGTCAGAGGTAACATAGTAATATTGCAGAGGTGTGTAAATTAGCAAAATCGATATCTGTAGTATGCTCTGGCTCCATCCCATGCGTGGTGATGTAACGTACAGTAGTTTGGTCACTGAACTGTTGGATATTCAGGTGGTGCTTTGAAAACAATGTGGTCTTTATAGATGATTAGGCTACCTTTGGGTTTTATAGCACTTACTGTTACTTATGAAATGAAACTATTACTGATCAGAGATGTAGTGTGCTTTGTCTAACAGTCACTTGGCTTATACTAAATAAGTATGTAAGCTTTAAATGAAGCTAGCCCTCCAAGACACACATATACCTATGTATAAGATTACCTAATACACAGAATCCTGGATACGAATTTAAGTCATTTGAAATACTTTTTATTATCTTAATTGATAGAAGCAATCTCATTGATTGTAGACAACACAGCAGCCAGGACTGTATCGTCCTCCTTGCTTGGTGATGGTGAAGTTAGCCAGTAGTCCAAGCAGCACTGAGTCCCATATTGCTCTACTTCCACTGAGACTATAGTGAGGGCTGTGGAGTTCATAAGCAAATGTTCTTTTTGCAGAGTCGGGGAGAGTAAATTAACTGTTTCTGCTGTCATGGACTAGACCACACAGTCCTCAGGTAGAAGATATTGTGGATGATTTGACTGCTTTGATTGCTGCCTCTATTTTTGTTGTAGTATACTACTGGTATCCTTTGCCAATTATGCTCTTGGCAAAATATAGCTCCATAGACATGTTTTCCTGGTCAGTGAAACATCTTCCGTTGCTGGGGAAGCCTGAGTGCTGTGGCTTCCATCAGGCTTCTTTCGAGCTTCAGAAGAAGGGCCATCCTGGAGATGCTAACTTCGGAGTTGGGTGCTATCTACATGTGCACCCAAAAGATTGATTCTCTTTTAGGGGCAAAGTTCTCTTTATACTAGATAGCTGATATGCTTATTGTCTTGGAGGTTACTTCTAAATCAAGGTTGGTTCTGGATATCATTACTCTTGTGTCAATTAGGGTTGTGCACTGCTGGCCTCCTAACAGCATGTCGGCAAAGGCACAGTTATCCATGGTTCCAAAGGTTTGGGGGACCATTCAGGTGGTTGCTTAGAATCTGCTGATGCTTGCTATTTCCCTACTTTTCCCTTTTCCCATTTCTTTCTTACAGTTGCTGCATTTCTAACTATTTTGCACTTGCATTGCACTACAGCATTTAATGTACGATGTGCTACTATAATGAGTTACTATGAAAATCTGCCAGCTTTTTTGTTTAATTTGATTGGTTTGCCCCTCAGAACTCAGTCAAGGGACAGAATGCCAGATTGAATGTTTTGTTTTACACTTGATAATGTTGCCATATTTAAATGATAGTTAGTTAGGGAGAAAAGCTTGCACCCTGGTATAATGAGCATTCTTGCATTTTCAAACAAGCCTTCAAATGCTAGAACATAAATTATGTCAAACAAAACTGGAAGTGTACTATAAGTAAAAGTGGTAAGGTAGTAGTGTTAAGATATATAAGATTAATCATAAATTAAAGACTAAACAAATAACTAAATGAAGCAGAAAACAGGACAGAAGGAAAATTAACTAGGAATAATATAGTAAAAAATATACAGATACCAACAGTATGTCATAGCAATGATTTTATGATTTTGTATGAAATTTGAAAGCATTACACAGCATATCTGGCCAAAATCAAGTGCTTTCTGCTTTTCCATTGTTTCGGCATACCTCTCTCTGAATGCCAAAAAGCTTGACAGTGTGTTTAATATTCTGCCACTGGGCTGAAGCACTGACCCTGTTCTGTTCTTCCAGTACTGACCTTTCATCCTCTCCTTTCTCATTGTTATGCCTTTTGTCACCTTGTAAGCTGATAGCCTCAACCTGTAACTATATGAAATATTCTATTTTCCATTTCTTCATGCACTCGTTTTGCTCCCGGACTCAGAGCAAGGGCAAATTCAGCAACCTGTCAACGTACTAACTGGTTGTACTGAAATAAAGCTGGATTGCTAAGATATCTCCATATTTATAATGCTCATAATTCATGAGTATAGAGCAGGCCTGAAACAAAACAGATTTGACAAGTGTTTTAGAAATACACTAAATGGACAAATGTTTGTGGGTGCATCAAAAACAGGAAATGATACATGAATGTGTGCTTCAGAAAGGTATAGAAGTCCGTCTCTTATTTTGGAGGAGGTTATTTCAAAATAAGAGCTTTTATTTACTATATAAGATTTTTAGTGGATCAAAAGTTTACAAATACTTACAAATACTTTCACTTTATATTAGTGTTTGGCATTGCCTTTAAATGGCTTACCTAGAATCAAATGCTTTGGGTAGCCTTCCACAAACTTCTCACAATACTGTTCCAAAATTTTTGCCCATATCAGGTCCACAAATGTTCTATGGGATTTAGGTCAGGGCTATGTGATGGCCACTCCTATATTTTTACTTTGTTGTCTTTAAGTCATTTTGTTACAACTTTGGATGCTTATGATCACTGTCCTACTGGAAGACCCAACTGCGACCACATTTTAACTTTCTGTCTGAAGTCTTGAGGTGTTGCTTCAGTTTTTCTAGATAATCCTCCTAACTCTATTTTCTGAAGTGCACTATTCTCTATTCCAGCAAAACACCCCCATAAAATAATGCTGCCACCTCCATGCTTCACAGTTCACAAGGTGTTCTTTGCATTAAAATGCTGGTCTTGGAGTAAGCATTTCTTCTTTGCACAAAAGCCTATAAGACCATCACTATGTAGGATTATCTTAATGGTGGAGGTACATATTTTGGTGCCTGATGCCGCCAACTCTTCACCACTTCCTTTGTTCAGTTGAATCTTTCGGACCAAAGTTTGTTTATATTTGTTAATTTGTGAGTTATTTTGTGCCTAATTCTTGAATGATGTAGTGTCTGTGTGGTCACAAAATTTTTATATTTGCATATAATTCCTTGCATAGATGCTGATAGTGCCATCCGTTGTTTAGAGATTGCTCCTAAGGAGGAGCCATTTGTGGAGATCCACATCTTTTTCCTGTGGTCTTGGCTATGTTGCTTGGAATTTTCCATGGTATCAAGGGCAAAATAGCACTGGCCCTTAAATATAGCCTCGGATGCACTCCCAATTAACTTCTAATTATGACACTTGGCCAATGAGAAGCTTCTAAAAGTCATTAGATCAATTTTTTCAGACTGTTTAAAGTGACACTCACCTTGATGTATGTAAACCTTTTACCCATTGGAATTCTGATATAGTGAATTAAAGCTGGAATAACTCTGTCTTTAATGTTACTGCACTTTGGAACTTATTTTCTCAGTTGTATGGCTTCTGTTGTGGGCCATCCACCACATCTGGAGTCACTGAAGTTGCTGCTATATCTCTCCCCTATTGTTCTCTTTGTTTCACATACCAGGAGGCACAGCCACGTATTTCACATGGTTCATGGTTATTAATTTTTATAAGCTGAGCCCAAATGTGCACAAAGACATTCTCTCTCGTTCTCTCTGCAAGCACACACATTCCTCTCCTCTCTGCCTCTCTCTCATGCACACACAACTCTAATCTGTCCCTTTTTAGAATTAGATTTGGTACTTAAGTAGTTGATTGATGCTTCTCCATTTCTCACTGTATTTAAATAAATTCTATTTTATTGAACATTTTATTGCCTTGAAATTGTTATTTCTTTGATATTGCAAGAAGGCAGAATATTCAGAACTACGCCTTCAGAAACTAAGTCATTCATTATTATTGTTCTCAACTAAAATTGAGGTTTTAATCATTTTGACTTATTTGAAAGTTTGAATTTTAATTTCTAATTAAAATTCTAAACTTAAAAATTTTATGAGACTGATTACTCCGTGAGACTGATTTAATGAGACTGATTTAATTATTTTATGAGACTGATTAATTAAATTTAAAGTGAAGCACCTATATTGCTGCTATGTACCATGCATTTCTAGTGCTTCCTTTATAAACAAAACCTTGTCCCCTACACATTCCTCAGATATGGTAGGTCTATTTTAGTACTTCTTGGCTCATGTTGGGAGATATTTTTTGGAACTTTGGAACTGGTCTTTAATGTCTTAAAAATCTGAATAGTATAGTTTTGGAGATGTATATTGCCAAAAAAAATTTGGCTTATGTTGAGAAAGTTTGCCATGGTTATTATTAAAAAAAACATTTGTAAAGTAATTACTCAGGTAGTTTTTCATAAGATAACTTAGCTAATCTTACTTGCGTTATTTACTCAAGTTAGTGTGGTTTGTACTCTAGTGGTTGTACAGTCACAAGGTCCGAACCCAATTGAACATGGCTGTGATGGCATATTTCAGTCAAGAAACTTGTCTTCTCTGATCTGTGTATGCTAGGGTTAATGCTTTTGGCCAGACTGATATTGAGCAATGCATATCAGCAATATCTCCTAGTATTTTTTATTCAATGTAGAAATTCAATGCTTAATCCTTGGGCACTGTCTGACTTAGTGTTCCATCTTTGGTGTTCCAAAAACATGCTCAAGAATTTCATGTGTACTTATCAACTAGTGAAACTTTGTGGTTCTGTTTTTGTACAAGTAACCCAAGTAGCTGAGAGCTTCTTCTCTTACAAATTGCAGAGGGCAATTGGGCTTTGTTGGAAACATATCATAATTTGTCTCACTCCCCAATAGTCCTTCAGGCTGTTCAGTTGCATATCCTTTTTAAACACCAGATCCTGTTATTTTGGCACAGGGAGGTTGCAAAAGTACTAAATGCAGGGTTGATGTGGTTTTATTTAAAAATATAATTTGATAAGGTTTTTTTAATTTCTTAGTAATTTACTTTACTTTTCTCTCATATTTTCAGTAAAAAAAAACAACATTTTTTCAGAAACCTTTGTGTCCTTCTTGTCTAAGGCTGCCAATAATTCTGTATTGATTGTATATGCATACACACTCACATTCTGAGAATATTCAAGCATTTTCCTTCCTTTGACTCTCTTTCAATTAAAATTGTGTCCTATGAGGAACCAAATAAAGCATTTAAAATGTGTGTGTGTGTGTGTGCGTGTGTGTGTGTGCAGATGAGAGAAAGCAATTTACTCTCAATATCTGGAGCTCTTGTCCTTTCCCAGTAGGCTGAATGTTAAACGGCAGCCAGCCGCATACTTCCAAGCTGATTATATGAAGATGTCATCAGCATTTTGCCTCATCGCGCCCTTGCAAATGGCTGCCAGACACGTTTCCTAGATTACATTTGTTATTGTCACAAGACTAATTTCTCCACCGAACACAAAGAGAAGTGTGACCTTTTCGTGACAATGGGACAGTCTGTGTCTTTCTTGCATATAAAATATTCTGCCACATTGACTTTATCTACATTTTTTCCCCTATACTTTAAAAAAAAAAAAAAATTTCCTTTTGCTGTATGGGTATGTGAAGTATTTGCAAACATGTTAGGTGATGGAAAATGATATGTTTTTATACTATGTGTTATGTTTCCCAGGAGGCCATTGCTTGCTTCACAAGCACAGAAATTGAAAGATAAACACTGTTTTCTCTGGGTCTGAATGACTATGACTGTCAGATAATGAGTAAGACAAATCAATATGTGAAAGGTAACAGCAGCGATATGGGACCATCTCACACTCACTCTTTTAATGCATCATTAGCACAGCCAGGAACTCCTTGGATTCTAAACTAACATCAGGACATTGAAAGGCAGATCACGGTAAGCAATTTAGCCTCTGTATTTTCTCCTGAATTACCTCAGTGACGCCTCTAATGAAATTTGGCCTAAAATGAGCGAGAGAAAGTGTGTGTGAATGAGAGAGATAGCGAGAGAAAGGCACATGTAGGAGAGAGAAGAGATGTTCTTTTGGAATATAAATTCAGGTGGTGTAATTTCTGAGATATGACCTCCTCCATCTGCTTGTGTTTGGAGAACAAGTGTCCATAGCAGAAATAGCATTCAGCTACTTCTATCTATGTCATGTTCAGGAAATAACCTCTCACCTATCTCATGCTCCATCAAAACAGTAGGCTTTTTCACCTCTCTCTCTCTGGTGAGATGAATGTAAGTATTAATCCAACTGCAGAAAAATTCATTGCCTGCCTAATCGCTAACCTAACCCCACTCTATTAGCAACATCCCATTTTAGTTTAAATTACAAGCTCAAAGTTAAAACCCAGAATAGCTTGTGCTTTACTCGCACTTTCAATCTCTGCTCCACTATGTCAATGTACCTCTATCTACCCCCTCCTGCTTTTTTCCAATAGCAAGAGTAAACTAGTTGAACACTCCTTTATTGGAGAGCGTCGCTCTCAGCGGTCAACTTTGATAAGGTTTCAGCCAGGATGGGAATGTGAGTGTGATGTGGACTGGCAGGCATGTCATTGCTTTTCTGGAGGCAGAGTGTGTTTCACCACACCTCCATAGTGATAGCAGGCTCGTGAGATTGGGCACGGTCCGGCTTTCAATATGCAGTCATCCCTGGGTGCTTATTAATATGATTTGCAGACAATGATAGACCAGTCAGTCAATACTGACAATGTTCCACCCATCAATCAAATAGTCACTCATCATGGTGTGATGGGGCTGGTAATATAATCAATTTCCCAATGGAAATGGCATGATTTTCATGATTTTCTGTTCAGTGACTCAAAGTGTTCAGAGCTTTATTTTCATAACAGTGATATAGGTCCAGTCCTTGATTTAAACAAGCAGGAGTGAAAAGGTTTTTGAGCCTATGTTGAGTTTTAGTTTTCTTTATTTGATAAAACATTATGCTCAAGTTTGTGGTGCGTCATTGTGATCTGTAGTTTATGCACAGCCATGTACATTGACTTACAACATAGACTGTATTTTTAAGGCCCAAATATGAATTAAGATGTACATTTGGCTGTAACATGTGAAATCGGAATTCAGAAGGATGTACGTGTCACACAAGGCCTACCTTGTTTCATTCTGTCTGGGTGAATCTTCTTGCAGAAAATAATTTTGGAACTGGCAAGAGTACCTACTACTCAACATTTTCACACTGTATAGAATTCACAGAACACCCATAATGTAGTGACTGCCAGTGTTCCACATGCACTGCTGTACAATGTGAGTGGGCTCACATCAGTACTGAATATCGACACCTATCTGCTCTGTTTGAAATAAGTCAGTCCAAAATCTAAAAAAAAAATAAAAGATTGGGAACTGCATCAGATGTTGGCCTTTAGTGTGTGATTCGGTGATTGACTCCAAATCCTGAAATGTATCAAAGATGATGAACCTACATCAAAGAACCTACAAAGATGATGAAAAAAGAAAAGTTAATGGAACACAAAGACAAGAGAGATGGGAGATTAAGGACAATATGGAGATTAAGATGTATGCTCTTAGCAAAAGCAAGCCTGTATGAATTCTTCTGAAATCTATTTCTGAGCATTATAAATTTTCTATATTTGGAAAACATGTATACTATTGTACAAAAGTGTTATGCACGCCATGTTTTTATGCAAATTTTGTTAAAGATGTTTACTTTATGGCTTCTACATTACTAAGTCAGTGTACAAATATTCCAAACATGTTACAGAAAAATGTTTGTGTGCCAGTAAAGAAAGTAACATATGTTATCAATAGACCAAACCTGGTCTATTATGTAATAAGTCTGGTGGGTTTTACCTGCAAAAACAGAAGTATAAAGGTCAGAGTCTTCAGAAGAAGCATGGCAGATTCTTGAGGATGATTAGTAGAACTTAACAGCCAGCATTCTCATAAATGTGTACAAAGAGTACAGTGGATATAAAAAGTCTACAAACCCCTGTTAAAATGGAAAGTTTTTGTAGTGAAAAAAAATTAAACCAAGATAAATCATGCCAGAACTTTTCCCACCCTCAATGTGAAATAACGGTGTATAAAAATTAAGTGAAAAACAATCAGAAATATTTTAGGGAAAAATAGGAAAAATAAAAAAAAAGATTACAATAACCTTGCTGCATAAGTCTGCACACCCTTTTATAATTGGGGATGTGGCTGTGTTCAGAATGTACCAGTCGCATTCAATCTCATGTTCCAAAATTAATTTTCATACAGCTGTCATCAACGAATTTATTCTGATTAACCCAAAATAAAGACCAGCTGTTTCTGTAGGATTTTCCTGATACTTCTTGCTTTCATCTGACTGCTGAAGCCATGGTCTTTAGAGAGCTTACAAAGCCTGTACAGGGTCTCACTGTCGAAAGCAATTGATCAGGAGAAGGGTACAAAAAAATTTCCAAAACATTGGATATACCATGGAACACTGTGGACGCCATCATCAGCAAGTGAAGAAAATGGAGTACCACAGTGATGTGACTAAGAACTGGACATCCTTCCAAAATTTACAAAAGGACAAGACAAAAACCAGGGAGGCTGCCAAAAGATCAATGCCAACGTTAAAGGAGCTGCAGGAATATCTGACAAGTACTGATTACTCTCTGCATGTGACAACAATCTTTCGCATACTTCACGTGTCTGGGCTATGGGGAAGGGTGGCTAGATGGAAGCCTTTTATCACCCAAACCATCCAAGCCCAACTAAATCACCCCAAACCATGTGGCAAAATGTGTTATGGTCTGATGCGACCAATTCCAAAAGGTATAATAATTCCATAATTCCAAACGGTGTGTCTGGCACAAAAAAAAGCACATTAACAAAAGAACACCATACCCACGGTGAAGCATGGTGGTGGCAGCCTCGTGCTTTAGGGCTGATTTTCTTCAGCCAGAACTGTGGGTTTATCAAGGTGAAGGGAATCATGAATAGCTACAGATACCAGCCTATTTTAGTGCAAAGCTTTCAGGTTTCCGCTAGTATGCTGAAGATGAAAAGAAATTTCACCTTTCAGCATGACAATGACCCAAAGCATACATCCAGATCAACAAAGGAATGGCTTAACCAAAAGATGGCCAAACCAGAGCCCAGACCCAGAGCCCAAATCTGTGGGGTGACCTGAAGCGTACTGTGCACATGAGATGCCCTTACAATCTGATGGATCTAGAATTCAGATGACAGATTCTTGTTTTTGCAAGAAAGAATGGGAAAATATTGCCATGTCAAGATGTGCCACACTGATACTCTCTTACCCAAAAAGATTGGTGCGATAAAATCACAAGGTACTTCAACAAAGTATTAGTTTAGGGGTGTGCACGCTTACACAGTTAGGTTATTGTAAGTTTTTTTATTTTTCTTTTTTTTTTCCCTAAAAAGCGTATGATTGTCACTTTATTTGTATACTTTGCAATTGCACATTAAAGGTGGGAAAAGATCTGACATGAATTATGCTAGTGTCATTCTTTTACTTCACAAAAACCTGCCATTTTAACAGGTGTGTACAGACTTTATATCCGTGGTTCCTATGACAACTGATGCAACAAATATTGACTTTGTTTAACTTATTACTGTTTACTTTATGGTTAATTTTTTTCCATCTTTTCTTTACAGTGTTTCGTTGCATATGCCTAAGACGTACAATACTGTATAATTAAAAATAAACATATTACCTTATATCACAGATACATGTTTATTAACAAGTAAGGAATCAAACATGATGAACTGTGCATTTATAGGAAAATAATGAACTATGGTGAGGTGTGTTGCAACCTGACACGATGCGGAGGTTTTTTGAAACTGTTTGTAGTTGGATTTAATGTTCTGGAACATCTGCAAAACAAGTTGGTTCCTGTTGCCACTTACATTATAGCAGTCTCTCACTAGCCTCTCTTTTTTTCTCTCTATTTAAGTTGTTAAGACCAAAAAAGTGGCTTGTTATGTTACAAAGAAACTGGAAAAGAGATTGTTGGCCTTAAATTATGTGGAGCGTCCACCATACCTGTGATTGAGATGTTACTATAGAAACAATAATGTATTAGAATGAGTGCATTACCTTAAGCCTGTGATTTGAATTACAGTCAGCACTACTGTCTCTAGAAAATTAATCAACATCTTCTGAGTAATCAGATTTAAGAACTCAACAGCACTGTGGCATATATTCCATTAAGAATTATATTCAAGAATTAAGATTAATATTAACATTTTTATTCAGTGTTCACTATGGCACTGCAATCTCCAAATGCTCCAGGTAACATACTATTTGCAGTGCATTCTTAAAAATGTGAGAGCACTCAGCAGTGAGATCTGCTTTCTTCATGTTGCCAAGTTGGTCATGTTGGTGATAATTGAGTCTTTTTGAAAACTTCTGAGCTGTGACCTTTTCCAGTCAGGTGAGATCATCTAAGCTACTGTTGCCAAGTTTCCTATTCTAAACTATCTGGAGGTGAGCACAGTCAGGCTATTACACCAATTCAGCCCAGCAATAAAACAAGCTTACAGCAAGTGTGAAGTTCCTTGCCGAAGCAGGCACTTTAGAAGGCCATTTAGAATAATGAATCTGGAAGCTAGGAGAAAGGCCCCCACTACAGCTCAGGAATTAAATGTCAACTTTGGTCAGGGAAAATTGGGCAGAATTGTCCATGAGGCAAACTCCTCTGAATGAACTAATTTAGCACTGAGAGGCATCTGTGTGCATGGCAATAAAGGTGCTCCAAAGAAAAGGGGGGCTGAGGAAAGGGAGTGTGTGTGTATGTGAAAGAGAGAGAGAGAGAGAGAGAGATATGGAGAAGTATGAAGATGGGAGTGAAGAGGCCAAAGGCAAAAACAGATGAGGATGACAAAACATGATGAGGAAGAGAGGAATGGGTTAAAGAGTAATAGGGCATGAGAGAATATAAGGCACACAAGAGTAGCAGCTTTGATCATATGGGAAACCTAAGAAATATATTTGCATTGTGGTGTGGTGTGAGTCTGTGAGTCATCTACTGGACATACAATATGACACACTAAAATGCATTACAGTTGCATTATAATGCGTAGATTGTATAACATTTTACATTCATACCTATTCATTTGCCAAGTGATGTTATCCAGAGTGACTACTTAAAATAAAATATTTTGATTAAGGTCAGTGTTCAAAATATTTTGATTAAGCTTCAGTGTTCAGTGCTACATGACACTACATACCTACAGGTGGGTGACAAAGTAAAGGGAAATAAACCAACAAAACTATATGGAAGCCAGAAGAGCTTTAATGCACTTTGACATAGATTCTACAAATTTGTGGAACTGAAGTGGAGGGATGAACAGCATTCTTGAAAAAAAAGAGATTTATACAACTCGATAACTCATATAGACAATAGACAATAGGCATAATAGACATAACTCAGTCATGATGGTATAATGGAATTGCCAGAGAAATTGAATAAAAAAATAGACACAAGTCTGTCATCATAGTGCCATTACACTGGCATAACTATTCATCAATTGGAAAAAAAAGTATGATATATTTTATAATTAGGAAGTGCATTTACTTACACGTAAGTAGAAATGTACATAACTCTGATGTTACAGTATTGTAGATTGTCAGTGTTTAAACCTTCTCTGTGTAACAGTGTAAGTGCTACTTGACTCAAGCGTTATATCAATTTGTCATGAAAATAGATGAAATTAATTAATTAATCTTTATGACAGATGACACATGTTGAAAAACACTATTGCTAAACACTATCCCTAAGTAAAGTGTTACAAAATATTCCAGCTATTAAAAAAAGACCTGAAACCAGATTTATTAGGCTCGTATCATGCGTTGTGTATCTACAGAGATGTATGAAGTTTATTTGTTCAATAAATCAAACCCTAGTTGGTTTATCCAACTTTATATTTCTTGGGTCCATATCCAACAATGTTCGTTATGATAAACTGTTGCATTGGTCTCCATTCTCCACATAGCCTGACCTCATTTGGACCAGCAAGCAATAAAGCATGTGTTTGGCATGATAGATGAGGATGAGACATTGCAGAGCCACGCTCAGATTATTTATTGATCAGCTATCAGAGACCCAGTGTAAGGTGAAACCTGTTTCAGAACTGACCTCCATATTACAGCCAAGCTATAGTGAAAGACTCACCTGCAGAAAAACGCATATTTTTATTTATGGGGCCATTGAGCCTTAATTACGAGACTTTTAATAAAGTTGACTGTAAATGTTTTCACAGCCAAACTCAACTAAACAGCCCCACCAGAATCTGCAACACTGATTTTGATTGTGCTCACATGACAACTAAATGAAGAAAGAGCACCTCCTAAGGTCGGGGTGTGATAAATCCTCCAGTATTATAGCTCAGCCATTGCAGTGCATCATCTACCACATGCACCACTAAAGGCATCTTCACACTTGGTCCAAACACTTGCGTCTGCACCAGCACTCTGGGCTCAAATGGCTCCAAGTCTGGAAATTATTAAACAAATTAATGTTTCCTCCCTTTATGCAGTGGTGTTTCCTTTGTCATAATTGAATATCTAGACTGATTTGTCTTAATTTATAGATTTCTTTGATTTGCTTTCTTTCAAATCATTCATTGAACTATGAAGTTTAATAATAATAATAATAATAATAATATGTTGCAATTGAAATATAAGCTATTTAAACTAAACTGATTTGAAACCATTGTTAGTGAGTTTCCGTATATGTAAATTTACAAAACCTCTGGTGCTTTTGTAGGATATAAATATTTTTTCTGAGCAAACTGATTTTTCATGAATACTACATTTCTTCTGTAAATGCTCATGTGATTCACACATAAATTTGTTCATAAGAAGTTTGCTTGTGTCTGCATTCTTCTTCTAACATCATCAGTACACAAACACTAATTCATTTGGTTCTCATTCTGTTTTCACCCCAATACTAACCAATCATAAACAGTGAAGCCTGGTATGGCTGTGAGGTTTCATATACACATATGGCCCAATGGGCTGCTAATCTCATTCTTTTCAGAAACGCCATTAAAAGAATCGTTACTCTATACTTTAACTTTTAATGTCTATAGATTCAAGGTCAGTCTAGATTTTCATCATTAAGACCTAAATTGTATATATTTTTTCTCATTTTCTTTCATTTTATTTCATTTCCTTTCATTTTTATTAAAAAATACAAATGCCCTTTAATGAAGAAATGTGATCCTTTCTGGAAGGGCTTATCCACATAGCTATATAAGTAATTACTGTAGTATATCTTGGGGAAAAAAAGAGCTAGCTTTTTAAAACTGTGAGATCCATAATGTTTAATAGTGGCCTTGGCAAAGCCATCATTCTTGTTTATCTATCATTAAGTAAGTTTCATTGCCAGTGCTGAAGCCACAGTATTGAAACAAGTCATCCTTAGCACAACAGTGTCAAAATTATTTTGCTACTCAACACTTGGGTAATGGTTGGTGGAGACTGTCCTATAAAATTGACCAGTATAAACGGAGGTGAGTGAAAAGTCACAGCCAGCCATTAATATAATAGTGATTTTTTTTTTTTTTTTTTTTTTTGTCCACTGGATAGTTACACAGAGAATTCTTTCCAAAGGTTTAGCTGGACCTCAATTACAGCTTCTTTTTCCATTGTGTTTTAAACTGTTTGAATGTGTCACGTCTGACCTGTTACGGTCACCCAGGTGGGAGATTGCTATGAAGATTGAGCTTTTTCATTAGGGCCAAAGCAGACGATGCATCACTGGTGCAGACACCTGGAACAGACACAGAAGGAAAAGTGGGTAACATTTCCATTCATACATTCATATGTCCACTCACCCATTATTTATTTATTTATTTGTTTGCTTGTCTGTTTGTTTGTTACACAAATAGAAGCACCGTATAATAAAAACTTTTTCATCATTGGAATTCTTTCTTGGAATTATTATATTATATTATTATTATAAAGTATTACAGTACCTTGGTGTTTTTAAAAAGCTTAGATAACTTTAAAAGTGTTTTTTGTGTAACCACAAAGAAATGGCTGGTATTCCCAAAATATTTTCATTAAGATAACTCTGGAAGCAGTGTGGATATTTATTTAATTATTTATTTAAAATTAATTGCTTGTTTGTTTGTTTAATCACTCCAATACTAAGTACTGCATTGTACTTAGTGTTACTCTTCTCTTTCTGTTTATATATAAAATGACAAAGCTGAATTAAAGTATATTATGAAACTGATTGGTCCCAAGATTTGGGGTGGAATATCCCTGATGGACTGCATGATAGTATAGGGATTCTAAGGAGATGAAAGCTACATAACCTAAATAATATTTAGATTAACCATTTTCTGGATGGTTTTCCTCATCAAGGGAATTATCCATGTAATATTGCTTAAGAATTTATTCAGGCTAATAAATGTTTTGGAATTTCAAACTAAATGTTTATTTATGATTCCTGCCCAATCCACATCACACCAGGATAGATGAAACTTCAAGAAAGTTAAGACAGGTGGCTTTCCAACAATCACTGATTACTACATAGATTTTCTTTCTTTAATGTTGTCTTACCTTCCTGTCAGTAACCATCCAGATTTCATCATTTAGGTTTCAGGATTTTAAGTTTCACCAAAATATGTTCACAATAAAACAAAACAAAACATTAATGGACAAGATGTATGTAATAAATGTCAAAGACGGGCAAGGAGGAGGCGGGAACCGTGTGAACTCAAACATAAAGTTTAATCTAAAACAGAGCATGAACACCAAACGTAAACCACAAACACATGACACACGTGCATCTCTCTCTCCCCTTTGGTGTCTCCAGCCACTCCTTTATCTTTCTCTCCCGCTGATTAGCCAAATCAGCGCCAGGTGTTCGTCCTCACAGCCTGGCCCCTCTCTCCTGCTCATCACACTCCTCTGGGCAGGTTCAGGCCTCCAGCCTGATGTACACCCCTCCCCCCCTCTCAGAAGGAGTGGTGCTGCTGCCCTTCTGGCAATGTCCTTCGGCCAGCCGGCCCTGCATCCTGTGAACCAGAGGAGAGACGAAAGGAGGAAGAGGGTAGCAACAGTAAGAGGGAGAGAGGAGAGAGAAAAAAGAAAAAACTGGTTCCCCAGTCCCCAGACATGCTGTCATCTGGTCCTCGGCCAGCCGGGAAGTGATCCCTACAATGGTGGGCACTGGCACTGGGCCTCCTGGCGGACAGCAGTGGGTCCTCCGTCTCCAGGTGGACGGCAGTCGCTCCTCCCCTTTTCAGGCGGCCATCAGCGACTCCTCCCCTTTCTGGCAGATGGCAGCCACTCCTCCCCATTCTGGCAGATGGCAGCCACTCCTCCCTTTTTCAGGTGGACGTCAGCGACTCCTTCCCTTTTCAGGCGGACAGCGGTGGCTCCTCCGTCCTCCAGCAACTGCTCCAGCACTACCGCAGCGGCGAGGGGTCTCCGACAGCGCATCCCTCCTCCTTCCCAGCTTTCGGCACCAGTGTAACAAATGTCAAATACAGGCAAGGAGGAGGCGGGAACCGAGTGAACTCAAACATAAAGTTTAATCTAAAACAGAACATAAACACCAAGCGTAAACCACAAACACATGACACGCGTGCATCTCTCTCTCCCCCTCAGGATCTCCAGCCGCTCCCTTATCTCTCTCCCCTGAAAACTGAAAACTGAATTGTAGAACAGACATTAAAATTGGAAAATGTCACAGAAAGGGCATTACAAAAAAGCCAATGTCATATTACACATAGTACACCTTTTCCAGGATAGATTAGATTTATTTATTTTTTTTAATGATGAGTGACATATGAGTTGCAGTCAGCTACTGAGAGCTATCTTTTTGGATTGTGACCTTACTATGGCTAATTTCTTAATAAGACACTAATATTGCCATATCAGGATATCGGTGGGCATTTTTTAAGTGAAATGATTTTTAGGATGGTTTACATTTGACAATCAGGTCAATGGTCAGGACGGATATGACGACATATGTAGATGTTTTATAAATTACTTGTAGAAAATATATAATTAAAGGTGAAGATTTGCATGTCCTTGTAAAGTTTGGGGAGCAAGAGTCTTATGAACACACTGAAATAGGAGTTTAACTTGAATTTCTGAAGAATTTGACCAATATATACTAGGTTTTTCATGGCAAAGATAGAATGGATTAGGAATTGAAATGACGTCGTCTCTGAAATAATTGAGTGTAAAAAATATGGCCTAAAAAAGATTGGTTTTGCAGGTTTTGCAGAAAAAAAAAACCTTTAAGAAATTTACATTTATGGCATTTGGCAGACACCCAGAGCAACTTACATTTATCTCATTTATAGAACTGAGCAGGTGAGGGTTAAGGGTCTTGCTCAAGTGCCCAACAGTGGCAGCTTGGCAGTGCTGGCAACCTTCCGATCAGTAGTCCAATGTCTTAACCACAAATGTGATAGTCCTTTGCAGTAAATATATTATTCCTAGGAAATTACTCATGAAGGACTTAAGCGGATACTCAGTGTGAACGCTCTGCACGAATGCTAACATAGTTTCCTTCATTTTATAGAGGTATAAATGTATTGTTTACAGTATACAGTGTCATGAAGAAGTGATATCTATAGTATTTACAGTTACGGTGGCATCAACACTAATAAACTATGCTTGAATCTTTGCTGATAAATTGCTGATGTATGATCTGTAGTTAAAATTAAAAATCTAATTACAGATAATAATTTCAACCAGACATTTATGCATTCAGCTGACCGTAGCACTGGTTTGACCAACACATTTTAAAGGTCGCAACTATTTGTATGAAGTTCAATTAAAGGGCAGCACAGTCGTGGACCCTCATGGCTCCAGGGTCCAGATTTTGATTCTGAGCTCAGGTTACAGTCTGTGTGGAGTTTTGCATGTTCTCCCTGCATGGATTTCCTCCAGGTTTCCATCCACTGTCCAGAAAATGGCGGTAAGTGGATTTGGCAAATCTAATTAGCTCCTATAGGTGTGAGTGTGAGTGTGCATGTGTGTCCCATCAGCGGTGTATCCATGCCTAGTGCCCAGTGGTACTGGGATAGATTCCAGCTCCATCATGACCGTGACAAGGATTCAGTGCTTACTAAAAGTGAATGAATGAGTTCAGTTAAAATCAAAGACACGAAACATTCAGTTAGTCCTTGAATGAGCCTAATTTATAACTCTAATATTGCCCATATAGCAAATATTTGTGTTGAATTAAAGTTGGCATTACAGGGTGTATACTGTTAATTTCACCTACATCAGTCAGGTATTTTTGAAGGGCGAATAGCTCAAAGAGAATGAATCAAGGAGAAAAGGCTGGAAGACAGAGTGAGCTTCTCCCATGCGTGACATTAATAATTGGGAATAGCTGTCAGTGCAGCTGTGATTTATTGCATAATTAATGAACAATTAAGTGACAGATTAATGTTGTCTTGTTTGGTATAAAAAGTTTTTGAGTTTTCATGGGGTGCAACTAATTATGAATCCAATATTCAGCAAAATGGTTCCTTCATTCGCCTTGCTCCTATGTACTCACCATATTTATAGGTTGTATCTGTATTAATAATTCATTCATTCATCTGTGGATTGTTCTCTTACAATAAATCTATCAAAAAGCAACAATTAAAAATATACATTTAATTCTAGTAATATAAACTCTAACAAATTAATGCCATCACTGCATATGTCTCATATCCATTTATATGCTTGACCATAATGCTTCCAGGCAACCTCATTTTATTAATCCCTCTTCTGGGAGTCTTAAACGAAGCCATTTGAGAGTAGAAGTAATAGCTAAACCTGATTTAGCTCTGTTGTGAAAGGATTAGGGTTTCTAAGACAGTGAGACTCAAGGAAGAAGGTCCATGCCAATAATAGCAGTAGTGGGGGTGGGGGGCTTTTGCAGCCTTCCTGTTAATGGAAGACAGGATTCTGTTTCAATAACCTTCATTCCCAAGGTGAATTTCCTCTCATTCATCATTCAGACTCTATTACTAATCTATTGCATTGTTCCGAAACATCAAATGCTCCTTTATAAGGGTGAGAAAAGCAATTAGAATTGCTTGGCCTATTGTGGAAGTTGACTCTTTTGTATATTATTTTGTTAGTTATTTTGAGGATTTTCAAAATGCTTGGCTACTTTGGAATTATGAAAGCATGCTCAATGGTTCCTGCACACAACCAGATAGCAAGAAAACAAAAGGATTATTGCAGTCTTCTCACATTACATGCTTGTTATAACAAGGGGACATTTTTGAATCTCTGTTTTTACACTGAGGTTGTCATGTTCCTTTATTTCATATAAAAGTAGCTGTAAATACCATGACTACAAAACCTAATCCTCACCCTATAAGCTTACTCTGCTTGGATGGGCTCCTGTGTGGTGTAACAGAAAAGAGTTCACCAATGCCACAAGTCATCCGTGGCCAGGAGTCCAAGAGAGCAAAATTAGCACCAGTTAGGTCTCCCCTATCATAAGATAGCTACCAGTCTGGGAGGGTGAAGGCTATCAGATGCTTCCTCCAAGAAATGTGAAGCGAGTCACCTGCATCTTTTCGAACTGCTGCTCATGCTGCATCATGGGGCGTCGGAACACTATTGGAGGAAAGCGCTATCCAACCAATTCTGCAAACATGAGCTCAGAGAAGCCCATGAGTGGATAAGTGTCAATGTGATTGATAGGGTAGAATGAGTATGCCACCCATTCTACCCTGAGAGCATTGCCAATTTTGCTTCCATGGCTCTCAGCCACGGATGGCTATGGCATCATCGGAATTCGATCTTTTGATCTCCGGACAAGATTGCCGGAGATTTCCCCAGGAAAGGGCAAACACTTTTCTGTTGCACCAGTCAAGAGCAACAGACATTTAAAAAAATAATAACTGAAAAAAGATACAACAACCAATTTTAATGGTTTATTTGTATGTTGTGTCCAATACAGCAATCAGATTTCACTCGGGCTAAACAGAGACACATCTGACTACAATATGTAAATTTATTCAGTAAAAAAATCTAATCAGGATACAATCCAGACACAAGACACAGGAAACAACCAGGTGTAAATGGAACTATAGATTATATGATAAGTGTTCTTCTTTCTCCTCTCCAGTACTTTTGTTCAGTGACCAGGGGGCCCACTTGGATTAATATAGCAATGGAACTACACCTATTAGAATATTGTGTGCAGTAATTAACTTATCTCAAGATTTAGTCTTCTTTTTTGTCTCATTGTTGCTTCTGTCAGCCATAATACACTCCTCATTACAGACCAATCCATCCCAAAACTCTTTTCTCTCTTTCAGTCTGTCTTTTTCTAAAAGGTATGTATCTCTCTTTTAAGTATATCTTTACTATTCCCATTATTCAGCTGAAACACTTTCTCAACCCATCTTTAAAAGGCACACACACATACAGTCGTGGTCAGGCTAATCAGCAAGCTACCTACCAGCCTGAGCACATACACACAAATTGCTGGAAGAGCAGATCCTATTTAAAACTATAAAAAAAAGGTAAATAAAATTCAGAATGTACATGCAATATTGGCCTGGACAATCTCATAAGGAAGCTGGTTCCACTCTGTTAAATTGTATACTAATTAATTGAACACTGCTGGGTCCTGCACTACTGCTGAGTGAGTCTTGCATTGTTGAATGCTACATCATGGAATCTAGTACTCTACTGTTATGACCCTGTTTAGGTTGGGCCGCAACATACAAAGGAATAAAAGTGTGGCAAGACCAAGACTGCGTTTGCATTTTTTGCATTTGTATTTTATTCTCTATGGTATTTTCCAGACAAATTTCAGAAGTAATTGCAAATTGCATTTGCAGTTGCATTTTCTATTTGTGAACTCATAAATTGTGACATAATTCAAATGAAAATGCATAAATAATAAATAAATAAATAAAATTAATTTATTAATAATAAATAAATTAAGAACACAACAAATTTTCTTTTCTAAAAAAACAATAAAACAGTCTTCCAAAATGATGTCAGCTCCAGTAATCTCCTTAAAGAAAACCTTAAAGTCACACGAACAGTTTAGTACAAATACAATCAAAGAAGAGATGAGGAATACTCTCATCATTCAAATTACAAAACACATATGTCAAATCAATATCTTTCTTAAATCTTTTTATGACCTTGTTTACTGGGTAAATACAATGAATAATTTTAAATGAAACCTCTTGAATTTTATTGGTGACACAGTATCTCCTAGAAACCATGAAAGCTTCCTCTTACTTAATATCCTGAAAATATGAATTCCAAAAACTTTTAGCTGGGCATAACCTAAATGAATGACGCATATGTGTAAGAAAACTATTGCTGCATTTTTTAAAATCAATAATAATTGTACCATCTAACTTTAAATTGAAGTCAAGATTCATGTTCAACTCAACAATATCAGTGAAACAGAACAAGTGAAGGAGTCCAGAAAGTGTAGCACCAAAGACAACTGCATATTCCTTAGCAGATATTGGAAGTTTGTATCTATCTAAAAATTCTGTATATGAAAGTAGATAACCATTATGGTGAAACAACTGTGAAACTAAACCAATATTAAAAAAAAGTGCTTTATTTTTATAGTTAATATCTTTATTATTACAAATCAAACATTTCTATCTGCACAATCATTTGTCCAGCAAATTTTCTTTCTTGGTCGTCGACTGTGACCAATGTCACTTCAAAATACAAACATGCCTCATAGTATTACTCCCGCTCCCAACATTGATTGGCAGGGTTCTGTGCAAGGCATCGGAAATGTAAATGCAAAGGGAACTGCGATTCCATTTGAATTTTGGCAAGCTCCATACATGACACCGAGGAAGTGAATTAGCAAAGTGGGTGTTTGCTATTGCTATTTTGATATGACAGGGGCATAACTTGTGGGACATGGGAAATGCAATTGCAACTGGACTTTGCTTTTATATTTGAAATTTGGCAGACATTGTAGGTTTGTGTAAACAAAAGTGGTATTACGTGATTTGCATTTTCATTTGAATTATGTCACATTTTATGCTTCCACAAAGAGAAGATGCTATTGAATATGCAATTTGCAATTACTTTTGAAATTTGTCTGGAAAATACTTCCATACTTCTCACTCTTTTTTTTCCAAAGTGGTTAAAGCTTCAGAAGCCGACTAAGTGAAAATAATAAACAAAATTCCTTCTGACTATACACAAAGTGAACTAACTAACCTAACCCAAAAGAAACAAAAAAAAAATGCATTTCATTCATTTCTTGAAATCTGGAGCAGAAAGTACAGGTGCACTACATAAACAGACAGCCTCAAAAGCAGCCTTGCAGCTAGAAGACCACACAAAAGGAATTTAATTGAAAGGAAATTTGTGAGAGGCAACACAACATCTGAGAAATTCTTACAAATACTCTTAAAATACTCAGCCATCCCAAGAATGCCTCAAAACTCTCTTTTGGTCTTGGGTGCAGGAAAAGTGGCAAGAAAAGTGGACTTAACCTTAGCATCCAGTGGGTGAACAGTACCTTATCCAACCTGTTTACCAAGGTAGGTTACCGCGGCATGACCAAACTCACATTTTGCAAAATTTAGAGTGAGAGAGACTGAATGGAGGTGAGCAAGCACATTGGTCTAAGATACAGATAATCCAAGATAATTGGCTAATCCAAGTATCTGTAAAAACAACCACATTGTCAAGGTACGCTTCACAATTATCTACATCACCTAGGACCTGAGTCATTAGTAGCTGAAATGTAGCTGGTGCATTTTTTAGACCAAAAGCCATGACTGTATATTGGAGGAACCTGTCTGGTGTAGTGAAAGCTGAAATCCCCAGATGCACATGGGTGAGTGGAACTTGCCAGTACCCCTTTAGAAGATCCAGTTTGTAACAAACTTATCACTGCCTATTCAATCGACAAAATCTTCCATTCTTAGTTAAAGCATTGATTTTACTATAATCTTTGTAGAACCGATAGCTTTTGTCAGGCTGTGGAACTAGCAGGCAAAGAGAACAACAGGGACTACAGCTAGGCACAGCAAAACCATTTTTAGTCACATTTAGTAGGATTAAACCTGTAAGCATTATCACCAACTATTTTTTTCAAGAGTTTACTGAATTTTTAGGGGAAATTATGCCAAACGTATGACAGACTTTTAACTGTTGGTGATTTTAATATCCACGTCTGTTGTCCTTTTAATCCTTTGGCTAAAGACTTTTTAAATGTTATTGACTCTTTTTATCTTGTTCAGTCTGTGACATGTCTGACACATGAGCATTGACATACACTGGATCTTGTCCTATCTCATGGTTTCTCTGTCTGTGATACTGAAATTTGTGATGCAGGCTCTGATCACAAATCTGCTATGTCTGGGGTTTCCCTCTTTTGCCATTTTGTTAAACCATATATCTCTACCCACTGCTATCATTTGATGAACCCTGCAGCTACCAATAATTCTTGTATTGCTTACAATAATGTTTCCTACTCTCTTAGTCTTGAAAGCCTACCTCCTCACCTGAGTGCTGAAGAGTTACTTACTTTTTTAACACTACATGTACCAGTATTCTAGACTATGTTGCTCAGCTGAGGGTTAAGCATGCTAAACTTAAATTGGAACCCTGATTAAACGATGCCACTCGTGCCCTCCAAGTGGTGTGTAGGAGGGCCAAGCGCAAATGTAAGAAAGACAAGCTACAGCTGTCTTATGACATTTTGAGGGATTCCTTGCGGAAATATCAGGAAACAGTCAAAAGGCAGGGTAACCAAACATCAAACACTGCACAGAAAAGAGCACAAACAAACACAAGGAGGCCTGATGTGTACCGCACTGAAAGCCGGAACAATCTGGAGATGAGTGGCTAGAGAACTGGGGTTTATATACTCTGTAGGTTGATGAACTGATGGGAAGCAGGTGTGTTTACAGGAGCAATCAGGGAGAGGCACAAACAGGAGCACTACGCCCAGACACACACCCACACACATACAAACAGAAACAAGAGAAAACGCTGGAAACATGAGGAAGGGGAAAACACAGAGAAACAAAAAGAAAATGGGGAAACCCAGAAAATCTGCCCCGGCCATGACACATTTGTGCTTTCATTTCATCCTGGCTTGACTGTTGTAATTCATTATATATATGAGTCAGTTAGATGGCCTTGGCTCATTTACAGGTCCAAAATGCGGCTGCTAGGCTGATGACAGTTACATGTAAGCAGCAGCATGTTACCCCTAATTTATCTCTGTTCTTTGGTTGCCAGTATGCTTCAGAAAAGAGTAGAAGCTTTTATTGTTTGTATTTAAATCATTAAATGGGTTAGCGCCACCATGCCTTGCAGATCTGTTACAATGGTACACGTCCACCAGGTCTCTTAGGTCTTCTGATCAGCTGCTCTTAACTGTTCCCAGGTCCAGATTAAAGCTTAGTGGTGACCATGCCTTTAGGATAGCTGGCCCTAAGCTTTCGAACAGTTTACCTCTGCATGTCAGAGCAGCTTCAACTTTATCTATTTTTAAAACTCAGTTAAAAACACATTTCTTATTTCTGGCTTTTAATTATATGTAAATTGGTAGCTGAGGCATGTTGGATATTTCAACTTCATGTTTGTTATACATATTATTTTTATCTTTGTACAGCATATTGTGCTTTATGAATAAAGTAAAGTAAAGTAACATTGATGCCATGCTTGAGGACTGTAGTACGAGAAGGGGTATCAGAAAAAAGACAAATATTTTTTAACAAGACTTATTACAGTAAGTGTCCCTGGCCGGGCACTGTCAAGTGAGCAAGTTTGGACTCAATATTTGACAGCCATTCAGAGTTTGGTAAACAAGCACAGGGAAAACAAGTCCTACCTAAGCTGAGACCATCCACCTCAGGAGAATACTCAGGTGGCTACTGAAGAGACAACAGGAACTGAAGAGCAGGCATCTGTGGTGGACCGAGAGATATAAGGCATGAGCATATTCACATGGCATACACAAGACTTTATTTTCTGATCAGGGGTTTTCACAGCATAGTCCATGTCACTTAATTTAGTCTCAATAAGATAGGGACCTGAGAATCTAGCCTGGAGAGCTGATGGAATGAATGCAACACAGACTTTTTATCAAAGCGAGTCTTCATAGAGGACTGTGAGGAAGCAAGAGGATGTTTGGCTAATTCACAAGCAGTATGTAGGCACTCACAAAAGGAACTAATATAATCCAGGATATTCCTATCTGGGGTTTTCACAGGACTTAAAGACAGAAACTTTTCCTGTAAAACTTTAAAAGACCTTAAACAGAGTAACCAAAGACTAATTCAGCTGAGCTAAATCGGAATCAGATCAGATCAGAGGTGTTCCAAGTGATTCTTGCACAGCATCATGGATAGCAAACAATAACAGGGGAATCCCTTCATCCCAAACATTTCCCTGAAGGTTCGAAGCATAGACATTAATGTGAACCCTGGTCTGACTGGATGTATTTTGGCAAACCAAAAGTGGTACAAACTTAACAAGAGCTCTGATGATAGCATGGGACTTTATGCTACGCAGGGGTATGGCTTTAGGGTACCTAGTAGCAGCATACATCAAAGACAGTAGGTACGTATGACAAGACTTAGTTCGAGGAAGGTGCCCCACTCAATCTATTAAAATTCTTTCAAAAGGTTTTTCTATAACAGGTATAGGTTGAAGTGGAGCAGGGGAATAACCTGGTTAGGCTTTCCTGCAACCTGACACACATGACAAGAGCTGCAAAACTGGTGACATCAGACTTCACAGCAGGCCAAAAAGGTGCTTCAAAACATGGTTGTATGTCTTCCTCACACCTAGGTGACCAATGAGATCATGGTCATGGGCAACACTTAACACTTATGCTCTATATGGTTTTGGAACCACAACTTGAAAAACTGGCCTCCAATCATGCTCATAGTTTGAGGGTGTCCACTTACATATTAATACATCCCCATCAAAGAAGTACACTGTAGAACATTGATGTAATTGTGGTTTATCTACAGCAGCAGTGATACAGTCAGAGAGCAAAACATCTGATTTCTGGGCTCTCACCCAACACCCCATTTACCACAATCCTTTTCCAGTATGGAAGTAGCTTTAGCTACTGGAACAATCACAGGACTGGGAAACAGATCTTTGTTTTCAAACACAAGATTGTCACTGCACATAAAAGAGTCTGAAAGCACCCTTCATTTTGCAAGCTTGGGCACCCGTTACTGCTCAGGAACTGAAAACAGAGGGGAACGTGACAGTTCATCGCTCTCATTCAAATCTGGAGTGTCTGTTAGTATGGGTAAATGGAAAAGCTAAATCGTTATCCAAAATAAATGAAACTCCCTTCATGAAAATAAATGAAACCAGGCCAAAATAATAAACAAAATTCCATCTAACTATAAACAAATTGAACTAACTAACCTAACCCAACAAAAAAGAAACAAAAAAATGCTTTTCCTTTGCTAACCCAAAACCAAGAGAAAATGGATTAAACATAAATGGTGCAGGCTTCCTACTAACCACGGTTTACAATGTACTATTTGCAAGTGGTGGTTATCGGCATGTGTTATTTACAAGATATATACAAATGAAACAATCAAACCCAGAGGGGCAAAGCACAAACGAAGTCGGCAGAGGGTCGTACACAGAAGAAATCAACAAGCGTAGCATGATTTACGTGGGACAAAGCAAAGGCAATGATCTGCATGAGGACGTAGACTGATGAGGTTTAAATACACTGGAAAAGTACCTCCAACCAATCCCAAAGCATGAGGTGGGAGCAACGTGTGTAAGAGTTGTGATCTTCCAATGACAAGCTAGAAGCAGGAACATGATACGTTACAGTGGGCTGTGCCTGAAGAGGAGGAGAGAAAAAAGACACCCATCTCACCACCGACACAAATGATACACAGTACAGACAGAAATACAAGCGAGAATAATACTACACTTCGGATTAAATACAATAGTACTAAATAATGCACTAGGAGGGGGCATGTTGCCTTACCGGTTAGCACGTTTCCCTACATTGAACAGGGCACATTAAAAGTGAAAAAGTAGCAGTGTATCGCAACAAAATGCTATAAACTACCTTGTGAAAATGTAGTATTATTCCCTATTCCCTATTTATATTTAGCTTGTCCCCAACACTGATTCAGTTTCTCTCACCAAGACCTGTTAGAAAGCTTAAGGGATTCTGTACCATCAGTACAGATCTGACATAGTGTGAGTTAATCAGTTTCACAAGCTCCACTACTTACTGGATCAGCTCTCCAATCAGCAGTGTTTTTAAGGGGGGAATTACAAAAGCTATGATTCACTGTGTGTCAAAGCTAAACAGCTTCTTCCCATTTAATTCATATTTAAAACCTTGCAAAGCTTCACTCCTCTTTTAAGCACTCTACCTGAGTCATGCTCAAACCACTACTTTTAATGGTTCTCTTTCTCTCCCTTTCAGTACTCCAAACACAAACAATTACTGCAATCCCAATTGTACAGAGTGTGATTAATCTCCTACCTGCTGTGAGGAAACAGAGCAGGTGCTAATAAAATCATGCCATGCATATGAGTGCTGCTCTTAAAACATCCACTGTAGGGAGTAAAAGCAAAAGTCTTACCCAACCTCTGCAGTTTTTGTGTTTCTCCAACCTCCAAACACATTCACACGGAAACACACAAAATACAATTTTATAATTTTCTAAAATTCCTAAACTATTTCTCTTTCTGTTCTAATTTTGTTTTGTTGCATGAATTTAGTCTGGCTTTACCCCAGCTGGGAGATATGCTTTGGAGTATTTTTTTTATTTTTTTTTAGTTGGATCAATCACCTTATTCTTATCGACTAGGGGTGTAACATAATGCCACTATCTGTATCTGTTTAGTGCTGAAAATATCCATATCTCTATCTGTCTTCAGATTTAAAACAGAAATGTGCATGTTCTAAACCAGAAGGGGTCCATTTTTTACTTTTATTTTATAATATTAATTAATATTGTCTTTGTCCTGCAAGCTTCATATCTGACCACTCCCTAGTGCCCACATGGAAGTAAAAACCTCCAGTTCGCACAACTTTTTTGTTGCATTCTGCAGGATTCCAGTTTCTGGATGCACACCTTTAGTCTCAACCAGATATCCTGTGAACTCTATGAAAAGTTCAAAAAATAAATAAATAATGAACAGCACACCTACTACTTGTATCTGTATTTGTATCTGTTTAGAACACATTTGTATTCAGTTCAATTTTATGAGGAACATGTCATCTGAAACATTTGCAACATTATGTGAATCTATACAAATTTGCATTAATGATACCGTGTTAGTATATCAGGTTAACTCATATCTACATAATAGTAGTCCTAGAGTTGTTTTATATTATTATACTTAT
Organism: Pangasianodon hypophthalmus; assembly: GCF_027358585.1. Lineage (NCBI taxonomy): Eukaryota > Metazoa > Chordata > Actinopteri > Siluriformes > Pangasiidae > Pangasianodon > Pangasianodon hypophthalmus. The sequence goes on along the minus strand of NC_069730.1, from coordinate 12,080,892 downwards.
AATTATACATATGATTTCCTGGAATGCCTTGTGGCATACAGCTGTAGACACCAACTCATTAACCGAAACAGTATAACACATTGTATAACAAACTATGTGCATTGGTGATGACAAGCATGTTCACATCTGTGTTTTCTTTGTTGCCCTACTTATTTCAGTCTCACTTTATTTCTATCTCACACACAGAGTGCAATTCATCTCTCCCTCATATCTAAAGCTTGTTTTTAACTCACACTGACGTTTTAAGATGTGTGGGAAAGAGATTGTGTATGACTCAAGCACAGCAGGAGAACCCCACTTACCCAGTGCCTAGTACATCATTAGTGAAGGAGTGAGTCCAACCATTCCAGGCATAGGCACACACACACACACACACACACAAACACACACACCACATCTCCATACCTCTGTTCTTATGATATAAACCCAGGGAGCCCAGCATCAATCTCCATTTCTTCTGATGGCTGTTTGAGAACAGAGGCTTTATTGGTCACCATGCTTCAGCTCTCTATTTGCTCTCTATTTCTTGGTGTGCTTATTGACTCCATTCTTTCATTTGAAGCTAATGTAGATAATATTACTAGGATAACCTTCTTTCATCTAAGAAATATTGTTAAGATAAGAAATATAATGTCACTACACGATACAGAAAAACGAGTTCATTCTTTTGTGACCTCTAGGTTGGATTATTGTATACATTACTCTCTGGATGTTCCATTAGGTGCATAAACAAGCTCCAGTGAGTCCAGAACGCAGCAGCCACTTTTGGTCTTTTATTATCCGCTATGTCTACTTAGTTCAAAAGGTGCAGGCTAGTTGTTGGTCAAGTTTTCTTCCTCATATCATCTCAGGGAGTTTTTCCTTGCCACCGTCGCCACTGGTTTGCTCTTTGGGGATAAATTAATACATTCAAAATTTATATCCTGAATTTATATATTTCTGTAAAGCTGCTTTGTGACAATGTCTGTTGTTAAAAGCACTATACAAATAAAACTGAATTGAATTGAATTGAATATTTCCTGTTGTGGCAGAAAATAGCATGTGCTTTTACTGTCATAGCTTCAGCTGCCCTCTCTCTTCCCCGTCAGCAGGGGTCAAACAACAATGCTACAGACTCGTGTTGCACTATGGGGAAAAATGCAGCATCAGGCATATCACAGAAAGCTGATGAAGACTTTCTCAGCAGAATGCACTGTAAAATCATTGTGCCTCCCCAGTCAAGATGGGGTGTTTGGAAAGCTCTGTTGCTCTGCTCTGTAAAAAAAAAAAAAAAAAAAACTGCTAAATGTTCACTCTCTGTTTTGCCAAAGGGCACGAGAACTGTCTTTACAATAATATGCAATAGCAAACAGTGAAAACATTGGCTTTTCTCTCAGAAAGAACCACCAAAGCTAATTTATATGATAATGTTTTTTGGTGGGGTACTCGCATATTATTTTACATGTCTGCTTTTTCTGCATGGTTTAAAAAAGTAATTAAATAGAATAGGGGAATGTGGCCAAATGGAGGTAAGCAGCTTAAGTGTGGAATAGCCTGACGGTGCTGCCTGGTCCACCGCATACATGCAAGTGAAATATATCACAAAAAACCTCCAGAGCAAGCAATCTGAAGGTTGTTCAGATGATAATGTCAGGTGGCTTAAGCCACAGGGCCTATTTCCAGGCTGGGTCCCCTCATTTCTTATCATGGGGAAAGAGAACAACCTCTTGAAACTCTGATTCAGGTGGTCTTTCATTCTGCATGCATATTTTTAGCTAATCACACACTGTGCTTATAAATCAAGAGAAGTTTCAGATTTTTAGTAGTTTACCCTAAAAGGAATGTCATCTGTGACATGTGCTATGTGAAAACTACTGTAAAACCCAAGAACTCATCAATATGCATTGATTAAAGGCAGGAGTGTCAAACATATGACCCATGGGATATACAGTTCAATAAAGATTTTAATTCAGCCCAACATATGAATTTAGGATTCATGTTGTAAATAAAAATCATCATGTGGACTGTCATTGACTTAAAAGATTAGAGAGGGAAAAAAAAAAACAGTGAGTCTCTGTGTGACAGAGGACCCTATCGCCAGCAGGAACAGCACTCACTTTCGCCCCATCTCGTTAACTTCACGTCATCTCCCTGTACACGCAGTTGTTTAGCCATTCCCTAGGGTGCACACTTGGGTCTGCGCTACTGCTCCATTTCACAAGCATACATGTTCATTACATATTACTTCTCCCCGCTTATCACAATTCCCAATAACCACACTACACACACCAGATAAGTTTAAATAACATGCATAACATCTTTATTAACTTATCTGTATACTTGTATATTTTATCTTTGTTTGTGATGTTGATTGTCCATGTCCATCATGTCTATCTTCCTGGTCCAGTCTGCCGAGGGTACGGCAAGCATGAGGGGCTAAAAGATTCCTCCAACAGCTGTACTGTTTTAAGTGTTTATGTGTCTGTTTAATATGTATGTTCATATTGTATGTTTATATCTGTATGTATATGATGTATATGATACTTACCTTTATGTGGGAGGTTGTTGTATTGATACTTACTTGATACTTACCCTTATAATGGTTCATTCCGAGTGGGTGGAGCTTCGGCTTTATATACTGGGTGCTCACCGACATTCGGGGGTTGGTTGGTTGGCAGGTGTGTTTATTGGTTGATGAGGCGTTAGATGTGCAAATGTGATGCCATCAAGTATTATTACTGTGAACCGTTTTGAAGAAGGCAATCCAGCCAAGAGCTGTATATATTTTGTAAATGCTCATTTTTCTTTCCACCATCTTGTAAATATTTTTTTTGCACTTTGGGACTGTTTAAGCCACACAGACACTGTAAATAAACATCCTTGCACTGATATGCTATTGTGGCTGAGCCATCACTTTATGCAGAGTGCCTCACACTCACACTCTGTTACTCCACTACTGAGACAGAAAAGCAAAAACTCAGGGGCCCAAACTCAGCTACTGACGAAATGTGCTAATAATATTAAATTCTTAAATAGCAAGCTAGAAGTGGGATGCTGTAACTCTGTCTTTCTTCCAGAATAACTACTTTTTGGGTTTCAAAGCAATAGGTGAATATTTAATCACAACTATTTTCAGTTTTTTTTGTTTGTACCTGTCACAGATTCCCCTGTGTGTCTGTTATTTGACCCGTGCAGTGGATTTGTAGAAAGCCCCAAATAATCAACACACCGAATTTATGCACTTGCGTCCTGTCTTCTTTAGCCACACGTTACAGACCTTTATGATAAATACTGATAAATGAACACATTTTGTTGATGTGTTATTGGTCTGCTAAACATACTGAGTGGTCCGGCCCACTTGACATTGGATTAAGTGTAATGTGGCTCATTACCTAAAATGAGCTTTACACCCCTGCTTTAGGTCATATTTTCAATTTCCCAAATGCACTGTACAGTACCACAGTTCACTACCCAAATGCACATATCATGGAAGTTTAATTCTTATCAAAAGCCAGATTTGTTATGTTATAATTTCTGATACAGAAATGTACTGGTGAAATTCATATTAAATGGAGTGAATATAGCTTAGCTGAACTCTTTTTTTTTTTTTACATTGGCGTATTTCTTGTCTTGTATTTGACATTTGTTGAAAGCATGACATTTTGCAAGAGGCTACATCTGTGGACTACAAACAAGCCACAGTAATTGTTGTGCATTCATGTGGATGTGGCACCATACAAGGTTACCTAGGAGATGTTACAGTCGCTTGCCTGGCGGCAGATGTTCAACATTCAGGAGTATTGCCAAGGATGCGGGATCTGATGGGTAAGACTGTCACTAGCACCCATTATTGGGTTCTCTGTCACAGTGACCTTGAAATCTGGAGATAACCAGCAGAAATCATTAACCAAACAATAACCAAATGCCTGAGCATGCACGGCCAAGCTTTTCAAATCAGACCCTCAGTGCAAAGCCCATTCAGATTCAGAAAACATTGTAAAGGAACAAAGAAGTAGCTGTTTAGCTGACACAGCTGATCAGATGAGTACATGGAGAGTGATATTGCTCAGTTTCTTTACAGAAACTGTTAGGCTGCAAGATGGGATGTTCAGGTTGTCTGAGGCAGAGCCTCAATTTCTAAATGACAACAGAAGCAGAGCCACAGCTATGTAATCAGCTATCCCATTTGGTGAAGGCAGCTTCCAAATAGCAGTTGGCCATATACTTTGAGTGAATCAAACAACTGTGGATCGTGACCTGGAAGGATTTACTTAAGTTCTTTCAGCATACAAAAAGTCAGACTAAAATTTATTCAGTTTCACAGAGAAAGCGATGTAGTCTCTTGAGACTACCAGGGAATACATTTCTAGAGTGCAATGTCCCATTTAGGCTTTGTGCCTGCTGCCTCATAATGAATTTGGACATGACGATCAGTAACATGAACAATCGCATGGCATAGGAAACCAGTAACAGTTAGCAACAATAGACACATCGCTAGCCCAGGAGCTGCAATGTTTTTTAGAAAGCAATTAAGCCATGAGCCAATTAGTTAATTATCAAGCCATTAAAAGCTAAATCAGGTATATTACAGCAGAGAAAACAGATCAGCCTCAAGTATTAGGAAACAACAGACTCTATCCCAAGCCATAATAGTTGAGAAAGTAATAAGGAATTTTGTATGCTGTAAGAATTTACTGCTAGCGTTTGGCTTCAGAAAACCAGATTCTGCAGGACTAAAAACAAATGCATCATGCTTTATTCTGTATTTATAAACATATAAACATAGTTTACAACTAAACATAGTTCTGACAGGAGTGATGGCTGTAATTCAAATCATAGGTATATACAGTATTAATGCACTCATTCTAATATGTTATCATTTGTATAGTAACAAGTCGTTCACATAGACTTCTACAGCAGGCGCACATAATAAATCGATTTAAACTACGCCTTGTTATTTAACAAAGAAAAACATCTAATTGTTGATATGGTGAAGCTTTCTGTATTAAGATGTTTATTTAAGATTTATAGAATGAGTCATTTGTGTTAGCACTTTGTAAGAGTTTTCCACCATGGGAGACTGAGGATTATGTACTTTGTGGTTTATGACTTCACAACATGACAAGATATAATTTTTGTCTTATTGACTTCAAGAGTTAGAAATTGTGAGCACTGGCAAAGTTCTGTTGTATAAAAGGATTGACACACTTTGGATGTACCTTTATAGGAAAACAGTCAACTTTGGGGTTGTAACAGCTGTTGATTATTTTCCTATAATAGCATGCTCCTATATTTTTATAGTTTTATTCCTTACTTAATGATGAATAACAGTTTTTGCACCAACAACAAAAGTATTAACACCTGGATGGTATGCTTCAAAACATTTATATCACTCTTTATTTAGTACCAGTTTGTACTACAATCCTACAATTTTCATAGTTTTTACAAAGCTACTTCTAGAAAAATATTATTTTGGCCAAATCTAGGGACCACCTTGTTCCCAGTCTATTCCTGGCCATAGATATCCATGTATGAAAAAGAGAAAAATATTTAATACAAGCAATTCAAACAGATTGTTTATCTGTTTCCAAGATGTGGAGCAATTGTTCTTATAGAGAAAATTAGAGGAGACTGCAACCCTGTTCTTGAAATTCATCTGTGCAGTGTGTCTTTACTTGATCCTGTTATGTTCCTGGCAGATTTTTTTCACACATTTAATAGGCTTTATGCTATACAGTAAGAGTCAGCAGAATCTGAGAATAAGCTTAGCTGATCTTGATTAAATGTTGTGGCAAAGCATTAGTAGGACAAGCACTGTGCTCTAATTCCTCAATCATGGACTTCTTCATCTGCATAAATATTTACTGCTTGTAAACTAGTCAATATCTTACCATCAGTAACACTTTATTGTCTCTCTTTATGTCTTGGCATAATGTGTTTGGACTGTTTTATTGTGTAGATGGCGGCATGCCCGTGCATATTATAATTAACTGCGAAGAGAATGCACTGACATTGTGATGACAGAGAACTCTGTGCAGGACAATTAGACAGACTTTTCTGACTCTCAATGCTGATACAGTCTAGCTGGAATTCCATGGTTCCAAGGACAGGCTCAATAAAAAGAGGACATCGACAAAACTTCAAAGCAGCAGGATCTGCTCATGCAAATCTCTCATCCTAGCCAGAGGATCGAACAACAAATTAAAGCAATGAAAAAAACATCCAGCTCAGGTTTTTCAGATTTGTCAACTGCCACAAGAGCATGTTCAAATCACCCATATGACACTTAGTGGTGTACAGTACACTGTCAGCTCAGTTTAATGGGCTGCCATTGCTGATAAAGGCACTAATAATTCTTGGCAGCCACAGTGAACACAATGCAGAGTTTAAGATAAAGCCCATTTTTAACAATACATTGAACAAACACTATTATATCTGAGCATGCTGAGTCAGCAGATCAGATCAGCAGTTATCAATTGACCCAGTATTGGTAATTACATGTGTGGACCAATGTTTCATGCATGGAAAGTGGAAGCATCAGTAATGATTATGGATATTGGGAGTGAATGTTTGGGTGGAGACACTGTATGTATTTGTGCAAGGAACCTGAATCCCATATTCATTTGCATTATTAATCCCATTATTTTAGATTAGAATAATTCAGGAATGTAAAGTGCATGGGATCTTCAGGATTGGTGTCTAAAACGTCTAACCTGCCCAATCACATCTGAATGTTTAATGAATTTATGTCAGTCTTCAAATGACAGATTTGTTTTACATATGCTTTCATTTAGTAGGGATGAAAAGTCACACTGGCCCCCTTTCAGATTAGATTTCATTTGGTAGGGATGAAATGTCACACTGGCCCCCTTTCAGATTCGATTGAAAGGGGGTCACTTTTAATGTAGAGTTAGCTGTGATTTGTAGTTCAGTAAGTGAACCACTATTTTTAAACTAATAATAGTATTTTTCATTTGAATATCCCCAACTGATCTTGATAGCCTAGTAGTGGAGTGCCAAATGAGCTTTCACTGTGTCTGGAAATACAAGAGGTTTGTGGGCAAGGTCTAAGAGTCAAGGGAGAGAGTTAGCTGGGGAACAAAATGAATGGAATGAGGATAAAATAAAGTTCTAGTTGTGACAAGCCACAACTAGAGGGAGGGTTAGAACATAAGGGTAAAGAGTGCTCTCTAGTGGTAAGTGAGTTTTGTGAACAGTCTTTCTGAGAGAATATTGAATTTAGCCTCCAATTGTACACATATGCATTTTAAAGAATTAAGAACAGTTTCTAGTCATGGTCCACCTCTGAAAACCTGTTTTTCATAACTTGCAGAATCAGAAGAAGTCTTCTGAATTAAATTTAGGCTTCTGCAGGTGGGGAGAAGGTGAGTGAGAAGTTCTGCTCTGAGGGGAGGTAGGGAGATGGATAGAGGGAGAAAAATGCATGTGCTTTTCCTTTGAAAAAGTCACCCACTGGGGTAGGGGTTAAGGAGTTTCCACTGCAGTGACCTTGCTCACAAGAGGGGTGCCTTATGACTGAAATTGTTCTGAGAGAGAAGAAACAATGATGTATTTTAAATGACTTGACTGAGATTGGGTGTGCACAGGAAAAGTATTGTTTTATTGTATTGTGTACAAGCAGGGAGTTTAGAAAAATAGAAAATTAAATAGCGACCAAGGCAATACCTTAAGCAGTGCCTACTCTCTCATCACTAGGTGGTGGAGGCATTAGGTTTTCAGATTATATGTGCATCCATCCATGCATCTGCCTGAAATTTTCATTAGTGAGATCTCAAGAACGAATGGTTGAATGTTTGTAGGATTTATATGGAGAAATTCTAAGATTCCCAGTATACAGAAGATTAACTGATTAGATTTTGGTATTGATCCAAGCAGGGTCAAGGTCACAGCAGGATCAAATGTCTGAAATAGTTTCTTCCTGTTTGAAGAATAATTTAAGAGTATTTATGGCATACAAATTAGAAAGACTTCTTGGTGGTGGAGGTAGAATAAAACTTGCATGAACTTTTCTAGTTGACACTGTTTATGAACTGGAGTGATGTAGCTGAGGTTGATGAACTGTCAGAGCCAGAATTCACAGAGCGCACTGACAGTGTTGGCATTTCTATCTTGGGGGGGGGGGGGGGGTGTTTCCCCAGTGTTTTCCATTGTTTCCGAGGTATGGTTAATATTTTTTTTCTTGGTTGTTGTTTTTTTTTTTTTGGTTAAAAAAAATCAGATTTTTGGGTTTAAATGCAGATGAAAAATATTTGGAGCACTAAACAGATAGATACAGATAGTTTCATTGCACTACAGCCCTAATAGACATGCACACAAGCAGACACAGTGAGATGTCACAGGTTGTATATTTCTCATAATTCAATAATGGCTGTTGGAGTACGGATGTCTCAGAACTCGCATGTGACCTAGCCTGGTCTTAGGGTTCTCATATCCCCCTCCCATGCACACATACACATTGCAGGATCCAGTAATCAAAGCCCTTATTTTCTACCCTAACCCCATCTTTGTCCTCACCTTGATTTTTTGCTATCATGCCCCTTGAACAATACTCCCTAACAGCTGTAATCACACACACATACATACACACACATACAGAGAGAGAGAGAGAGAGAGAGAGAGAGAGAGAGAGAGAAGATGACACATTCTGTGCACTGGAATAGTATAACATATTATTTATTATTTTTATTATTATTATTTACAGACCCCCCGAGCCATATTCTGAATTCTTTTGTGAATTTGCAGATTCTCTAACCTGTTTGTTTTTTTTAGACAAAGCATTAATTTTTGGAGACTGTAATATTCATTTTGATAACCTAGAAGACTCTTCTGCTGTTGTATCCATTCTAGATTCAGAAGGGGTCAATCAGAATGTAATAGGACCCACTCATTATAGTGGTCACACTCTTGATCTAATACTAAAATTCAGATTAAGTATAGAAAATATAGTCACATTTCTACAGCCTGAAGCTATCTCAGATCATTCTCATCACATTTAAAATTTGTCTTAATCAAATGTACATTCACATCAGCTACTGCACAGAGTTTTATCAAAAATCTCCCAGAGTTATCAACTATGATTGGATCACTGTCTGATCCCAAAGAACTTGATCAGGCAACTGAATGCCTAGAGTCAATGTTCCACTACACGCTAAATAAGGTAGCTCCATTTAAAAGAAAAATATTTTTTAAAATATTTACCGAACTAATTTCACTAATTTCCTCATCAAAATTATCAACTTGTATACTATATCCCTTACCCACATGTAATTCCAGAAGCAATTAAACTTCTTCTAAAAATAATCAATTCTTCCCTTAGCACTGGCTATGTACCTAAATCATTTAAACTAGCAGTTATAAAACCCCTGAATAAAAAAATAATGACCTCAACTCCTGTCAATTGTCCAGCTATAGTCCAACATCAAGCCTCCTCTTTATCTCCAAGATCTTAGAAAAGGATGTAGCACAGCAGCTATGCTTATACCTACATAGGAATAACATTAATGAAATGTTTCAGTCAGGATTTAGGCATCATCATAACACAGAGACAGCACTGGTTAAAGTGGCAGATGACCTACTACTGGCCTCTGATCAGGGTTGTGTCTCCTTGCGTGTGTTGCTTGACCTTAATGCAGCTTTTGATACCACTGATTATTATATTCTCTTGATAGACTAGAAAATATTATTGGCGTGAAGGGAATGGCCCTCTCCTGGCTCAGGTCTTATTTGACTGATCGTTATCAGTATGTAGATATAAATGGTGACTTCTCTACTCTTCTCTGTTCTAGATGCATAAACAAGCTCCAGTTAGTCCAGAATGCAGCAGTGACAGTCCTTACTCGAACCAGAAGATATGACCACATCACCCCTATCTTATCCACACTGCATTGGCTCCCAATCAAATTTTGCATTGATAATGAAATATGACTTTTGACCTATAAAGCAATGAATGGTCTCACGCCACAGTACTTGAGCGAACTTTTGGTCTTTTATGATCTGTCATGCCTACTTCAATCAAAAGGTGCAGGCTATTTGTTGGTATCTCAAGTAATGAAGGCTACAGCAGGGGGTAGAGCTTTCCCTTACAAAGCACCACAGTTATGGAATAGCCTTCCAATTTGTGTTTGGGGCCAAGACATAGTCTCAGTGTTTAGGTCTAGGCTGAAAACATATTTCTTTAGTCAAGCCTTTTGTGAATAGGTTTTTCTTAGGTAAAGGAGCAGATCTGGAGGGTTCACGGACATAGAGTGTTGTGGTGAACTGGGATGTTTGGATGCTGTCCCCCACCACTCTCATGTGTTCACTCAGGTTTGTCGATGGTGGAGTGGCTGTCCGCTCATGTCTGTTTTACCTTCTGGCTCTCCCTTTTAGTTATGCTGTCATAGCCAGTCTTGCTGGAGTCCCTGCTTGCAATCTGCTTGCAAAGGTCATTGTCCTTAACCTGATGCTCTACTTCTGGTCCGAGTTCACATCGATTGGAAATCAATCGCTGCTGCTGAGAATGGCCCCACATGGACAGCCTGAAGATTTGATTTGATTTGATTTAATTCTTTGAGATTACTAAGGATGGTACCACTTAAAAACCATGAAGATGGCTTTGGACCACAATTCATATGGACAGTTATGCTATGATGGCTTAGGACTACAATTGCTATGATAGCTTTAGGACTGCAATTGCCACGAACAGTTTTGCACTCAAGTCTCCATCAGTGAACAGTGGATAGGTTCAACAAAACAGACTTCATATGAAAACTGCAATGAATTTCATGGGTACACATTTATAGAAGGTATTTATTTATAATTGCACTATCTGTTGTCACCCAGATAAGGATGGGTTCCCTTTTGAGTGTGGTTCCACTCAAGGTTTCTTCCTCATATTGTCTCAGGGAGTTTTTCCTTGCCACCTTCACTGCTGAATTGCTCATTAGGGATAAATTCATACATTTAAAATTTATATCCTGAATGTATTTATTTCTGTAAAGCAGCTTTGTAACAATGTCCATTGTTAAAAGTGCTATACAAAAAAAACACATCTTCAAAGATGTGTAATAAAGCCCAAGTGTAACCATGTAGTGAGAAAGTGGATGATGAAGAACGAGGTGAGAGTTTGGCAGATACAACAAGCTGTAAACCAAAAGAGCCTTAAATCAGGTTGGGGAGAAGAGAGAACAGCTTTTATGCTGTAGCATGTAAATGTCTACAGCAAGTTTATATACTGTAAATATGTTTTTTTATGTATTTTTTTCATAATCTCACACACAGTGAACCTATTCATCAGGAAACAATTGCTGAAAATGTATTATTTCAGTGATGTCATTCTGACTATCACCAGAAGACTCAAAATGTCTAAAGCCACTAACAAGAATGGCTTTTTTCATTATTTATTAAAAATTAATGTCTTAGTTGATACCTGCAATATAAGGATTTACTGTTAAAACTGAGTCAAACTATGCCATCTCCAAATGAGTAAAACCTGATAGTGATTCAGTTACAGTAGAACTTATATGTGTTACTATCACTACTTCTTTTAGTACATATAAACAATAAAAATATTAAAAAATATTACATATAGGGAAAGGAGAATAGGATTTTGTACAAGGTCAATTTGCTTCTATTTTTGTGACTTTGTCATAATGACTTTGGCTCGGAAACATGGCCTTGGCCATGGAGAGACAGAAACAGAGAGAAAGAGAGAGAATATTTAGAAGTGTGAGTGTTTCCATTCTTACTCTCTGAGTCCCGTTGGTGTCTGCATGGAGAATCCAATTAGACACATGGGGGCATCTCTAAGGATCGATGTAGGGGCCCATTCTCTGCCAGCAAACACTGGCAGCTCTTAGATTTAATTACATTCACAGTATGGTAAACGCTACACTGCCACAGACCCAGTACATTCTCCAAACACACACACACACACACACACACACACATTCTTTTACAGTCTTGCTGAGACATCCAATTTATGAACAGGTATAAATTATGACTGAATTGTAGTAATAACCTCACCCTTGGTAACTCAGCTGTGATAGTGTACGATGCATTGTTATTTCAGTAACTTGTCCCATGTGTGAACTGTGTCTTATTCATTTTATAGGTTGCTTTGCAATAAATATCTACTATCTTAAATGATAGTCAACCATGCTTTGGTAAAATTCACCTGCTCAGCGTGATATAACATTCAACCAAGGAGATACACAATTATACTGAGTGAGTCCAAAAAAATACAAATACAATACAAATGCTGGAAGTTTTTATTTCTATTAGTAATATTCACCAAACAAATGCACTGTTAATTAAATATTCTTCTATTATCATGTCTTGCATATACTGTATATTTGTTGTGTAAGTGGACACATCTAGCATTTGGTTAGTTACAAAAACTTTAAATTTTAACAGTGTCATGCAGCAGAAGCAGATACAGTTGCAAAAATATGCGTTTATTCAACAATATGTAGGTAGAACACAATCCATGAACGCTGGACAAAAACAGTGGTCAAAAAGTCACGCAAACAGCAAACAGACCAGTCTAGGAAATCCAGAATCTCAAAACTAAAGGACAATAGCAAAGTCAGAATAACCAGGATATCAAAACACTGTGAATAAGGCTTGGCACATCACGAACAAAAACAATGAATGGTGCGTGCATATGTAGATGTGAGTGGTGATTGGTGATTAAGACCAGGTGTGTGTAATCAGCAGTCAGGTAACTGTGAACGTGACAATGAGAGTGTGTGTGTGTGTGTGTTGGGAACTGGAGATCATGGTGGTCATGTTTTGTAGGCTGTGAGGTGGGTTGGGAACTGGAGTTCGAGGTGGCAACTTTTGTAGTTCAGGGAGCAGTCTGGTAGTTGGATTTTCTTGAGGATTCCGCAGTAGACATGACAGAACCCCTTCTGAAGGAGCAGACTGTTTCTTGAGCCTACATTGATCTTGAGGAGCTCGATGTTCAGGGTGATGAGTATGGTATTCGTTGCAAAGGAAGGGTTCTAGAACATCTTGGACTGGTATCCAGCATCATTCCTCTGGGCCGTAACACTCCCAATCAGTGAGGTACTGGAGACTGCCCCTCTGAGTCGAGGATCTCATTGATGATGTATGCTGGTTCCCTCAATGGTGAGGCGTGTTGGGAGTGCTTCATAGCTTGGGGTCTCTCCTCTGCATCTGTCAGCAAAATCCTTATATGTTTGTGCTGCTTGTTCTAGTCTCTGGTTAGCTGTTCACTTCCTTGGAACCATTCATCCACAGCTGGCAGTTGGTGACCAAGTACACACTGCAATGGGGTCAGCTGTGTGGCAGAGTGTTCTGAGTGTATCCAGCCCAAGGGAAAAACTGGGACAGTCCTCCTGTTTAGTGGCTCAAAAAGTCCTTAGAAACCTGCTGATTTCTTGGTTGGCCCATTTCACTTGACCATTGGACTGAAGGTGGTATCCTGACGTGAGACTGACCATGACCCCCAATTTTTCCACTTGACCAGACTCTGGACATGGATTATGCACCTCTATTGCTGATAATGACCTCCAGGATGCCAAAGTATCTGTATACATTTTGAAATAGTTGTTTGGCAGTTGCAAAGGCAGACAGTAGTTTGGGTAGTGGAATGAGGAGCAGTGATTTAGAAAATCCATCAGTGATAATGATTATGACTGTGTGTCCTTGTGACATGGGAAGATCTATGACGAAATCAATGGCTAGGTGGGACCACGGTCATTGAGGAATGGGCAGAGGCGTTAGTTTACCTGCCAGTAGGGTTCTGGGGACTTTGGCTTGGGCACACTGGAAGCAAGAGTAGCAAACCTGTTGATGTGAGTAAGCAGGCTTGGCCACCAGTACTTATTATGAAGGAGTTGGCAGGTTTTGTGAACCCCTGGATGTCTGGTAGCAGGGGAAGTGTGAGCCCAGGTGATGAGTTAGGCTGCGTCCAAAATCACATTTTGTGACAGTAAGTACTGCATTCAATTCAGTACCTACTGCTCAGCTGTACGTATGTACTGATCAGTATATGTGTATAGTATGAATACAATCCAGACATACTACATCTGCCATGTTGGCATTGTCATGTGACCTACAACTTAAAAAGAGCCGAAGTGCTGCCTTCTGCTATTTTGATTCTGACGGGTGTTCTGCGTCAGTTCCGTTGCCTTATAGGTCATCTGGGTATTTCTCGCCTACGGTTTTACGAATACTGAGAATTCGGACATACTACTTGTTTGGCATAGTGCTTTTTTGCCTACTGTATAGTAGGGTAGTAGGGATATTCGGACACAGCCTTAGTCTTTCCACGTGGTGAGCATATACGTCCTCCCCGCGGGGCAGGACTCTGGAATGGGATAATCTTGTGAACTGGGTATCTCTCTATAAATATCCCAGGAAATCATGCCCACAAAGCATGACTGTGGGAAAATGCAATCTTTGTTGGTGTTTTTGGTGGTGCAGGATAGAGACGAAATAGTGAGTCTACTTTGGTGTTTTTGGACCCCAGCCTCTAGGAGAGTGAGAATGGAACTAGGAGAAGAATAGAGCCCATCTTGCCTGGCAAGAGTTGAGACGCTTGACAATCTTTATATATTCTCGAGATTTTTGTGGTCAGTATACATATCACACCACCTCATCGTTTAGTCAATAAAGAGTTCTTTCACTGATGGCTTAATTAATCTTTATTTTGGCTTGATGCTACCTTGGCCAACAACGCCACTCTGACCACCGTTGAACTGACATTAACACAAATTACAATCAGAATAGTACAATATGAAACACAAAATAAACACATAAAATTACAAATAAAAACATACCTCGCTGGATGACCAACACCTTGGAGGTAGAATGATGTTTAAAACACACATTTATTCCCTTTCTTTACTTTGTTTCCTTTTGTTTTAACCTTAATTGCTTGATTTGCCGACACGCCACACTTCTGTCTTTCAACCAGGCGTACAAAAAAAAAAACAACAGTTCCTACCAGATGACTACCAAAATAAAAGCACTAAATTTCTCTTAAGCACCTATTATTACCTATCATTCAATATTATTTAAATAAAAGGTAAATCAAAATTATGGCAGTAAAAATACATGATAAATGGATGTACGGCCAGTGGGGCCCTCCAATATCAGAATAACAGCTAGCAGTTTGCCAATGTCATAGGTCTTTTCAGCTGATGACAATTTCTGGGAAAAGAAGGCAACAAGATGAAGTTTGGGTTTGTCTCCAAATCACTGAGACAACACAGCCCCAACTCCTTTTTTGGAGGTTTTAACCTCTACAAACTGTCTGGAGGGGTCTGAGTGCTTAAGGCTAGGGGCAGTGGTAAATGCCTTCTTGAGGTGAGTGAAGGCTTGTTCCATAGCTGATGTCCACTTTTATTGCTTGATTCCCTTTTTAAGTAGGAAAGTAAGCAGTGTTGTGATGAGGCTGAAGTTGCAGATAAATAATTGATATAAATTTGCAAAGCTGAGGAATCTCTGAATATCCTTCCATGTGATGTTTATGGGCTGTTCTCTGATTTCATAGGAGCAGTCTGGGAGTTGGACTTCTGTGCCAATTCCAGCATAGCCATGACACACTTACTTTAAGTAGTGTGTATAATAGCTTGATGTGAAGAAGTAGTAAAAAACAGAAGGCAAAATCCAACCTGATTATTTGTAAAAAACACATCCTAACCATAATCATAACTCACCAGTCCATTTTAGCTTTTAAACTAATTATTGTACTTCTTGTGAGAAAAATCAATAGATCAGTACCAATTTTTCCCTGTATAAATAATTACATAATTTATGATTTGTTAAGTGGTTCTAACTGTGTTGAGATCAAGTAGAAAAGACAGGCAGGCAGACAGACAGATATGCAGATAGATAGAATATGCCCAGATCACACTCATCACCTTTCTCTAAGTTACTGTCCATTTGGTATAGTTGATTCTGTTGTACCATTATGGCATTATCAGTCTAGTCCACTTTACAAAGACAGAATTGCAGCCAAAAAAATTGACTGAGATAATGACTTTAACAAATGAAAATGAAATAAACTGGAAAATATACCTCCCCCAAGTGGTCTCATCTAATGGAAGAGTACAAAGGGCCATGTTTTTTTTTTTTTTTTTTTTTTTGTGTCACACAAGGTAACAAGCAAAATATAACACAAGAGGCTCTCATCCTTAAATATTTTATTTTATACCTGCCTTCCCCTTACATCATATCACACCACAAAATAACCCCTCATTCCAGCTGAAAGAAAAACAATGTCCCTGGCTCAAATAGAAGTGGGTGACACTAAAGACACTATGGCACTCCTGGCTGTGCCCTTCATTAAAAACCCACCCGTACTTTTTTGACTTGGCACTTTGTCTCATTACACAAAGCCAAAGGCAAGCCCTCCTAAACCTAATTGATTTGTGCCTTACTCTGTTTTTATGCAACTCTGTAGAATACAAATCCACACAGGAGCTTATAGCAGCTAGCACACCTGTTAGTTGCACACTGTCAAAACAATCTAACGAGCCTGTATTTCAGAATGTTTTCATTCATTTAACTTCTTCTGCCCTCAGGTGGAGAGCGAGGTGGGAACATGGCCAGTGTGAAATGTTTTGGAAAAAAAAGAAAGAACAAAAGAAGACACAAGCTGAGCCATGGTGGACAAATTAGACACCACATACAAATGCAAGGGAAATCAAAAAGAAATCTGACACATTCTGTTTACTATATCTTGATATAAAACATGTTGAACAAGTCCATTAATGAGCAGAGAAATGACTTTGTTGACTTGCTTGCTAGGGTAAGCCTAGGGTATTGCTAGGAAAGGGTTTAATATAGCATTAATATACAATGGATTATTGCTATAATTAATGTATGCATTGTATCTGTATGTGTGCTTCATGACAAGTAAAATAAACCTACAATTAGGGCTTTAGAATTCAAGATGTTTTCTGTATTGTCTTGGACTTTCATTGGACTTGTCTTTGATTTACTGGCAAGTCTTCTTGGACTTGTCATGGTCTTGGGCATTGGTCTTGCTAAATATATTCTTTGTCTCAACTGAGAGTTTATAAAAATAACATCTGTGATCTCTTTTCTTTGTGCAAGCACAAAGTTTGACAAGAATTAATTCTTTCTCTAGAAAACATAGCCTAAACATTGGTGTAATGCATGAATAAAGCTAACTAGTTAAAGAAAAGTGTTGGCCTCAAAGAGCATTTGATGGTTTTTCCATCTTAATCCTGACTCAGTCTCTCTTTCATTTTGACTCGATCTTGACTTGGTCTTGATCTTGGCTTTGACCGCCTTAAAACTCGGACTTAAGACTGCAATGTGTCAAGCTGACAACCCCTCAAGTCAATTGACAAATTTTTGTTGCACATTTATTGCCACTTTCCTGAACTATTGTATATTAGTTACAGCTTAATAACTGACTTTGTATCTCAGTGAATTTCTGGTGTGTCACATATTAATAATGATGTATCCCATGATTTTTAGTTCATACATTTTCATTTAGTCCCTTCAACTTTGTTCTCTTTTGCTAGTCTACAATTCAAATAATCACACTCTAGTAATAATGTAACCTCATTACAATATTTTAAACATCCAGTCAAATCTGTACCAATATGGATGGATAACAAAACAAAATCAGCCTTGCTCAAGGCAATTTAAAGTGAGTATTTAGAGTGAGTTTTTTAAGTTTATGTAATATCATATGTGTATTATGTATATACTTTTTCAACAAAAATCTGTTAGATGATCAACACTGTAAACAATGTATTGTAGATTTTACAGTAATTTACTGGCAAACTGGCAATCATATTTACAGTAAACAACTGCAATATCCTAATAGCATAAAATAGCACACAATCCAGCACAATTGCTCATTTTGCCTGATGCAGGATACAGCTGAAGGTTCCCAACCTCAAGGACCCAACCATGGCAATTAGGTGATGCTCAGATTCCAAAGCCTTACCCTGTAAATTTACAGTAAATTGTATAATACTTTACTTGAAACCCAGGTTGTCAGTAAATTACCATAAAATTTACAGCAATTTTTTACAGTGTCAGGAAGGGATTATGTAAGTACTACCTGCAAAAGTGTTACTGAGTTTCTCTTCTCTAACTTACAGCTTACAGTATGCACAAGACCTTGAGACCTGAAATTATCAAATTACAAACATTAAGCAAACAAACATTTTACCCAACAGAAATGAATGGGGAAAGTTTGCCTGCTGTCTCATGAAAATTAAAATAGTTTTTAAATTATAGTCCATTGTCTGGCGATGTCATGTGGTTTTAAAAAAAGTTTAATTCTAGGATGGCATCCCAGAATTTCAGTAATGTCATTTTTTGTTGTTGTTGTGGGTCAGGGTGCCTCAAAGCATTTAACAGCACAGGAAATTACCGGCTCTTCATGTCCCAGTGGGTAAAGGATCACAGGGTGTTTCATCAGGAAAACCTCTTTGTCATAGGAATAATAAGTCAATATCAGCTAACTAACTTTTTGTACTAAAAGTTAGTAATACTTGCTGCTGTGATAAACTTTCCAGTTGTCCCAAAATGTAGCTAGCTAGCTAACATGGCTACAAGGCAGCATGACAGGGAGTCCAGTGAACTACTGCTTGTTGAAGAAGTACTGTATGTAGTCAAGTGCATTAGGACAGATTATCATTATAAATGAAAAAGAATCTAACCTAATAAAGTACAGACACTTTATGCACTCAGTCCTATATTAGGTTCCCAAAATGGCAGTTATTTTACAATGTGACATCACATGAAATGGAAGGAAATTCACTTAGTCATCATAAGCCATACAACGGTTTGTGTGTATCTGTGTGTGTGTGTGTGTGTACGGATCAGGTCAACCAGTGCCATCATCTCTGTGGTGTTCAGCATCTCCTCTCAACTTGCTCTCTCTACCACTTCTCATATAGAGCCATCTCTCAGACCACAGACCATTTATTATTTATAAACACAATTTAATCATTTCTCATTTCTACAAACTTCATCTTCATGCGTCTTCCTCCTTTTTCTGCTGTCTTCACTCTGTTATCGCACTTGTCTTTTTCTCTTCATTTTCTATCCTGAATAACACTGCAATCTGGAATGGAAAAGCAGTCCTGAGAGGATGAATGTAACTGCACACTGTGTATTTGGGATGTAATCACATTCTGTGTCTGTACTCTGGCCATCTCTGTCTGTAAGATTTCTCTCTCTGTCAGATCTCTTTATCTGCCTTTTCCTGTATCTCATGCCTGCTGTGTGTGTGTTTTCCAATTGCACTTTCAGTCTCACAACTTAAATGGTAAAACTTTTAAATTTTAATATTTGTAATGTGATATTAGGTCTTTGCAAGGCTTCTGTTGTACCCAAAGGACAAGCATGCTGAAATGAAAGTGCAGAATCTTATATCAATATTTCTATTACAGTATGTGGCTGGAAAAGTGCTCCTGTTATTGTTTCCACAGTCTCTGGAGTAATGTATAAATTCTGTATCCTGCAGTAAAGGCTTCTCTCCTCTCTAACCTACAAGTTCTACTCAAGGCCCTGGAGACCTGATGTGATCAAATTTAAACATAATTCCACTGAACAGAAACACAGCAGAGTCTCCAATGTGAATCAGTTTACCAGCTGGTGTAGCTTAAGAAATGAACATTTCCTTCATGTTAAAAGTACTGAAAGGAACATGCTTTCATATTTATTTCATATAAATTCATAAAAAATATTGACAATGTATTTGAATTTGGTTAGGTTTTATACAAATGAAAAGCTAATTCTCTCCACAACCCAAAATTTATTGTTTCATATGAATTTTGTCATGTGTGAAGAATTTATAAGTAGGAGACCATGTTGAGACAAAGAGAGAGCGCGCAGTGCAATAATTCTCAAATGCAAACAGACCAAAGACCTCCTCTGCAAAATATTATACCCAAATTGTTGACACAGGTATGGTGTGTAATCTATTAATCAATTATTACATTAACAAATTCATAACTTGTTGTGATTTATTGATTTTTGTCAACATTCTGTCTTGTATTTAAGAACAGGATGGTAAGCTGTTAGTTTTGCCATACCATGATGGACATGATCAATTCCCAGTTCATTTGGGATCAGAGCATCTTTGACATTCACTTACCGAAAAATGAAAATATGAACATTCTATTGGCTACGCATTACCTTCCTATAACACTGTGTTCCTGCAGCAGGAGTGAAGCAAACAGCACATGTGACTGCAGAGCCCGCTAGGCAAAAAAAAAGCCAGGCATTTTTAACATCTTGCTACAACGAGAACCGAAACAGCCAAAAGACTAGGCCGATCTTCAGTGGAAGAGGTCCAATGAGTACATTCTCTGCATTGCAATGCAGTAGCACAGTTGGCAGCAGACAGGAGCTAAATGCAACAGTTGTTAACGGTAATGCAACATTGTAATAATGTACAGAGCTTGGAGGAGCTTAGAACAGCTGCTATGCATACAAAAACTCTGATGTCCTTTCAAGGAAGTGTGTCAGAGCAGTCTGAAGATCATTACAGCCACATCGGGGAATACACTGCAGACTGCCATTAAGGCTGCACTGCCAAAACTAAAGCTGGATTCTCCACCCAACACAGCTGTGCAAATGCCTAATTCATTTCATACTGGCAGAGAGTAGCCTTATTAGTGGTACAGGCTGATGAAGCCTTGTGCATCCATGCTGGCTACAGTTGAACATTTAAGAGTGATAACATGCTGATTTGCAAAGCATATGATACACGGGCGAGTGTAAGTAGTATCTCAAATACACTGGCACATTAAGGAAATGCCCACAACAAGTGATATGGGGCATAGAGGTACTACAGACAACACTTCTAGCTACAGGCATCATAGCAGTGGGGTGTGGTATATTACTGGGGCTGTTAACAAAGATGTCAAGACAAGTTTGGATGTCTCAAATGCAAATGCCAGAGCTTGATAAAACATCTAAACAGGTCTGCACAGGTCCAGGAGACATTAAATGACTGCCTCTTTCTTTTTGAAACATGAACTATACACGAGACAACAGGTTAATTTATGCACCCTTCCATGGTGTCATATTATTTCCATGGAGTTGGTTCCCAAAAACACAATAACAGTTAGAGGAAGTGCAGACAAGATACAGTGCAGACTACATTGGCAGCCCACCAAGGCAGCCCAGAGCACAAAGACAGTTTTGTGCTAGAGCAGAGCCTGACCAAGCCTTCAGGGCACAATTCACTAACAATAATTTGAAATTATAGTCAATGATGGGATGCAACTGAAACAACGGAGCTTGATAACATCAGATCAGTGACTACTGAACACACTGACTACCCAGCCATTTTCTGTACCGCTTATCGTACACGGGATTGCAGGGGAGCCTGGAGCCTATCCCAGTGGACTTGGGGCACAAAGCGGGTGATACTCTTGATGGGGTGCCAACCCATCGCAGGAGCACACTGACTAGGGGTCCCTAACCAATTTTCTATACTGGCTGCCAAAGTGCAGGCACTATTTACAATATGGGGGCTGTAGATGAAGAACACAAGTACATAACCTCAGTGTATACTTTATTATGAAACCAAACCAGAAATCATCATCAAAGTTCAAAGCATCAGTCAAAATACCAAGAGGCAACATCAACAAGGGCAAATACAAAATAATCAGAAAACAGGAGTGGGCAATGAGACAATTTAGTGTTTTACCCTGCCCCATATGCCCAGCCATAAGATTATAATGAGCCGACTGGAAAAGAATTTCTCTGTGGCTCTTCGGTACCAACAATTGGGTCGTCTGTTCCTTAGTTTGAGCATCCTGTGCCACTCCATATAACCTATCCTTAATAACAGAAAAATATGGGTTGGATAGTGCAACATTTGGCTGGATTTGCTGACCATCTCACTTGGTTGAAGGCGTGCCTCCGGGTTTCATCACACGATTGTTCCAAGAGGAAATCCCTGATGGGAATCTCTGCGAAGGGTGGAGTGTTGGGACTCCAGCTACAAAAGCAGTGACAGCTGCTGGGCAGCGAGATGGGCTTCCCCTGACAGCAAGGGGAGGAGGAGTAGGGCCCACTCATTCTCAGCCCATCCTCATGCAAATGACGTGCGCTTTGAGAGCTCCACAAAGACCTCCGGATCGTCCATGGAGTACATCTTTGTGACTGTCATGGCCAGGCCAGCTGAAGCGGGAGGTGTGGCTAGTTGAAGCAGCATGTGGAGCCCCCGTTCGATAACCTCAAATCATCTTGTACCTCCTGCCGGGTATTGGCACCACTGTAGAACCCAGTATGTGTGAAGGAGGACTAAGGAGACAGGCAGACTTTGATGAAGCATTGTGGATCGCTTTATTATTCTAACAAGTGCTTTTCAGTGCTCTCTCAACAACTCAACCAGAAAAAAACTAAATAAAACACAGTCCCAATATTCCAGGGCTTTCGCTTCAATCCAGATCACCAACACTTTCCAAGCTCCTGCTCCATGCATGTGTGCATGTGTGTGTTATGCGCAATCTCTGTCAGCTCTGTCCCTCCCTCTCAGGTTCATGGTATTCTTCCTGAAAGGACAAAGAAAGCACACATGATTAAACTTGCCTTGATCACACAGGTGAGAATCATCATGCATTCCCTGCTGGTTCAACCCTCCTCTCTGTCTGAAGCTGACAATTGACAAAAAGCCCCCACTGCCACAACAGAAGCACAATATGCAGAAGTTCTCCAATTGACTTGATGTTGGGCAGAAGCTACCCCAGTAATAAAACTGGGAATCCTACACCTCAGACCATTTCAGGTTTATCTGATTGCTCAGCTCTTGTCAACCATATAGCAAAGTAGTAGTGACAACAGCACGTTCACATACGCTGAGGTATTGGTTCAGTGTTTATTTTCTCCTTCAAGGTATGTCCTTAGGAATTCTCCCTGAAAAACGGAAATAGTAATGACAGAGATGATTAGAGATGGTTGGAAGAACCTGAATGTGAAAGGACAGTGGAAACAAAACTCAATGCCAGTATATCAACTACCTTGAAATAAGACCTGTATGGCTAACCCCAACAAACATGAATACTCCACTAATTCCAAAGGAAACCACTCTGGGATTCCTCCCCTCAGTCACAGAACCATGGTTACATACGTAACCTTCCGCTATAGTATGTCTCAATAGATTGTAGCTCTCATACATATATTTTTCCTTGATTTCCTTGAGCTTTCTATCAACTAGCTCATTATCTCTCCAGAAATGTAACAGAACTTACGGCTGTTTTTGTAATCTATATTTGTTATTCATTTAGGTATCTCAAGCACTCTGATCAACCATTCTACCCACTCATTAGCCAGTGCTAAAGTCTTTTAATTCAATTATATTATGACACACAGGTTCAAAGGAAATGGTTGTGTTTATTTTATGATAGAATACAGAATACAGAAAACCAGATGCTTTTCAATGCAGTAGGAATGGAAAATTGGGCCACAGTTAGCAACAGTGAGAGCATGTTGTTTTTAAAAAGGTTTTCTTAGCCTAGTGCGAAAAAATAAATTGATTTGAAATGTCTAGCTATTCTGTTTTTTTTTTATTTGTTTTGCTTTGTTTTTTTTTTTGTTTTTTTTTTAAAGTGCCACTTCTGTGTATTTGCAATAATTTTCTAGCAGTTACCAATACATAAGCCGTGTACTGTAGTGCAACACATGGTTCTGTCATCATAGAAAAATTAAACTGGCTGCATTATGTTGTGGGTCACATATTATTTTTGTATACATCATTCCTTCATTAAGTCACAGAATGATTTTTTTCACCATCTCCAAAGATTACTCTCATTTGTTTATTTCATATAAATGTTCTAGAGAATGAGTTGAAACTGCAGTAGAGGGTCACCATTCCAACATATGACATTGGGTGAGGTTGTAGATGAACATATATCCTAGTAGGAACCTTAGATTAAGCTGAGCCTTACCATGACCATCTTCTCATCTTTTGTCCTGCCATCTCCCCTGTGTTATCTGGGCCATTATCCCCCTTTCAATTTGTAATATAAATTCAAGGATGTGACACAGCCTCTACCTATTAGATCTACGAGCTGATAGTTGTGTTACTTTATTATATTGTATGGGTGCTGGGATGGCCACTAAGAGGTAACAATGTGCCAGAGTCTTATTTATTTTCTCTGTGTGAGATTTGGAATATCAAGGAGGTTCAGGGACTATCTGAATCCATCTCTGTCACACAACAAATGTCTGCCACTCAAAATATATGACACATTCTCCAACTTTACAGAGTGATATGCAATCTTAAAAATGAGGGCTTTGCAGAATGACCCATCGGTCAGCCTCATCACAGTTAACTGTTAATATACTATGCGAATACCTTGTCTGCATAAATTAAGTATCTCAAAATGAGACAAGTATTGTGCAGACAGGTTCCCTATCCACTTAACTGTGCTCATCAGGAAGCAAATGTCAAAAACTAATCTTGTAGTCTTACTCTGACAAGTTGGATAATTGTGTCCTCTGCTGATTTCATTCTGTACAAAAAGTGGTCTCTTTTCAAATTCAGTGTTCTCTGAAAACACTTTGAAAACTATTTTGATTGAAAAGGAAATGACTTTGACCTCTTTTTTTCCCCACTGCTGTCATAACCACAAGTGCATGTTTAAGGAACAGAGCTGGGATGATTCCAATTTATTTTCACGAAAACGTGTATACGTGTATGCGTGTTTGAACATTCTTAAGGGTGAACCCCGTTTAAATTACATAGAGCACAGGATTAAGTCCAAGTGCCTAATGCTAATGCAATAATCTCCCCAATATTTTGCCCTGCATTTTTTAAAACGTGTTTCTGTGGGATGAGCTTTTTACAAGGTGGCATTATCCTGCCATAATTCACTCCCACAAAAGACTTACTCTGCCATGTAATAACACTGTTGATAGGAAATTGCAGACTGCAGAGTGATAAAAAATTTAATATTTTTTTATTCTTCTTGCAGTCTACCAACCTGAATGGATTATTAAAAAAAAGGCAGAAAAAATGCCCTGTTTCCATTTAACTAACAAGAGGAAAAAGGGGAAAATGAGAGATATAGTAAATAACGTGTTTTAAAATGAGACCATCAAACAAAACTCATTTTGTTCTTTTTCTATTCATGACTTCTTTTATACTCAGGCTGCGTAGGTGATATTCTTTATAATTTCTCCTGATATGACCTGTGTGTTAACCTTTTGAGAAAATGTATAACTTTTGGTTGGGCAGGACTAAGTCTAAACCTACTGACAGGTGAAATTAATAACATTGATTATCTCATTACAATGGCACCTGTCAAGGGGTGGGATATATTAGGCAGCAAGTGAACAGTCAGTTCTCAAAGGTGATCTGTTGAAAGAAAAAATAATGGGCAAGCGTAAGGATTGTGATGGCTAGATGACTGGGTCAGAGCATTTCCAAAACGGCAGGTGTTCCTGGTATGCAGTGGTTAGTACCATGGGTGTCATGGGTGCCCAAGGCTCATTGATGTGCATGGGGAGCAGAGGCTAGCCCATCTGGTCCGATCCCACAGAAGACTTTCTGTAGCACAACTTGCTGAAAAACCTGCTGGCTATGACAGAAAGGTGTCAGAAAACACAGTGCATGGCAGCTTGCTGTGTATGGGGCTGCCTAGCCGCAGGCCGGACAGAGTGCCTATGCTGAACCCTGTCCACCACCAAAAGTGCCTACAATGGGCATGTGAGCATCAGAACTGGACCATGGAGCAATGGAAGAAGGTGGTCTGGTCTGATAAATCACATTTCCTCTTACAACAAGTGGACGGCCAGGTATGTGTGCGTCATTTACCTGGGGAAGAAATGGCAACAGAATGCACTTTGGGAAGAAGGCAAGCCAACAGAGGCAATGTGATGTTCTAGGCAATGTTCTGCTGGGAAATCATGGGTCCTGGCATTCCTGTGGATGTTACTTTGACACGTACCAACTACATAAACATTGTCACAGACGAGGTACACCCCTTCATGGCAATGCTATTCCCTAATGGCATTGGCCCCTTTCAGCTGTGCCACTCTGCAAAAATTGTTCAGGAATGGTTTGAGGTACATGACAAAGAGTTCAAGGTGTTGACTCCAAATTCCCCAGATCTCAATCCGATCGAGCATCTGTGGGATGTGCTGGACAAGCAAGTCAGATCAATGAGGTCCCACCTCTCAACTTACAGAACTTAAAGGATCTGCTGCTAATATATTGGTGCCAGATACCACAGCACACCTTCAGAGGTCTTGTGAAGTCCATGCCTTGACAGGTCAGAACTGTTTTGGCAACAGAAGGTGGACCTACGCAATATTTGGCAAGTGGTTTTAATGTTATTGTTGTTATTGGTGTATACTGCTATAGTCCTTTGAATCTGATAGCTGAGAATATCTGAGGCAGAGGTGTATTTCAGGTCAACGTGTGGTACTCTTCAGAGCTTTGTAATTTACACCACAGTCTTCCCTCCACACATTACTGATGACAAATTTAACAAGGCCAGACAAAAGCTAAATGTAAGGGTTGGTGACCCTCGATGGGAATTGAATCCTGGCTGTGGTAGGAATGATCCAACAACTTAACTACTGCTCAACAGGCTAGGCTGGACTCTGCAGAGAAACTCCTGGAGACAGAGATGGGGGACAAAAACAGAAAATAAAACTTTACTTCAGAAAAATTCACCAAAAGGGCAAACAGAGATACAAAAAAAGTCCAACTGTGGAACAGCTAAATGATAAGTTAAAAAAAACAAGTACCAAGGCAAAAATCACAAATCCAAAGAGGCCAAAAGATAACAGAAGATTCCAAAAAGGCATAATCAAAAATGCATAAACATTATTTCAGCATATATGTCAGAATATATGCATACACATTATTTCAGCAGTGACTTGAGCAGAGGGGAGTTTAGGTAAAGCGATCAAATGGCATGCTTTGGAGAATCTTTCAATTACCACTAGAATGACAGAATTACCTTCAGAGGTGGGTAGTCCTGTTATGAAGTCTAGTGATATGTGGGACCACAGTCACTTGAGGATGTGTAGTGGATGGAGTAGTCCCTGGGAACGTTGTCAGGGATCTTTATTCTGGGCACAGATAGTACAAGCAGCCACAAGACCTGTGTATCTGCTTCCATGCTGGGCCACCAAAGCATCTATTGATGAAGTCCAGGGTCTGCTTAGCACCTGGATGACCAGTGAGGTGAGAATCAAGCCCCCCTTGCAGTACCTGGGCATGTATGGAAGCAGGGACAAAAAGTCAATTGGGAGGACCTCCTGGCTCTGGCTCTCCCCACTGTGCCCATCGCATGACCGTCTCAATTCCCCAGTGAACTGGGGCTACAATGATGGAACTAGGGACAATAGGTTCTGGGTCAAAGTGTGTCCAGCTTGAGATTCTTGGAACCAGGATGGTAGGGGAGGGTAAACTGGAATCTGTTGAACAGAGCCCATCTGGCCTGACAGGGTTTAATCTCTTGGCCTACTTGATATATTCAAGATTCTTGTGGTCAGTCCACATAATGAATGGTTGTTGGGTCCCCTCCAACCAGTGCCTCCACTCCTCCAAGGCCAATTTGATGGCTAGCAGTTCTCTGTTGCCAACATCCTAATTCCATTCCATGGGGGACAGCCACTGTGAAAAGAAGGTGCAAGAGTTGAGTTTGTTGTCAGATGACCGCCGAGATAGCACCCCTCCAACTTTCATCTCTGAAGCATCCACCTTCAGAGAAGGAGAAGGGGAGGGCAGAATTGGGCAGGACAAGGACTGGAGCTGAAATGAAGCACCTCTTGAGCTCGGAGAAGGCCTTCTCTGCTTCGGAGGGCCAGATGAACCACAGGAAGATTTGTCAGGGCCATAAGAGGAGCCAC
Organism: Pangasianodon hypophthalmus; assembly: GCF_027358585.1. NCBI lineage: Eukaryota > Metazoa > Chordata > Actinopteri > Siluriformes > Pangasiidae > Pangasianodon > Pangasianodon hypophthalmus. The sequence goes on along the minus strand of NC_069730.1, from coordinate 12,053,067 downwards.
TACAGAGCTGAAACTGCAGATAAACCACCAGTAAAAGTTCACAACGCCCAGAAAGCGATGAATTTCTTTTACAGAAGAGGGTGTAGGCCAGTCTCTGACTGCCTTAATCTTCTTGGGGTCCATCTGGACACTGCCCTTAAAGACAGTGTTCCCCAAGAAGGAGAGCTCTGTGGCATGGAACTCTCTGACTTTATGTACAAGTGGTTGGCATTGCAAGACTTGCCGGACATGACTGACATGTTCATGGAGTGACTTGGAAAATCTGAGGATGTCATCTAAGTAAACAAAGACAAAGTGATTGAGCATGTCATATAGGACATCATTGGCGAGGGCCTAGAAGACCGCTGGGGCATTCATCAGGCTGAACGGGATGACCAAATACTCGTAGTGACCCGCTGTAGTCATCGCCATTCTTGATGCAGACCAGGTGCTAGACATTCCTGAGGTCCAATTCTGTATACATAGTGGCTTCTTGCAGTGGCTCAAAAGCTGTATCCATGAATGGAAGACGGTAGCAGTTCTTGATAGTCACATTGTTGAGGCCCTGGTAACCTATGCAAGAGTGAAGAGCGCCATCTTTTTTCTCCATGAAAAAGAATAGTGTGTCTTCCGGGAGGTGGAAGGGTGAACGACACCAGCAGCTAAAGAGTCTTTGATGTACTCCTCCATGGCTTTGGTCTCTGGTCCAGAGAGAGAGAAAAGATTCATCCCCTAGGGGATGCTAGTGCCTGGGAGCAGGTCAATGGAGCAGTCATAGGAGTGGTGAGGAGGGAGACTAGTCACTTTCTTCTTGTTGAACACCTCCTTCAGGTCACAATACCCGGGAGGGACTTGAGACAACTCAGAAGTTCTAGACACTTGAGACAAAGGCATGTGACATGGCAGGTGGGACCCCACTCAAGCACTAACCCAAGGAACCAGTCTATGTGACGGTTATTGCGGCTTAGCCACGGGAGGCCCAGGACAATAGAAAACTCTGGAGAATGAATAAGGTGGAACTGCAAATTCTCTTGGTGGTTATTGATGGACAGGCATACAAGAGCAGTGAGGTGGTGAACACTACCATTGCCCAGGGGTCTTCCATCCAGGGCAGTAACTGTTAAGGGCAGCTCCAGTTTGTCCAGGAGAATTTGGAGATTCTTGGCAAGGGACAAGTCCATAAAGTTGCTGGCAGCACCAGAATCCACCAGAGACTGAAGAGTGTGTTGTTGCCCACCCCAGGAAAAGGAGTTGGAAAGGAGGACCCCAACTGGAGAAGACCTCTGAGGGGCAGGTAGGCATGGCTCAGCTGTGGGGTTTAGCTAGGGAGTTAGTGTGTGCTGGGGATGTTGCAACACATGTTGCAAAATCTGGGGCAGCAGCTGCACCTTGCTCAGCCAGTTCACACATCTTCCATTGTGCTAGGCTGGATTCAATTGCAGAGAAACTCCCAGAGACAGAGATGGGGGACTTAATTTTTTTTTTTTTTTACTTCAGAGTAAAATGATTCACCAAAAGGGCAAACAGATATTTAAAAAAAAAACAGTCCAACCATAAAATGGTTGTATGTTAAATCCAAAAAAAAAAAAAAAAAAACACAAGTAACAAGGCAAAATTCACAACAATTCAAAGAGGCCAAAAAAATAAAAGATTCCAAAAAGGCAAAAAAGGCAGGCAGCAAAAGATAAAGCACTTAGTAACAGAGGCAAAGGCAGTGGCTAGGTACTAGGTACATGAGGAATATGAGCACTCAGCAATGAACAAAGAAAAGGGAGGGTGTAAATAGTCTAGCAAATCATATTGTGAAAACAATAATGAAGGTTAACAAGCAAGTGAAAAAAGGAAAAGACAAAGGCAGAATGTCTCCATCTAGTGACCAGAGTCTATATAGTCCAAAAACCTAACACTAAAGGCAGCCAAGACCAGAAAGTGCATAATGAATGTGGTGAAATAAAAAAGCACACCATGATTTGCAAACTCATGCCATCCATCCTTATCGCAGCTAGACAGTGAGGCCTAGTGTAACAAATGTGAGCCAGAGGCAGTTAGACATAAGCATTGAGTTTGTCTTTTAGCGCTTGTGTCATTGTGGCAGTGGCAGCGCAATGATTGAGGGTTTAAGCTATTTATCAGATGTTTGTCAGGATGGCTAGAGAGCTATTATTCAACCCTTGGGTTGTAGCCTGATGTTTGTAAATCATATCTGCATAAAATGAGTACATTTAATAATACATAGCTACATGCAGGGTTCACAAAGGTAGACCATAGTCAGAGTCAAAAACATAGATAGAAGTCAAAACTAGAAAAAAAAACCTTGAATGGCTGAACCAGTAAACAAGCAAAACTTGGTGATCAGGGGATTAGAAGGGAATTCAGAAAACAAATTAGGAAAATACTGAGAAATTGCTTAGAGTTGCTTCTAACACATGCACAAGTTTGCAAGGAAATAACACAAATAAGAATACACAGTGAGACTTATTAGGAGAAACAAGTGCAAATGATCAGGAAACCATCATGCTGAAGCTGTTGCCAGAAATGAGGTAAAAAAGAAGTTAGCAGCAGGTCTCGATGATACACATCAACAAGATAGAGGCAAGAATTGACTCCCTACCCCATCTCCCTGTGAGCAGAGAAAGGATCAAGCATGTAACATGTCTAAGTGAGCCAAAGTAGTGTGCAATTGGAGCTCATCAGTGTGGACAAGACATAACACTAGAAGACAGCTCAAATTGGGCATCCTCACTCTGGGTTTGACTGGAGTGACAGATGTGAGTTAAACACAATCTTGTAACCAGCTTACTGATCCATTCGAGTACTCACTACACAATTTCTGTGACAAATACACAGGCTCTGGATATTTTAAGGACATACAAGGGTAGTTCAGAAATTGAATAGAATATTAAAATAAATATCTTGGTAAAGTGAAATTAATACAACGTACAATTGATATTTTAGAGTACCTCGTAGTGGGAAAGGTGTTAAAAAGATTAGGATTTCATGGGCAATCATGCAATACCATCTGAAATAAATGACATTACAAAACATAAAATAATAATAATAATAATAATAATAATAACAGAAAACAAAAATATTTTTTTGTAGTAGACAATGTTTGACCATATTATCTATAATAGCTAGGCTTGATGCTTTGCAACATTTATTTTTGAATGGAAAAGTTATGGAATGTGTTTTGTACTTAATTAACTAAAATTAATACAGTGTTGTTGCCAATCAATTTCTCCAGGATTGTTTAAAAAACTGCATAAACTCTGCTCAAATCTACACGTTAAATTAAAGAACATATCACAGTGGAGAAGTTTTGCAGCAAACTCGTAATGTGTATATTACTGTCATTTGACAATATAACCAAATATAGCAAAGTCATCCATAACTAAGTCTAAGATGATTATAATTTAATATATAATTTAATTCAACCTAGCTCAGCATATTACATGACAATAAAGCCACAATATAAACATTCTGTACTCTCAATTATGTTATAAAGGTCAAAATGAAGCATGTTAAAAGCTCACCCTAAATTCAGCAACATGTTTTTTATTATTATTATTTCTTCCTCTTTTTTCTTCTTCCTCTTTATTTTATAACTCTCTGCTTTAGAGAGACCATTACAGTGGATTACTGCCTTATGTTGAGTTCATGTCAAATAACACATGGTGAAGTAATCTCTATTATTTCACATCTTGACAGGGCAACACACATTATAGGCTGCTTTTATGAGTCACTAAAGTTGACTGTTGTAAAAGTGTCCTTTAGAACTAGTGTCAAAACTGAGTACACATCAGAAGAGTTCACAGATTTCTGTTACATTGGGTACTACTGATCTTCCCAGGTTTGTTATTCAGCTTAAGCTATTGTCCGACAAATCCTTTATGAAAAAGCTTCTGAAAGCAAATGGTCACTGGCTGTTAATTGCTTGGCTATCTCTGAAGCGTGACAGCCTCATTTACAACACAGAAATCACTTGGCTGAGACAACATGTGAGGTGGCAAAAATGAGAAAAGACAGAGAACGAATTTTGAAAGAGACAGCAGAAAATAATAGAGTGAGATATGTGTAGTCAGAAGAGCATCAAGAGAATGTGTCTGGTGAGGTCTCAAGGGAAAGAGGTAGAGAAGATTGGGTGCAGTATGAGAGCTCAATATTTACAGAACATGCTGGATTGAAATGCAAGGATCTCTCCACTTCTCAGCTGGGTCACAATTTATATGACACATAAGATGATCTGAGTGTTAGAGATCATGGCTAAGAAAGCGGATAGCAAATGAGAAAGAGTAAATGAGTAAAAGATAAATATAGGACAACTATATAGTGGACAGAAAAAGACTAAGAGAGAACACCAATAAAATAAGCAGTATGAACAAAATGAACAGAACATAGGCAGGTAAAATAATCTTGTACTGAATGAGGAGACTTGGGCAGAGGGCTGAGAGGAAAGGATGGAAATGGGCAGGAGAATATAAATAAAACTATGAAGAAAGAAAATTGAGAAAGGCAAGAAACAATGAAAATCAAACAGCCTACATGTTCACTGACTTCTGGGAATGTCAATGCTGGCAGGAAAGCTGAAAGCTCTCCTCTCCTTCTCCCACTATTTCCTCTCCTTTAAACTACCTAGGAATTCGACCCCACTCATTACAGCACATCACAGGTCCAGCCATTACTGCAGCAGTATTGCCCGCCCTGTAATTACGGAGTATGTGGCAAGCCAGCTAAGCTTTACTATTTCCCTGCTGGGGGCAGCACTAAAACCACCTTAAGCTTTTTAATTGCTTTTTAAAAGTGCCCAAATAAGTGGAATCAGGTGGTTGATAATGGAGGCAGAAATATTAATTTACTGGGAAGCATTTGGATTCAAAAATGAAGCAAACAAGATTCACAGTGAGTGTCTATTATGTAGCTGATGAGTTGTTCGTCAGGTCTGCCAAAACTGTAGAACCCACCTGGGCATTAGTTCATCTAAACCCAGTGTACATTTATACAATATTCTGCAGCAAACACCTGTGTTAGGGTACATTTTGTGTTATTTTGTGTAACTGCTGCAAAACCTTCAAGAATTCTGTCCTCAATTTGCACTGTTTTAATTAATTTGGCTTGTCTTTTTATTGATATTCTTATCCCAGCTCCCAATATCAGACCATTTGTGCTTTTTGGAGAGTCTTGGGTCAGTGTGCTCGGGCTTTGATGCTGTGCAATATGTTGTACATGGTTTAAAGGATTATGACAGTTTAAACAGCAAGTTGAATGAAGCAGTTGTCTTGTTTCTTGCTGATATTCAGTAAAGCAGTAGAAAAGAGGAAATGTAAGGGATTTAGATACAGAAGCAGGGAGGAACTAGATACAGAAGCATATACTGAACTTTTTTTTTCACTACAGTTTTCAGGGCAGTCTTCCTCCTGGAAATTTAATGTCCTGCAAAGCTTGGTACCAAATTAATCAGGCCTTATGAAACTCACCAAAGTTAACAGGAGCACAAAAATACACTCATCATCCAGTTTATTAGGAACACCTATACAACTTCACATTCATGCAGTTCTTTAATCAGCCAATTACGTGGCAGCAGCGCAATGCATAAAATCATGCAGATATTGGTCAAGAGCTTCAGTTAATATTCACATCAAACATCAGAATGAAAAATAAGTGTGATCTCTGCGATTTTGATTGTGGCATGGATGTTGGTACCAGAAGGGCTGGTTTGAGTATTTCAGAAACTGATTTCCTGGGAATTTCACACACAACAGTCTCTAGAGTTTACACAGAATGGTGCGAAAATCAAAAAAAAAACAAAAAAAAAAAAAAAAAAAACCACATTGAGTGAGCGACAGTTCTGTGGGTGGAAACGCCTTGTTGATAAGTAAGTTCAGAGGAGACTGACCAGACTGGTCTGCTGAGCTTACAGGAATTCTACAGTAATTCAACTAAGCACTCTTTACAACCGTAGTGAGCAGAAAAGCATCTCAGGATGCACAAGACAACAAACCTTGAGCTGAGTGGGATACACCAGCAGAAGACCACATCAGGTTCCACTCCTGTCAGCCAAGAATGAGAAACAGAGGCTATCATGGGCACAGACTCACAGAAACTAGACAGTTGAAAACTGGAAAAAGACGAGGTGATTTTTTATTTTTTTTTCTAATCTTCATCTGTCCAGATTGGGTGAGCTTATGTACAGGTGGTCTAAATAAAGTAGATTGTGAGTGTATATTATAATATGTTTTAAGGTTTGATCTCCAGTATTTGGCTTTCACACCCCTTCACTACAGAATGTACAGTGTATAGCATGTATTTCCATCTAACAGTGCAGACATCCTCAGTAGTAGTTAACTGTGTACTTTATCGGTACCTACACTGTTATTAGAGGCACTTATTACAACCCAGTCTCACAGGAAAAAATGTTTGCATGCAACTTATTTGAAGCACCTTATATACACAGAATATCAATATTCTGGCACAAGCATACGCTGTATAGAGCATGTGACTGAATATTTAATATGCTGCATACTTTGTCTAAGGCGAGAGTTGTGCTGCTTCGCTTTCATGCTGCGTTACCTGGAGCGTTGCGCAGCGCTCAGATTTGCCGCTTTGCCGCTGTTTGGCCGCCTTGCAGCTGCGCTCAAAGTTCAACCAAATTCAACTTTGAACCCGTTTTCCGCTGACTTTTCCAAAGAGCAAAACTATCATATATGACGTGGTAAAAGCGACTCACTTTGTATAGACATTATTAACTTATTATGGCCGTTTCCCTGTACCCCAAGCTGTACAACACAACTTTGAAAGTGTAACATGACAAGACAGGGCTACTAGGTTTGCACCTAGATATTAATTTAACATTTACGAAACCATTTTTTCAAATTTTAGTTAGATTGGCCTGCTAATTAGCTTTAAAGGCAGTGAAAATATTTTTAAAAATAAAAACATATTGCCGCTAATCTACGGTGAGCGCACGCTGATGACGTAGCACCGCTCACGCTCAGCTGTAAGCAAAGTGGCAATGTGCGCTCAACGAAGCATCTGAATGCGAAATCTGAATCGTCACATACACGAATGCGCGTGCGCGCGCGCGCACACACACACGCACGCACGCGCGTCTCCCCATACAGGAAGCAATGAGACAATGAGAGTGGCCCTCTGAGATCCCTAATTGGTCGACTGATGCCAGGCTGGTCACATGACAAATGTACAGGTTTGCCGTTACTACAGACAGCTCTTCTTAGCCTTTAATCAATATGGACGGCAAAAAAAAAAAAAAAAAGAAAGAAAAGGGGGAGCAAAAAAGGCCAGATTAAAGAAGAGAATGGAATTAGAGTTAGACGTAAGTAAATGCGCCAAATTTACAGACTTGCTTGTCCAGATGATAGCGATGCAACTGCTGAGACAGGTATCTATGGTGCACACAGTGTAACATTGCATAATACAAGCTACTCTAGTAATGACTGTTGGCTGATCATCCCTGTGCAAATAATATAAATGCAAATTACCTACAGAGAAAAAATTCAAAGTAGATACTCTACTGCTTTAACTCATGAGAAGCTTATAGTTTGACAAGCTACAACTTCTAGGTAGTCAATTTTTCCTTCATCTTCAAGCTACTTTCAGTTTAGTGTTCAGTAATTTTAGCATCAAGAAATTTTCAAAGCATTGCAGGGATATTTATGAATGACTGTTTGGTAGTTTCATAATTGTTATGTGACCATCTAAGTGTTATTTGATATTTTTGTAGTGGATTTTTAATAAGTTTTGAAAAATACACTCATTAATGTACTGCATTAGCATGTGACTTGCAAACCTGATTTAATTTGCAGAGAATAGAAGAATTTTCTTGAGCCCTTTAAGTCTAATCATATGTTGTGAAAACTTTATGAATGAAGTTGGCTATGCTCAATATGTTAAAAAAAAAGGAGGTAAAACTATTTATTGCATATCGATATTAGAGCATTCAATTGATACATTGCTATGCGATATATGCTTGTTCTAGAACTTTGATATTCAACATATCCACCTTATTTTCCAACACAGAACTAATTAATAGCACATATTTTCTCTTTTTGTTTGATTCATAAGCACTTACTTAAGCACTTACATAAGCACTTACTTGTAAATATAGTAAAGTAACAAAAGTACTGCTTATTGCTGCTATTTCTTATGATGATGCTGTTAGTAATTATTTTTATATTTTATTTTATTTTTTCTGTTAAGGAGACTTGTATGGGGAAAGAAATCCACAGCTAACTGATGTCTACAGTCACTCAGAACTCATAGTATTTTATATTTGTGTACCAAAGGACATTTCCAAGTATTTTTGCACTTTAACGCAAGTAGAAATATAAATAGAAAACTTTTTGTTTTTGCCAATTATTAAGGTAACCCCTAACTGCACAAACAATATCAGTTTTCTACATCTGTAACCATTAATGTTAATTGTGTGATGCGAAAAAGTTTTATTCTGTGAGACTGTGTTGCTTATTATGTGTGAACCACTGTGTCCACCAATAACTTCAGTTACAGAATTAATGGTAGCGTGTGATACCCAATCAGGGAAAATTAGCATGTTACTGTGGTTACCGTTTTACCTTTAGAAAGCCTATAATGCTATCTGACAGTTGCAGCAGTTGATTGATCTTTGTACGTTTGTTGTGCATATACTGTATGTGCATCCTAGTGACTCATAGTGTCATCACCATACAGATCAATTCTGACCCTTCTATCCCAGAGAGATGGATACCTGTTTCTATGACAACAGTACTTGCACAAACACAGCATCAAGAGGTCACAATCCAGAAGAAAGGCACCATCAGTCAGTGTAATTTAGTGAGGATGGAATGGGAAGAGGTTCTGAAATGAGAATCAATCTGTCTGGCTGTCCATCTCCGTTTATAAAATTCTAATGAATCCCTTAAGAATCATATTTGTTGCATGTTTCAGACATTATTTTTATGGAACTTTTGATACCCAAAAGTAAAAAATAATGGATTGTACAAAGCATTCAGCTTTAGGTTCAAATCTGTCTAGGACAACATTAAGCTACAGATAAGCATAGCTGTTGGATGACTAAAAGTTTATGCAACTGCTAGTCCCAGTCCATTAATTTGATGGGACAAGTGATGTTCTAAGAAAGCTGATATTTAGCATAGCAGCACTGGGACACTGCTTGTATCACTCCGCTTGTCTGTGTTCACTACAAAAAATTCCAATTCTAGCAATAATTTGTTACACTGAAACCGTAATTACTATGGCATATGAGTCAGTCTATCCTGTGGTGGCTTCTTTGAGAACTATTTATGTTGATGGAGCAAAAATAAACTAAATATTTGGCCATAGTGAGTGTGAAATGTCAGTTACTTGATATTAAATTTTATCTAATAGAACTGTTGTATAAAAGAAATATCACAGAAATTGTGCTGTTTGCCATGGCAGTGATTACCTGTGGCCTTATACCTATGGCCAAATCACCATGCTGATATTCAGAATAACAGCACTCATGCTTGTGTGATATTGCTTAAATATAGACTATAGACTAAAATTACTTAAACAGACTATGACTATGACAGCTCAAGGACACAAAGGAGTCAGGGTGGGATTATTGGTGAGTGCTTATTTTTGTTGTCCACTCTAGAATCCTGCTAAACCACACCCCCACTTGCCACACAGACATTAATGGTAAAAGAGAAAAAAATATATGAAATAAAACACTAACTAAAAGGCAAAGTAAATATAAAAATGCTAAATTGTTATATTGGATACAAAAATCTCTAAATCCATCACTAAATTATTTTAAAGCATGATTAGGAACATTGCTCTCCTGGACATTATGAAATATATGGAGGTTCTAAACCAAGGGCTTTGAAAACTAATAAAAGCTTACACCTCAAAATCAGTTATCCAAGCAATCAAAGCAATTTTGCTAACACTGGGGTAATTTACTTAATTTTTGGAGGTAATCCATTAAACTGTGCATTTATGGGAAAATGACCAAAAAACAAAAAAGGCATGAGTCAGCTTCTTAGTATCTTAAAATGTGTGGACTAAGGCAGGCTGTGTGAAGTAAAAGTAATCTTGGTGACATTATAAATGTATGATTTAAATGTCAACTCTCAGTCAACAATAACAGGAGGCTTAGCTGTAGACATAAACAGCTTAATACATTTTCTGTCCTTTGCTTCTGTGCTAGTAAGAACAAATTCAGTCTTGTTTCTATTCATTTGTGTAAAATGAATATTATCTAACTTTAAATACCAGAAAGTAAGTTTGCCAGCTGATTTAATGCTTGTAGCATCGGGGGCCATGAGCACCTGATTTTATGTGAAAGCAATGTTGGTGTGGCTGAGGTCCAAGGGATTTTTTTTACTACTATTTTCCTTCCACTTTATCCAAAAATACTTAATGTCCATTGCTACAAACTTTAGGCAGAGTAATTATTTATTAAAATTAATTAAAAATTAATTTTATTATTTTATTTAAAAAGTTGATTTAAAATGTTGTCCATACTAGTTTAACATAATTTTGAAGAACTACATATATGTGCACAAGGCTGAAGTTGGCATCTTATTCACCAGTTTCTTACTTTGGATTTTCTGATCCACTTTAAAAGGTCCAGTAGTTAAGTTCTTTGTCTGTAGATGTCTTGAAGGCTGTAAACACCCTGGATAAAAGGAAAATATCTGCTTATTTCTTTTGCTGTTTTCTCCTCATTTGCAGAGTGTTTCACAAATTTGAGATATCACATATGAGATACAGTGCAACACACTACTGTAATACTCAATAAGAAGAAAGTTTACTCTAGGATTCTTAATAAACAAGTACAAAGTTCTCATATGATTTTATGTGCATGGCAAATGAATAGTGACTTTGGGTTGCAAAATGCTGCTCACTGGGTTATACATACATTGTGTCTCGCATTGCACAGATACATTTTTTTGCTCCGCTCTGCACCAACTGAAATCCCACAACAAAGAGGAGTGCATCTTCACTGCACTCCTTCTCAAGTGGATGCTTTGTTTTAGGGGAGGCTGTTAATTACATGATTAATTTTATTACATGAAAAATATTGTTCAGTTAAACTCATGCTAATGTAGTTATTTACACTGTAATTCAATATTTTTATTCCAATAAAAATGAGGTAGCAAAACCATATGTTTAGTTACTCACCAAACATTTCATTGCTTACCCTAAATTTAATTTAAACAAAAATCTAATCTACTATCTTGAATTATGTAGGGTGAGTGTGATCAATCATAAATTATGTTATCAAATCTCATGAGAAGACAAGAGGACAACTCTAAAAGCATGTATGTCACAGTGGTGCAATGGGTAGCATTGCAGCTGCACACTTTCAGGATTCAGGGTTTGATTCTGAGCTTGGGTAACAGTGTGAAGTTTGATAATGATTTTATTCCAGGACTTTAAATATACATGATAAAATCATGTACACTCTACAAAAACAAATGAAGAAAACTACATTTAAAACTGTAAAAATGCAAATCAATTCATTCAAATGGAACCGACCAATTAACTTAACAAGTTAAGTAAAGTGTAAGAGATGATTTTATGCTGAAGTAATATATTGCATTTGTGTGGAATTGATGTACCATTTGAATCAAGTAAATTCAATTCAATTTTTTTTTCAGTGAATAAAGATTTTGTTCCAGTCTCAGTGCAACTTGTTAGTGGTGGTGGTATTCAAATTACAGGTCAGAAATAATAACAATATACTTAAACTCTCCCAAATTGCCTGAACTCACTCTACAGTAGTGGTCACCAACCCTGTTCCTGGAGAGCTACCTTCCTGAAGACTTTTGCACCAACCATAATCGTGCCCACCTGACCATCTAATCATTGCCTTAAGAAGTTCTTGATTGACTAAAACAGGTGTGTTAGATTTTGGATGGAGAGGAAACTTGTTAATGTGTTAATTTAGAGTTATGTTTATTAGAGACCACAAGCATTTAATTTATTATTATTCAAGTACTGCCTCAAACAATTTCTCTTATAGTATGTATTGCTCTTCTAACAAATGACATTGTCACAAAACATCTTTCCAAATTAATGAGCAGATTAGAGGTGCCAGTGGCAAGGAAAAACTCCCTGAGATTACAAAAGAAAGAAATGTTTCTTAACATTTCTCTTATATGACTAATAATAATTACTCTTATATGACTATATACTGTAAAATACTATACTAAATATATATATATATATATATATATATATATATATATATATATATATATATTATAAAATATATATTAAGTACTATAAACAGTACTGTGTTGAAACTATTTTGTGAATAAGAATCCTAGGATGAAAACAGATTTTTTATTTATTTATTTTAATTATTATTTTTTTATTACAGCAGCAGTTCAACATTGTCCAGCTGAGATTAGCCACTGAAGCAAGGGTAAGACATTTTTTTAACATGCAGATCTATAGGGTATCCATCTGGGACAATCAACAAGAGCAGAAGGCAAGTCATGAATGCAGAAAGCTCCCAGCAGAAGTAGAGCATTTGGATGAATCAGGAATGTCTGAAGGGTGAGGGGAACCACAGCAGCAGACATGTGTCTGCTGAGAAAGAGAGTAAATGCCACTGGTAAAAATATTAACAGTATATAATATTCATATTTAGAATATATTATGTGTTAAGGTTTAGTTTAGAGATCATGAAGGTGTTGGAAATCAAAAATGAAAAACAACTCCAAGCCTAAAAGTTGGGTTAATCTACTATTAATAATGACTGTTTTTTTTAAAATAAATATTCAATTCAATTCAATTCAATTTTATTTGTATAGCGCTTTTAACAATGGACATTGTCTCAAAGCAGAACATAAGAAACAAAAAGCATGCAAACAGAAACAAAAACATGCAAACAGTCCTAGATGTTAGACAGAATTATCACTAGTGAGCAAACATGAGGCGACTGTGGCAACGAAAAACTCCCTTAGATGATATGAGGAAGAAACCTTGAGAGGAACCAGACTCAAAAGGGAACCCATCCTCATTTGGGTGACACTGGAGAGTGTGATATGAACAATATCCTTTCTGTATTTATTTATAGTCATGTAGGTTGTTGTCTTCCTCAAAGCCCTCAAAGTCCACATAGGGTTGGCAGCGTATTGTCAATATCAATATTACATATATTGCATATATTAATGAATAGAATGTGAGTAAGCATTATGTCTGTGCTTAACTATAATAGCCATTTATAAATATAGACATTTATAATGGTTATATACAGTCAGGTCCGGAAGTATTTGGACAGTGACGGAGTTTTTGTGATTTTACCTTTATACACCACCACAATGGATTTGGAATAAATCCAATGGATAATGACCCTAAACATACTGCGAAAGCAACTCAAGACTTTTTGAAGGCAAAGAAATAGAATATTCTTCAATGGCCAAGTCAGTTGTCTGATCTCAACCCAATAGAGCATGCTTTTCACTTACTGAAGACAAGACTGAAGGCAGAAAAACCCACAAACAAGCAGCAACTGAAGGTGGCTGCAGTGAAGGCCTGGCAAAGCGTCTCCAGGGAGGAAACTCAGAATTTGAGTTTTGAGAACATGGGCTCCAGACTTCAGGCAGTCATTGACTGCAAAGGATTTTCATCCAAGTATTAAAATTATTTTTATATTTACCATTATGTCACTTTGTCCAAATAAATTTGAGCCCCTGAAAATGGAAGTACTTTGCTTAAAATGGCTGGTATTCCTAAATGGTAAATGCCAGATTTTTGTGGAACCTCTTAGAATAAAGCTGAAAGTCTACACTTCGATCACATTTTGATTGTTTTATTTCAAATCGATTGTGTTGGTGTATAAAGGCAAAATCACAAAAACTCTGTCATTGTCCAAATACTTCCGGACCTGACTGTATTTATGCTAACATGTTAAGATATGCTTATTTGTGGGCTTTATAATAAAGAGCTACCATTATATGCTAAAGAAGATAAGAGAAGGCTTCTGACCTAACACGTTCCTGTTTAAATTGGTTATTTTCCACTACCCTGTGTTATGCTTTTCACTTTTTTCTAAGCAAAACAAACTTTTAAAAGATAAAATTAAGTACACCAAAGAGATGCACAGATTGACCTAATTATGACTGAATGTTGGAAGGACTACATGCATGATGAATGGTTGGATAAAATTTTGGAGAAATAGCACAAAGGTAAAAAATAAATAAGAAAAGGTACAGCATCTGTACTGTGTAATGAAATTTGTATGCAATACTCAGTTCCGGTGGTTGAAAAAAATACTGGCAGTCAGGGCTACTGATTAACAAATAGATGAGAGCAACACAGATAGCTAAAGTACAAAGACAGTTGAGGTAAAATGCCAGTGTACATTTTACCTCTTCCTCAAATCATTTAATACAAATCTGGATGAGGGCTTGCTGGGGTAAGAGCTGCTTTTGTTTAGGCTGCTGTCAGTTTTAATGAAAAGGTATCAGAAGAAACAACTTGATGTTGAAAGTCCAACCCTCACCCCCAAAACACATAATGAACACATTCACATTATAATTATTGATCCTTCAACAAGGAACCACAGAGGGGCAACTAGAGTTTGAGTGACAGTGGGACACATGGAGAATGAGAGGATTGTTTGTTTTAAAGGTTGTTGTTGTTGTTATATTTTATGTATACTGTATTTTTAATACTGTACTTTGTATGTTATAGTCCAAGGAACCCCTTTTCCACAGACCCACCCAGTAAAGATTTAATTCATTAACACTTTTTAAATTTGCACAATAACATTTTGTCTATTTGTTAGATCCATAGCGCATTCTAGTCCTGAAATCATACAAAATAATAATAATAATAATAATAATAATAATAATAACCTTCATAAAGTAATCCTACCAATAAATCTAACTTGAATTGAATTGAATTATGAAGATGACAAATGAACATAAAATTTAATAAGGCAGTACATCCTCCTTGCAACTACTTCCCACATCCTGTATTCATTGGTAAACAGTTAAGTCAGATATATAAACAAATTAGAAACTTCAAGGCTTATTCTCAGCCTCTCAAGACTGTAGTTAAACTCACAGCAGGAATAGGAGCAGCTATATACTGTATAATGAACGGGGAGCTACCTAAGGCAAAACACAGCCACAGAAGCTAAACTATTTTAAATCAGTGTATTTTTTATCCGTAATAGGGTGTCATTTTCCCTTATTAAAGACTCAGGAGGCTGGGTTCAGTCCACTGCTGCCTCATTCAAAGCCTTGTGCCACTGAAGGCCAAAAGAACTGTAGTATTTCAAAAGCCCTGATAAATATTTAATGGGCACAAAGAACTACCTGTATCATTTAAACTTGACCCAACACTTTCTCCATTTCCCATCCCCTCAGTTCCTGTGCTTTTGTTGCCTATGTTCTTGGTTTTTCCACTCACCTCCCCTGTTCTATTCTCTCTCACTTCTCCATTCTTCCTCATCTCCTTTTCTTTCTTATGGTTTTCTCCATCCTTATTTATATTGTCCTTTCTTCTATCTTTTCCTTCCTCTTTTCCATTGCACCTGCTCCTTTCTAGCTGTCCTCTCATGTTCTTTTTTCTATCTCAATCCTCTTCTCACCTTCTTCCATAACTCAACTCTCCTCCCATCTCTATTTCTTCTCCTAAACCCAAAATTGTCATTTAAATTGATTAAGCATTCTCTCTTTTAAATAGATTTTTTTCCAAACTGTTTTCTCTAATTTCCTGCTTTTCTCACACAGCAACCACAGTCAAAGCAAATCTGCATCTCTACATCGTGTACACTTTTTTTTTTTTTAACTTTTTCACTTTCTCCTTTTGTGTCTTTGATGACATGACTATATAACTTTAGTTATCACTGAAGATGTTCCTTCAGAACAGTCTTTCTCTCATCTCTTTAATCGTCACTGATTTCCCATAGTGTGTGCTTTTCAGAGAGCAGTTTATTGACTAGAACAGGTTTTGTTATGGACATGTAGTGATTACTGATACATTCAAGACCACAAAAAGGCCGCTGTTCTGTGCAGCAGAATGACTGGAAATCGATTCTGACAGACCTTAAAGATGTAGCCACAGACAAGTATCATAGGAATGCTCTGCTCTTATCTGACTTGTATTTGCTTGTAATCAATATGCTAAGACATCTTTCAGGGGATTCATTAAATAAATGTATCTGTTTAAATAAACTAACAGAGGAAAGTGATTCGATAACTGTCTAATTGCTTTACAGGTTTTCTTTCTCTGCATAAATTTAAAGGCTTCTCTTTTAAAAAATCACTAGTCTTCAACTGAAGCATTTTTTGTGTGGAATCAAGGTCAGTGGTGCTTGTAGTTTGCACCACAGGCAAGTTTAAAGCACTTGATTAAATGACTAATGCTCTAATGTCTGTTCCTTTCTTATGACCTAAGATTTTCTAGTCCTATAGAAAATCTGTATTCCAGAGTTGTTTTTTTTTTCCCTGGTCCAGCATAACTGCTGCAAAGACAAACTTTCAAATTAGTTAAGGATTTGAATCCGTGTTATTGGGGTAGATGATAGATTGATGTCATCCCAAACTTTAATATTGTAGTGAATGTAACAGCTAATCTTAGCTATGCTGTTGTACACTAGCTAGCCTACTTGGGTAACAGTTTACAGTACTGTTCAACAACTCATAGGTAACTATGCAGGAACAAAAGAGGAACAAAAGAGTAGTTATTCATTAACACCTATGTTATTCCTATAAAATACTAAGAACTACTAGTTAATTACTCAGTAAGTATGTTAGTAGTAGTAGCAGTAGTAGTAGCAGTGATTACTGAGTCTTACACTTCTCCTGGAGAATTACTAGCTAACGATTACTCTTCTATAATAACTGCTGATTAATTAGTGATCACAACAACATTAATTCCCAGTAGCTAAGCCTTACCTTCCTCCTGGAGAACTACTACCTAATATACCTATTCCAACACCTCAGTGTCTAAAATGGAAATATTTATGTGTTATTATAGGTCTCCTCAGAGGAGCACAGGGTCAGAATGTTGTTTTTATTTAGCCAGTCAAGGTCTAGTAAGTAGTAGCTTAAAATATGGGAGGAGCCTTTTTCTATTCTATATTAACATAACTATTGTATATTATGTCTAAAATGATAAAACATATTCATTTATATTAATATTCACATTTCAATTTCCACTTTTAGTTAAAAACTAAAATGTGCTATTTTGACCAAAACAGAATATAAAGATTTAAAAAATTATAATGTTTATTGTTAAATCCTACCATTTCTGTGTCTGAATTCTGAGTAGTAAACAGTTTAGGACAAAAGGAACAATGCACCACCAATTGCACGCAATTCTTTGGGTTAAAGGTCTCCCGTAAATAGGAACTTCTAAAAAAAACGCAGCAACAAATTTCAACTGTGAGCAACATATTCTGTCCATCGGAACATAGTAACCTGTCACCAAGATGCCACTGTTGTTTTATCCCAAGCTTCATAAACACTTCCGTCTGTCAGATAATATGAAAGGCACTGAGTGGTGATTATGGCAGGTGCTTATGTGTCTGCTGCAGTCAGACCATAGAATATGTGTATGTCCTGATCTTTGTGGATCCTATTACACATCTGGGTGAATCCCAGGTTAACAGCCTAAGCCCATAGACTGCACTGCTGTCTATTGATCTGAGTAACTGCTGGGTTCAAAATAGGTCAAGGACTTATGTTAGCTAAGCAGAGTGCCTGAAAAGAAAGAGAAAATGGGTGTATAAATAAATAAACAGTTTGTAAGTGTCTTTCAGTTTATTTCTATTACACTGTCTCTTTCCCAGCTTCATGATGTTGTCTTCTTTTGCTCTTTCTTTGTATTGCTTAGTCTGTATATTGTGCAGTCTTTATTTCTTTCTTTCTTTATCTCTATCATTCATGTTCATACTCTCTTATTAATTTTCTCTTTTTTTCTCTAATTCTGTTTCTACAATTCAGTGTCTTCCTCATGCTCTCTCTTACTCTCTCTTTTCTATAATCTGTCTTTTCTGCCTTTTCACCTTCTCTTTTTGCCCAGCAGGTGGGGGTTGTGCTGAGGACAGGAGACAAGTTGTGTGCGCACAGATTTGGGATAGGTTTGGTGCCAAACAACTCCCTCATGTTGGTTCCATTGCCCAGTGCTCAATTCCGTTCTTCCAGGTAACGTCCTGATGATGCTATCTGTTGCAAGTGTACTACTGGTGCATGCTTGTGTGTGTGTGTGTGTGTGTGTGTGTGTGTGGCTGTCCTGGGGAAAGGACAGAAGGAAACACCAGTGAATGTAGAGAACACACCAATGGTTGCCATTCCTCTCTGCAGGCTTTTAATTGGTTGGTAAGAAAACACCTGAGTCCTGTGAATTCCAAAGATGAATAGCTCTCTAAATATGGCAGAACAACACACACACACAATGACCTGAGTCCAGATTTTGGCTTAAGGTGTCAGAGAATTTAGTAATGGACTGTTAAAACAATGTGTTCAGCATGTTTGTTTGATTCTTTCCCTCATCTCAGTGGTGTGGTTTAGATTCTGCAGTCTTTATCCCCTCTTTCATCTCTATATATGCATCATTTTATAGCAGACATAGCTCAGTGGTTAAGGTACTGAATATGCTTTGGTGTGTAAATAGGCCATGGAAATAATTGTTCCATCAATAAAATACAATTTATCTCAAAGTATGCTATTTCTAACTATGTTACTTCAATTCAGCTTAAGGTAGCCAGATTAAAAAAAAGAATCATCAGTCAAACACCAACAACCCAATGAATTCCATTCAGGACACTGTCTTGAGAATTCAGTCAAATTATGGAGTTGACTTGCATTTGTGCAGCAAGGCCCAATTCACAGCTGTAAAAATGTCCCCAATAGAAATGCTATGAAACATGGCCCAAGACATTGCTATTCCTCTAGTAGAGTGCAAACACAAACCTGCTATGGGCTGCTGTGTAAGGCTGGTTGCCTCCATGGATACCGTGCCTGCCCACAACTCATCGTGACCAACACATGAAGGTGGCCAGACACTCCCTGAATGCACCTACGCATTCTGCTGACAGACTCACGCTGAACGATACCAAATCTAGGATTAGTCTTATATAAGGAATCATCTGAGTCTGAGTCATAACAGTGTTGGACATATTTACCAGAAATGCTAGAACCCTCAGATGCTCTGTGAGCATGCTTGTGTGCTCCTGTTGTAGCCAGTAATGAAGATCAAAGATCACTCCGGAGAGCAGAGGTTCGAGGCCATAGACTTTATTCTTTCAAAAAATAAAGCCGAGCGATTCTCTGCAGAGAAAGCTACCCAACTCTTCAGAGGGCCATTCTTATATACATTTTCATGAAAAAACTTCCACATCTGGTTTTTCACAAGACCTAACATTCCCATATATGCTTATGTTAGTGTCTAAGGCAGCCTTTCTCACTTAAATTTACAGCTTGTTCCTGCTCTGCCCACTTAGCAGGATACTGATGCCTATGTAAGGTCATATAGATCACGTTCAGGCCTAGGATACCGATGCCTATGTAAGGTCATAAAGATCACTTTCAGGCCTCCGTGTCACCTTGTGCACTATACCGGTTCTATACGTCTATAACATTGAGGATTACATCAAATATCAATACATCAAATATTTATCAAATATTAGTACACATTTCGTGGTTAACATTTTTACAATATGTTGGTTACAATGATTCCATACTCCAAGGTCTTCTGTTCCGACTGAGCCTCTAAAAGCCAGTTGGTCAGACGAATGCCTTCCTCCTGAACAGTGTCATGGCCTCTTCAGAGTATATTACAAACACTTGAGAGCTCAGTGAGAGCCTGAAAGGGAGGACCAAATATTTATAAGTCACGTCCTGAAATACTAATCTCGGGAACTTTCTGTGAGGAGGATATATAGGGAAACAAGGCATCTTGTAGATTGACTGAGGTGAACAAGTTACTTTTTTCAACAAAGCCCAACACAGTTGCATGCATCAGAATTCTGAACTTGTATTTCTGAGGTGCGTATTCAGAGAACACAGGTCTAGAATCAGCTGTAAACCCTTCCCTTTTTTGGGACTAGAAAATACCTCAAGTAGAAAAGAGACTGGTTCTCCTCAGGAATACTCTGATCACCCTTGTGTCCAATAGCAAGGATAGTTCCTCCCAAAGGAGCTGAGCTGCTTTGAAAAAATTAAGTCTTTGAATTCGGGGTGGAGCAATGGAAAAATGGAGTCTGTGTCCCTGTCTATCATTCTCAATACCCACTTTGAGGGTACACACATATGTCTTCATCCTTTCGGGAAAGCAAGTCGGGCTTTGCACAGATGACACAGGTGGTGAGCACCAACTGCCACCTCATGTGTTACATGAAAGGTATGCACCATGCAGGCGCTTATGGCACCTTTTACTTTCATTCAGATTGTTTTTTGTGTATGGAATGTTTTGCAAAATGCTTTAAATATTTTTTTTGCATAAATTGAGTAACAGCACCCTTGGCTCCTGGCCTGGATGTGTTGGATGAAATACATTTATTAAAGAACACTGGTGTGTGCTTGGATTTGAACTTGGAGGTGAATTTACAGGAACATCCACCTGAGAACGTGGGCTCGCACAGGGGCTCTGCATGCCAGCACAGGCTCAGGAACAGAAAACTTTGTGGGGAAGAAGTTGTCTGCATCTGCCCAGACTGACATTTCACTCTCCACTGCAGTGCATTAGGTAGCATGCCATTTTTTTCTTTCCCACCTGAGAGATGACCTGGGCAGGCTGACCCTTCTTCAATGGGTCTTGGTCCAACAAACTAGTTTGGCGTGGCTGTGTTGGAGACTCTTCTGGGAGAGGCATGCACAATGATTGCAAAGTTTTGGCAAGGCTAATGCAGCCTGGGCATGTAGCAGCCCAAGACATGAAGCACATCTGGTGTGAGTGTTCATGCGTGAAATCTTGCAACATGGACATTCTCAAGGGGGAGACTTTCCCATTTCCGTGATGTGGGATACATCCATGTCACCATAGCGAATTTTTTTTTTAAAACTTTCACTCGGTAGGTAGTTGGAGACTAGCGAACGAGGCCAAGGGCTAGCTCCTGCTAGCTTGCTTGCTAACTCGTGGTCATTCAACACCGAGTGAGTCCACCGTTTGGAGGCAGCCAAACTCTGTATTCTTTGAAAAGAGCCTTTTCTATTGTGAAGAAAAAGGTAGGTTAGACCCTGGCAGCGGAGTTATGGACTCAAACTGTGGACTGTTTATCCAAACCCAGGTAGCCTAATTGAGGTAGAGTGTTCAGCGTAAAGCAAGAAGAGATTTTTGAATAACAAGGTGATGGTACATTAGCCCATAAATAAGGGGGAGGAGAGTCTCCTCCTCAATGCATGTATCATGGCTGTCAGCCAACAAGAGTCAATGTATTGAAATAAGGGCTTCTGAGAACTATGCAGAGAGCCATATCCCACAGTGATATACCAAAAGGAATGGTTGAAAGAGAACTTTGTGCACATGTATGCACACATGTTGGAACCTTACAACAATGTCATGAACCAATGTATTCCAACAAACTCATGAACATTGCCTGGTCTTTTTCCAATCTTCATCTGTACAGTTTCAGTGAACATGTGCCCACAGTAGCCTAAGATTCCTGTTCTTGGCTGACAGGAGTGGAACCTGACGTAATATGCAGGGATAAGCAGGATGCAGATGCATAAGATCCGCATGCTTTTTTCTTATAGGCAGTCCAAATAACATCATTAAAATCCATAGCATGGGTCAGAACACCAGCAGGCAGCAAAAAACAAGGAATATCCATAATCAGACAAGAAAAAACAAGCACAAGAAAATATGGCTTGAAGCTTATTGACATGAGCTGCAGTGTGCGCCAAAATCTGCAGCATGCGCTGAGAGGGGGGGATTACATGTCAGATGTTGTCTTATGCAAGGTTTGGCATGGTGTGTTTTCTGACATGTTTTTCTACCCAAGTCGCTTGTAAAGTATGGTTATTTGAGTGTAGCCTCCCTGACAGCTCGAACCAGTCTGACCACTCTCTACTGATCTCTCTCATCAAAAAGATGTTTCTGCTAATAGAACAACCGCTCACTGTTTTTTGTCAATTTTTTTGTGTTTTTGAACCATTCTGTGTAAACTCAGATCAGCATTTTCAAAATCACTGAGATCACATTGTTCCCCATTCTGATGTTTGGTGTGAATATTAACTGAAGCTCTTGACTTGTATCTGCATGCTTTTATGCATTGTGCTGCTGCCACATGATTGCCTGCTTGTAAGGAGGGGACTTCAGGGTCTCACAAGGAACACACCATTTGGTGGATACTAGTGCCTGTAAATTGTCACAAATCCTCTCACAGCATGGTGCTTTTTATCTGCATAGCCCATGCTCTTATTGTGACATTGTTTGTTTTCACTTCCCAGTCCTGTCTCTACCTATATGTTGTCATATGCATGTCAGCCTGATTGTATCTTTTCAGTTTAGAAAACAGCCTTCTCAGAAAAGCTTTAAAAGAGAGATGGTTAGGTTCATGTTATCATGGCTCACCAGTGAACCTTGTTTATGGTCTGAATGTGTGTTTATGCAAGGACATTTGTGGCTAACAAAAGGCAAGGGATTCTCAAGTCTCCTGAAAGGAAAATTTCCTTTAACCCAGAGGGAGTCTCCCGTAGAAAATCTGGGGATTGGCAGGAGGTGTGGGCTATCCTGCTCATGGCTCATGGTAAAGCCTCCCCAGCCCTGCATGTGTCTGGCACAGAAGCGTCTTCAGGGATCTGCATGAGGGTTCTGCCAATGATGCTGCTCTGCTCCCAGACTCCTGCAAGGACATCACTTTGACTCCTGGCTTCATCGAGGTCGTCGTTCTGCCACCTGGCTCCACTGAGGTCATGGCTCCACCCTCAGGCTGCACCAAGGACATTGTTCCACCTCACACTGTCTCTGCCAAAGACTTAGCTATGCCTCCTTGCTTTGCCAAGGACATCGCCTCACCTCCCTGCTTTGCTAAGCATGTTGCCCCATGTTCGAAGGAGATAGTGCCAATGGAAAACTTGACCCAGTAGAGAGAATGAGGGTACTTGCCACTACTGAGCAACAACACAGAGCAAGTTCCTAGAGATAACTAGTGAACATCATTAGCCAACTAGTGATGGCTAATAAGTCTGGCATTGCTAATGAAGGGAAATCAACTAGAAACTAGTGAGTGAAGATTTTTGTAGGATATCACTAGAAAAGTGTTCACAATGTATAAAAAAAACACTTACCATGGCTATGGCCAGCTTATAGAGAACAAGTAACCTGTAGCTCCATCCATAATCACAAGCTGCTAAGCAGATAGCTCCATATAGTCTAAATGTGGCCCGACATGTGTACAAGAAGAAAAAGGTAAAAATGGTTGTATGGCATGAATTTCTTGCAAATAAAAGCACTAATTCTCACTTCCCTGATGGTCATGATCAATGAAATATAATCTATTTTAGCAAAAATATCCTTATAGGCTGCATGTCAGTGGAGCCAATCTTGGACGTGGTAGCTGCTGACATATGACTCAACTTGAATTTGAGAGTATGTGACTTAACTACAACACTGGCACATACACACAACAAATAATTTGTGTAATTAAACACATGGATGTAATATACCCACACAGAATGCAAGGCTTGAATACATAGTCACAAAAACACCCAAATTAATGACATACAAAATTACAACTACTTGCATTAACAATGTGTTCACTAATCCCAGCTTACACTGCTTATCACTGAATGCACTTCCTGTGAACTACAAAACTGCACAGCTCACATTGATCTGATTTACACTAACTGCAATTCTGAGCATTTCTCATCTCATAAGCTCTCACTTTAACTTTTGTATTCAACAACTGTAAATTTGATGTATGAGTCTAAAGATATTGGGGTCAATAGAATACAATTTACATACAAGGTGAAATAAGGGCCGGTGCTCAATAAGATGGAAAAAGAAGTTGAAGTCTGAGAAAAAGCACTCAGACTAATGATGTGATGTGTAGTCTCTGAATTCAAATATTCTGCTACAGTACTGAGATAATTCCTGTGGTAAAATGTATTATGGGGCTGGGGGATTTAGATATGAAAAATAAGACACACAATAGCTAATATAACACAACTTTAGATGCATTTCCATCATAGTAGGCAAATGAACATGAAAGCAACACACAAGAGTTCAGCTTTGTTTTGAGTGAAAAAGACCTTTGTTGAATTAAAAACATATATACTTCTGGAAGCGGAAGCGTGGTCGAGCGCTGGTTTGTGAATGGAGGGCGGAGTCGGAGAAGGTGAGTAGTAAGGAATGCACCCTTGTGGGTAATTCTGTTAACGAGTGTTCTGAGAGACGAGTGCCTCGAGAAAGCGAGCTAACCATCACAGAGCCGCGTGTGTGCATAAAGTAAAATAAACGGTTGAAAGCAAAAGTGAAAAATTGTAGAATAAAACGCCTCTGTGTTGCTTCCAAGCCTGCCTCCTGGTTCCTCATTTCCGCCCAAACCTGTAAGGTTGCTACACTGGTGCTGAAACCCGGGAAGTGTGGAAGACGCCATCACAAAGTCCTCACCACTGGCTGACATCATCACATCCCTCGCCAGCTTCCACCAGACCCAGCATCAGGCCCTCCTCCAGCTGCCCTGAGACCAGGAGCAGCGGATCAAAGAACTGCTCGACGCACAGGCGGCAGATCAGCAGGTGGTCCAGGGCCTGATCCAGAGGGCCAGTATCCCAGCCATGAACTCAGCGGCTGCCATGGCCACGCCCAAGGTCGACCTCACGAAGATGGGAAAGCAGGATGATCTGGAAGCATTTCTGGAGCTGTATGTTCCGCAGTGGTGTGGGGCTGGCCCAAGGGTCAGTGTGAAGCTCACCTGTTGCCGCTCCTGACTGGTGAAACCCAACTCGTGGCCCAGCAGCTGCTGGTTGCCAACATGCTGGACTACCCCGACCTGAAACAGGTGGTTTTGCAATGGGTCAGTCGCACCAGAACAGCACCTCTACAGAACAGCACAGTCAGAGCTTCCATACACTGACCTTCCGCGAGTTTGGCCACCTGTTTGCTTCCATCCAGAAGCTCCGGGACACCTGCCGGAGGTGGCTCCTGGCTGAGGGACACGGCGCCGAGGATGGGATCAACCTCATGGTGCTGGAGCAGTTCATTTTCCGACTTCCAGAAGGGATGGCAGAGTGGGTCCAGTGCCACCGACTGGCGTCACTCGACGAGGCAATCCAGCTGGCAGACGACCACATGACTGTGTATCCAGGGGCAAGCGAGCCCCTCCCTTCTCCCTCTCTCTCTTTCTCTTGCTCTTGTGTCTCTCCCCCTCCTCCTTGCCCTTTCATCATCCCCGCTCCATGGAAACAGGGGACAATTCTCCCAAAACCCATGCTTTCCCTCCCCTTTCCTCTCTCCCTGTGTCCGTCTCCTCTCTTCCCCAGGTGGGTGAATCTGGGGCTGCAGGTGTGGGAGTAAGGTCTGGGCCGGTATGCTGGCACTGTGGGGAGCCTGGTCATTCCCAGGACCACTGGCATGTGATGGAGGTGGGGACTTTGGTCTGGATCCCCAATGCTCCACAGGCCACCCCCGATTGAGCAGGGTTGTACTGCATACCGGTGAGTGTTCAAGAGGGTACATACCATGCATTGGTGGATTCAGGCTGTACACAGACCTAAATCATAGCCTCAGGTCATGCCTTCCGATGAGGGTAATCGATAGTCAGTCTAATGCTGCGCTCTCCCATCCCTGTTTTTCAATTATTAAGGATAGGTTATATTGAGTGACGCAAGACACGAGGAAATGACACAGTTGTTGATTCCGAAGATCCGTCAGGAATTATTATTCAAGGCAGCTCACCATAATCCGATGGCAGGGCACTTAGGACAGGATAAAACACTGGACCATCTCATGGCCCGCTTGTAGTGGCTGGGCATTCACGGTGATGTTCGCAGGTGGTGCGCAGCATGTCACGAATGTCAGCTGGTGAATCCACTAGCCACCCCAAAAGCACCCTTACGCCCCCTCCCATTAATTGAGGTCCCCTCAAAAGAATTGGAATGAACCTAGTCCGGCCATTAGATCGAACTCACAAAGGCATCACTTTGTGTTGGTTCTAATGAACTATGCAACGCATTACCCGGAAGTACTGCCTCTGCGCAACATCTCTGCATGTAATGTTGTGGAGGCACTCATACGTGTTATCTCCCGAGTCAGGATGCCGAAAGAGATCCTGACTGATCAGGGCACATCAACACTACCTGAGCTTTATGAGTTGTTGGGGATTAAATTGATTCACACCAGCGTTTACCATCCACAGACAGATGGGCTGGTGGAACGATTTAATCAAACGTTGAAAAACATGATTTGTAAGTTCATTCACAACGATGCACGAAATTGGGATAAGTGGCTAGAGCCCCTGTTATTTGCAGTGTGAGAAGTCCCGCAGGCCTCAACAGGGTTTTCCCCGTTCGAGTTATTGTATGGGCAGAAGCCTCACGGTGTGCTTGATGTCATTCTGGAAAAATGGGAGGAGGGACCTTCCAACAGTAAAAACAAAATTCAGTTTGTTCTTGACCTGAGACCAAAACTCCACATTTTAAGCCACATAACCCAGGAGAATTTGCTACGAGAGTTTGCACCAGGAGATATAAGGGCCTTTGAGGTCACATGACAGATTGGGGACGTTGACTATGACTATGACAGATAGAGGCGGGGTGCGGCATGTGTACCACTTTAATCTCCTTAAACCATGGAGGGAGGCAGTTCCCGTGGCTTTAGCAGTGGTTGTTCTGGAGAGGGAGGAGCTAGGTAAATCTAAAAACAGCAGTGCAATCCACCCTGGTCCCTTATGGAGACCACCTCTCTCCATCCCAAATCACGGACATGGAATGCTTCCTCATTTCTGTCCAAACCTGTAAGGTTGCTACAATACTGCTATATATATATATCACATTACACAGCACTGTGCAAAAGTCTTAGGCACATGCAAAGAAATGCTATAGAGCAAAGATGCCTTCAAAAATAACATTAGTTTTCCAGCACAAAATTAAATGTTACAGAAAAATGTTTGTATGTCATTAAAGAAAGCAGCATATTACATAAGAGACCACTTTTCAGACAAAAAAAAAAAACATAATGAAGGCTGCTGGGTTTTGCTGCAAAAATAAGAAGCAAGTGTGACAGTCAAAGTCTCCAGAGGAACTGTGGCTGGTTCTGCAAGATGCTCAGTAAAACTTACAGCTAATTTCCTCATAAAACTGCACAAATTGTACCTGAGACTACTATTTTTTTTAAAGCGAAGGAACATTTAATTTGATTATTTTTGAAGGCATCTTTGCTATACAGCATTTCTTTACATGTGCCTAAGACTTTTGCACAGTACAATCCCAACAGAATGACAATTTTTCTGTTCTTGTTGAATTGATTTTTTGAATTCATTTTTGAATTAAATAATTTAATTAAAGGGATACCAGCAGGATTAACAAGCTTATTCGCAAGGCTGGATCTATCATTGGACACAAACTGGAGACGTTTGAGTCAGTGAGGAACAGGAGGTCACTGAACAAACTGCTCTCCATCATGGACAATCCATCTCACCAACTCAACAAAGTATATATAAAGTAATAAATAAAGTATATCTATAAATAAAGTATATCTATCTATCTATCTATTTATCTATATAGATATCTTCAGAATTATTTGAAAATAAAAAATCTAAAAATTGCTTAATTGATAAGTATTCACTTCCACAGCGTGAATTGTCGTTTTGCAGCAATTACAGATTTGAGTCGTTTCCAGATGTCAGTCTATCAGCTTTGCACATTTTGATTTTGGCATTTTCTTTCATTCTTCAATGCAAATTTTCTCCAGCTCTGTCAAATTAAATGGAGATTGTTGGTGGACAGCAACTCCAGGTCATGCCACAGATTTTCAATTGTATTAAAGTATCGGCTTTGATTCGGCCATAACAAAACAAAAAACCTTCTTTTTTTCAAGTTATTCCTTTGTAGTTCTTGCCCTGTGCTTTGGCTTATTGCCCTGTTGAAATATGCATTTTAGTATTATTTTCTGTTTATTCTACATAAATATGTTCAATTTACAATGTTACAGCTTTTGCAATTGTCACAAAATCATGCTGTTCCAACAACTGAATTCTTGGATGTGATTTTACTACATTACTAACCTGTGTGATAAGCAGAATTGCTGTAGTATTAATACAGTTGAATTGAATTGTATTTTAACTTAACTGAATTGATTTGAAGATAAACACCATCTGTAAAAGACCAAATGGTTAATTAAAAGAAAGAGGGTAATAAAAAATAAGCAGTTTGTGTCAGTAGCTGTTTGTTTTGTGCAGGGCTTAAGATTCTCTGTATGCTGTACGCTATTAGTTAGCATACACTCTATTAATTGAGGTCATGTTTCTATGCTGCCAGATCCTCTGCAATTACCAAGGGCCAGAGATACAAATATAGCTGTAAAGCGTTAGAAAAGCAAAGCCTTCTCTGCCTAGCCACCACACAGCTTTAATAAATTGCAAACACTTTTAAATATTTGAATAAATGAACATTCACATACACTCAAAGAGATAGAGAGACATAAAATGGAATGCCTTAATTCTCCTCTTGCTATCTCTCCAAAGCACACTTATGCATACACCAAGCAACAAACTGCACTGCCACATCATTTATCATTTAGGAAAATCCATGCAGATGTTTCAGTGTGATTCACATAGGGAATGAGGCTACATTCTGTGCCCAGAAAGCACTGAGAGAAATTACTTAGAGAAAGTTTCAGCATGTACTGTAAGTCAGCAAATATTCTGTTCCTCATTGATAGCATATCTGAATCAGCAACCTCCAGACCTTGACCTTCACAAAAATCAATAAATTCCAGCATAAGCTTAAACTAGCAAGGAAAACAACTAGGGAGAAGGGAGAAGGATGAAGAGTCAACCATTAAAGGGGGATGACTATTTAAATGAAACCCTAAAGTGTCTCATGGTGATTTCCATTGTGGCAAAGCAAGAATCCACTATATGAATACAATATACTGACTGAACCAAGGCACCATTCTCAGTAAATAGAACTTTTTCTAACATCTAAGTCAATGGATCACAATTGTCTTCATAGGCAATTTTACACTTTCCAAATGAGGAAAAATACAGGACAATAGGGAGACGACATAGCCTATGGGTTACATATATCTTCATTATGCTACATCTAGATTGGCAGTGTATAAATATTAAGATATCAAAGGCACTAGCAGCACATCATATCACAGCCTCATCAAGATATCATTCTGAAAATATAAATCCACTGAAAATATACATTTCTGTATATTACCAAATGTACACAAATTAAAAGGAATAGTAAAGCAAGAACACTTTTAATGTTGTCAGGCAAGTCAAAAATGATTTGTCAAAAAAGTGCTTAAATACTGTATGCAGCACAAAAATGTTCAAGTAAACAAACCCATGGGGCAGTGAACTGAGACTGAAATGTCCAGAAAATTACTGTAGCCTTTTTTCATGATTGTATGCACCCTGTCACCATTTAAAATTGAGAAAATTAACAATGGTAATTCAGGTTTTCTTGAATATAGGGCCAACATGAAGAAAACATGGGGCACCCAGCAAATGGGACAAGCAGGTTATTCACGTTATTTTACTTTGTATAAGAACACTTGTAACAAGTCCCTAAAAGGCACTTAATGTAGTGCAATCATGAGCTAAGCAGTCAAAAGTTTTAACATGGAAATTGATTCTGTGCGGTGTTTCTATTTTTGAATTACAGGACCACACAATAGTCTTGTACACTATATTTTTAATAAAAAATGTTGTTTTAAATGTTTATTTCATGACTTCTGCATTACATAGTCAGAAAAACAAATCTAAAAAAATGTTACGGGAAAATGTAAAAAGAAATTAATAATAATTAAGAAATTAAAATGTATAAAGAAAGTAGCATTCTACTATGCATACAGGTGCAGGTGCGGTAGAGATTTATTGAAGCTTGCAAACAAATCCAATGCGCAATCCAAAAACAGTGTCAAAATTCAGGGAAAGGTCAGGTGATGTGCAAACAAAATAAACTAGGACACTCAAGAGCAAGATGAGAAAACCAGAAATGGGATCAGACCCAGAGAGACAATCAATAATCAAAAGGTTTAGTACAGAATGATATCAGATCACAGATACTTTGCAAAGTGAGTGTGGTTTGAAAGTCCTTATATACTGTGGGTGAATGTGACTGTGATTGGAACCAGGTGTTCATGATCAGTAATCCGGTGAACATGAACGCGAGAGAGTCTGTGATGGCTGTGTGTTATAGTTCTTGGTGGCCATGTTTGTAGGCCACATTGTGTTCTGGGAACTGTAGTTTGACACCAGCGTTGACATGATAATTACTGAATACGACATGTAGCGTTTTTACAATTTAGATTGGGTGAAGGTTCTGGAAAGGATCTCGTGCCTTGCTGAGTAGGCACTACCAGGTATCAGTCGTTGGCTGATTGCAGGTTGCAGGAGGGAACATAAACCTCAAGGAGAGTACTGAGGTAGGGTGCTGTTCCAGACAAGGTCTTGTATCTGAGCATCAAGGCCTTGAATTTGATGCAGGCAGCTACAGGAAGCCAGTTGTTGAAATGTGGTCTGTAAAGTTCAAGTGGTCATCGAAAGTGTGGTTGAGCCTAGCTGTACGTTGAGCTTGTGGTTGATTGGAGGGCAGGCAGGGATGACGAGAAGCTCCATTTTTTGGCATGTTGAGCTTAAGGTGACATTCCTTCATCCAGTCTGAGATGTCAGACAGGCAGGCAGAGATTCATGCTGAGATTGATGGATCTTCAAGCTGGAAGGACAAATAGAGCTCAGTGTCATCAGCATATAAGAAGGCATGAGACTCAATCACAGGCCCCAGAGGTGTAGTATAAATAGAAAAGAGCAGTGGACCCAGAAATGACCCCTGGGGAACCCCAGTGAGTTGCTGAAATTCAGATACCCTCCATGATATCTTAAAGGATCTGTCTGAGAGATTCCACCAAGTGCAGAGCTGTTTCTAGATGCCTAGACTGGAGAGAGAAAGTCACTCCAAAAGCTTCAGTATGGCTTTTTATGCCAGTATTGGAGTAGGGGCCACTTCCTTGCATCTCTAACCTGGTTGTTTTAGACAAACCATTAATTGTTGGAGACTTTAATATTCATTTTTCTAATCCGGAAGACCCTCTAAGAACAGCAGTTGTGTCCATTCTAGATTCAGTAGGGATTAATCAGAACGTAATAGGACCCACTCATAATGGTGGTCACACTCTTTATCTAATACTAACACTTGGATTAAATATAGAAAATATAGTCACATTTCCACAGTCTGAAGCTATCTCAGATCATTATCTCGTCTCATTTAAAATGCGTCTTAATCATAATATATTCACCTTGCCTTGCTACTGAGTCAAATGTACATTCACATCAGCTAGTGCACATAAATTATAAATAAACTCCCAGAGTTATCAACTATGATTGGATCACCGTCTGATCCCACAGAACTTCATCAGGCAACTGAATGCTTAGAGTCAACTTTTGCTTCACGCTAGATAATGTAGCTCCACTGAAAATAAAAATAATTAGAGAGAAAAAACTAGCACCCTGGTATAATGATCACACACGCACCTTAAAACACAAATGTAAATGGCATCAAATTACATTGGTATTATTTCAAACAGCATGGAAGGAAAGCCTACTAAACTATAGAAAATCTCTTAGTGCTGCTAGATCAATGTGCCTTCAAAAATAATCCTGTATGCTTATTTAATGCTGTAGCAAAATTAACTAGGAATAAAACCACTACAGAAACATGCACACCTTCAATATGTAGCAATGATGACTTTTTTTTTCAATGGCAAAATTTAAAATATCAGGCAGAAAATTCAGACTAAAAATTTAAAACCAGACAATTCTATAACTAACCCTGTAGATAATAATATAACCATGTCAGATCAGCGATTAGAATGTTTTACTCCCCTTTGAGAGACCAAACTCATTTCACTAATTTCCTCATCAAAATCATCAACTTACTACACGTACAACTTACTTACTACATCTTTTAAACTAGCAGTTATCAAACCCCTGATTACAAATCCTGACCTCCACCACTGACAGATGTCCAACTATAGGCCAATATCTTTATCTCCAAGATCCTAGAAAAGGTTGAAGCACAGCAGCTATGCTCATACCTACATAGGAATAACATTCATGAAATGTATTTGTCAGGATTTAGGCCTCATCACAGCACAGAAACAGCACTGGTTATAGTGGTAAATGACCTACTACTGGCCTTTAATCAGGGTTGTGTCTCCTTGTTTGTGTTGCTTGACCTTAGTGCAGTGTTTGATAACTTGGATCATATTATTCTCTTTGATAGACTAGAAAATGTTCTTGGAGTTAAAGGAATGGCCCACTCCTGGCTCAGGTCATATTTGACTGATTGTTATGTTTGAAGATGTAAATGGTGACTTCTCTATGCATACTAAGGTAAAATTTGGTGTTCTGCAAGGTTCTGTTTTAGGCCCACTGCTTTTTTCTTTATATGTGCTACCTCTGTTTAAAATTATTCGTACACATGGTATTATCTTACACTGTTATGCTGATGACACACAGTTGTGT
Source organism: Pangasianodon hypophthalmus (assembly GCF_027358585.1). NCBI lineage: Eukaryota > Metazoa > Chordata > Actinopteri > Siluriformes > Pangasiidae > Pangasianodon > Pangasianodon hypophthalmus. Next base: position 12,020,441 of record NC_069730.1, on the reverse strand, counting down.
GTTTCAGCAAAGCCAGATGACAGACACCAGTTTAATAAAGTTGAGGAATGTGTAAAGGACATTAGATATTGGATGCTTATTAACTTCCTTCTGCTTAATGCTGACAAGACAGAAGTGCTTGTACTGGGACCACATGCATCTAAGAGTATGCTTTCTGATAACATAGTATCTCTGGATGGCCTTTCCGTTTCATCAGAAACAGGTAAAAGACCTTGTTTTGATTATTGACTCCAAGCTTTCATTTGAAGCTCATGTAGATAATATTACTAGGATAGCCTTCTTTCATTTCAGAAATATTGCTAAGATAAGAAATATAATGTCACTACACTAGTTCATGCTTTTGTTACCTCTTGGTTGGATTATTGTAATGCCTACTGTCCAGTAGGCGCATAAAAAAGCTCCATTTAGTCAAGAATGCAGCAGTGAGAGTCCTTACTAGAACCAGAAGCTATGACCACATCACCACTGTCTTATCCACACTGCATTGGCCAAATCAAATTCTGCATTGATTATAAAATACTACTGTTGGCCTATAAAGCAAAGAATGGTCTCGCACCTGTAAGGAATTTAGCTCATTTAGATTAAGCTGATGTATTCTCCACCAACATGTAAGGAATTTAGCTGTTTAGGTTAAGCTGATGTATTCTCCACCAAAATATGTAGGAGATTAGCAGATCAGCTCAGAAAGGGAAATTTGTAAACTTAATATTTTAATAGCTGATCAACTATTCGTCCAGCGATAAGTTGAAACGAGTGTATTTATTAATTTTGTATGGGATATTACCTCCGTGGCCACCGGCAATAATATACTAAATATAGTGAAACACTATATTAAGAGCACAGTAACAAGATCGGCAGTTTAAGGCAATAAATTTGAAGCACAGAGACATAAAACACTGGCCTTTAAAAATCAGATGAGACTTTATTACTATTCTAAAACACTAATCTAAGACACACACACACGTAAACAGGGGTGAAAATGGCTTTGAAAAGAGAGTGAATGAAATTCCAAGTTTCTAGCAGTTTCTCAGACCATGAACTGAATGAACCATCAACTTATCAGTTTGATAACTGATTTGCTTCGTTAGAAGGGCTTTAAACTTGTATTAAATGCACCAGTTCAGCGAGAATCTGGAGGTACTATACTTGCATTTGTGTTGCCAGGGATTCCCTCATTGCGTTGTTGTTTGGAAGGATTTTCCGGCGATGTTGATTGGTTGGCGGTCTGGTTGGCCTTATGTAGCGTCTCGAAAGACCAATGAGGAAGATAAAAAGAGTGAGGCGCGAACCCGGCGGAGTCTCGTAGGTGGGTTGCAAAACTTTCATGAATGGTTCACAGCGGTGCGAAGGCAAGAGTTGGAGACTTTGCAAGAACCAGTCTGGATGCGGAGTCTCGGAGCAAGCGTGATCTCCTTGTTATGAACTTCTAAAGCTCTTGGTTGATGAGACTTCCTTCAGATGTGGATGGAGACTCTTGCAAAGATGTGTTGGACTCTCTCAAAGATGGATTGGATGAGACTCTTGCAGAGGTGTGTTGGATGAGACTCATGCAGAGATGTGTTGGATGAGACTCCAAAGATGTGTTGGACTCTCTCAAAGATGGATTGGATGAGACTCTTGCAAAGATGTAGTGGACGAGACTCAGAGACTCCTTTGTGTCAGGGGATTTTAACCCTTTCCAGTTGGGCTGACCCCAAAGTGTTTGCTCCAATCAGCAGGATCTTGGGGCAGGGTGTAAACTGTATTCAACTCCTCTGTCACTAATTAACATTCTGATCTCTGAGTTATGAGTTTTGCAAACTTTGCATTAGGTTAGGTTAGAATTTTGGTAAGGAATTTGGTAACATGCATGTAATACCTTGTACTCAACTTCACGTTATACCAACCCTTAGGAAATTCCATAATGATCACACATACCAAACATGACATACCTGCTGTTATTGATACACACGAACACTATGATCCCTGTTAAACGATCAAAAAGCACCATAATGACCTGGTGGCTATAAGCATGATACATATACGGAATGACATTAAAAGAGGCAACAAGTTTCCAACCTATGGTGCATCATCTTAAAAGTCATTGTCCTTACAGGAGATGTAAAGTAGCCTTATGTAGTCTGTTAAAGCTGGGTTCTGTGGAATGTGTGAAGGGTGGTGAACTTTGTGTTCCTGGGGAGAACAAAGGTCTCATTCCATGAAGGTCCTTGGGTGAGTCCCCCCCTTTCTGTAGTTATCATTTTTACCTTCGTGTTGGGTGAGCCATCTGGTCTTGGCCAACGGCCTAGATCAGTAAGTTTGACAGAGGTTCCTCTTGGCTGAGAGGGTTCATCCTCTGGTCAGGGATGTCCTGTCAGTTGCTGATTGTTCACAGGACAGTTGAAGTCCAGCAATCAGTAAACAAGTGATAATTAACTTGGCTCTACAAAGTCCGAAAGCAGGATTCCTAGCTTTATGGCTTCTTTGCTTTCCTTGCCTGTTCACTTCAGATCCTACACATCACAGTACCCATGCAAACTTTTGTCTTTTATGAGGCTGAAAATATATTTGTTTAACTTTTGTGAAGTTTTTTCTTTGGGTTCACAGGCATAGATTGTTGTGGTAAACTGGGATGTATAGATGCTGTCGCCCCCAACTCTCTGACTGTCCGTTTTAGTTATGCTGTCGTTGCTAGTATTGACAGAGTCCCTGTTTGCACCCTGCATACATAGTACATTGTCCTTAAACATCCATCCATTAATTTTCCATAACACTTATCCTACATAGGGTCGCTGGGGATCCTGGAGCCTATGTCATCGCAGGGCAAAATTGCACACATATTCACATACTACAGACAATTTGGAAATGCCAGTCTGCCTACAACACATGTCTTTGACTAGGGGAGGAAACCAGAGTACCCAGAGGAAACTCCCAAAACAAGGGGAGCTCTGTGTGTGCAGAGGCAAGATTCGAGCCCCCAACCCTGGAGGTGCAAGGCAAATGTGCTAACCACTAAGCCACTAAGTGTGACAATTGGCATACCTAACATGCTCTCTCTCTCCATGTGCTACTCCTGGGATACCAGTGATCCTGACCCTTTTTGCTCTCTGGACCTGGTTAGAGTTCTCAACACTTGGAAATCACTCGCTGTTGCTGAGGATGGCCCCACATGGACAGCCTAAAGATCAATGAGATTACTGAAGATGGTACCACTTGAAGATGACTTTGGACTGCAATTGATATGAACAGTCTTACAATGATGGATCAGGACTACAATTGCTATGATAGCTTTAGGACTGCAAATGCCACAAACAATTTTGTAGTCAAGTCTCCATCAGTGAACAGTTGATAACTAGTTGAAAACTATAATGAATTTCCAGTTTCCACATGAGGATGGTTTCCCTTTTGAGTCTGGTTCCTCTCAAGGCTTCTTTCTCATATCGTCTCAGGGAGTTTTTCCTTGCCACCATCGTCTCTGACTTGCTGACTAGGATAAATTTCTACATTTACAAGTTTAAAATTTATATCCTGAATTTATGTATTTCTGTAAAGCTGCTTTGTGACAATGGCCATTGTTAAAAGTGCAATACAAATAAAATTAAATTGAATTAAAAATCGTTAAACACCCAGGACCCATATATGTTGGTCCAGACTCCTTATTGTAACTGTACCTTTTCTGTTATTTTCACTAGTGTTATTGAGCAATTCTTATTCAGTACTGAATAATATGCTGGACAATAAGCCAATATTATACAAAGGAGTTAATGGGTTAAATTCTGATAGAGAAAACAAAAAGTAGGGTTTAATGCTTATATTAGAATTAAATATTACAATAAAATTATCGATCCAAGATGGCGCCGCATACGGCTGCCTCAGTGTTTGGCTCTCCAGTGTTTGTACTGTTTTTGTTAGTTTTTCCAGTTTTTTGTTTCTCAAACACGATCAGTTTTACCAGGGATGAACTGCTGAACAATCTTCTACCGGTTCCCCGCTCTGTGTGTCGGTAGAAATCCTTTTATACTGTTTGTTTCACTTTCGCTGCGGCATGCCAAAAGCCAGCGCGAAGACGAAACATATGCGAGAGCAGGCAGCGTTTCAGGCCGTGGTCTGTGCGTGGTCTGCTCCGCTCCCGGAAGGCTCTTTTTGAGAAGGGAGCCTTCACCAGCGTTCCTCGCGGTGCTGGCCCCGCTTCTGCTGAGGTAGAGCGGTGGCTGCACTCGTGGGGATCGCAGTTGGATTTGATGGAGGGAATGGAGACGGGCCAGCCACTATCTTCTTCCTCACCCACCAAATCCACTGCCCTCTCTCTGGGATCGGAAGCCCGCACTGCGGTTTCTTCCTCCAAGGAGTTTGACATCTGTGGCCCAGCTGAATATTGACTGGCCCACTGAGAAATGGGCTGAGCCGCAGATAAGCAGGCTGGATGAACGCTTTCTGCGAAGTACGCCTCCACCTCCACGCCGGAGCCTACCTTTCTTCCCCAACCGCCACACTGAGGTGTCTAGGTCGTGGGGGAGGCCTTATTCCGCCCGTATCTTCAGTCCCGCCTCCAGCTATTTTCCTAATGTGGTGGGGCTGAGTGAGCAGGGTTACAGGGCGATGCCCCGGGTTGAACAGACGCTGGCTAGCTATCTGTCCCCTGGCTCGGCATTGACCCTGAAGGCTCCGGCATTGCCCTCCAAGCCGCTGCGTACCACCTCAGCGCTGGTGGGCAAAGGGTACATGGCAGCAGGCCAGGCTGGCACTTGCCTGCACACCATGGCGGTGTTGCAGGCCTACCAGGTCATTCTACTGAGAGAGCTGGACGAAGGCGGGGAGATTAAATCTGTGGATGTCGCCGAGCTCAGACAAACCGCTGATTTGTCTCTCCGTGCCACCAAGGAGACCGCCCGTGCTATTGGCCGGTCCGGTATGAAGGACAGGGTCTTCCTTATGGATGCCCCACTTGCACCTTCTGGCCTGTTCGGCGACGCCGTCATTGCCGTCGTTGACAGGTATCAGGAGGCCCGTGCACAAGCAGCAGCATTTCGGCGGTTCCTCCCTCGCCGCTCTCTGGCTCGTAGGGCTGCCAGGCGGGGGCAGCCCCCTCCGTGTACCAGCTCCTTGTACCAGGAGGTTCAAAGACACTCTAAGCCGGGGTCTTCTAGGGCGAGCCCAGATCTGTGGGCCGTTCTGCGGTCTAAGAAGACCTCGACTAGGTAGTCCTGACGCTTGGGGCCCAGGACTTCTGAGGGCAGGCCCCTCAGGGGAAGAGTGGTGTACACCTCATCATATGGTGCCGGTCTCTCCTCAGTGCCCTCAGGAGATCGGTCTGCCAACCCTGCCACCCATGGTGCTTCTGGGCGCAGCGGTCTCCTGCGAGCGCCTCTCTCAGTTTCCGCCTGGGAACGTCGCGGTACTGGGAGGCTCGCTACCTGTTCGGAGGCTTCCTGAGCAGCTAGTTCGGCCGTTCCCTGCCGGTCCGCCGCTTCAGGGCACCGAGCTAGCCGCTCTCATTACACCAGAGGTCAGTCTCGAGAGGCTGATTCCCTTAGTAAACTACTTGGCAGTGTGGAGTTTCACACATTCTAATTTCTGCCAGATGTGTCTCAATGGGTCCTGCATACTGTAGAGAGAGGCTACCAAATTACTCCAGTCTCCACCGCCTCGTTTCTGTGGGATTCTTCTCACTCATGGGGGCCCAGGGGCTCACAAGTTGAGTGCTAGCAGATGCAGATGTGCATCTTTCATATCCCACATCCTTTCCCCTTAAAAAAAAAGAAAGGCAGGCTCTGCTAATGGAACAAGAAGTAAACACTCGCTTGAGGAAGGAGGCCATCGAGGTGGTCCCTCCTCGCGACATGGAGTCCGGGTTCTACAGCGGGTGCTTCATCGTTCCAACAAAGGATGGAGGGTTGCTTCCCATTTTAGAATTGCGTCGTTTGAACCGCTCAGTCATGCCACTGATGTTCAAGATGCTCACAATCGATCAAGTCGTTTCTCGGATCAGGTCCGAGGTCTGGTTTGTCACGATCGATCTAAAAGACGAATATTTCCATATCTCCATCCTTCCCCGACACAGGAAGTTCCTGAGGTTTCCTTTTGGGGCGAAGCTTACCGCTATCAGGTTCTTCTGTTCGGCCTGGAACTCTCACCTCGCACTCTCACGAAGTATGTGGATGCTGCTCTGGCTCCTCTGTGACTCCAGGGCATCCACATACTGAATTATATCAACAATTGGTTGATATTAGCTCAATCGGAGCAGGCGGCGGTTCGGTGTCGGGATGTCGTTCTCGCCCACATGAAAGAGCTGGGGTTAAGACTAAACGCCAAGAAAAGTGTGCTTTCTCCGGTACGGAGAACCGCTTATCTGGACGTAGTGGAGATTCAACCACGATGCAGGCACGTCTGTCTCCTGCTCGGATCGAGTCGATCCTCACAGCAGTCACGAGAGTGAGAGAAGGCCGGTCACTCACTGTAAAGCAGTTCCAGAGACTGCTGGGTCTAATGGCCAACGTGATACCATTTTGGCCTGCTGTACATGAGACCCCTACAGTGGTGGCTCAGGACCATCGGTCTGTGGAGCGTCTGCCATATCACATGGCACATCAGCTGCCTGGAGATGCTGGCCGTGTTTCTAGCATCGAAACACTTTCTCCTGGACCAAAGAGATCGCCATGTGTTGGTGCGCACTGACGACACAGTGGTGGTCTCTTATGTCAACCGCCAGGGAGGTTTGTGTTTGCGCCCCCTTTACGGGTTGGCACACCAGATCCTTGTGTGGTTCCAGGGGAAAACTCCTCCCGTTGAGAGCAGTTTACACCCCTGGACATCTCAATATGGGAGCGGACATCCTGTCGAGGCAGGGGCCGTGGCCTCACCCCGAGGTGGTGAGGCAGATATGGAGAGTGTTTGGCCAGGTTCAGGTGAATCTGTTTGTGACTCAGGAGATGTCGCACTGTCCCCTCTGGTTCTCTCTGATTCATCCAGCTCCTCTCGGACTGGATACCATGGTACAGACTTGGCAGAGGCTTCGTCTGTTCGCCCTTCCCCCAATTGCTTTGCTCCCAGGAGTTCTGGAGAGAGTGTGCCGGGACGGGGTCCGTCTGTGGTTAGTAGCCCTGTTCTGGCCGGGCCAAGTATGGTTCTCTGACCTGATTTCCCTTCTCGACGGCCCTCCATGCGAGATCCTCATTAGGAGGGACCTCCTCTCACAGGCAGGTTTCCACCCCCGCCCGGAGTTGTGAAAGCTGTGGGTGTGGCCTCTGAGGGGGCACAACTCTTAGCTTGCGGTCTTTCAACTGAGGTTGTTGACCCAGTTAACTGCCCTATTGGTACAGTACTGGAGTTCCTGCAGCTCCGACTCTCCGCAGGGTTGACCCACTCCACCTTGAAGGTCTACGTGGCAGCCATTGCGGCCTGCCACGCCCCACCCACGGTGGTCAGTCTGTGGGCAGACACCCCCTAGTTACATGTTTCCTCTGCGGTGCGCTGAGACTGAGGCCTCTGGTACGATCTCGTGTCCCTCCATGGGGCCTGGCTGTGGTGCTGGAGGCTCTCTGTAAACCTCCTTTCGAGATATCTGATTGTCATCTCACTTGAAGACATCCTATCTTCTGGCGATTTCCTCTCTCAAGAGAGTTGGGGATCTACAGGCCCTCTCAGTGGCCCCCTCTTATTTAGACTTTGTGCTTGGTCTGGCCAAAGCGTTTCTTCACCCTCGAGCGGGGTATGTTCGTAAAGTTCCCTCCTCTACACCACGGCCTGTCATACTCCAGGCCTTCTGTCCTCCTCCCTTTTTGGAAGCCTGACCAGTAGAGGCTTATTGTATGTGATGCATATGTCCACAGAGCTGCCCTGTGGAGAAAGGCGGACCATTTGTTTGTGTGCTATGGTCTGCTTAAGGGAAGCGAGGTCTCCCTGCTACTAAGCAGACCCTGGCCTCCCCTCGCCTTTGGGAGTCAAGGCTCACTCCACTAGGAGTGTGGCGGCCTCCAAGTCCTTTCTGGCAGGTGTCTCTATGCAGGACATCTGCAACGCTGCGGATTGGTCCGTGCCCCTGATTCCCGTCAGGTTCTTTGGCCTCGACGTGCGAGCCACTCCGGTCTCTTTTGTTCTCTCGCCTTAGCTGTGCTCTTCCACACTGGGCAGGGATTTGTAAGTCTGGTGGCGTGGGCATACTCGTTCCCATAGCGTTTCAACGCAGCTCGAGTTCCTGAAGGGGAACGTCTCCAAGTTGCGTATGTAACCATGGTTCCCCGAGGGAACGAGATGCTGCGTCTCAGGGCCATACTTCCGGCATCCCTGCGAGTGCCCGCTTCATACTATAGCGTTTCGACGCAGCATCTCGTTCCCTTGGAGCGCGGATTTCGAACGGCGCTGCCTAGCATTCATCTGGCGAATCTCCGCTCTCTACCCAACAAAATTGACGAACTTCTTCTGCTCTTCCGGACAAATAAATTAATTTTTTAAACTCTGCTGCTCTGTGTTTCACAGAAAACTGGCTGAATGACTCCATACCAGACAGTGCTTTAAATCTGCCGGGCTTCCAGCTGTTCAGAGCGGATCGCAATGCAGAATCAGCGGGGAAATCGAGTGGTGGCGGGACATGTTTGTACATCAATGAGAGGTGGTGTACAGATGTAACAGTATTAAAGAAGCTGTGCTGTTCTGATCTAGAAGCTCTCTTCATTAACTGTAAGCCTTTTTATTCGCTGCAGGACTTCTGCTGGTTCATTCTTGTAAGTGTTTACATTCCTCCTTCACTTGAATCGACACCTTTTGGACCACAAATTGAGAGTTCCCATGAACAGCTACCAAATGCAAATTCAACACTTGGAATCAACTTACCTTTTACAGAGGCAAAATTACGAAAATTGTGTCGCTGTCCAAATACTTATGGACCTGACTGTACATGACTGCATGTAATGCAAGCATGTAGCTCACATCTCTCTTACAAAGGTATACCTCTCACTGATTCTCACTGACTGAAATGATCATTGAACATTTATTAATGCTTTACAGCTTATTTAAGAAAACATTATGGAAAATACATGCAGTATAATTATGAATACATGCATGAACAATTGTGCAATAACTTTTTTTCAAGTTTATTAATGAGCCAATGATGAAAAGTACATACACACATTAGCAACTACATGTAGCGCCCCATACGTGTGATTAGAATTTTAGGATAGCGCACCAGGTTCAATAAATAAATGCCTACAGAAATGTTGAAGTTAGGCCCCTCTGACGTCACTAAATAAATTATTTTTCTTTAGAAAGTTATTTTGAATTAAGAAGTATACTCAAATATATTTAAAATACAAAAAAACAACTCTTAGATAAGTAACCAAAAAAACAAAGAATTTAATTAGAATAAATAAAGAAAGTAGATTTCCGAATACAGGGTATCAAAACAACACTTCGAATATTCACAGTTTTAACACACACTGAATAACTCAATATGAACTAATATTAAACACACACACAAACCAGTCATTCACAAACCCACCCCGTTGCAGGCCTGAATTGTAGCTCGTGGTGGCCAGGGAAACTGAAAATTGGCCCTTTTGCTCTCCTGAGCACAAACAAACAAAGGTACCTCAATTTCGTGTGCGATGAAATACAGCAATCTGGGAATCCTGTAGTAGGCCTCACACACATCCTCGGTCTCTCTCTCCGTCGTCAGCCGACGAAATGCACCCCCCCCGTAGCCAGAGGAACCCCAAATAGCGCGGGTACTTGGGGCGCTATCTGGTCCTCAACGTCTTCGTCTATGTGCAGGAAACAACAACGTTTACAGTCTTTTAGTCATTTAGAATATTACCACATGCAGCGCGTCTCCCACATTGCTGCGTCTAACTCCGTCAGTTCGTTTCTCTCGGTCTCATCAGCTGTCTGACAAAACTCCTTTCAATCAACCACTCAAATTACACAACACGTAAGTGAAGGCGGGACTCAACACTCAAAAAACCAATTAACTAAAGGAAAATCTAACCTGCTCGTTAATACCACGTTTTTCACATGTGCATAGCAATCAAACTCGACATAAAATCGCGTTCTTAAAGGGGCATATACACATTTAGTTCTGGGTTAGAGCAAAATAAAAAGAATTAATAAATGAAAAAAATAAACCCAATACCAGTAGAATTTTTGTTCTACTGGGTTACATACACAAACTCTCATTTATAAACATTTGTTAGACCAATTCAGAACAACTAGTGGCTTGTTCATCACTATTAAATGATTACTGATAGTGTATACACACATTAGAAACAACATTTTTCAAAGTTTGGTTAACTATTGATTTGTTCATACCTATTAATAATGTATTAATGAAAGCAATTGTTCAATGTTACTGAAAGCCTTAGCATTGAATGAGACCTGTATACTGTTATTCAGTCTGTGCAAAAAAGAGAGACAACAATGCAATCATTGGAAGAAAAGGCAGTATCATGGTTAGCATTGCTGAGCAGCATCACTAATTGCTCCCCACTGACAGCTCTTCACTCAACCCAAAATGACTTAGGAAAGATGGGGCGGGTCACTGGGTATCATACATTACTTAAATTCATGCATGTGTGTTTGTGTTCTTCCTTCCTACATTCACCATCAACTTGCTCATTAGATGTCTGTAACTTTATCTCTGCAAAGATTTGTTTTGTGCCATACAAACAATTGTGTGTGTGTGTTTCTAAAACAAAATTGTAAGAGCAAAGATTAGAAAAAACGAGGAGACTCTAGATTTAATGTACAGACTAAGTACAAATACTAAATACAAAGCACATCTACATTTAATTAAAAACAGACTCAGATACATTTTTTTTTTTTTTACAAATGAGCTAAACTGAGAAGCTCCATTATTGCAGACATGGTGTTATTTGTATATTCAGGTCGACAAATGCTTTAAGCAGGCTTACAATTGTGCGTGTGTGTGTGTGTGTGTGTGTGTGAGAGAGAGAGAGAGAGAGAGAGAGAGATTTAAAATCTGAGCACACCAAGTCTGGCACACAGTATCCCTGAGAATGTGCTCCACTCAGGCCTGATAACAACACAAGAAGATCACACGCTTTCCTCTGCACTCCTCCATCACTCTCCTCTTCCTGTTTCTCACGTCCTCCATTAACATATGATAAGTTAGTGAGAGAGTGATGGACATGGATGGATGAAAAAAATGAATAAGTGAAGCAAAAGAGACAGGCATAATTACAGAGCTGAAATGTGGATAAAGGCAGATGGACATAGAGGAATGAGGGAATGAGGATATGGATAAAATTTCTTCAGCAGAATGAGGATATCCCAGAGATTTCTTCAATCTGGGAAGAAGTGTTTCTTTAGTTCTCTTGGTAATTAGGGGTAGAACAAGAGAAATAGAAAAAAAGACCCACATAACACATCTTTACATGCAAAATAATAGTCCTTTAATAATCTGACTGACAGCTGAGTCAAAATAAATATTAAAAAAAACATCCATGTATACACTTTAATTGAAATAAAATAGACTAAACCAGTTGTGGTCAATATGAATAAAATTTCTGACTGACTGGATGAGTAATCTTATTTTAGTTTGTCTACTCTTAAATTTTAGTAATCCATAACTTGAACAATAATAGCAATGTATACCTTTGTATCCGATTAGGTTCACAGTTGGAATCCTTGTATATATGTTTTGCACATTAATTCTTAAGCTAATTAATTATGGATGGATCTCCAGCTGCTAAATTGAGAGAAACTTGCAGAGACTGCAGGGAAATAGGACTGTCACAGCTGCAAATATGTATGACTATCAGCCTCAATGCATTCTAAATAAAGGCTAATCCTCCATCTTTATTTGACACTTCCTGACATCCTCACTCGTCTCTTGCTATATAAATTTTCTACAATACCTTTTTTAAGTTTATCTGCATATCTGTTGATATCAACTCTGAATATGACCCTCTGTTGGTATCTTTACCTTTTTTAAATACAAGTCATTCATACAAGACATCAGTGCACTAACAAGGCTGTAACATTAAGTCTGGACATTCCAACTCCAGACCACCAGGGGATGTTAAATTCTAAACCCTGAATACTAAACTTCTTCAGTGGTATTTCCTGTGGAACTGCTATATAAAGCATACGAACGTTTGACCCCTACCTGTTTTTGACCTTTGTCCCAATAAACATCATGCATATAGATCCTTACTCTCTGCCTCTGAGTCTTACATTACAGAAGGCTTCGCTGTTTACCATGGACCCAGCTGAGGTGCACACCATGCAAATCGCTCTAACCTCCTAAGGCCAGGTACTCTGTAATCACATACAGCTGATTCAACAAATGGGAAATATGATGGAGGAGGGGATCATCAAGCAACAACCCGCCACATCAGGGCATTCATGTGAGTAATGCAACCACGTCCACAACCTGACAAATGATTCCACAGTGTGTACCTCCTGCACTTCCTGATAAATACAATGGATCTCCAGGACAAATTCAAAGGCTTTCTTATGCATTGTGTGTTATTTTTCACTAGTGCTCCCATTCATTTTTCCAGAGACATAGGTAAGATCTGTCAGGTGCTAACTCTTCTCACTGGTAGAATACTTACCTGGGCAACTGTTACATTCAATCCCAAGCTGATGAATCAAACTTACGTGAACTTTCTAGCAAGAGTTCCAAGAAGTTTCGGACGACCCAGAAATGTGAAAAGAGAGAAGGACTGCTTACACTAAAACAAGGTAAAATATCTGTGTCTAACTTTCCATTGACTTTGGCTGCAGTGAGTGAATGGAACCCTTACCCTTGTCAATTCAGGCGTGGCTAGTATCTTCCTAGATGAAACTACCGCTGATATGTTGAATATCTCCTAACAGGCCCACTGAGTGTAAAAGATCTGGACAGCACCTCATTAGGAAGAGGGAAATTGAGTAAATGCACCATCCCTCCCCAGGTGCTAACAGGCCTCTTGCATGGAGAGACCCTTTCATTCATGATAACCAAATCACCACACAATCCTGTCATCCTTTGTTATCCACCCATGACCTCATCATCTTGTGGAAGAGATGTGAGCTCTTAAACTGGAGTTCCACTTGTTTTAAGCATTGTTTGTCTTTCCCCTGCAATTCTACCCTAATAGTAAGCTCGGAATCCCAGCTCCTTATGTTGACTTGAGTGAGGTATTCAGCAAAGCGAAGGCTTCCAAATTATTGCCTCACCAACCCTGGGATTGCACTATTGAGGTACTGGCAGTCCATGTCACCTTGCGCCATAAGTTTCTTCTTTGTAGAAAAGAAAGATAGTGTATTCAGGTCATGTATGGACTATAGAGGGCTCAACAAGATCACAGTGAAGTATTGCTACTCTCTACCTCTGGTACCATCCACCATAGAACAGGTGAAAGGAGCGCAATACTTCAGTAAACTTTGTCTCTGCATTGCGTACAACCTGATCTGCATTAGACAAGGGGATGAGTGGAAGACACTACGAGTACCTGGTCATGCCATATGGGCTCGTCAACACACCTTCAGTGTTCCAGGCCTTCACAAATGAGGTACTCCAATAATTCTTGCACATTTCATCATCACTTACATAGATGACATCCTGATCTATTCCAGAACCAAGATAGAACATATCTCACAGGTATGTGCGGTGTTGCAAATGCTCTTGAAGCATAATCTGTATGTCAAGCTGGAAAAATGTGAATTTGGCACCAAAGCAAAGAAATGAACAAAACAAAACCAATCTACCTATTTAGCCCTCTGACCTAACTACAAACAAAGATAGAAAGTAAATCTTCAGCGTCCAGGACGCTCTAACTACCTATACCAACTAGCCAAACCAAAAGTACAGAGGGTGGTGCTCGCTCCTAACCTAGTGTGTCTAATACAAACGGACCTCCTGCGTGCTGCACCATGTATGTCACGTGACGTACTTACCTGTCCCCTTTTTCCCCAACACAAACAGAGTCACAACTAGGGTAACAAACAACAAATTTACCATACAAACACGTGACTATCACAAAGCGGGGAAACATGGAACAAATGACATACAAGGACAAACACAGTAAGGCAGCGTAACTCAACACAGAACAAACAGAGACACAACAGCGTTTTAGTTTAACGTAACCAGGACAACAACGACTTCTTTCTCAATGAATGGCAGCGGGTTTTAAATAGGCGGGGTCAGAGGTTGATTGGATGTCACGGTCGATGACATCAGTGGGGTTAATTGAGACAGACAGGAACGTTATCCAATGGGGCGACCGCTGCAGAGAGAGAGAGAAAGAGAGGGAGGGGAGAGAACAAAACACAAAAAACATGCGAACATACCCCAGAACGTAACAGTTGGATGGAGCCAAATACCCATTCTTATCATTACTGATGACAAGAATCTCAAATATGTCAAGGCAGCAAAGAGAATGAACCCACTCCAAGCCAGGTGGGCACTATTCTTCACCCACTTCAACTTTGTGCTCACCTATTGACCGGGTTCCAAGAATAGTAAGGCCAATGCCCTCTCACAAATTCATGAGACTGCACATACTTTATCTAGCCCTTAAACCATCCTTCCCAAGTTTTGCTTTGCAGCTGGGAAATCATGCAGGAAATAAGACGAGCCCAGCAGGACTATTGCAAACCTCCACAGTGCCCTGATACCCCTGTCTATACCTGGAGGTTCTGTAACATCTAGCCTGGACTTTCTCACTTCAGACCCATTCTTGCCCTTTTCATCTGATGCTACTTTGCTATTTTTGTTATTTTAACCCTGCCTGGTATCTCAACATTGTTCTTGGACTGTGTTTTGGATTTGTCACTGTTTAGTAATTTTTCTGGTTTTAACCCCACCTGTTTTTTTTTTTTTACTTTGTGCCTGTGTCCCAATAAGTCTTGTGCACATGGATGCTTTCTCTGTCTCTGAGGATCACATTACAAAGACAAAGAAGGACCACACTGACTGAAAGATTTACATAATTTATGTGAGGTTATGGGTTTAGTGTGCAGGAAGACTCATACTTGTGCAAATTCATCAGTGTGTGCACAAACAATCGAGCAAGAATTTTAGTATTGATAGTGAACAATAATTATTTTATACTGAAATTCTGCCTGTTCGATTTGAGAAACATAGAATAGTCCGCCGGGGAGGCGTTGTGGAACCTGATAGCAGTGAACAGAGAAGATCCCCAATAAAGCATCTTTGGGCAGCTTGGAGGGGATGGGCAGAATTGTTCAGAATGTTCTACAAAACTGCTACTATATATAAACATAAACATATTAAATTAAACATTTAGCACATTTAATACATGTGCATACGCAAATGTGCAAAAGGATGTAAATGGCACAAAGCGTAGCAGATTTGTGTATTTAAGCCTGGGGTGAAGAAAATATGAATCATCATAAAAAATTAGGCCAATCTCATCAGCTCAGATGTAGCACATATGACAATCCCCTCCTACAGACCCCTCAGGAACTTAGGGTAATGAAAAGGTCACATGCCAGTATATGGATGGTGTACAATGGTTGTGTGAATGTGTATGGAGGGAGTTAACAGGAGTTAGTAAGATGATGTTCCTTTTAATATCGATGTAATAAATGTGTTGACACTGTCACTGTCAAAGACATTTTTCTGTTGGCATGTATGTGCTGGATTCCTGTCAGGCACATGTGTTTTGATTATGGTACAAGGGGAGGTGCTCTTAGTTCTTTTTCTTCCATATAGGTGACACTTGAGCTCACTCTTTGAATGTTTATTATTTTTCTTTTTTGTCAACTAAAATCATCCATACCTACATTGCTATAAAACCTGACACAATCAAATAACAGCCAAGGCAAATTTAGAGTGCAATTTTCTGAAATCTGTTATATGGCTACACCCATATATGTGTTTGAATAAAGCATGATAGTGTGTCTGAAGAGTGCAATTATGATTTTAGCAGAAGTAGCGTGTCAGAGTTTCTGTCAGGGCCAATCTGCCAGGGTAAAACTTTGACGTTTCCTCTGAAAGTGGTGTTGTCTGAAAGGTACGGCAGAGTGCAAATGGGATTTTCTCTCAGCGCGTCATGTTTTCCTTTTTGTTAGTACGTTCAGTTATTCATCCTTGTGGCAAATGCGGGTGTTTTCCGAAGGAAGGAAATAAAATCGGCACAGTGAGCACAGGACAGGGATTATTGAATGATTGAAAGTGTGAAAGTCAAGCATGTCTCTGTACAGGCTCTGGGTTTTCACATGGCTGTAATAGAGAATATGGGTCAGAATGAGGAATTCTGGGATAGATGGGAGAAAAATCTGCTATATAAAAGTACTTGTTCTTGCACCTGGGGTTCAGGTCAAGGAGATTCTATTATATTGTTTTAGGCATAATGCACTAATAAAGACCAGTTGTTGAAAAAGTAATGGGCAAGAACATTCTGACACTATGTTATGTATAGAGAAGCTTTATAGTTCAAGTTTCACTTTCTTTAAAGAAAACTTTAAAGGAATTGAAGCCACATCCTCTGCATATTTCTTTTCTTCCTACTTTTACAAATCTGATCCAAATCATTAAACATCAGTTATAAGACCCATCAGGGGCCAAATTAGACATGTTGGGGCAGGGAGCAAGAATTAAAAAATTATAGATAGTTATGAATTATCTTAAAATGAGCAAGTGTAGCAGAATGTTTGTAGTAACATTAGACTATCCATGCAACAATATGTTGGCAATATATTAGATGTTTACTAGATGTGTACTTCAATGATTGCCATCTTCTCATTCATATACACTATATGGCCAAATGTTTGTGACACTCAAATGTGCAGCTGTAATAACCTCCACTCTTCTGGGAAGGCTTGCTACTAGACTTTAGAATGTGGCTGTGGGGATTTGCCTATTCAGCAATAAGAGCATTAGTGAGTGCTTCCAATTGTGTACTTCCAACTTTGTGGCAACAGTTTGGGGAACTGTGGCAACAGTTTGGGGAACTGTCCAACTTTGGGGAAGGCCCCCATACAGTAAGTGTGTGATGGTCAGGTGTCCACAAACCTTTGGCCATATAGTGTATCATAGTATTCATATTTTTTACAACTGTCTCTTGCTTTTATGTTACATTTGACAGCAAAGAAAAATTATTTTTTGGTCCTCATTTTCTATAGTATATTTTCATGCTTAAAGCCAGTGGTCTTGACACTACTGAAACATACTATTTTGAATGTTTCTACTGAAGAAAAATCTGCCAACCTTGGAAGCATAAACTATCCAACTGTGTACGCCATCTCTGAATATGTCTAACTTTCCCCTTGTAAATATTGACATAATCTTTGGACTTCAATCACCAAATCTGAATATGGGCCATACTAGTCACTGAACTACCTTTTCAACCTCTGCATAATCTGATAAAATCTAAAAAATGGTGATATTAATTGCTGCCACTACACATGGCATGAAATACTAACTAGCAAATGCATGTTATTTTACAAAGAACTCAATCAAAAGCAATGGGCACAAACTGTTATGCAATCACCCTCTAGCTACAGTGAAACCCCATGGCCAGAAGCTATGAAGGGATTAGTGCAATAGAGTCTGGATGCAGACTTGCACTTGCACTCTCCGACTTGCATGCTCACTCACCTGCATTTCCTCTGCCAGTGACATCATTTGCAATGCCACTTGCAGTCTCCCCTGTCTGTGATGTCACATACAGTCGTCTCCTACAATCCGACAGGTGTTGTATTTATTATTTTGACTTCCAACAGCTTGCAAGAATCATTGCCATATGTATGATTATATAGACTGAAAAAAAAAAATTACACTGTGTTACAAAGTAAATTTATGTCGATTTGTTTACGTTTGGCAGTCGCTCTAATTAAACATGGTTGTGGTATTAGCTGACTAGCCAACCATGATATCATTTTGTTGCTATACATGAAATATACTGTATATAGCACTTACATTTGCTGTACTTTCTCGCATTGAAAAGAGTGGCAGTGAAGGTGGTCTAGTTAGGTTAAAAGGGCTGCAATGAAGTCTAAGTAATAGTTGCATTGATGATTTTTTTTTAACATTCATATAACATGATTGTTTTTAGATTTAATACAACTTGTTTAATACAACAAAAAATGTAACTTCCTTCTTATCATGTGCATAATTTGTCAGCACCGATTCATAATGGATTTAAAGACAGTCTGTCAGTGGTGTGTGGACTCAAATGTGCTGCTTGGTCTGGTTCAGCTGCCCAAAATATATATATATTTAAAATTACCTTTGCTCTTTTAAATAAATAGTGGTAGCCAACTTGAATGCTTAAGTATACAATTAATTACACATAAAAGCAGCAACAAAAATCTTTTAAAAATACATTTCTTTTCTATCTCAGTATTTGTAGAAAATGAACAGGCAGCTAGAAACGTTGACGTTGTAAGTGACATCATAGACAGCGGAGACTGCAGGGGGTGATTGCAAGTCATTTGCAGAGGAAATGCAGGTGAGTAAGCATGCAAGTCGGAGAGTTCAAATGCAAGTCTGAAGCCAGACCTTTCTCGATTAGTGGGAAAGCCAGAGACAACACTGATTTACAGTAACCAACAGAGAAACATGGTAAAGACAAACAAATCTGTACAAATCCTGTGCTGGATATGAGCAGGGGCAGAGATCCATATACATATTCATATCTTCTTTCTCCTGTTGTCTATTGCTTTCTCTTTTCCTCACAATTTTTTTCTCTCACTTTCAGAGGTCTGTTTTTCTCTCTGTCTCCATCTGCCTGTCTCCATTCTAGACAGGGCAACACTGAGGACATTCGCACAGTCTGACTCATGTTAGTGTAGACTCTGTGGAATCGCACCTAGCACGTAGCAAAAACACTTTACACAGGGGGACACCATGTATAGCCTATAAAGAGAAAATTATTTTTTTATCATCTTATTATGATACAATTCAGTATTTTAAGTTATTATTCTGTGCAGTTATATTATTAAAAAAATTATATTAGAATTGTTAAAATAATTCAACCAATAATATTTAAGTAAAGATGTTAAAGGTTTTATTAATTTGTGAACTGGTTCAAGTGACTAAATAAAAAGAATGGTTAAAAAGAATATACATACATATATATTCTTTTTAACCATTCTTTTTATTTTAGTACTACAAATATCCATAGCTGTATGTGGATTTGGATTTAAACCCGGAGTCAGTGTGGTCTAAACTGGAATGCTGCCTCACAGGGTCCTGGGTTTGATCCTGTGCTTGAATGACTGTTGGTGTAGTGTTCAGAAGCTCAGGAGTTCAAGCCCAGCACTGCCAACCTAACACTGTTGGGCCATTGAGCATGGTTGTCAATCCTCTAGGGCCGAGGGGTGCTGTATCATGGCTGACCCCAACTTCTTAACAAGCTGGGATATGCAAAGAAAAGAATGAGTCTGTACTGTAATGTATATGTGACACATACAGGCTTCTAATTGTTTCCACAGATTTTACATGTTATAAAATGCCACTACGTCATGCTGCAGATATAGAAGGTAGACTGCAGAGTCAGTGAGAGAAGTCAGGAAGACAAAGAGAAGACAGAAAGATAGAGAGAGATATATTTGTCCTTTAAACAACTTTCATTTTCTGCTGTGTTTCTCTCAAAGCACTTGTCTCAGCTTAAACCCTCCTTTGTTTTCCAACAAAGCCTCAGAGGGATTTGCCAATGCAGAATTCAAATAGATTCCTGACATTGGACATCCCTCGTAATTAAGCTCTCTTTGTCTCTGAAAATGAACTCGTGTCAGAGAAATTTAAAGACATTATCTTAGCAAGCAGTGAGAGAAGCTTCAGTAGGGTCTAAATAAAAGGGCCCACTCTTTGCCTTTGTTTAGCCTTCTCATATATGCCAGTTTCACACTCAGTTCATCTTTGAATTTGCATCATTACACTTGTATCAACCTTTAACAATGGATATTTTCTAGTTGAATGCTAGAAGAAACTTTCTTAGTAAGGTGTTAGGTCACCACGTGCCACCAGAACAGATCAGTGCACCTTGGCATAGATTCTACAAGTCTCTTGAACTATACTGGAGAGATATACATTGTTCCTCCAAAAGATATACCATTTATATTTCCTACATTGGTGTTTTGTTGATGGTGGTAGAGAGTGCTTAATGAACATGTTAGTCCAAAATCTCCAAAATTGGGTTTCGATCTGGTGACTGTGAAGCCCATTTTAATACTCATCACAGTGTTCAGTGACCCATTGTGCCATGTGGATGGGAGCATTGTTATTCTGGAAGAGATGATTCCCTTCAATTGAATTCAGTTATATCTGTGTAGACTGTAAAAATCTTGGGAACATGCCACTCAGAACACAGCAGACCCAAAGTGAGATTTTTTACTGGTGCTTGTGCCACATGGAATGGTCAGCATGCGGTAACAAAAGTTCAATTTTTCAGCTTGTTCATCACTTAGTTTCCTGCTCAGAAAGAGAGAGAGTGAACATAAATAAGGCTTCAAACATAGAATGCAGGTGTGATGCATCAATTATCAATCTTTAAGCTCATCAGAGCCAAATCAGAGCCTTGCTGACCCACACTGTCACCTCAGCCAGCAAATGGAATTGTGACAGCATTAAAGACAGCCTGTCGTTTTCAGAACTACAGTATATATATAGTTGATAAGTTTGATCATATAAAGGATCTTCATGAGTTAAACATGCATGTCTTTTGGTGTTATAAAATAATAAGCACAGGCTGACTTTCATTTAGACAAAGTTGTGTATTCTGAATTATCTCTTGGCTAATTCCAAGCACAGCAGAGAGAGATAAACACATTAGAATTCATCCAGGAGGAAAAAATAGCAATGGTTAGAAGAATAGTGTAGATTAAGAATGTAATAGGACCCACCCATAGTGGTGGTCACACTCTTGATTTAATACTAACATCCGGATTATATATAGAAAATGTAGTCTCATTTCCACAGTCTGAAGCTATCTCAGATCATTACCTCATCTCATTTAAAATGTGTCTTAATCATAACATATGCACCTTGCCACGTCACCGTGTCAAACGTACTCTCACGTCAACTGCACAGAGTTTTATCAGTAATCTCCCAGATTTATCAACCATGATTGGATCACCGTCTGATCCCAAAGAACTTGACCAGGCAACTGAATGCTTAGAATCAACGTTCTGCGACTCGCTAGATAAGGTAGCTCCAAAAGAAAAATAATTAGGGAGAAAAAGCTAGCACCCTGGTATAGCGATCACACACAAACTTTAAAACAGACCACTCGAAAACTAGAACGTAAATGGCATCAAACTAAATCGGTAGTATTTCAAATAGCATGGAAGGAGAGCCTTTTGAGCTATAGGAAAGCTGCTAGATCAATGTATCTCTCCACCCTAATTGAAGATAACAGAAATAATCCTAGATTCTTATTTAATACTGTAGCAAAATTAACTAGGAATAAGGCCACAATAGAAACACACACAATCATATAGCAGCGATGACATCATGAATTTTTTCAATGGTAAAATTGAAAATATCAGGCAAGAAATTCAGACTATTAATTTAAAACCGGACAGTTTTACAACTAACCCTGTAGATGATATAATAATATCAGATCAACAATTACAATGTTTTACTCCCCTTGAAGAGGCTGAACTAATTTCACTAATTTCATCATCAAATTCATCAACCTGTATACTAGATCCCTTACCTACTTTATCTGTTTCCTCAAACAGATAATTCCTGAAACAATCAAACCTCTTTTAAAGATAATCAGTTCTTCCCTTAGCATTGGCTATGTACCGAAATCTTTTAAATTAGCAGTTATCAAGCCCTTGATTAAAAAACCTGACCTTGACCCCTGTCAGCTATCTAACTATAGACCAATATCAAACCTCCCCTTTATCTCCAAGGTCCTAGAAAAGGTTGTAGTACAGCAGCTATGCTCATACTTACATAGGAATAACATTCATGAAATGTATCAGTCAGGATTTAGGCCTCATCATAACACAGGGACAGCACTGGTAAAAGTGGTAAATGACTTACTACTGGCCTCTGATCAGGGTTGTGTCTCCTTGCTTGTGCTGCTTGACCTTAGTGCAGCTTTTGATACCATTGATCATGCTATTCTCCTCGATAGACTGGCAAATGTAGTAGGTATTAAGGAAACGGCCATTTCCTGGCTCAGGTCTTATTTGACTGATCGTTATCAGTTTGTAAATGGTGACTTCTCTTCTCATACTAAGGTAAAGTTTGGTGTCCCGCAAGGTTCTGGTTTAGGCCCACTGCTCTTTTCTTTATATATGCTACCTCTGGGCAAAATTATTCGTAAACATGGTATTAGCTTCCACTGTTACGCTGATGACACACAGTTGTATGTTTCAGCAAAACCAGATGACAGACACCAGCTTAATAAAGTTGAGGAATGTGTAAAAGACATTAGAAACTGGATGCTTATTAACTTTCTCTTACTTAATTCTGACAAGACAGAAGTACTTGTACTAGGACCACATGCAGTTAGAAGTAAGCTTTCTGATTACATAATAACTCTGGATGGCCTTTCTGTTTCATCATGTGCAGCAGTAGAACACCTTGGTGTGATTATTGACTTTAGTCTTTCTTTTGAAGCTCATGTAGAACATATTTGTTTAGTCAAGCCTTTTGTGAATAGTTTTTTCTTAGGTACAAGGAGCAGGTCTGGAGGGTTCAGAGGCATAGAGTGTTGTGGTGAACTGGGATGTTTGGATGCTACTTCTGAGATGCCAGTGATCCTGACCCCTTCTGCTCCTCCTCGCTGCCTGACCCATCCTGAAGCTCCTTCTGCTCCTCCTCTCTGCCTGACCCATCCTGATGCCCTACTTCTGGTTGGAGTTCTCATCGGTTGAGTTCGCTCGCTGCTGCTGGGGGTGGCACCATATGGACAGCCTGAAGAACCATTTGGATTGCTGGGGATAGTGCCACCTGGGGGCTGTGGAGATGGCTTGGGGATCACATATGGGGAGCTGTAATGTAATGGCTTGGGACTGCGATTGCTGTAGTGGCTTTGGGGCTGTGGTTGCCACGAGCACCTTCGTACTGACGACTAAATCACTGGACAGTGGATAGATTTTAACCAACCAGACTTCTTGCAAAAACTGTGATGAATTTATTGGTTGCACAATTGCACTATTTGTCCATATAGTACACAATAATAGAAGGGATTTATTTATAATTGCAATATCTGTTGCACCCAGATGAGGATGGGTTCCCTTTTGAGGCTGGTTCCTCTCAAGGTTTCTTCCTCATATTGTCTCAGGGAGTTTTTCCTTGCCACCATCGCCTCTGGCTTGCTCATTAGGGATAAATTCACAGGGATAAATTCACATATTTACAATATATTTTTTGTGAATCCATTTATTTCTGTAAAGCTGAATTGAATGGACTCTGGGGGCTGTGTTGGGATGTAATGCACCAGTGTTTGCATGCATTTATGATTGTGGAATAGCTTACTTTGTATAATTATCTGCCATGCTCTGTCTGTGCATTTATGACTAGGATTAGAGAAAACACTGGCAAGTTCTGAGGATGAGGATGCCATAATTATTTTTTTCACAATATGATGAGATGATAAGATCACTTTTTTTTTAAGGCTTATCATGTATTTACAACATTCTTATATGCAAATGAAACATCAATTTCTTGCACTCCTCACGCACTCAAAAATATATCAAAACACTAGTTTGCATTTAATTTATATAATCTTCTTTTCTCCCTGTGGTTCTTTATCAATAACTTGCATTCTCTCTCACTCACACATGTGCCTTCATCCCATATATAGTGCAGTCCAAAGTGCTATGTTGTGTATATATAATCCACCACAAATATCAGAAAACCAATAATATTAGCCAGGCTCTTTGTGCTAATGCCAGCTGTAGTCATAGATTTTACACACACCTGGACATGAGCCTCCAGTTCAGGCAGGCTGATGGCAAGGGTGTTGAGGGTGTCTTATATTTAAGAAACTGGTGGTAAGAATGAAATAATAGGATAAATGTTTTTGGTTAGCCAGAATGCTTTTCTAAAGCTCTTGTCAGTCTGCCATTGACGGCATACATGCTAACATCAAAGAACTGTAATGCCACGGGTGCCTTCTCAGGCAAATCCACGGCCGCCTGCACATGCTTTTATAACGTGGCGCTCTCATGCAGGTAATCAGCGTAAACGTGCAGCACCTGGCCGCGCCTCTTCATAAGCCCTCTGGCAGCCTCACTCCGCGTGCGGACATAGTTTTGTGCCAGTCAGTAGAATGGCGGCATGCTGCGCTGTTTAGTATATATTGAGGTTTATGTTCAGAAAAGCGAATTTTAAGGTTTATGTTCAGAAAAGCAAATACTAAGGTTCAGGGCTGGATATATTTAATATTAAGGAAAGGTTTAGTTCTTTCAAGTTCGGCCAAACCACAGAGCCATTTTGTGTTATTTTCCCACCATGCTGCGGTGCTTTTGTGTTGAGCTGTAGGCTCTGAGTTTCCCAAGCCTGTATCCTTCATAGTATCACATGAGGTGCTCATTTTTCAGGCTGAGCTGTTTGGCGGAGAGTCCATCACATAAGCACTATGATCCTCACACGTATTATCCCTGGAATTAGCTCAGCAGCTAGCACTCAACCTACCCTGGCTCGTACCCCGCTTGAGGCGTTCACATTTTAGATGGAGCAGTTTTGCGGTCCGTCTCCGCACTTTGTTCCACTCCACACCATATATTGTTCTCTCGGACAAGCGGGCCCTGCACGACGCTATAATACATCCTAGCCCCAAGACCCGTAACAGGAATTTTACATGTGCATTGTATACACAAAGAATGCTGCTTAAACAGTACCACTGTCTATTATTGTGTGATAGATATATACCTAATTATATTTTGAAATGAAATCAACATACAAAGAGCATGTAATGTGTAAGTAATGCTTACGTAACACCTTACTGATTCTCAACATGTGTACTTTGTACAAGTAAATGTGAATGAGGAAGGGTATGTAAACATCCTTTAATGTGACATAAAACTGTGATATTGCTATATAATGCAATTAAACTGAAACTGAATTGAGAACCAGAGAAATATACCTTTGTGCCCTACAACAGGAGGAAATTAAAATACATAAAATGCACATGCCAAAATCTAATTTATTTGGTAAATTACTGTATATGAATCATGCTAATTATAATATAAATTATATTTATAACAAAGATATTATTCATACTATCTCCCTGAGTTCTCTATAATCCTGATGCATGACCCTCATATCAGGGAATTGAGGCAATTATATTAACTCTTTGATTAGTACTGGCACATCAGTCTGTTTACAATTTCTCATAACTGAGATTACAAGCTTTATACCACAGCACTGTTGAATTCTGGAATCTGATGGATCAGATCAGAAGGTGTTGACTAATTTAATATAGCAGCACTGCTTTGATAGTCAGACTGCCAGCTGTAATTCAAATCACAGGTTTATATTAATGAAATATGATCTGGGAAACCCCATCGGATGTCACTGAGGCTGAAATGTGGCAAATAAACAAAAAATTTGGTTTGGACCAAAATTGAGTTTTTCTGCCTTTATAGTGCCTAGCATAAGTATTCACTCTCTTGAACCTTTGCACATTTTGTAGTATTACAACCTGGAATCAAAATTGACTTAATTGGTATTATGTCAAGAATCTACACAAAATAGCTGTCAAGGTTTATTTGCATTACTGTTTGCTCATGTTTTGGTTTCTGTTCTAGTCCTGTCTGTCCCTCGTCCTGTCTTTGGTTGGTTACCCAATTGTGTTAACCTGTTCTGTGTTAGTCATTGAATAGTTTGTCAATGTGTACCCTGTTGTTTCAAACCTTGTTTTCTGAGTTCTTTGCCTCACCTATTTCCCTTCTTTCTGAATATGGTTGCCCTTGTTTGACATTGCCTGCCTGTGTTTTGACCCCCGTTATAAACTCTGATTATGATTGTTGGATTTGCCCAACAATAAAGCACATATCAAGTTTACACGCTTGTGTCCTGCTCCTCCCTGCATGTTACAATAGTCCACAATATTGAAGTGGGGGAAGAAATCAAGTCTGCCATTATCTACAAATAAAAAATATTAAGTATGGGATTGCACAAGTACTTATCACTGTTACTATGAAATCCCTAAAATAGTTCTGATGCAATCAATTTCCATCAGAAGTGACAATTAGTTGAATGTAATCCACCTGTGTGCAATTAAAGTCTCACATGCTCTCAATTTTAATACACCTATTCCTAGGCCCAGAATTTATTAGAGAACCTATCTAAACATCATGATGAATACCAAGGCACTATCAAAATAAGTCTGGGACTAGGTTCTGGAAAAGCAGCAATCAGGGTTTGGTTATAAAAATATCCTAATCTTCAAACATCCCATGCAGAACCATTAAATAATTTAAATAATTTTCTCTGCCTAGAGAGGCCCTACCAAGAGTAAGTGAGAGATGTTTATGGACATAGACGCAGACGTAGAACTTTATGGCCTTGGGACAAAGCTCTATTTTTGATGGAAACCTGATGCTGCTCAGCATGGTGGTAGTAGCATTTTATTGTGGAGCTGCTTTCCATCAGCAGGGACTGGGAAACTGGTCAGGGTTGAGGGCAAGATGGATGGAGCCACATACAATCCTCAAAGAAAACCTGTTACGGCGTGCAAGACATTGTATACAATGTAATACAATGAAATCTGATAATTACTACTTTTAACTGTGAACACTAACACAACTAGACAAGGTGATGCAGGGCTGCTGAAAGTTGGACACAACTGTTTGTGCTGGGAGCTGTTCTCATTACATGTTCCTACTTAGATATGGATAATCATGACACACTTTTCACATATTTTTGTTTTTATATTTGATTTTTATACATCACAGATGTCACCATGTCACATGAAGTGGATCTTTTGCCAAATGTTTCAACATTATACTTTAACATTATATCACATTATGTACTTGAGAATACAATATAAATGTCTAACACTGTATTGTACACAAAAACAGCTTAAACACCATTCAACATTTTGTATTCCGCAAGCCCTAGGAATAAATTCCTGACCTACAGTACAGTGAAATTGATATGTGCATGAGTGTGTAATTAGCATCTTTTTAATTAAATGCACAAATGCAAGTTCTGTGCCTTCACTGTGCAGGTCATTTAGAGGATAGGAGAGTGTGTGACTAATTAAAAACTGAAACCTATTCCCTGCACATTTGTTTTATTTTAATTCAGTGTGAGTCAAGAAGAGATCCTTTCTTTGTTTACATTCACTATGACATGGCAGCAGAGTGACCTATATCACCAGCTTACTAATTAGTTTTAAAGCTGAGGTCATAAAATAATTGCAGGAAAAACATCTGAAATACTGAGAAAAAAGAGCAAGTTGTAAATGAACTAGTAGTAGTAGTAGTAGTAGTAGTAGTAGTAGTAGTAGTAGTAGTAGTAGTAGTAGTAGTAGTAGTAGTAGTAGTAGTAGTAGTAGTAGTAGAGTGTCATGGTGGCACACTGGGTAGCTCTGCTTCACAGCTCAAGGGTCCTGGGTTCGATTCTGAGTTTGGGTTAGTACCTGTGCGGAGTGTTGCATGTTCACCAAGTGTTCACATCGTATTTCCTCCCACTGTCCAAAACATGCTTTTAGGTGGATTGGCTATGCTGGGTGTGAGTGATTGTATGAATGTGTGTCCCATCCGGGGTGAATTTTCCTACCTTGTACCCAGTGTTACCAGGATTGGTTCTGGATTTGCCACAACCCTGACCAGGGTAAAGTGGTTAGTGAATTTATTATTATTATTATTATTATTATTATTATTTGGATATGTATCATTCAAGCAGAGCAGAACAAAAATATGATCATTTTAACTATTTTAATTTTAGTCCAAATATGTTCATTTTAGGTAAAACCACAACCAGTTTTTGTAATTACACTGCAAATATTACAAAAAGCTTGATTATAAAATGAAATATGAATGTGAAGAAACTAAAGATGCACTACTGATATCATGGTTAATACTTGAAACACTAGACCTGAAAGACCTAGACCTGGACTTGACATATTTTAGTTTCCAGTCCACTCTAGACATGACACTACTTATACATACTAATATAGGGCACAAAGTGTGCTGGCCTGTCACCATCACACTGGTAACAAGAACTTGCAGAAAGCAGCTTTGTTTACTAAGAGAATGTTAGTATTAGACTGGTTTAGACTGTCGTCCCATACTCAGAGCTCCAAATTCGGTATTATCAGGGCATGTAATTGTAATCCTGCATAGTAATATGTATTACAATTATTACAATTTCATGAGAAATTTCAATTCTTGGTGATATGTAATCAATAAATTATTGATTATTGCCATTTTCAAATTGCTGACAGGAAAAAAGGAAGGACTGCTTGTACTGTAACTTGTGACTGAGGTATAGTACTACTTACTTAAAAACCACTTCTAAATATTTATTTTCCAAACTACAAGGGTTGCATATTCATTCATGAATTCATAATGGTAGTGTGCTACAAAGTATTGTATTTTATGTCCTCCACTTGCTAAAAAGCAAATCACCACTAACGCAATGTGACTTAGCAATTGATTCCTGATTAGGCCCCGGTATGCAATTTGTTTCTACATTTTCTATCATAAAAAAAAAAAACACTTCAATTTTCAAGCCCCTATTTTTATTTCATCAAACTAACACACTTGCAAATTAAATCAGAAATAGCTGGTCAGTTTCAGGGCTAGCATGCCCAGACTTATCAGATGCTAGTCATCTAATGAGAAGGCATGTCTATTTTAGCACACTAATGTGATATCTCTCACGTATAAGGCAGCAGTGCCTGGAGGTAATTTTTTCAGGTGGGAAGTGAGATATGCAATGCAGCCCCCTGCTAGGAGAACTGAGACAGGGATTTCACCCTTTGAATGGGTTAGTGGGAAGCAAGTTGCTTGGCTATCATTTCATGGGAAACCGTGTCTATCCTGGGTCTAATATCACTCTTACTCTTTGTTTCTGACTACCCCTGTAGGTGGTGGACTCTCATGAGGTATCATCTGTCTGACGCTGTTATGTTGGAGTGTAATGGCACCCCCTGGGACTGTTTGTCTCTCTCTGAAGATACTCACAGTCACTAACATGAAAGGAAACTGACTCATGAAGGAGCTTGTGAGGAGCTGGAAGTTACTCAGTCTCAGCCAGCCAGGCCATGTATTTTACCATTAGAAAGGAACTTCTAAATTTGCTGGTCCTTAATTTGATGGCTGAGGTGATTTAGAAGCTGAAACAAAACTAAACTGTTCACTGGGACAAAGACTTCATGTTCAAGTTCATATACTCATCTCATAATTAATTCAAAAGGAGATAACTCAAGCCCAAGGTTTGCAAGAACATTAGCACCTTCAAAAATATCCCCACCTGCATTTTGTAACAATGGCACAGCTGTTGAACAATAAAATTACACCATAGCCTAACCTTGTAATAACAATGTAAGCATTGGTTATATCAACAATAAAAGCTTTGACTTCAGCTTCCCTGTAATTGGTAAAAAAAAAAAAAAAAAAAAAGGCTACATTGCAAAAGAAGAGCTTGCTTGTGTAAACATGAGTTTTAATTGTCTGGCTCATTTGTTTTGGGGGCTGGAGTAAAAACAAGTGAATAGCTGTGAACCCATGATTATTGGTGTCACATTGAGTATACTGTACGTTCACCAGCAGCATGTAATGTAAACATGTACCCCATGCTAAAGAAGCCATTCTCCCTCAGACAGAGAAGCATAAGAAGCATGTGTCAATTTAAATATTGAGCCCATTACACCTTATCTCTTAAGCTCCTTTCCACTCTGTATATGGCAATGAACATGATAAATAGAATAAAGAAAAATAAAAACTGCTATGATTAATACCTGTAAGCATTTGTCACATCATTATGGATTAGTGCTGCTGATGATAGAAAGGCCAGTAGTTAAAACACATCAACAGATTCAGTGAGCATGTTGAGTGACCAGCTAAATTGGTATGGATCATAAGACATGTTACTGGAGAGAGAGTGAAAAGTGTGTGTCAGCCATCTCCTGTGGCTGAAAATGCACTTAAGGAAAGATTTAGGCTGAGGAATGCAAAATCGAATATACTCACAGTTTAGGGAAACTAAATTAAAAGAAGTAAAATAAGACAAGCAAAGCCTTTCTTCATACACAAAGTCAGCTTGTAGTGTAATTACAGAGAGCACCAAAATGAATTTAGCAGTTTTAGAGGGTTTTTTATTTGTTTGTCTGTTTTT
The DNA here is from genome assembly GCF_027358585.1 of Pangasianodon hypophthalmus. Lineage (NCBI taxonomy): Eukaryota > Metazoa > Chordata > Actinopteri > Siluriformes > Pangasiidae > Pangasianodon > Pangasianodon hypophthalmus. The sequence goes on along the minus strand of NC_069730.1, from coordinate 11,990,242 downwards.
TATTGTTCCTGTGATCGATACATAATCAGTAAAATGGGAACATAAAAGCTTGAATGAATTATACTAAATGATAATTCATTGTCATATTCAGTAACCTTTTCTGTGCAAACAGTACTGCATTACAGAAAGAATTATGATTAAGGCCTACACCTGGAACAATTATAATATTTGTTGTTATTATTATTAATACTTGTTATTTTCAATCAATGATAAGTCTCTAATGAAGTAGAAGCATTCTTTCTAAGAAAGCATGTCTTCTGAATCATAACCTTATTTTGATAAGTGCTCTGAGCTTAGGTAATTATTGTTAGACCTGACCATAACACAGAAATCCTTGGCCTAGTTCACACTTTGCTTCCATCTGATCTTCAACCTGACTTATCATTCATACGAAGTCCTTGTGTGTACTTCATCTTTAACCTCAGCTAATTGCCTGTCTGCACTTTCCAAAGTCTTTCTTTCATGACCTGCTTATCTATTGATTATGGGCAGTTCAAAGGATGCACATTAATCATATTATTATATTAATATAATAATATATTAATAATATTATGAGGGCATCAAAATTGACAGCATCTATGACAGTATTTGAAAAGTACCCAGGTGTACAGGTGAAGTTAGCAAGAGAGGCAAGATAACAGATTGAAAGATGTCAAACTTGGCAAAATCAATCTATTCCAACTGTCAGATTTTGCTCCGCCATTCCATTAACAGAACCACTTGAACTACACCAAGCTTATCATATTACAGTAGTTCTAAGTGAGGTAAAATGCAGGTGTGGATACTTGGGGACTCAGTGAACCCAATCATCAAAAAGAAGAATAAGAGAAAGATCACGTACAGCACTAGATATCATGGCATTGTGCTTGCAATGATAGATCACCCAAGATAAGAGAGATAAAACAGTCAGTTGTTCCTATCTTATACTGTAGTGGTATGGTTTAACTTCAAACTTTCCAGTAGATATCACCAGAACCAGATAACAAAGTTTTATCAATGCCTTAATCATACGCCATTAGAAATATCATAAATGACAGTTAAAATGAATGAATGGCCTTCCAAAGTTGTGATTTTTCTATGATATATGGAGTTGTGAAGTAACTGAAGTTTGGGATAAAGACCATGCCTGAAGCTTCTATTCAAAACTCCTACTTAAGATTTTAAGGGGGGTCTGGCTGTTTACTTCAATAGCAGAGGCCTGTGAGAATTCCAGCCTAAATTGCCCAAATTCAGTGTGTATTCATGCCTCATGTTCTGGGGATAGCCTCCTGATCCACCTTGACTAGGATAAAGGTTACTGATGATGAATCAATGTAGATTGCAATTACAAACCAGATTTTATCATGTAAAAATGTTAGTTGTATGTGTAAAAAAATTTATTTTAAACATTTCTTCTGAAACCTGTGCAGTTCTTCTTTTCTCCTTCAGTTTCATCTGTATTTTACCATTTGCCATAATATTTCATTTTAATTCCTTTTAACCCTAGGGTAGCTAGCAGCTTTTGTTTCTATGTAACTTGTTAGCATAACATCGTCTACAGCTTTAGATAAAATTAATACATACAATACATGCCTCCATGTTTGTTTTATTTCTGACGTCAAGGACTTGGACACTCCATGCTGTAATTAAAAGCATCTGACCCACAAGATATGCAATCCCCAACTTGGCCCTAGTTCACCTTTCTCCCCATTTTTACACTGTTCGTTAACAATTTCCAGAAGCTTCCGTTTCCCTCGGAACGACATCAAAGGCAGACAGAAAACATGTTCATCCCAGAGATGAAAGGACACCTTTCATCTCTCTTTAATCCCTTCGTCTTTTATCATACACTCATTTATTTCAAGGCATACTGTGCCAGCTTAAATAAACAGTGGGAGAGAGAAAGAATGAGAGAAAAACTATGGCAGTTCTGCAGAGCTGTATGAGGTGATTTTCTGAACATTTGTTTAACATGCCTTTATGTATGACTTTGTTAAAAAGGAACTTTCTCTTCACAAACATGTCAGAAAACAACTGCCATTCATCAGGACACTACAAACTTGACTAGAGCACTTGAAGTTAGTTGCTACACATAAAACAAATGACTCAGAAACATGGAGCTCTTTCAAACTAGGGTCAAATCTCACAGTTAAAGTTCTAGAATGTAAAGGATCCGTATCTGATTCAGTTTCACCAACATTTTTAGTTGAATAAAATATTTACTGGGCAATTTTTAAAAATTTTACAGTGCTTTAAACCATCATAAAATGTAATTTTTTGGAGTAGATTAAACAAAGGTGCCAAACATATAAAGCAATAAATAGATATGTGAATTTAACTAATATTTCTCATTACAAGAAAACAAGTATAAAATTAAATAAATTTCTTGACACTTGTATACGAAAGCTTTCTGTGTTTGCTGTACTGCAACAAAATATTTTCAAAGCCTCATAAACTGAAATTTTATGAACTGAACAGAGATAAATTGATAACAGAGACTATATCTAACTGTATATATATATCTGTATATATTGTTCATACCTCATCTCTGTACTTGTACATATTGTTCTTACCAGATCTTTCAATTGCCCATCTGTATATTAGTATAGCACATCTGTAGATTAGTATAGCACATATGTATTTTAGTTCATACTACATCTGCATATTAGTATTAGTATAGCACATCTGTATATTGTACATATTACATCTGTATATTCTTGCACTATCTTAATTTAATTCCACTTATCTCTCACTGCCCTTGTCTGTACATAACTGCTCTTAACTGTACATTCTGTTTATTTACTACTGTTTATACATACTGTTTATACTGTACATTCCGTTTATTTACTACTGTTTATACACACTGTTTATACTGTACATACTGCACTTGCTGCTTTTTGCACTTCTGATTAGATGCTAAATTGCATTTCGTTACTCTGTATTTATACATGTGTAATGACAATAAAGTTGAATCTAATCTAATAAAGAGGGGGATTGCTCAGATGTCTGTCCCAAAAGCATTTCTCCTCAGTATGATACTGTGTATGAGAGCATGTGTTACAGATACACCAAAATCTTTGCCTGTGAGTCAGAGGAACATTTCAAATGTGTTTGTAACCCAGGTTAAAATGTTAACAGTTGACAAAAATATAAATACACAACATTAAGTACCTAAAATAAAAAAGAAGAAGAGGAAATCTTAAAATACCTTTCTGGGTTACTAAACTAATCAATTGAAATGTTTAAAACACTGTTTTAATGTGAGAAGGATAAAAGAGCATGGCCCCTTTAAGAATAGCACACGTGCTGATTAAGGAAGAGAGAATGCGCTAAATGAGAAGATGAGCGGTGATGCTGAAAGAGATCGGGTGATTGAAGAAAATAATTCTGATTATATGCTTGGAAAAGTAAATTGACAGTGGTGAAATCTTTTCCATGTACATCTCTGGGTTTGATTTTGTAACTGTTATTAATGAAAAGTGATTGGTTAATTTATGTGGGGATGAGATTATATGTGAATGCTTATTGAGAAACCACATGTGCTGCGTTAACTAGCGTGCAGCCACCATTTTGAGAAAATCTTATGGTTGTTTGAGACTGGGAAGATTGTTAGTGTTTCAAGCAAATATTTAATCTTTGCAAATTGTGTCATGTTGTTAATAGTATTTTGCTCTGTTTTTGTGTGTGTGTATGGTATTGTTTATAAAACAGGACAGATCTTTTCTTTTCCGTTGAGACATCTGAAATTTCATTTCAACAAGATAGCGGGCCACCCAACTAACCATTGAGGAGAACAGAGACTGTTTGTTACTTATCAGCCACCTGCAAAGGAAAGCAACTTTACCTGAGTAACCTCTATCCTGGTAGGACTGTAAAGACTGTTAAATTTTTTTCCTGCAGGCAACAGTTGGACTGAGTTGAGTATAGACGACAGACGGTAACCAAAATTACTGTACATAATTGTGAAACCAGCTTTGAGAATATTGCAACTTTTGTGCATTTCGTTTTTTTCCCTTGAATGTGGAGTTTTAGTGATGTATTCTTTTGTGTCAAACAAAAAATGTTACTTTGAAGCAGATACGGTGTAGTGGAAACCACCGATTATATATATATAAGGAAAAAACAAACTCAAATTGATTAGGCCTAAAAGCGAACATAATAAACTGTTATTAGATCTAAACTAAATAGGATAAAACAACTAGGTGAACAAAGCTAGTTAAATTAGTGCAAATAGAAGAAAACCTATAGGAAAAAGAAGGGGGTAATCAAACATTTGATACATTTCTTTCTTTCTTTATTTATTTATTTATTTTTTCCCCATTCTTTCATATTGTGATTGTAATTTCTTTTCTTTTCTTTTTTTTTGTGCAAAGTGACATCTTACAATTGCTCACTTTTTGTCAATATAAGCCGGGAGTTCAAACACATTTGGTGGTCTGTGTGAGTTTCATTACTGCTCCTCGGAACCTAGATACTGGTCCAGCATACCTCAGCCTGAGAGTGACACGAGTGTTACATGTTGCCTTGTAAAGTCCAGCACTGTTCATTGTTGCTACTACAATCAATGCTACTTTCATGCCCACTCCTGACCATCTGCAGCCACAAACATTTTTTGGACAAGCGCGGCAGGGATGCCGGAAGTGTGGCACTGAGACGCAGCGTCTCGTTCCCTCGGGGAACCATGGTTACATGCGTAACCTGGAGACGTTCCCCTTCAGGAACTCGAGCTGCGTCGAAACGCTATGGGAACGAGTATGCCCACGCCGCCAGACTTACAAATCCCTGCCTAATGTGGAAAAGGCACAGCTCAAGGCAAAAGGACAGAAGAGCCGGGAGTAGAACCTGGCAAACGTCAGGGGCATGGACCAACCCGCCACGTTGCAGATGTACTGCATGGACACACCTGCCAGAAAGGCCTTCGAGGCCGCCACATCTCGGGTATAGTGAGCCTTGACCCCCAAGGGTGAGGGGAGACCAGAGGACTCATAAGCCAGGGAAATGGCCTCCACAATCCACTGGCTGAGGGTCTGCTTGGCCTGAAGATCCCCCACTCTCCTAAGAGAGGAAATAGCCAAGAGAAAGGCAGTTTTCAACATCAAAAGACGGTCCGAAATCTCCTCTATAGGCTCGAAGGGGGGTCTACAGAGAGCCTCTAAAACCACAGCCAGGTTCCAAGGAGGGACCCGAGATCGCACTGGAGGTCTGAGCCTCAGTGCACCGCGGAGGAAACGTGTAACCAGGGGGTGCCTGCCCACTGACTGACCACCGACAGGGGCGTGGCAGGCCGCAATAGCCGTCGAGAAGGGAAATCAGGTCCGAGAACCATACTCGGCCCGGCCAGAACGGGGCTACTAGCAGCAAGCGGACCCCGTCCCGGCGCACTCTCTCCAGAACTCCTAGGAGCAGAGCGACCGGGGGAAAGGCGTACAGACGCGGCCTCAGCCACGTCTGTACCATAGCATCCAGTCCTAGGGGAGCTGGATGAGTCAGAGAGAACCAGAGGGGACAGTGCGACATATCCTGAGTCGCAAACAGATCCACCTGAGCTCGGCCGAACATACGCCATATCTGCTCCACCACCTCGGGGTGGAGCCTCCATTCCCCGGGCATCGGCCCTGCCTCGACAGGGCGTCTGCTCCCATATTGAGACGGCCAGGGATATAAACTGCTCTCAGCGAGAGGAGTTTCCCCTGGGACCACACAAGGATCTGGAGCGCCAGCCTGTAAAGGGGGCGTGAGCGCAAACCTCCCTGGTGGTTGATATAAGAGACCACTGCCGTGTTGTCGGTGCGCACCAACACATGGCGACCTCTTCGGTCCGGGAGAAAGTGTTTCAGTGCTAGAAACACGGCCAACATCTCCAGGCAGTTGATGTGCCAAGTGAGATGGCGACCGCTCCCCATCCAGTGAGAGATGCATCCATCGCTAGCGTTACGCGGCGACAAGGAGCTCCCAGCACCGGGCCCTGAGACAAGAGCCCAGATTCCCTCCACATGTCTAAGGCAGGCAGGCACCGCTGCGTGACCTTGATCATGCGGAGCGGGTTTCCCCTCAGGGAGAACCCCCTGGTCTTGAGCCACCACTGTAGGGGTCTCATGTACAGCAGGCCAAAAGGTATTACATTGGACGCAGCTGCCACCAGAACCAGCAGTCTCTGAAACTGCTTCACAGTGAGTGACCGGCCTTCTCTCACTCTCGCGACTGCTGTGAGGATCGACTCGATCCGAGCAGGAGACAGGCGTGCTTGCATCGTGGTCGAATCCCACACCGCGCCCAGATAAGTGATTCTCTGTACTGGAGAAAGCACACTTTTCTCAGCGTTTAGTCTTAACCCCAGCTCTTTCATATGGGCAAGAACGACATCTCGATGCCGAACCGCCATCCGCTCCGATCGAGCTAATATCAACCAGTCGTTGATATAATTCAGTATGCGGATGCCCCGGAGTCACATAGGAGCCAGAGCAGCATCCACACACTTCGTGAAATTGCGGGGTGAGAGTGCTAGGCCGAATGGAAGAACCCGATATTGGTAAGCTTCACCCCCAAAAGCAAACCTCAGGAACTTCCTGTGTTGAGGAAGGATGGAGATATGGAAGTAAGCATCTCTTAGGTCAATCGTGACAAACCAGTCCTCGGAGCTGATCTGAGACACGACCTGTGTGACCGTGAGCATCCTGAACTTCAGTCGTGCAACTGAGAGGTTCAACTGCTGCAAGTCCAAAATGGGACGCAGCCCTCCACCCTTCTTGGGAACAATAAAGTACTGGCTGTAGAGCCCCGACTCTCTGTGGCGAGGAGGGACCACCTCGATGGCCTCCTTCCTCAGGAGAGTGTGTACTTCCTGTTCCATTACCAGAGCCTGCTCGGGACCCACCAGAGTGGGAAGAACCCCGGAAAAGCGTGACGGAGGAGAGCCGAACTGAATTCTGTAGCCTCTCTCTACAGTACGCAGGACCCATTGAGACACATTCAGCAGAAGTTTCCACGCTGCTAAATAGCTTACTAAGGGGGTACGGCGAGAGCGGCTAGCTTGGTGCCCTGGAGCGGCGAACCGTCAGGGAACGACCGAACTAGCTGCTCTGAAGGCCTCCAAAGAGGCCACGAGCCTCCCAGACCCGCTACGTTCCCGGGCGAGAACTGGGAGAAACGCACGCCGGAGACCGCTGTGCCCTGAAGAACCATAGGTGGCAGGGTTGGCAGACCAACCTCCCGAGGGCACTGAGGCAAGACGGGCACCGTATAATGAGGTGTACACCGTCCCGCCCCAGAGGGGCCCGCCCTCAGAAGCCCTGGGCCCAAGGCATCAGGGTTTCTTAGCCGCGGCCCTCCTCGCCAAAAGAACGGTCCTCAGATCCATCTTCGTGTCAGAGGGACCGGGCCCAGAGCGCCGCCGAGACTCCCGGTCCCGCCGCGGCTCTGTTTCTGTGCCTCCCTGTGAGAGGAGGCAGTACACAGAGGGGGCTGCCCCCACCCAGCAGCCCCACGAGCCAGAGAGCGGCGAGGGAGAAACCGCTGGAACGCTGCCACCTGCATACGAGCCTGCTGGTACCTGTTGAGGACGGAGCTAACAGCGCCGCCGAACAGACCAGAGGGCGCCAGCGGGGCCTCCATAAGAACGACCCTGTCCCTCTCTTTCGTTTCGGACAGGGTCAGCCAGAGGTGTCTCTCCGCCGCCATCAGGACTGCCATAGACCGGCCGATAGCATGGGCGGTCTCCTTGGTGGCGCGGAGAGATAGATCAGCGGCCCGCCTGAGCTCTGTCACGAGCTCAGACAGCATCTCCCTGTGCTCATCCAGCTCCTTGAGCAGGTCGGCCTGGTACGCCTGTAACACCGCCATGGTGTGCAGACATGCACCAGCCTGACCCACTGCCGTTTACGCCTTGCCCACCAGCGCTGAGGTGGTCCGCAGCGGCTTGGTGGGCAGCGCCAGAGCCTTCAGGGATGATGCCGCACCAGGGGACAGATAGCTAGCTAGCGTCTGTTCAACCCTGGGCATCGCCCTGTAGCCAGTATGGTCCAGCCCTGCCACGTTAGCAAAGTAAGAGGAGGTGGGACTGAATAAACGGGCCGAAAAAGGCCTCCTCCATGACCTCGACACCTCGGTGTGGAGGTCGGGGAAAAAAGGCAGGCTCTGGCATGGAGATGGCGGTTTACTGCGCAGGAAGCGCTCATCTAGGTTAGACCCCTGCGATTCAACCTGCATTTCAGTGGGCCAGTCAATGCTAAGTTTAGCAACGGCCCGCGAAACCACCTCCAGCAGCTTCTCATATTGAGGAGACTGCGGCAAATCAGAGTCGGCGCCCTCCACGTCAACCTCCTCGGAGGAAGACAGGCGGAGTGCCGGGCCCGCTCCCCGGGGGGGGGGAACCACAGAGCGGGCTTCCGAACCCAGAGAGCGGACAGTGGATCTGGAGGGTGAGAAAGGAGAAAGGGACTCGTTCATCTCCATTCCCTCCGCCAGATCCATCTGCGACCCCCACGAGCGCAACCGCCGCTCTGCCTCAGCAGAAGCGGGGCCGGCACCGCGAGGCACGCGAGTGAAGGCTCCCTCCTCAAAGAGAGCCTTTTTTTCTCTGGCAAACGCTCGCAATGCGAGCAGCCAGCTCCCTCGAGAGCCGACTCTGCGTGCTCCGCTCCCCTCTCGCCCTTATGTTCGGATTTGTCACTGGCCTTAGGCATGCCTTTTTCAGACAACACAAAAAGACAAACAATGGACAAACAATATGACATAGAGCGCTTGTTGAATGACAGAAAGCTAGCGCGGCGTTTGCCGCTCGGGCTTTTATGCTTCCGGGTCGCTACGTCACCCCACCCGTGACGTCTCGCCCATCCATTGGACTGATTACACATGTGATTCAGAGCGCAGTCATGCTGAAAGCGTTCCCATAGCGTTTCGATGCAGCTCGAGTTCCTGAAGGGGAACTGCATTTAACAAATCCATTCCAATCCCACAGAAAGGCATCAACACACTGACAGTGTAAAAGCAACTCCTATTTATTGATTTCATTTGCATTTAATTTAATATGTAATACAGTGTACTACATGAGTAATATACAAATAATGATACTTATTTGTACATTATTTGATGATACAAATAATGAAATCCATGTCTGTCTTTAACAGTCTTTAATTCATAGCTGAAAACTTCAGAGGCTATTCAGAAGTCCCGCCCATGCATCAGTCATTTCATGTTTAATAACATTACAATTTATTTTATATAAAAATGGGAAATAGCATGTATAAATCATTAAAAAGTATTATTTTACATCATAAACTATTTTAATAGTCCATAGAGGAAAGTGCTATCTCCTTCTTCCACATACATGAGTTCACAGATGCTCAGGATTGGTTAGTGTCACTCTGACATGAGAGAGAGAGTAACGTCATCCCTCCCACCCAGAAAGCATGAGAAATTTTGCTCCCTTGGACTATCAGCCACGGATGACTGTGGAAACTTCACAATCTCGCTACAGTAGGGTGAAAGCTTTTCTGTTGTGCCACGAGGGAGCACATATAAGTACTTTTCTATGCTTTGTTGATGTAATAGTGCAGGAGTATCACAAACATTTTGACAGTTGGTATCTGATTACAAACTGAATTAAATAAGCATATACAGTGCTCATATATATGAGTACACCCCCTTTAAAAAGTACAAATTTAATCAGTAGCTCAATGAACAAAAGAACAATTTCCAAAGTTTTCACAAGGCTGAGTTTTATTGAACACTTATTTAACTCCATAACATGAAATTAAGGTTAATAATCTAACTTAGATCACAAAATCTTCAGTTTTACTTAAATTGGTTGAAGCAAAAATGAATACACCCCGCAACAAAAACTACTACGTACATCTAGTATTTTGTATGAGCACCGTGATTTTTAAGGACAGCACCAAGTCTTCTAGGCATGGAATGAACAAGTTGGCGATATATTGCAACATCTATCTTTTTCCATTCCTCAAGAATAACCTCTTTTAGAGCCTGGATGCTGGATGGAGAGTGATGCTCAACTTGTCGCTTCAGAATTCCCCACAGGTGTTCGATTGGGTTCAGATCAGGAGACATACTTGGCCATTCAATCACCTTCACCCTGTTCTTCTTCAGAAATGCAACAGTAGCTTTAGATGTGTGTTTTGGATCATTGTCGTGTTGGAAAAGTGCACGACGACCAAGTGCACGGAGTGATGGCAGCATCTTCTCCTTCAGTATAGAGCAGTACATTGTTGAGTTCATGATACCATCAATGAAATGCAGCTCCCCAACACCAGCAGCACTCATGCAGCCCCACATAAGGACACTGCCACCATCATGTTTCACTGTAGGCACCATGCATTTTTCTTTGAAATCCTCACCTTTACGACGCCATACAGTTTTAAACCCATTAGTTCCAAAAACAGTGATCTTTGTCTCATCACTCCAGAGTATAGAGTCCCAGTAGTCTTCATCTTTTTCAGCATGGGCCCTAGCAAATTCTAGATGTGCTTTTTTGTGCATGGGCTTTAGGAGAGGCTTCCTTCGTGGACGATACCCATGCATGCCATTCCTCTGCAGTGTGCGCCATATGGTGTCACGGGAAACGGTCACTCCAGTTTGGCTTTCTACTGCTTTAGCTAACTGCAGTGAACTTGCATGGCGATTTTCTTCAACGCTTCTCATCAGAAGACGCTCCTGTCGAGATGTTAACTTAAGTGGCCGGCCTGGACGTCTCTGTAAGATGGTTGCACTTCCATCTTTCTTAAATTTTTGGATCACTTTTGCTACAGTATTTTGACTGATATGTAAAGCTTTGCTGATCTTCTTGTAGCCCTCACCTTTTTTGTGTAAAGAAATTATTTCCTTTCTCAGATTTTGGGACATTTCTCTTCCATGGGGAACCATTGCTGACAGCATGAAATGGGAAGGGCTTTTCTTTGTTAAGTAATGCCCTTTTATAGTCACCTGTCTGCTGGACACCTCTTAAATGAATCATTAGACTCACCTGTGGTTGAATGCCTGTTAAGCAGAATTTTGTAGTCTTAAGTGTGGCTTTTCTCCTAAGACTATAATGGGGTGTGCTCATTTTTGCAACATGGGCTTGAATGAATTTGTTAGGAAAATCACTTTTTTGTGTGTGCAAATTGACAAATCTTGTTTGCAATCAATGGCCCACATTTGTAGGAGTATTTTGTAGTATAGTATCTCATAGAAAATGTTGATTCTGAAAGGAAACTAAAAGTTTTCTGACAAATGTAGTGGGGTGTACTCATTTATGCTGAGCACTGTATCTACCCAATTTTGGCCAAAACCATGTTTTTCCCTTATTTCAGTCACAGCAACATCTGACAGGTTTTCTGAGGCTGCCACACATTTTACCATCCATATATCCAGACACTGCCATAGACATCAAAGTGTTTTATTATTATTATTATTATTATTATTATTATTATTATTTCATTTACTATTTATTCTGATTTATTCAGGTGTAGCAGCTGATACACCTGCTAGTATATGCACACTCTTATGCATACTCTGGTCTTTTCTTACTCATAACCAATCCAGAATTTCATGCACGAGTATACTTGCATTTTTTTTTTTCACATATACCAAAAGTCACAATTTCACTGGAGCTATAGCTTGTTAATTTAACTCACAAATGGGTTCACTGCAACTCTAATAACAAGTAGGACTAATGGTTTATTTTTGTTCCTATGGTATACAGTATATACGAGAGGGAAGATTTGGGGAGAGAATTTTCTACATTTAGGATGAAAAGCATGTGAAGAAGAGATGACTATAGGTCACTGTAAAGAAGAGTGAGAGGCAGAGAATGCATGGAGCCTAGCAGAGAGAAGAGAAGAAAAGGTGCATATTAAAAAAAGGACTGCAAGAACAGAGGAAGAGAGCTGAGTGAGGTGACCCTAAACTGAAATGGGTAGGTTTGAGATCAGATCTCCCTGGCTAGAGAGGGGGCAGCTTAAAGATGATTGAATTCTGGATCATACTGTCTTCAAAGTCACAAAGGTCTGATAGGTACACACACGCACACACACCACCACCACCCTCCTCTCCATTGCTGTCCTTCTACAACTCCTGCCTATCTCTTTCCTTCATTTTTGTTCTTCCATCATCTCTCTATCCAACCTTGCCTTGGAGAATATGACACATAGACCCAGGACCAGATATCCAAATAATCTTTCTGTCTAACTTGGGATGATTCCTAATGCTTAGTGTGTGATGCACAACAACAGTGAAAATGCAAAAAACAAGGGAATGCAATACACCAACCTCAGTGCCGACCTTGAATAGAGTTAATAATCCAGTTTTTCTGACATTTTAGAGGGGGCATGACAGACTACAGAATGAAAGCGCCACATGTGTTTTTCGATATGGTGAGATTGTTTATTGACAATGGTGTCAGCCGGGGGGAGGGGGGGTGGAGAGATTAGTGATGGTGCTTCACACTTTGAATGCTCAGTTGAGCATGCATCTGCACACGCACACAGTTCACGCCAGGTAGCAGATGACATTTTGACTTAAGAAAGGTGGACTTACTTCATGCTGTGTTGGTTTCTCTATTGTACCTAGGAAATGCAATCACCTGCTGCACCATATGGCTGATTTAGTTTCTCTTTCTAAAAGGGCCTCTGAAGGGTTCAGTCATTTTCTCATCATAATTTATTAGGTGACTTCACCTCCTGAACAGAAAACGTCTATAGCCATATCCCAAATGGTGCAAAAAGTGATGCACACTTTGAAAAGAGTTCGAGAGAACCAAGGGACACAGTTTCATCACAAACACTACATGACAATACTCAAATGCTTGTGAATAGTGTGGATTGTTGTAGAATGTAATTTTGTCAGCCTCTTCACCAAACAGAAATTACACAACATTACAGAGAGAAAAATGAAGCACCATAATAAAATCAGCTGTTTATAGCTTATATATAAATATATCAAACCAGACCAGCTACAGATGGAATGCTAAAGAATCGAATAGGTATGTATTCGTATTTAAACCAGAAGAGGGCATGATCTAGACTGGAAAGATTTTTGTTGTTGTTCTTGTTATTGTTTGTTTGTTTGTTTTTTATGTGGACCCTACTACTTTGCTGGAAAATACTGGGGAAAAAAGCAAGGCAGTTGCAATTTGCAGAAAATTGTGGAACTAGATGTCCTTTGGAACTTTCTTGCAAGCTTTTTATATTTTGTTTAACGTGACTAAGTAAGTAAACTATCTGTTTTAAAAGAACAATAAACCACAGGGGTTTGTCACAGTTCAAGAAGATCAGAAAATTCACTGACCACACTGTTAGAATCTAAGGTAAAGCTGGGATGCAGTGCTGCTGCTAATCCCCAGCTGAGACATGCTGCCCTGTGCACAGCATGTGGTCTGCATGGGATACATACAGTAGCTATATGCCTCAGAAATAATGACTGGAAATTTTTTTTCGAGTCTTTTGTGTGGTTTTTATGTTGTTGGGGTGAAAATTTTGCTGAAACCTGGCAACCCTGCCTGGAAGCTTCATACTTGGACCATTCAAGCTTCACAAGAAAGTTAGAACCTCATGTGAGTTTCGTTGTTTCGATCTGTGGTCCCACAATCCTGATGCACACATCTAGTCTCATCATTTAGAACACATTATCTGTTCAATCCACAACAGAGATACTAAAGTAAAAACTGCAGACATAGAAGATAGTCTGCCACTATCTTCTAGTAACTTAATGAATAATGAAGAACTGACAAGGCAACAGTTGATGCTTTCTTCCTTCACAAAGTGTTTACATAACCATTAAGTACTTACAAAACTCAAATCCAGACATCACTGCAAAACGAGACTGCAGAATGTATCCCATTAAGCTTAGGTACCTAGAGTTTCAATGTGTCAGCACTGATGAATCCCACTCTTAGCTTCTTTTGGCTGTATATGTTGTCATAATTTCCATACTGCAACTATGAAAAACCAAAGAAATTGCCCCCTCAACTCGGACCCTCTTCTGAGGTAAGTCAAATGCAGCATAAGACACAGTAAATGAACACTGATTTAAAAATGCTGCTTTATCCATTTCATTTAGTATCCTGTTATTTAGAATTTTAGGTAGTAGCCATTCCTATTTGTGGTGTAAATACCTTTCAACTCAACATTTAGGCTTGTCCAAGTTAAAAATATGTTAAATTTGTCTTGTCTCACACAGGAAAATCTTCCTCACAATATCTTAATTGAAATCCTTATCTTAGGCGCATGTCCCTGGCTTTTTCATAGTTGAAGAAAAGAGAATCAGTATGAGATACGAGAGAGAGGGAAAATGAGACAGAAAGAATAAAAATAGAGAGATAGAGAGAGAGGAGAAGGAATAGCTTCCTTTGAGTTTTGCCTGCATTGGCATGCCATTTGCAGGTAGGTGTCTGAGATTTGACACTTGACATTCACAGGCGCTCTTTTTACCAGAGCACAAAAGCATTGTAAGGTTCTCAGTGTCTGCAGCAGACTGTGCTGAAAGTCTGCAGAGTAGAGCTGTTAGCAGAGGTTTTCTCACGACCTAATGAGACTGCAGAGCAAAGGAGTGAGAAAAAGTGAGAGCGGGGAGAAGAGAGAGAAAGGGAAAGCTTTGCCACATTAATATCTGCAAAAGTATAAAGAGTTCTCTTCAGCTTGCAAACTGCTGATCCACTAGAAAGTGGCCTTTAACTAAGCTCTGCATGCTTGTTGTGCAAGTAAGCTCTCTTCCACGAGCACATGGTTTCTCTGTTGAAGTTAACAGGGACTACTACCCTGGTGTTTAATGGGTATTCTCCATGTTGGGATAATATAAATGAGCTCTTGATTTCACTGTTTTCATGTTTCTGTGCCTACACATGCAAGACTTCAACATGCCAAGAGAGAAATGGGAGGGATAATGACAGAACTGGATTTCTCTCTTTTGTCCTCATGATGGCAATACATGAAGAAAAGTGCAAATCTGCTTTGAAAAGCTAACAGATTTCCTTTAGTTAAAGTATTCCACATAAATGTGCAAAAAACCTCACAAAGGTTGTATTACAAGCCTGAATGTCTATGTCCATGTGGTCATGATACATGGTTTTATCTCTAAAACACCTTGAATTTTTCATCTCTATAATCTGAGCAACTATGTGGGTGCTGTTGAGTGTATATTATTCTCCTTCTTAAAAAGCATGTCATGTTTTAGTTTGTGGAGAATTTTTTATGGAGAAAGAACATTAATATATGTGTGTTTGTGTCATGGTCCAGGCCATATCCCCTGTGTATTTCCCCAAGTTTCCCTGTTTTTCCCCTTCCTAGTGTTCAAGTGTTTTCTCTCTCTCTCTTTCTGTTTTGTGTGTGTGTGTGTGTATATGTCTGGGCGTAGCACTCCACTTTGCGCCTCTCCCAATTGATTCATTGAACATAACTGCTCCTCATTAGCCCCCACGTGGAGGGTGGGGATTGTTTTGCTAAACAGCCCTAAACCAATTCTCATTCATTTCCAATATGCCAATTTCACACTTCCGACTTTGTTGCTTCCGGGATTGACTACCGCAGGGCAATCTGACTTCCGGTAGCAGCAACAGCTGAGTCTACAGTGGAGATCAAAATTAGAGAACAACCTACAATTTCCTAAATTTCAAGGTCACTGCTTAGTCCTACTTGAAATGATCTAAACAGAAGTAAAAGAGCAGTTTTTTAAAGCATATTTCATGAGTTACATATATTTTGAAGCACAGAATAAAAAACTTCAATGAGATTTGAAAAAGAACACTGATCAAAATTAGAGAACACTTTCAGATACCTCGCAGTTATTGGTGTTAATCTGGCACCTGGTGCTAATTTCTTTAATTATCTGACAAACCCTATTTAACTGGCAGTCTAGCTTTCCAGTTTTCACTGACTTTGCAAGATGGTGAAACCCTGAAACTGAAACCCTCCGGCAGCATGTTGTCCAGATGAAGGCCAAAGGGATGACCCTTTCAGCCATAGCAAGAGGAGTTGGTCGTTCCAAATCTGTGATTTCTAGAATATTGCATCTTTACAACGTCACAAACTTATTCAAGTCCCCCAAGAAACCTGGTCGTCCACAAAAGACAAATGCGAGAGATGATAGGATAATGCGGAGAATCTCAATGGGCAATCGGATCAACGCTGCAGCTGGGATTGCTCGCCAGTTCAGAGCTGAACAGAGTAAGGATCTGTCTTGTCATACAGTGTCTCGACGTTTAAGAGAATTTGGACTGAAAGCCCACTCTGCAGTGACCAAACCTCTCATTAGCAGAAAGAATCAAAAACCTTTGCTGAGGAGCATGTTGTGTGGACAGAGGAGAACTGGTTCAAAGTTCGCTTTAGTGATGAAAGCAAGTTTAATTTATTTGGGTCTGATGGGAAACATTATGTTCATCGTCAAACTGGGGAAAGACTGAACCCAATGTGTGTAAAGAAGTCAGTGAAAGGTGGAGGGGGAAGTGTCATGGTTTGGGGGATGTTTTCTGCAGCAGGAGTTGGGTCTCTTATACAGCTACATGGCAGAGTGAATGCAAATGTTTATCAGACCCTTCTTTGACAAGACGCGGTTCCTTCCCTGCGTTCATCACTCAATCGGCCAGCAATTTTCATGCACGACAATGCCCCTGTCACACAGCAAAACGGCTAAAGCAGTTCCTTGAAGCTGAAAACATTGAAATAATGAAATGGCCAGCCCAGAGTCCTGATCTAAACCCAATAGAAAACCTCTGGAAAATTCTTGGCGACAAAGTTATGGCCAAGAAACCCACTACAGTCACCGAACTGTGGAAGAGACTGGAAGAAGAGTGGACCAAAATCACACCAGAGCAGTGTGAGAGACTAGTGAAGTCCTGTGGCCGCAGATGTGCTGAAGTCATTCAAAGCAAGGGCCTGTACACTTCCTACTAATTGTTGACTGTTGTAAACCTTCAGAAATTTTAGTTATCTTTCTCTGTGCTACAGTCATTGCTGTTCTCTGATTTTGATCATTGTGTTTTCTACAAAATAAAGTTTTTTGTTGAAGTACCTTGGTTATTTTGTAAAACACTGTTCTATTAGCATGGTATAGCCACAACAAAAATTCCTTCAAATGTTGAGCATTGAAGATTTGTGTTCATAAATTGTTCTCTAATTTTGATCTCCACTGTAGAAACAAGTCTTTCTGTAGTGTGCCTCAGTGCAGTAATTCAAAACAAAAACAACCATATTTCAGTTTTCACGATTTCCCATCAAATGAAAATCAAAGGAAGAACTGGGTCTGCGCAATAAGGAGAGAAAAAGGGTCGATGTTCGTGATTCGCAGAGGCAGCACATTCATGTGTAGTCAGCATTTCACCGCTGCCAACTACATTCAAGGAAGATCTCATCTGAAGGTTGGTGCTGTTCCAAGTGGTTTTCAATGGAACAATTTTGATGTACCCCTCAGAAGCAGTCTGCATTTGCGAGATCTACTGCTTGACTAGGAATAGATGTGTGTGTTCAGAAGACCATGGACTTAAAGGATGTCTCAACTAGTTTGGAAACTAGCTTCAAGGACCATAACTATGCGGCACACTCCCCTGCCAGTAACTGTCTGTGTTTATTTGTGCATCTTTACTCTTTACCTTATGCAGTACTCAGAACTAACGTGGCTAATAGTTTTTTTTTTTACGAGTTGTGCAAAACAATTAACAGCTAGTCGCTGGCGTGTTACCACTATGCCCCCCTTATTTGACACACCCAGTTCAAATCATAAAGCACTGTACTAACAAGCCCATGAGTAGAATTAGGTGTGTAAAATAAAGGAGACATACAAAATCTGAAGTCTTGGGTTACTTCAGGAGTCAGAACCTGGACCTGGGAAACATTAAATACAACGTGC
Organism: Pangasianodon hypophthalmus; assembly: GCF_027358585.1. Taxonomy (NCBI): domain Eukaryota; kingdom Metazoa; phylum Chordata; class Actinopteri; order Siluriformes; family Pangasiidae; genus Pangasianodon; species Pangasianodon hypophthalmus. Next base: position 11,972,431 of record NC_069730.1, on the reverse strand, counting down.
AATACACTGAGGTTTTCATTATGAACTTGAAAAATAGTACATTATTTTGTAGCTCATAATGAAACCACCAGAGTATGGCAATAATACACATACTTTCTAGTTCTATGATAAGGGAATTACTTACCCTAATGATATGATTCTCATTTTTTTAGGTGCATTGGATGAGGCCTTGGAATACATCATAGCGCTGGAGGCTAGGCTGAAGAAAATTTCACTGGAGTCACCAAATATATTTAGTAGGTTTTGTGTCCGATCATACAATCTGCCACTACACCACATTTCCTACACAGGAAGTTTTTCAGGTCTTCTGGGAGTCCATTTGTCCATCTGCTACAAACTTTGTGTACTGGATCAAGACACAAAGGATGGGAAAAGAAGCTTTCCCAACACCAAGTCCTGCACAGAAAGTCCAACCCATAGATGAGCTGTTCATCTACTGCTGCCGGGTAGCTTCTGGCCTTAGGGAGCAAGTAACTGAACCTGGAGATGAGGTAATGGCAAACAAAGGGTTCATAATTGAGGATACGCTTACCAGGGTTGCCACTAGACTGATTATTCCACCTTTCAAACGTGAGAGGCAGTTCAGCAAAACTGTCAACAAACAGGCAATTGCACAACTCAGAATTCTGATTCTGAGGGTTAAAGAAAATCACATCTGGGATTCTGCTATGCCACTCAGCTTGTCAGGAACAATTGATAAGATCTGGCATAATTGCTGATTTATTTTCAATTACCAATGCGCAATGTTTCTTGAGCAGTGAATGATTGCCCTTTTTCCCCCAAAAAATCTTATTTTATTATTTGTACACTTTTGACTTAAAACAACTCACAGTTTGTTAGAATACATTTAAGATATCCAATCCTGTACAGTTATGTTTTGTTAAATTTTGTTCAGTTAGTTTTAGTATTTGAACCATTAATCATTTCACCTCATTACTTATTTTCTAAACAATTTTCATGTTTTCTATAGATTGTAAAATTATTTATTTATCACCTTTTTACAGGTTTGTCAATTAATCTATTCATTGCTCTGGGCTCAGAGATCGTTTCCTACTTGTTTTAACAAACTAAAATTTTCTACATAGTTTACTGAAAATAATTAGACAGATAGAATGGAAAACTTTTGTCTTTTTTTTTAAATAATCATTTATGGTAAAATAAATATGTCAAATCTTTGTTCTGTTGTCCAGTTGTTATTTCACACATTTGAATCTTGCATTTCTAGATTTGTACATAATTGTAAAATTGAACTATGGATACCCCATGGGAGTTGTATACAATTTTTAAAAACAAAAATAGAACAGTATACATTCATTAATTATATACACATAGATAATAACTATATACAATAATACATTTTAAAAATTGTTCATATACATCTAAATGTGAAAAATCAGTAGTGTTCATACCATGGAAAGGTACATGTCCATGTAAACATTTTAGTAACAAATGTCTAGCTTCTCTTTCATGGATGCTGTAAAGACATCATCTCGCCAGATTTTGTGTCAGTCACAAAGTCACGCCACTGCAGACCACACACTGCTAGCTGGCCTTGAACCAGCCAATAGTATGTGTGCATTTCTTTGAGTTTGGCTTGACCCTTCTAGATTTTAATGAAGGAAGCCTAACCTATACTGTCAGCAGAGGTGCTTTTTACTTCCACCAGCCTGAATGGGAAGATTTCAGATGGGTCATATACTCTCCCATCTGGACTGGCTCCCAGATGTGGTGCATCTGGGTGAACAACAAAACCATAAGGTTAATTAACATTGGCTGGTTCAGAATATTTTTCAAAATATCTGGCTCAATTTCAAGTCTATGTTTCATAGCACTTGTCTCTTTTGTGCCCTTTTTAATTTGTGCTGCTATTGACTGCCTAGCTGATTCCCCAACCAAATGGCAAACCTCCTGGAAGCTACTTGCAGTGACCCTTGGTTGACGTACTTGTGCTAGGCAGTCTATTTTGACTGTAGTCTGGTATCCTGTTCAGTCTGACACCTTTAAAGACTCTAGATGAAGTGATTGATGGTGAGTGGGAACAAAATTGGGATTAGAATGAAACTGACTACCAAGCACTGGCATATTGGGGAAATTTACAACAGGAAAATCTGCAGCCATGGAGGGATAGTTGTAGGAAAGTGGACTGCCACGAGGTCCTCGACCAAACTGTGAGGCGACCATCTCTATTTTTGACATGCCCTCTAGTATTTGTCAGCAAAGCCTGTGGGTGAATCTGGTTCAGTTTTGCTCCAGAGGCCAGGATATATGGATCTGGAAGCGGACCTAAAGAAATGATTACAAACTGTTAGTCCTAAACTACAAAAATATGTAAAAACCTATAAATGGTTATAGCTGATTATGACTATATACACACACATACAAATGCCCTCCCGCCCCACCCCTTTAACGTCATCTCTCTGCTCCTATAAACATAGTGTATCACCTGTGTAAGCCCTGTACAGGGTAGATTTTACTCCAGTTTTCCCCAGTGAACTTGGTTTCTGGACAAGTTCACTCACCCTCTGGACTGACTTCCTTAGTATAATAAACAAAAAATGTGTTAACCAAGAATTCTTGCCAAATGCATAAAAGAGATAAAACATTATAATTACCTATGTCCTTGGACAATGCCATCTCTGTGGTTCACTTGTGCAGGCCACTGTTGGTGGGACAGATTTTAGATGAAGCTGCAAATAGTGGGCCATTTGATACAGCAAAGCTGTTAGATGGTTACACAACCTTTTGCCAATTATACAGCTACATGCATAAGCAGTAACACAAGGCTCCCGTTGTGACTCCAAAGACATCTGTATAAGAACACAACAGTTTAGTTAAAAATTTGTTATGTTGTATAGTCAGCTACATTAAGTGCTGTTGTATGAACACTGCAAACTGCACTGAAAAAAATAATCGTGACTAGTCTGCAGCCGCAGAAGAACATGTTATTACGTCAGGAAAGGTTACACATGTGTTTAACCAGAGAAAAACTGCAATCGCAGTTACGTTAACTAAAATGGAACTTGCTATCGGAACAGTGAAGGCTAATCTGTTAGACTTCTCCGCCAACCAGCAAATTATGTATAACCTCCAGTTTGTGGGGCTCGTCATTTCTCCTCATTGACCGGTAGCATCTAGCTCTGACTACCACCTTACTGTCGACTACATTTGACACTGAACATATACAAACAATGTTAAAGTCAACATCAAATCAAAATTGACATTATTTTCTTGCATACATGTTCTTGGTCGTATTGTAAACAACAAATCCGACTGTTGCTAGAGGTTGCATGAGAGAGTAGCAGCTAGTTGTTGACTTACCTTGATAACTGTGAATAAACTCTTCAACCTTGATTCTGTAGCGTAAGAGTCCTGTACAATAATCCTGATTTGCGGCAGGATGGAGAAATTGTGTGAAGTATCTTTCCATTTTTCCTCAGCTTAGAAATCGCATTAGTCATATCTTTAGCAGAAGCAGGTTTACACAGCAAAGTAACATACACAAAATATATTTCCTATTCCACGTAAAATTGGCCTGTAGTAGTGCTAAACCACTACTAATGCAATATAATTTTGGCCACTAATGCTTTGTGGTGCTCTTCTGAGCTTTTGCACAGCTGGGAAATTAGAAATTAGAAGAGAAACCACAGGCTGCTGGAGTACTTTGTTCATTATTATTATTCAACGCATTCTTAGCGTTGAAACTTATCGATCAAACGTAAGTTACGTTATATTACATCAGTACATATGTGTTTCTATCACCATTAATGCTGAAATCAGATTAGTTTCTCTGCGAACACACCAACATCACCCTATGAGATTGTTTGCCTCCAAACTTTACCCTACCGGCTTTTCTCTCTAACACATTGTTGGGTGATTTAAACACTAAACTATGAAAGAGCATGACTGTAATTTTCATTTTTTTGTAATTCTTCTTATGTTTACATGTAGATTAGGTTTTATCTCCCTGCTTGTTCCCTCTCAAGGGTGCCATTTATTTTAAATTTAATTTTCCATCTTTTCTCTCTGGAACGTTGTTGGGTGAATGAACAGTGATGTTTTTCAGTTGTGTAATGTTTTTTGTGTTTGATTTTGGATATATTGACTAAGTTTCAGCAGCGTGATACTGAAATCAGATACGTTTTTCCGTGAACATGCACGAATTGTTCCTCCTATGAGGGTGTGTTTGTTCTCTTTAACATGTCGCTGGTTAATTACAAGCTAAACTATGAATGAATGTTATTTTAATTTATTTGTAGTGTTTCAGTTTTTGTTGTTTTTTTTTTTTTGTATTTCATGACTATTTTTGTGTAATGTTTTTTTGAATTTCAGAAAACAATGTGTACAGTTTCATGTTTCAAGTTGTATTCCAGAAAACACACTGAATGCGATTATTCAAAAGTTTTATTTTAAAACAGACATAATAACATCTAAAAAATACTGCCTTTTCTGTCTTACAGGTCATCGTGCACAAAAAAGATGTTTCCCCAGGAAGAGTTAATGTTGTGTTCCATAAGGGACCACTGAGATATCTCCTCCAGGAGCCAACTTATAACCTGTCTCTGCAGGACAATCAGCACCAATGAAGGAGGCCACTGACAATGTGCTAAATAAGCATCATGGGAAGAAGGACATGCTACAGCTTGTGGATCAGGAGTATGCAGCAATGGTCCTGTGCTGTACATGCTACATCCATCCACAAGACTGCACATACCACAGTACGTCAAGCAATTGGCCAAACTGCTGAACTCCAGTTCTTCATTAAATACAAGTCCAGAGAAACTTCTTGAGACAAAGCAACTCTGGCACTCATTGACTGAGGGGAGTGAAACTACTAGTGTGCCAGTACTAGTGTGGTAACAATGCACCCTGCAGTTTTAAACTCACCAGCACCTCTAAGAGAGAGAAAGCAACAGCAGCAGCAACAGCCAGAGCAGAAGAAGAAGCAAAGACTTGTCTTGCCTGTGGACAGCCAAAGTCTTGCTATGAAAGTGATGGGTCGTCTGTCGATTTTTTTTAACAAGCAAGGCCCTGTCAGGATCTTCTACTGTTCCACAAAGGTTTTTAAAGCTTACAGTGGTGAAGGACTAACAAATCCTTGCCATTTCAAGACTTTATGGAAACAGTTCTTTCAGAGAGAACTTGAGGCCACAAAGAAACTGGTAGAGGAGAAAGGACAGCAGAATCGCAAAAGGCCTGAATCTCAACACATCAGGTGCTTGTGTAGATTTTGTAAAAATGGAACAGAAGCAGGGCCCAAACAGTCCACACATACATACAGACTTTCCTGGAGTCCTGGGAAATATGTTTATTGTCCTGCCAAAGTCTTTTACATTTATAAACATGGAAAAAGAGATGACCTGCTTCAGAGTGAATTTCAGAAGTCTGCTTTTTATGTGATGGAAAGACAGAGATGGGTGGCAGTTGTAATTATCTTTTTTTTGTGGTGAATATTTAACTTATGTAGATATATTTTACAATTTTACAGTGTAATTTTAAGTTTGTATTAATATGTACATATGGGCAGACTTATGCGTGTATATGTGTTTCTTCAATATCATTGCTTTTGGTTTTCACTGCTCTTTTAACATGTTTAAAATCCAAATAATAAAAAAGGTAAACAATAATTCCTTGGTGGATTCATTTGTTACTCTAATATAGTGCCAAAATTTAACATCACTCAATAAACCATTTGCATTCAACACAGGAATTAATTATAGTACAGTAAAACTATACTTAAATTTCACATTTACACTGCAAATACAACTTAATAATTTTATACTATTATTACTTTTTTATTTTTACTTTTTTTCACGTGTTGACATTTTGTAAAATTAAAAAGTAATAGTGGTATAAAACTGTGAAGTGATATTTGTAATGGATCAGTGTTGACATAGGGATCAGAGATTTATTCTGAGATTTATCCTGTATTGCACATTTGATGAATAAATATCTGAACTCTATATGCATGTCAACATTAAACAGTTAATGACAAAAACATTGGCCTTCAAACACAGAAAACATTTCAAACCACACTGCAATACTAATGCATTGTTGGTATTTCAGAATTGTGTGTTACATGTCTGTCTTTGTGCTTATAATGCACAAAGTTGTGTAAAACAATGTTTCAGAGTTGTATTGAGTGGGATTCGAACCCCGGTCCAGATGAACATTAAAATAAAATATCAGCATCTGGTACAGCAGGAGAAAAGCTTCAATTTGATTAGCTGGCACTGCATGCCAGCTATACATGACTAGCCCCCGCCAGTCTGCATTGTACTTAAACCCCAGTTCTTCAGCCAATCATCGCCAGATCATTCTGGCTTCCAGTGCCATAACACGGCAGGTCTTCACATGTTTGCTTTCTGTGTTTTGATATCCAGTGTTTTGTTATTCCTGACGACCTGAGTTTGAGCCCCGGCCTCAACCATGCTCCCTTCCCTCACACTCTTACCTACCTTAACCTTCAATAAAACCCGTTTAACCTTAAACCCTAGTGTCTGTGTTTTGCTTCTGGGTCTTCTTGTTCCTGTGGTCTTAACAGAACGATCTGGCTATCATGGGCCCAGCTTAACCTGCCCCCCTGCGCGCACTATCAACACCTCCGGGAACTTGCTTCAAGCAACTGTAACATGGCAGCACAGATTGAACTCCTCCATCAGCATCTCCTCCATGTCTTCCCACAAATGGCCCAGACATGTCCTAGCCATCAGCTCAGTCAGCCTGCGCCAGCAGCCTCTGGCACTCCTTTCCCCAGCTCCCTGCATTTTGAAGCATGTCCCTGACCCTGAACCCTATGCGGGCAAGCTGAGAATATGTAAGTGCTTTCTCCTCCAATGTTCCCTCATGTTCGCCCAGCACCCACTAACCTACTCCACTGATGAAGCCAGGATCGCCTACATCATAGCACTGCTGAGGGGTGATGCCTTGGCCTGGGCCACTGCTGTCTGGAACAGACAGCCAGTGCCGTGGTCAACCCTCTCCTCCTTCACTGCTGAACTACGGAAGATATTCGACCATCCCATCCAAGGGAGGGAGGCCACCAAATGCCTTCTCTCTCCCCTCCAAGGGTTCCGTAGTGTGGCGGAGTACACAGTAGAATTCCATATCCTGGCTGTACTCCTGAGTCGGACTCCTTTGACTCACTAGTCTCCCTCTCCATTAGGTTGGATAACCTCATGCAGGAGCGGTGCAGGGAGAGAGCTAGCCCCGCTACCCCCCAGTTTCCCATTCACCTGACCCAATTGTCCGTGAGCCCCTGTGCAGCCCTCAAGCTTCACACAATTCGGCAAAAAGGGGAGGGCTCACCAGTAGATAGGGGGCTACTGGTGAGCCAAACATCCAAGTCGTCTGTCCCCCTACTCTGTCTCCAAATTCAAGCCACCCTGTGTCATACCGAGCTCACTATGCCCCTGCTCGTGCTGGCTGACTCTGGCACAGACAACAACTTTCTGGACACTAAGCAGTCTGAGGTCCCAGTTGGATGATTGGAATCTCCCATCACTGTCAATGCCCTAGATTGAAGATTCTTAGCCTGTATTACCTACTGCATGGCCCAACTACTCTTGGTTCTCTCTGGCAACCACCACAAGCACATCCAGCTTAACCACAGTTCTTCCCCGTACACTCTGTTGGTGCCAGGGCACTCCTGGCTGTGGAAACATAATCCAAATATTGATTGGTCAGCTGGGAAGATCACCAAATGGAGCTCCGTCTGTCACACTCCTGCCTACGATCTGCCCTTTAGCCCACCATAGTGGCTGAATCCCCTCCGGCTTTGTCTCCACCTGACCTCTTGGCTGTGCTTGCTTAGTAGCATGACCTGAGAGATGTCTTCAGTAAGGACTGGGCCCTTTCCTTGCCACCTCACAGGCCTTACAGTTGTGTCATCGACCTGCTCCCTGGGGCCACCCTACCATCTGGCTGGCTGCAAAATCTGCCCCGTCCAGAGAGCGGCCATGGAAAAATATATTAATGACTCACTTGCCACCAGCATAATTTGACCTTCCTTCTCCCCCCCTTTCTCCAAATCTGTAGTGTGGTGGTATGTAGCAGCCTCTCTGAACATATTCCAGTCTGTGTGCTCAAAACAGTCCTTAAGTGCTGAGATGGCTCCCTCAGACCAGGTTCTCACCTTTTTCAGAATGTTTCAGGAGTGGTCTATATGCTGAGATTAGCATGACAGAGAGTCAGTCAAGGTGGGGGGGTGGGTTGCAGCCTTGTAAGCACCATGAATGTTGGTGTAAACAAGGTCTAAAGTGTTTGTGAATGCACCCCTGCCTACAAACATGGCCACCACAGACTTGAGCTCTCAGCTTAACACCAAACACCATATAAAGGTATCTCAAACTGAATGTTACAGAATGTCATGTCTATGTCAAAAGGTAATAGTTAATGATAGGATTCTACCAAAAATCTAAATGTGGTTTGAACCTCAGATGTTAAAATGTGTGTTAATGTCAATCACACACACCCACACACACACACACACGCCCATATGCCTCTCCAGGCACACATATACACACACGGACACAGAGAGAAAAAGCACCCTGACCAATCATATTAAAGTAATCTAAACCTCTCGCTTCCTCTCCATTTTCCCTTCAAATACTTTACCTTTCTGGACATGCCGAAATAAGTTTTAGAGCATGAAAGGATTCAATATTGGGTAATGTCAAATGGTTGTACAGCCAGATTTTTTTTTAATGCAGAAAAAGGAGTCTTTGTACTTTTCAAGTTGCTGATACTGGGTCACATCCATTGGAGCAGTGCTTCTAAGACCATAACCTTTGATCAGTGTGACTGGAAAAAGTTCCGTATATGGTGGAAGGACTTTAACTACATTATTAGAAAGAACTTCTTTTCACCATAGGCCTACAGGCTTAAATGGAGAAGCAGTACATCTTCACAACTCACATCACATCAGAGCAACAAATTTCTCCAAGAACCAGGTTTCTCTGCACTATTCTTCTACTATTACAGGTGATTGTGCATCTGATAACAAAGAGAATTGTGAAGTGAGGTATGAACAAACCAGCTGGCATGATCTACAATATTACTTTAAACAAATCAAAGAATTATTCAAAATTGAGGAAAATCAAAGAAACAGCAGAAATAAAAGTATGACTAGATGATCTCTTCTGATGTCATCATTTTACTACTCCTTCAAGGCTGAGCAGAAACCCTACCTTCTACCAAGACTCCTCCCATATGATGTATAAATAAGTTTGCTTACATATTGAGTTAATGCCTTCTGAGCATCAGCAAACAGTATGGCTCATGAATTCAGACCCATTTTTTACAACTTGGCTGCTACTATGGATAATGATGTTACCAATTTGGGTTTGGAAGATGGCAAAAACATTGTCGAAACACTAGGAAAAAGAAATCTGACCTATCTGTCAATGACTGATGAAACTGATGGGTGCATAACCAACACCATGCTAGCCATCATCCATGCTGTGAAGGGAGAACTGTTGCACAAAATTATTGATCAAGATCTGAAAGACAACTGCCACAGCTGTTTGTTTGATCCTGACATGGACTATCTACATATGAATGCCTACAGATTGGTGGAAAAGCTGTTTAAACTGTGGTTGAAATACATATTGTCTAGAGCTCTGAAATTGTGCAGTATCAAACACGCTCCTTCAAACACCTGGAAAAAAATTCAAGGTATTGCTGAAGCTGTCATGTGCAATTGGTGAGAGGAGCCTCACATCAAAACTGTTCTGAACAAGGTCAAAGAGAAAACAAAAGAAATTTGCAGTGGCCAAGTGTATGAAGACGTTGTGGACTACTGGACCTTTCACTCATCACTGGAACCTTCTGACCAGTCACATACATCAGAAACTTCAAAACATGCCACTTCTATTCTGATTGCGAGAAAAGCCTCTGCTCTTTACCTCTGCTCTCCAAAAAGTCAAAGTATTTTTACTGTTCATCTTCCTGTTAATATAGAAGTTGTTTATAGAAACTAGAAATGTTCATGAACAACATGCAAGATTTTACTAAAAATTGGGATTCTTTATTCAATGCAAATACTGTGTATCCCTTACACACTTATGGGCAACAAGTTTTATCTTTCATGTTTGCTCAACCTTATGAATGCAAAACTAGTCATGAATTATGCATCTTAACCTAGGTAACCAATGTGTGTTTTAAAATTGCTTAGAAAGGAAAATTTTGATGTCACTAATATCTTTGTTTGCCTGATATTATTTAATGCATAAATAATATAATAATATTTAATGCATTAAAAATGTAAGCCTTATTCACATCATAAGTTTTCTGAGATAAAATGCTTAATCTACACCTGCATTTGATCATTCTTGTCCTGATATTCCAAAATGACTGAATGAACGATGAAGAATGTATATTATACGCCGTCAGACCCAGGGTCCTATGGTAGCACTGAGAGTTTGCAAAAAGCTATTGTTGAGAAAATAGGTAAAAGAGTTCAAGGTATTGCTGAAGCTGTCATGAAATAAAAAAAATACTGAAATAAAAAAAATGGTTAGCAGAGCAGGATGTGTACAGTCTACATAAACCAGTATCTGCAAAGTTCAAAAAACAAGGTTTTTGTAAAGAACATCAATTAACAATGGTGAGCTGATTTAGTTGATATGAGCAACTTGTCAGAGAGTAATGACAATGTGAAATTTATGATAACGTGTATAGATATTTTATCCAAATACGCCTAGGTAAGTGTGTTACGAAACAAGACCAGAACTGGCGTGGCTAAAGCTTTTGATTCTACTCTGAAGGAAGGTAGAGTCCCCAAAAAACTACAGACTGACCACGGGAAGGAGCATTTTAACAAAAAAATTTAAACTTTGTGAAATAACATAACATTTTTCACTTTGCTATGAGTACAGGGCAAAAAGCATCAACGTGTGAAAGGTTCAACAGAACGCTAAAGACCAGGATGTTGAGATATTTTATAGCTTTTAACATCGGAAAACACACTGACATAGAAGAGGATTTGGTTCAAGAGTACAATCACAATTACCATTCCAGCATCAAAATGAAGCCTGTCGATGTTAACAAAGCCAATTCCTTCAGAGTATTTAAAACCCTCTATGGACTAATTTCACCTAAAATAATGAAACTAAAATTCAAGTTTAAAGCTGGTGATATTGTTAGAATTTCCTGATTAAAAAGACGGACGATGATTGTGGGCAACATTTGTCATTAATAAGGTCAGGGAATATGCCTTTGGAACTCAGATTTCAACAGGCACTCCTGAGAACAGTGAATCTAATTGTTTATGCCAGTTTCTATGGTACTGCGGGCAACACTGTGTTTTTTCTGTGTCACAGAGCTAAAGGTTATTTGTTTAACCATATTATGTCTATGTGTAGCAAAGATTTGAATAGAAATGACAGTGTGGTTGTGCCTTTTGTTTAAAAAATGTACTCTGGAGTAAATAACAAGCAATCATTTACTTGTCTACAATGCATTAACTCTCTAGATATGTTTCCTTTGCATGCATAGTGGAATATTAAATAACAACGCCTCACAAGAAAATTGTTGATGCAGAATTATTTTATTGAAATAAATGGTAAACAAAAACAAATACAACACAACAATTGTAGTCCCTCATCAGTCATTTCAAAAATCAAACCAGACAGAATGGCTATGTGTGGGGGATTTAAAAATGGGCTTAGGGGTAAATGAATCCTTGTCTTTGCTTTTAGGGGTGAAGAAGGGGAAAAAAGTTGAGAGGCGGATGTCAGAGGGTACAGATCATTGGATCTTTTTATGTCAGATATTGATCACACCCATTAGGTATGGCTGAAAAGGGTATATTTAGGCTATCTACAGTTTATCTACAGTCTGTATCTACACAGATATTTCTGTCCATCCTAAAGATTTCCAATCATCAGATACTTTATGAGGGGCCATGATAGTCTTAAGCAAATCCACCATGTGAGATCCTTTGATAGTTTTTCCTTTAAAATAAATCCACCGTTATCATTCCATGAAGCAACTTCACTGGAATTTACAATTTTTTCCATAATGTACAAAGCATTGTTTTTTCTTTTCTCACAGAAATGTTAGCAAGCACCTCTTGTACGATTTCACCTTTGGGAGGTTGTGGACCTTCAGTCACTATTGCTTCTGTTTGGCATTCTGGTATTTTAAGTAGTGACAGCGTCACTACTCTCCTAGTTTAACCAAGTTTAAACATTTTTGCAGGTGCCAATGCATAGAGCTTTGCCTTCTCATAATCACTCAGATCAGTCCTTGACAAAATCAACTGTATTGCCTCATCTAAGTTTTTTCAACAGTCTTTCTTAAGCTTTCATTCTCTGTAGTCATTCTCTGTAATTGTTATGGGATGCAATTAATCTGCTTATAAAGGGAATGGCTACACTAAGCAAAGGCAGAAGAAATCCTCTAGATTGATTAATAGCTTTCTTTTTTGTTTCTACAGATGCTCATTTATCCACAAAGAGTTTGATCCATTTTCCTGTTTTTTAAATCCCTGGTACTGTTTAAAAACTAGACATTGTTTTTCAAGACTTTAAAGGTTTTTTTTTTGAGAAGATACACAACTGGGCTAGATACGGGCTAGTATGCTGATCTGTAATTTGTCCCTAGGGTTTTTAAAAAGAACCATGTAGTTGGTGTTCAGCTTGATTGTTCTACAAGTCTTGCCAACTTAAATTCAGAATTGACATAATTTAAAGTAATGCCTTCAGCTTTCATAGTTCCTTTTATAATTTTGTAAGCATAGGTTTTAGGGCTTGCACTTTTGAATTCTACAATGTGATCACCATCATCTAGTTTGCTGGCAAGACCGCCCAAGTAATCACTCAAAGGTGGCATCCAGTCACCTTCCTTACTTTTAAAAATGACACTGTCGGTGTACAAACAATGCTGATGCAATAGGTCCATCAAACTGTACAATTCAAGTCTATCATATGTTGTAGTTAAAATGCAAATGAATACATTAGCATTCCTTGGCTGCCTGACGGCACTGCACAATTGCACTGCACAATTGCAACCTCACCATTCAAAAAAAGGGAACTGGTTCACATTAAAAATTTCAGAGAAAATGATCTGTAAAAACTCAGTGGGATCGCTAATCAAAATTGTGTTCGATCTGTCTAGTCTTTGACACATCTTACCCCACAACAAATTTAGTTTGGATCCAATTTGATCCCTTCATTCTCCTCATACTTGTGAATGTACTCACAGTTACTGGCTTATGGATATCCTGAACTTTCCTGTTTGGTCTTTAGGAACATTTTAATATAATTGGTAAAACGATTAGCCGACCTATGAGGAAAGTGCCACACTTCAAACGCTTTAAAAAATTTGTAACCTTTTTTGACAACTTTTGCAATACTGAAAGAAGCACATGTTCCTATAAGAGCTCTCTCCTGATCTGTATCGTCACAATGCTTTTGTTATTGCTTGGAGTATGTTCCACATTGAGGAAAGAGGAGTTTGCTTTTTACACGAAATGGAAGAACAGGTGCCCACAGACTCCTAAGTAGTAATACTTCATTTCATTTCAATTCAATTCAATTCAATTTTATTTGTATAGCACTTTTACCAATGGACATTGTCACAAAGCAGATTTACAGAAATATATAAATTCAGGATATAAATTTTAAATTTATGAATTTATCCCCAATGAACAAGAGGCGATGGGGCAATGAAAAACTCCCTGAGACAATATGAGGAAGAACCCCTGAGAGGAACTAGAATCAAAGGGGAACCCATGCTCATGGAGGTGACACCGGATAGTGCGATTATAAATAATTCCTTTTTAAATACTATATGGTCAACAAGTGCAACTTTGTAACCATTAAAGTTTATTATAGTTTACACATGAAATCTATTTTGTTGAAGTTATCAACTGTTCACTGATGGAGACTTGAGGGCAAAACTGTTCATGGGAATTGCAGTCCTAAAGCTGTCAAAGCAATTGTAGTCCTAAGCCATCGTAGCAAAACTGTTCATATCAATTGAAGTCCAAAGCTATCTTCCTGGTTTCTAAGTTGTACCATCCACAGTAATCTCTGTAGTCACTTTAGGCTGTCCATGTGGGGCCATCCTGAGCAGCAGTGAGTGGTTTCCAAATGATGAGAAATCCAATCAGAAGTAGGGCTTCAGGATGGATCAGGCAGGCCTGGAGAGCAGAAGGGGTCAGGATCACTGGCATCTCAGGAGTAGCATGTGTATCTTGACAGAGAGAGAGAGAGAGAGAGAGAGAGAAGGAGAAGGAGGGAGGGAGAGAGATTGTTAGGTATGCTAATTGCCACATAATAGTTAGAGAATATGAGTGCAAGCAGGGACTCTGGCAAGTCTATGACAGCATAAGTAAATGGGAGAGCCAGGAGGTAACACAGACATGAGATCGCCCTGAGACATAAAGTGGCCAGCCACTCCACCGTCAACAAAGCTGAGGGAATATGTGCAAGAGAGGGGCAAAAGCATCCAAACATCCCAGTTCACCACAGCACTCTATGCTGGTGAACCCTCCAAATCTGCTCCTTTACTTAAGAAAAAAAATATTCACAAAAGGCTTGACTGAACAAATATGTTTTCTGCCTAGACTTAAACACTGAGACTGCGTCTGAATCCCGAGCACTAGTTGGAAGGCTGTTCCATAACTGTGGGGCTTTGTAAGAGAAACCTCTGACCCCTGCTGTAGCTTTCACTATTCATGGTACCAACAAATAGCCTGCACCTTTTGACCGAAGTAGGCATGGTGGATCATAAAAGACCAAAATTTCCCTCAGGTACTGCAGAGAGAGACTATTCAGTGCTTAATTGGTCAATAGTAGCATTTTATAATAGTCATATCTTCTGATTCAAGTAAGAACTCACTCTGCCACACTCTGGACTAACTGGAGCTTCTTTATGCACCTACTGAAACATCTAGATTTTAAGGTATTATAATAATCCAATCTAGAGGTAACAAAAGAATGAACTAGTTTTTCTGCATCGTGTAGTGACATTATATTTCTTATCTTAGCAATATTTCTTGCTAAGAGTTGAAAGAAGGCTAATACTATCTACATGAACTGATCAACCATAATAATGAATATTAAATAATCAAACGTGTAATGGCAATATTGTGGCTATTAGCATGACAAGTACACAATAAAACATGGATGAAAATAGGTGTTTGCAGTTGTTAATGTATTAATTTCAGTTCCTACGGACTATATGGAGTGTTCTGATACAGTCTGTGGACTGTGGTGAACTTTGTGTTCCTGGGGGGAAAGGACAAAGGTCTAATTACAGTCCTCAGCCTGTCTTAACCCCTTCTTGAGGCCTCCCTGGGTGAGCCCTCCTTTTGGCCTTAGGTTATCAGATTTATGGTTGAGGGTCCTTGGGTTTTATCCTGTGGTCCAGCCATCTGGTCTTGGCCAATGGCATAAATCAGTAGGTTTGACAGGGTTCCTCTTGGATGAGAGGGTTCATCCTCTGGTCAAGGATGTTCATTGGATAGGTGAAATTAGGCTTGTAGTAATTAACTTGGCTCCTCAGGGTTTGCTGACTGGGGGTCCATGGTTTTATGGTCACTGTGGAAAACTAAGTGGGGTTCTTATGTAAAGTTTGTTCCAGATTTTTGTGGTTTTGTTGCTGCCTGTTCACTGAAAATCCTACACTATTGTAGAATTTTCTTATCAAATTTATGTTCACTGTGACACACCCATTCAAGGATTCAAGGGTACTGTACAATGATGGAACAAATTCTCATCCTGGACCGTTTTGAAGTGTATTATCTAGATGTCTAAAGATTTCCAATAAACCAGTCTTTAGTTGGAAGAATTCATTCAATGCAGTGATCTCCTCTAGTTCATTATCGAATGCTCAGGTGTTATTTTCTTCTTCTTCTTGAATGTTCTCCTCTTGTTCTTCTATATTACCATGATCTTCGGCACCCCTCACATCTCAGAGAATAGAAAGTCACAGAAAATGTCAGATTTTTGCTCTGAATGGATTTTTGCACATTTTGCACTAAACGGATGGGTGAAGATAGAATGAAATAGAAGGCAAAATATACATAATATCATCTCAGCTGAAGCAATTGATTCATCATTACTAACAATTGGGATGTCCTCAACTACTTAATATGAAACAAACAAAATATAAATGTGTATGATAAATGAAAGACTTTCCAGTATGAAATATTCACACTTTTATGTTGTTATTTACGTGTAGTTTGCCAGATTGTTCTAGGTTGTGATAGTACAGCAGCTATTTTTTAATAGAATGGTTATGTCCCAGTGATCTTGGATTCAAATGGCCTTGTGTGGATGTTCCAGGAAACTCGTCGTCAGAAATAATCACAATGTTGCTGTCTAAAATATTCAGTAAACAAATAAAATATTCTCTTAGTAACTTGCCAGTTACCTTTTAGCTCACTACACAGTTCTAAGAGACAAATTAAAATTACCTAGTAGGTTTGTGCTCGTTTGTTACAATTTCTTAGACACTAGAATCAGATGAGCATAGTTCGGTCTTGTTCTGTAATAAAAATTTATTGAAATTAAACTTTTAGGTATAGACCTGTACCAGAATACATAAATGACTGTATAAGTAGACGGAACATCTCTGTTGAAATCAGAAACATTCTGAATATTTCATGTTAAAATATTGTCAAGATTAATATCAAAACATAAAATGACTTAATATTCTAATACAATTAAAATTTTAACATTTTAAAACAAGTTCTTACCTGCTGAGAAGTCCATGAAGTTTTGAAGGAGAGCTTGGAAGTTTTTTAACCTTTGCTGAATTTCCAAAGATGTGAAATCACTTGGCAGATTGCCAGAATGTGAAAATTCTGGAAGGGTTAATCTTTATAAGGAGTTTCTGCCATATTGTTTTTTCTTTTTTCAGTGTTTGTGTGGGGACAGGCTAGCCTAGCTAAAGAAGATAATGTGTGTGCACATGTTTATTTGTTTCTAATGATTTGGCCAAAAGAACATTAGCAACACCTAAAGAACACCCAGGATTCCCCCACCACACCCCACCCCACCCCACAGAAAGCCATTTCGCAAACCTTTCTCCTGGGAAATACATTCCCGTCCCATCCCCAAACAGGATAGTTTGTGTACAAGTATAGAAAGCAATGGTTTATGGCAATGGAATGGGACAGCTCCAATTTTAAAAAAGCTAATATATGTGTGCATATTTTTTTTCTATCCATTTGGACAAAAGAAAATATGTGATTGTGGGTCTAATTGAAACAATGCTTTTTGGGAATAGAAAGTGGTGTGTGAGTGGGGAGGCATTCATTTACACATATGTTTTTTAACATACAGTGGATATAAAAAGTCTACAAACCCCTGTTAAAATGGAAGGTTTTTGTGATGTAAAAAAATGAAACTAAGATAAATCATGTCAGAACGTTTTCCACCCTCAATGTGAAATTACAACGTATGACAATTAAGTGAAAAGCAATCAGAAACATTCTAGGGAAAAATAGGAAAAATAAAAAACTTACAACAAGCTGGTTGCATAAGTGCTCATGTGGATTTTTGTGGATGTGGCTGTGTTCAGAATGAAGTAATCACATTCAATCTCATGTTCAAAAGTATTTATCATACAGCTGTCATCATGAAATTATTCTGATTAACCCCAAATAAAGATCAGCTGTTTTTGTAAGATTTTCTTCACATCTTCTTGGTTTAAAAATCACTGCTGAAACCATGGTCTGCAAAGAGCTTACAAAGCCTGTACATGGTCCCACTGTCAAAAGGTATTGATCAGGAGAGAGGTACAATTATTTCCAAAACCTTAGATGTATCATGGTACACCGTGAAGACCATCATCAACAAGTGGAGAAAATGGAGCACCACAGCAACATCACCAAGAACAGGACGTCCCTCCAAATGTATAAAAGGACAAGACAAACAATTATCAGGGAGGTTGCCAAGAGACCAATGGCAACATTAAAGTAGCTGCATGAATATCTGACAAGTACTGATTACTCTCTGCATGTGACAACAATCTCTCATATTCTTCACATGTCTGGGCTATGGGGTAGGGCAGCTAGACGGAAGCCCTTTCTCACAAAAAATATCCAAGCTAAACTAAATCACCCCAAACTATGGCAAAATGTGTTATGGTCTGATAAGACCAATTCCAAAAGGTATAATAATTCCATAATTCCAAAAGGTATGTTTGGTGCAAAAAAAAAAGCAAATCACCAAAAGAGCCCCATACCCACAATGAATCATGGTGGAGGCAGCATCAAGCTTTAGGGCTGCTTTTCTTCAGCCAGAACTGGGGGCTTTTATCAAGGTGGAGGGAATCATGAATAGCTACAAATACCAGTCGATTTTAGAGCAAAACCTTCAGGGGTCTTCTAGTAAGCTGAAAATGAAAAGGAATTTCCTCTTTTAGCATGGCAATGACCCAAGGCATACATCCAAATCAAAAAAGGAATGGCTTAACCAAAAGATCAATGTTTTTGAATGACCTAGCCTAAAAATCAATGTTGTGACATGAAGTGGGCTGTGCACAGGAGACACCCTTACAATTTGATGGATCTAGAATGTTTTTGCAAGAAAGAGTGAGAAAATATTGCTAAGTGAGTGGTGTCATATAATCAAAAGTTGCTTCAACAACATATTAGTTTAGGAGTGTGCACATTTATGCAACCAGGTTATTGTAAATCTTTTGTTTTTCCTATTTTACCCTAAAATGTTTCTGATCTGTTTTTCACTTAATTTTTATACATTCTGACATGATTTAACTTGGTTTCATTTTTTTACATCACAAAAACCTGCCATTTTAACTGGGATGTGTAGACTTTTTATATCCACTATAAATAACATTCATGATGACCTTATTATTTTAAACAAAGGGTAGTTATGTGTGTGTTCATGTGTGTGGGTGGGTGTATTGGGGGGCCAGTCCTTTACACATTTAACATCTGTGCAGAGTGTGTATGTGTTTGTGTGTCTGTGTGATTGACATTCATCTACACATATATTTTTAACATCTGACGTTCAAACCACATTTAGATTTTCAGTAGGATTCTATCATCATTAAACGCTGACATAACATTCTTTGACCTAGACCTGTCAACAGACATTTGATTGATGATGACCTTTGACCTAGACCTGTCAAATTTTATGATTACAAAAGATACAAACCATCTCTTTCTTGTGACCAGCGGCAAAGTATTGGTTCAGTTCTATTACACATCTGACATACCAAGACTTTTGATCCATGTTTGCTACTTCTGGTTTTGACCCATTTTTTGTTTTCTCATTTTGTGATCCTAGCCTCATTCTTTGATAACCTATTTGTACCTTGCCTGACCCTGTGCCTGTTTATTGACTCTGACCTTTGTGTTATGTTTAGTATTTGTTTGTACCTGCCAGTACCTTTTAATAAAAGCATTCACCGCAAATATCAACACAATAGACTTCATGTTGTGGCGGTGCATGAAACACTGCACACTCCTCACAGAACTGCTGCATGGGTGCTGAGCAGACAGCACCACTCCAGCACCAATATTGTGAAAAGCACAGGCGTACATGGCTACAAGGCAAGGCGAATAATGACAGTGATGGCTAATAATGACAGTGGCAGCTCCTCACCCTCACACAGAAGCCTGGAGACTATAAAAAGGTGTGTTGGACACAGAGAGGTGAGCGCATTATATTTTCATTTGAAAAGCTGAACCATTTCTCTCTTTCCAGAAACACACGATAGCACCGAAGACGCCGCTCCCCCTCCGCACCACACCGCAATCTGTGACCTCCACACTCCTGCCTGTCCTGTGTCTGTGTTCTGCCTGCCGCAGCTGTGAGATGCTACACTGGTGTAGATTGTGGGCATAAATGCAGACCAGACCCCCACCATGGACTCCATGCTGAGATACCTGCTGGAGACTATCGCCTCTGACCCCCACCGGGATGCCCAGTGCCTCCTCTCTAAAATGACAGCTGAAGACGACACCAAAGCATACCTCCACACATTTGAGTGGGTTGCCACCCATAAAGGATGGCATAAAAGAGACTGGGGAGGCCCAGATACTTGCTCCACATCACAAATTGATTGCTGTAGAAGTCGAAGTCGCTGAGAGAGTGGCCATGGATAGATTCCTGAGGACTCTGCCACCTGAAGAGTGGAAAGTGGTCAGGATGAGAGTCCTCGAAGACCCCAGAGAGATGGGGTCATCAGTGCTTCTTCAAAGCACTGGAGTGTGGCCACATTGGCAATTGGATGAAGAGAGAGGGGAAGGAAACTTTCATCAGCCAGCGAAGGGACAACTTCACGCAGTGCACAAACCCATGCAACAGCGGAGATAGCAGAACTCTGAAGAGCCGCCCCACCTATGCCTCACCTCAGGATGAGCCCTTGCTGACCAACCCAGCCCCATCACCCCAAAATCTGCCCAGGGGGCACGAATACATCCTTGTCATAATGGACTATGACACCCATTACCCTGAGGCAGTCCTCCTCCGGAAAGCCACCTCCCAGAACATCACCAGGGAACTTGTCCTCCGCTTCAGCCATGTGGGGATCCTAAAGGACCTTCTGACTCACAAAGGTATGCCCTTTGTCTTTAGACTTTGTCTGATCTCTGCCAGCAATGCAGGTTAAACATCTCAAAACATCGGTGTACCATCCACAAACCAGAAGCCTGGTTGAGTATTTTAATCAGACGCTCAAGAGGATGCTCTAATGAGTGGTAGATGAGGAAGGAAAGAACTGGGACATGCTCCTACCCTACATCCTATTTGCTGTCATAGTGACACCATAGGCTTCCAAGGGTTTCACCCCATTTGAGCTGTTAGATGTGGCCAAAGAAGCATGGGAGGAGCAGCCCTCCCCATACTGCACCCTCATCGAGTACATCCAGGAGATGCAGGAGCGGACCGCCGGGGTGACCTCCATTGTCCAGCAGCACATGGAGGAAGCACAGGCCAAAGACCCTGGGGTCTACAACTCAGCTCAACCCCAGGAGTTCAAGACAGGTGTTAAAAAATGGATCAAACCTGTCCCAGTGCTGTCCAACTCCCCAGAGCTGCCAGAGCATACCTTGGTCCAGGGGGATGGGGGAAGAGCTGACCCCCTCACAACATCAAGACCTGATGGAGCTTGTGGACCAGTTTGCTGATGTGTTCTTGGCGACCCCAGGGACAACCCACCTGGTCCAGCATGAGATAAAAACCCCTAAGGGAGTCAAGGTATGACAGTGGCCCTACAGCATCCCTGGGGCCCGCTGCAAGGCCAATGAGGAGGAAATTAGCTAGATGCTAAGGGACAGCATCATCAAGGAAAATGCCAGACCCTGGTCCAGCCCCATTGTGGTGGTCCTGAAGCCAGACGGGAGCCTCATGGACATTGTCTTGCATTCCCACTGGCAGTTCACGATGGTGTACCAGGATGACATTTTATAATTTACTCCTCCACCTGGTCAGACCACCTACACCACCTCAGGGAGGTCCTGGGCGAGCTCCTGAAGGCTAGGTTGACAGCTAACCCACGAAAGTGTCATCTGGGGCTGACGGAGGCACAGTACCTGGGTATCACATCGGCTGGGGACTGCTGAAACTGCAGCCTGCAACAAAATGACAGGTACATGCCTTCTTGGTGTTGCCACCCAGGTGCTGAGCAGACAGCACCACTCCAGCACTATGCTTGTGGAAAGCACGGGAGAACATGGCTATGAAGTGGGGTGGCAGAACAAAGCACGGTTGGCGGCTAATAATGACAGCTCCTCATCCTCACACAGAAGCCTGGAGACTATAAAAAGGCATGGCGGACACAGAGAGGTGAGCTCATTATATTTTCATGGAAAAGCTGAACCATTTCTCTCTCTTTCTAGAAACAGACGACAGCACCAAAGACGCCGCTCTCTCTCTGCACCTTGCCGCAAATCTGCAACATTCATGCTTCTAGGATGCTTCCCAACTCTGAGCCGCTGTCACTCACCACTGCTTACCTGCGCCACCACACAGAAATCAACTCTCCTGCCCCATTCCTGAGCCCATGGCTCAGAAAGCCAGCCACCTTCACTTTCTCTCCACCAGCACCACCATTCACTCTTCAAAACTCCACTAAAACAATAAATACATGCTTTTTTGCTCTAATCCTGCCTGATCTGTGTCTGTGTTCTCTCTGCTGCAGCTGCGAGACACTACATTGTTAAAACTATAATGGATTTCCTGGTTATACAATTGCACTTTTTGACCATGTAATACACAGTTATAGAAGGGAATTATTTATAATTCCTATAAGATCACCAGAAGATCGGTTCCCTTTTGAGTCTCAAGGTTTCTTCCTCATGTCATCTCAGAGAGTTTTTCCTTGCCACCCTCACCTCTGACTTGCTCATTAGGGATAAATGTATAAATTTAAAATTTATATCCTAAATCTACATGTTTCTGTAAAGATGCTTTGTGACTACACTCTGACTCTGGTGACTCTGGTGCCTGACAGTATACTTTAAAACATAAAGGCAGTGGGAATATATGACTGGCAGCAAGCGATAGTGGTTCAGGGCTGCCTAGTCAGGTAGCAGCAACACATAGCTATGCTCAATGCCAAAATCGCACAGCTGTTTACCACACCAACAGCACCTAGTGGCAACCCCTCCATCGGCTTCCCCTCTCATCGTTCACCCCAAGAAGCATTCAGGTAACCCAGGTCGATGTAAAGAGATCCTGCTCCAGTGCTATCTGTACTTCTCCGGACCAGAAGGAGTTACAAATCCACCACCAAATGGCAAGTATGGGCTAAGGTATGTGACTGGTTGCCTTGAGTACTTTACAGCCCCACAAGAGATAGCAGTGAAGATGAATACCTTAAACATAAAGAGAGAATCCCCATACTGAGGTCAGGCCAGTTTGATGGGTTTGGCTTGTCGAAAGAGTTTATTTATTGCTTTGAAAGCTGTGCAAGGGCAAATTACTGGTCAGAAAAGACAATGGCAGTTCAGCTCAGGTTTTGTCTAACTGGTCCAGCTGGAGCAGTGGTACTGCACAAGAACCAGGTCAACAGGGTGGTCCTCTTGACAGATGTAGAGGAGGTGGAGGCTGCGTACGGCCCCTCAGCATAGCACGAGGCTGCAATTCGCAAAACTGAGACAACAGGTGCGAAAAGCAGGTAAGCCACTGCATGTATTGAGGGATGAGATCTATGAGAAAGTGAGCACAGTGTATGCCAATTGCACTGAAGCAGAAAAGGATGCCATCTGTATGGAGGTATTCACTAACACAATGGAAGATGCAGACATTGTGCAGAGGCTATTGGAAGATCAGGGCAGCTAGAACAGTTATCAGTTCCATGCAGGTGCACTACAGAGTGGAGGGCCACATCAGCAATGGTGCAGGAACATGCCAAACCACAGAGTGAAGGAGAGGGGGAGAGCATGATAGAACAGCATGTAGAGCAGGCAGATAACAGTACTGTTTGCAGGAACACAGACCTCAAAAACCCAGCAAGTGGTGGAAACCTTCGAGTGGGAATTCTAAGGACATCAACTGGGAGGAAATCAAATGTCACAACTGCTCAGATGTGGGACACATGCACAAGAGTTGTCCTTCACCATTCAAGCCAGCAAAACAGCAGACAAACCCCACCGCTTCTGGGGACTAGGGTGCTGCTGTTCTCTGTGTGAACAAGCAGGGGCCTGAAATGTGCATTTGCATGCTCCTATATGACATGGAGGACTGCACCCTATTAGTCAGTGGTGCAAGGAGAAACACCCTGCCCTTGCACTTCTTCAGTGCCAACCCCAGTTCTATGAAACCCCCAATCTGCTTATCAACAGTGCAGCCCCTGCAAGGCATTGGGTCTGTGAATGTTCCTGTCCTGGGTGAGGTGGACCTACCCATTCAAGTACCCATACCATAATTGTGAACTTGATCGTTGCTCATATAGCAGAGAGCACTGAAGCCATCCTTGGCCACCCATTCCTAGAGCACTCATGGGCATGCTTGGACTTTGGCAGGCAGATAACAGTACTGTTTGCTGAGCAGATCTCTTACTTTATCCCCAAGCACTGACCAAAAGTACACACTGTCCAATTAGCATGCACTGCTCTTCTGGAGCCTGCATGTGAGTACATTGTGCCTGGTGCCACCCATTTCTGGGAAGCTGTAACAGGGGAAGTGGTGTTAAGCCCCACAAAAGGCTTCATCGAAAAGTACTGTGTATTTGTGGCAAGAGTCATGGTGGAGGCACAGTGAACATCCAAAATCCCGGTAGGGGTATTCAACCCAGGAACCACAGCCACTATTCTCAAGAAGAGAGCAATTGTTGGGTTTCTCCAGTATTCAGATGTTTTGAAACACATGCAGCCTCAGTGCACCCAGGCCCCCATCGTGGAAGACCAAAGGAACCGTGCCTCTAACTGTCCCAGGCCACCTGCAGATGTTGTATGCTGAGAGTTCCATTGCCTTGGACAGGGAAGGACGTTGTGGGCTGGCTCAACTCCTCTGAGCCTATGGTGATGTTTTCTCCATGGGCCTACTGACCTGGGTCACACTGACTTTGTCCAGCATGACATCCAGTTAATGCCAGGCCCAGCAGTGAATCAACTACCATGCCAGATGGCAGGTGAGAAACAGCTGATGGCTGACAGACAAGTGCAAGAGAGCCTTGATGGTGACCTCACCTGTCGGAGCAATAGAAGCTGGACCTCGCCAATAGTGATGGTCCAAAAGAAAGATCAGCTCTACAGATTTTGTGTGGACTACCAGGCTGTGAATGTGTGCACTGTCAAAGATGCATATCCATTGCCTCATATTCACGACACCTTTACATGCTTTCCACTGCCAAATGGTTTGGCATGCTCAACTTAGCCTCCGCCTATTGGTGAGTGGAACTCATGCCCTTGGTGCGCAAAACAGCCGTTTTCTGTAGTCGTAACAGGTTTTTTGAATTAAATGTTATGCCTTCTGGCCTTTGCGCCAGCAACATTCCAGCACCTTGTGGACGGCATCCTGGCTGGATTGTAGTTTGAGACTTGCCTAGACTATCTGGACAATGTTATCGTCCTGATTCACGATGCTGCTGAAATGCTGGAATGTCTAGGTCACGTTTTTGATTGACTACACATGGCAAATATCAAACTAAAGCCTTCCAAGTGCTACCTTTTCCGGAGGCAAGTGACTTACCTGGGACATGTTGTCTCTGAGCGTGGTGCAGCCACTAATCCTCAAAAAATTCAGAAAATCCAGGCATGGACTACTCCCAGAAGTGTCTCAGAAGTTTCCCAGTTTGTGGGATTAGGCTCATATTGCAGGCGAAATGTGGAAGACTTTGCCACAGTTGCCCAGCCACTGCACACTCTAACTAGGAATTATGTCCATTTTAGCTGGATGGAAGAGTGTCAGGCAGCACTCGAGGAGCTTAAAAGGTAGCTGATCTCTGCACCAGTTTTGGATTACCCTGTCAACAGTGGCAATCTCATCATCAACACAGATGCCAGTGACTTCAAAATCAGTGCTCTTCTGTCAAGACAAGGACAAGGAGAGAGCTCCTTGCAGTTGTGGCATTCACATCACACTTCAGACAGTACCTGCTGGCCAGACTGTTCTTGGTCCACACCGAGCACAGCAGCCTACTCTGGTTAATGCGGATGAACAAACCAGAAGGTCAAGGTGGCTTGAAATGCTAGCAGAGTATGACTTTGAGGTAATCCATTGCCTTGGACACCAGCATGTCAACACTGGTGTCCTGTTATGGAGACCCTGTCCTAAGTCTTGTCCCTGCACAATGCCAAGCCACAGTCTCTGCAATGCAAAGTTTCACCATGAAGAGGTGCAGCGTAATCTGAGTGATGGCCTGGAGGAAAAAGTAGTGGAAGTCACTTCCATGGATTGGATTTCAGTGGGGGTAGGGGAGGCAGACTCCACCCAGGACCAGGCCAACATCAACCAAATTGGTGTGGCTGAGAGTGAATCTACCCTGTTCTAAGTCTGGACTATGGAGGAGCTGTGGGCAGCCCAAATGGCTAATGCTGATCTCACACCAGTGACAAAATGGCTTGAAGAAGGAAAAGGTTGTCCTTCATGGGAGGAAGTGTTGTCATGCAGCACAGCCACCAAAACATATTTGATTCAATGGATATGGTTGTATTTGAGAGGGGGGATTCTTCTGAGATGGTTCTATTTCATTGAAGAGACTGTCCTTTACCCCCAGATCCGGCTATCACACAATTTCTGAACAGTTGTGATGAGACAAATGCATGTTTGTCCATTCAGGGGTCACTTCAGAGTAGAGCAGACTCTGTACCGTCTACAGACCAGATACTACTGGTACAGAATGAAGGAGGATGTCACATTGTGGTGCTGCACATGCACCAGCTGTGCAGCCACGGCCTGAGCTAGGAAAACATTGCATGCTCCGATGGGGATTGTGCAAGTCAGTGCACCCATGGAAAGGACTGCAATCTACCTAATGGGACCTTTGAACGAGACCGAGAGGTACAATTGGTATATTTTGGTGGTCCAAGATTATTTCTGCAAGTCGGTTGAAGCCTATGCCTTTCCCAATGACCAGGCTGTTACAGTAGCCAATGTACTTACCTCTGGTTGAGGGTGTTGTTGTGGTGCACTCCACACATTAGATAGTGACTAAGCCTCTAACTTCAAAGTATTCTGGCAGATGTGTGAACTCCTTGGGATTGACGATACACCCCACCACTTTCTGACCTCAGTCTGATGGCCAAGTGGAGCCCTTTAAAGCAACACTGCAAAAACATTTGGCTTCCACAGCTGAAGGATGCCACTGAGACTGGGATCTTATGATTCTGTATATGTTGATGGCTTATTGTTTGACAAAGCACAGGTCCACTGGTTTTACACCCAACATGATGCTCCTGGGCTGCAAGGTCACTGAGCTAATCAACCTGGTGGTCGGCCTACCGCCAGATCACGATGAGGTGATGACTCCACCCCAATAAGTTGTGCAGCTCCCAGAGCGACTGCATCCAGGGCTTCCCTACATTGCTAGGGAAGCCCTGGGAAATTCAGTGGAGCATGCTGAAAATCAATATGACAAAAATGTCTGCCAGAACCAATACAGAGTAGGAGATGCTCTCAGGAATTGTTGAAGGGTACAAAGAGAGTAAGGGATTGGGTGAACAAGGGTCTCTACTTCATCCTTGGACAGCACGATGATTTGGTCTACAAAATCCCATGTAGGAAATTAGCTGTATAGTTTAAGCTGCCCTTATCCTCCATAAAATATGTAGGAAATTAGCTGTTTAGGTTAAACTGCCTGCATTCTCCACCAAAATATGTAGGAAGTTAGCAGATCAGCTCAGAGGGGGAAATTTTGCTAACTTTATATTGCAACGACTAATTAATTACTGGTCCAGGATAAGCTGAAATTAGTATATTTATTAATTGTGCCTGAGATTCCATGGCCACTGGCAATAATATTCTAAACATAGTGAAACACTATATTAAGAGCATAGTAAAAAGATTGGCAATTTAAGGCAGTAAATTATAAGCAAAGAGACACAAGACGCTTGCATTTAAAATCAGACGGGACTTTATTAAATTATTCTAATACACAGATACTATTCTAACACACACACACAAAGGTCAAACAGAGAAGAGTTTTGAACAGAGAATGAATGGACTCCCAAGTTTCTAGGACTGTATGCTGTTTCTCAGACCATGAACTAAACATACCATCAACTTATCAATTTAACCTTCATTTCATTTAGAAGGGCTTTAAACTTTGTATTAAAAGCACCAGTTCAGCTAGAATCTGGAGGTACTGTACTTGCGTTTGCATTGTCTCATGGGGATTCATGAGCAGTCTGGTTGCTTTTGAATGGTGTCTCTGAAGACCAATCAGGATGGTGAATGGAGTGACACAAGCACCCAGTGGAGTCTCGTAGGTGGGTTGCAAAGAAGCTTTGATGAGAGAAAATATGGTTCCCAGTAGTGTAAAGGTGGGAGTTGGAGGCTTTGCAGGAACCTTTGCAGGGCTAAAACTTCTGGAGCTCTTGGTTGACGAGAACTTGCAGAAGATGTTGATAGAAGAGAACTCCCCAAATGTCTTTGTGTCAGGGGGTTTTAACCCTTTCTAGCAGAGCTGACCCCAAAGTGCTTGTTCCAATCGACATGATCTCAGGGTGGGGTGTAAACTGCATTCTCCTCCTCTGACACTAAATAACATACTAGTCTTTGAGTTATGTTCTTTACAAACTTTCCACAAGGCAAAGTTAGAACTTTGGTTTTGAATTTTGTAACATGGATATAATAACTGTACTCAATGTACTCAAATTTACGTTACCCCAACCCTTAGGAAATTAAATAAAAATCATAGACATACCAGACATTACATAATTGCTGTTATTGATACTTTCATTAATATTATGGTACCTGTTAAATGATCAAAAGCATCATAATAACTGGTGGCTATAGGCATGATATATATAAGGCATGACATTAAGAAGGCAACACGTTTTTCAAACCATGGTGCATCAATTTAAGAGTCATTGTCCTTTCAGGAGATGTAAGATAACCTGATGCATTTGTTAAAGCTGGGTTCTGTGGAATGTGTGAATGGTGGTGAACTTTGTGTTCCTTGGGTGAACAAAGGTCTCATTCCATGAGGGTCCTTGGGTGAGTCACCCCCCCTTTTTCCTGAAGTTATCAGCTTTACCATCCTGTTGGGTGAGGCATCTGGTTTTGGCCAAAGGCCTAAATCAATGAGTTTGATAGAGGTTTCTGTGGCTGAGAGCATTCATCACTTGGTCAGGGATGTCCTAATGTTTGCTCTGTTGTTCCCAGGATAGCTGAAGTTAGGCAGGTGGTAATTAACTCGGCTCCTCAGTTTCTGGTCCAGGTTTCTGTGATTTTGTTGCTGCCTATTAACTTAAAATCCTACACCAGAAAGGCCCCATGATGTACACCACAAAAATTTAAAGCCTTACCATTCTTGCATCCCATTCCAGGTGGTGTTGCGACCAGGAGAAGGCACAGGAGATCACCCAACATGTTCAGTGAGTGGGTGAAGCAGTGAAATATACTTATCTGACCAGGAGAGAGACTGTAGAGTTCTGTTCAGAAAAAAGACTTCTGTTCATTTTCTATTTTATTGTTTTTAATAAATTATGTGTTAAGTGGTAATGTAAAATTATTATAGTGGGGAGAGTTTTATGATTATGCCTACAATCATAAAGTCTGGCCACTCATATTTACAATATAGAGTTCACTTTGTGGGTTTACAATGCTTCTTTAAAAGAACAAGTGAGAAGACTTCTGCAAAAACTGTCAATGGCATGCATGGATGACAACTAACTCCCTTTCAAAACTGCCAACCCCCAACTCTGAACACTACACTACCCACCCCAACACACCTTTATTTAAAAAAAAAAGATGATTTACATCTGGATAGGTGGATGTAGTTTTCTTGTGTGTGTGAAATATTTTGTTTCAGGTGAATTAGCCTACTTAGAAGTGCTGGACTGGTAAACAGATAAACTGACAGATAAACTACCATCCAGAGTGGGGTAGTGTAAAATGTGCCCTGTAACTTTAAGATGGGATATTATGGGATGGATATGGCCACATGTTGTTTTTTTTTTCTCTTTGGATGTGATGTGTTGTTGCTGTGGTGGGAGTTATGTCAAGTTAGTCAAGACTCTGTTACTGTATGCTAGCTACAAAGAGAAGACAGTATTTTGTACACTGTGATGGTGATGACCACTACTTTCAAATAAAGTATATTTTACTTCGTTCCAACCAATGCTGTGTTTGTCCTGATTAATATACCGGTCAGAATCAAGGAACACTGTGAAAGTTGTTACCAAGCCTATAGCAAGGCAGATTCCCTAACTTCCCAGCTACGGTCAGGAAGGAGAGAGGGAACGTAACACCATGCAAGAATACATTTCCAAAACACGACTATGGTGTTAAAGCTGGCCCTCTAAATCCCCAGCCTCAGCTGGGTTCTTTTTTGTGGAAAAGAAAGGAGGAAGACTTAGAACTGTATTGACTATCATTGGCTTAACCAAATCATCAAGGATTGTTATTCTCTGCTTCTAGTCCCTTCCGTCCAGGAGCAACTCAGAGAAGCCAAAATATTCACCAAACTGGACTTGCACAGTGCATACAATCTTGTATGCATCAGAGAGGGAGATGAATGGAAGATGGCCTTTGGCACTTTAAGCCTTTAGCCACTACAAGTACTGTGTCATGCCATATGGGCTCTCTTGCACCCCCTTGGTGTTCCAGTGCTTAATCAATGATGTGCCCAGAGACATGTTGAGTAAATTCATCATTGCATATATTGATGACATATTAATATATTCCCCATCCAAAGAAACCCATGTTGACCACGAGAAGCAAGTACTCTGTAGAATAAAGGACCATCAGCTCTATGTCAAAGGTGAAAAGTGTGAGTTCCACATCAATCAGATCTCATTCTTGGGCTATGTCATTAATCCCTAAGGGGTTTTCATGGGCCGGGGCAAAGTCACAGTGGTCAAGGAATGGCCAAGACCCACTACTTGCAAGGATCTGCAATTATTCCTGGGTTTCGCCAATTTCTACCAATGTTTCTTTCAGGGCTTTAGCTCAATCACTAGCCCACTAACCACTCTGCTAAAGAAGGGTCCCAAGAAACTGAGGTGGATCAGGCCCTAAAACAACTAAAGGAAGCATTCACTTCATCTCCCAACCTCAGACACTGGCTCCAGGGCGCCCTACACCCCTTCCTCATATTCACCGATCATAAGAACCTTGAATATCTGAGAACTTCTTAACAACTTGACTCTCACCAAGCTAGATGGGCACTGTTCTTCATCCAGTTCCAGTTTACCATCTCATTGCGACCAGGTTCTAAGAATAGTAAAGCAGATGCTCTTTCCTCTATACACCCAGCCACACCATGAAAACCCATTCTCCCCGATTCATGCATCATGGGTACACATACCTGGGATCTAGATCAGGATATGAACAGTGTAAACCACCTCCACTATCCTAGCACATGCCACCAAGTAAAAACTTATGTATACCCTAATCTACAGACCAAACTCATCACCTGGGCCCACACATCACCTGCCACTGGACACCCAGGTGTCCACAAAACCCACGACCTTCTCCTTAATAAATACCGGTGGCCCCACATGCTTACTGACATCCACCAATGTATTTCATCTGGTACTGTGTGTGCACTATCCAGTGTCCCAAGAACTCTGCCAGCAGGCAGCCAGATGACAAACACCAGCTTAATAAAGTTGAAGAATGTGTGAAAGACATTAGAAACTGGATGCTTATTAACTTTCTCTTACTTAATTCTGACAAGACAGAAGTACTTGTACTAGGACCACATGCAGCTAGAAGTAAGCTTTCTGGTTACATAATAACTCTGGATGGCCTTTTTGTTTTATCATGTTTAGCAGTAAAAGACCTCGGTGTGATTATCGACTCTAGTCTTTCATTTGAAGCTCATGTAGATATATGAGAATATAATATTACTAGGATCACTTTCTTTCATCTCAGAGATATTGCTAAAATAAGAAATATATTGTCACTACATGACGCAGAAAAATTAGCTCATGCTTTTGTTATCTCTAGGTTGGATTATTGTAATGCCTTGCTGTCTGGATGCTCTAGTAGATGCACAAACAAGCTCCAGTTAGTCCAGAATGCAGCAGCGAGAGTCCTTACTAGTACCAGAAGATATGTCCACATCACCCCTATCTTATCCATGCTGCATTGGCTCCCAATCAAATTTCGTATTGATTATAAAATACTACTATTGACCTATTAAGCACTAAATGGTGTCGCACCTAAGCGAACTTTTGGTCTTTTATTATCCGCCACGCCTTCTTAGATCAAAAAGTGCAAGCTATTTGTTGGTACCTCGAATAGTGAGGGCTACAGCTGGTGGTAGAGCTTTCTCTTACAAAGCCCCACAGTTATGGAACAGCCTTCCAGTTAGTGTTCGGGGCTCAGACACAGTCTCAGTGTTTAAGTCTAGGCTGAAAACATATTTGTTTAGTCAAGCCTTTTGTGAATAGTTTTTTTCTTAGGTAACGGAGCAGGTCTGGAGGGTTCACAGGCATAGAGTGTTGTGGTGAACTGGGACGTTTGGATGCTGTCGCCCCCCCACTCTCACGCGTTCACTCAGGTTTGTCAACGGTGGAGTGGCTGGCAGCCTTATGTCCCAGGGTGCCCTCATGTCTGTTTTACCTTCTGGTTCTCCCTTTTAGTTATGCTGTCATAGCTAGTCTTGCCAGAGACCCTGGTTGCACACTGCACGCAAAGTACATTGTCATTGACCATTAGGCGACAAAAGCTTACCTAACAATCTCGCCCTCTCTCTCCATCTCTCTCCCACTCTCTCCCACTCTCTGTTGAGCTGCACATGCTACTTCTGAGATGCCAGTGATCCTGACCCCTTCTACTCTCTGGACCTGCCTGACCCATCCTGATGCCCTACTTCTGGTTGAAGTTCTCATCGGTTGAGATCACTCGCTGCTGCTCGGGGTGGCACCATATGGACGGCCTGAAGAACCATTTGGATTGCAGTGGCTGGGGGCTGTGGAGATGGCTTGGGGATCTCATATGGGGAGCTGTACTGTGATGGCTTGGGACTGTGATTGCTGTGCTGGCTTTGGGGCTGCAGCTGCCATGAGAAGCTTTGTACTCAGGACTCCATCAGTGGACAGAGGATAGGTTTTAACCGACCGGACTTCTTGCGAAAACTGTGATGAATTTACTGGTTGCACATTTCCACTATTTGTTCATATAGTACACAATAATAGAAGGGATTTATTTATAAATGCACTATCCATTGCACCTAAATGAGGATGGGTTCCCTTTTGTGTCTGGTTCCTCTCAAGATTTCTTCCTCATACAGTATTGTCCTCTGGCTTGCACATTAGGGATAAATTCACATATTCACAATATATTTTTGAAACCATTTATTTCTGTAAAGCTGCTTTGTGACAATGTCCATTGCTAAAAGCGCTATACAAATAAAATTGAATTTAATTTAATTGAGTAGGGAAGTTAATGCCGCTATCTACTCCACATCGCCCATGGTCACACCTTGCTCTAGACATCGTGATTTCCCCGCATCCCAAGGGAAAACCATAATCCTGATAATTATCAATCAGTTTTCCAAATCCCTTTGTCTAATAACACTGCACAAGTTACCTCCAGCCTTTGAAACTGCAAAACTCATGTATAATCATGTGTTCCAATATTATGGCTAAAAGGAAGATATAGTAAGTGACCGAGGAGCACAATTCACCTCTCAAGTATGGAAAAACTCCATGGAGAAGCTGGATGTGACCATCAGCCTCACTTTTGTCTATCATTCCCAGGCAAACGGCCAAGTGGAACGAGCCAACCAAGAAATAGGCAGATTTCTATGATCCTTTTGTGCCAACAATCAGGAAGATTGGACCTGCTTCAGTCCAAGGGCCAAGTATTCACTTTGGCATTTGGCCACCAAGCTCACCTCTCTCCAATGCATCTGTCATTACCAACCTCCCCTGTTCCCACAGACTCACCTGCAGTTAAAGAGGGGTTCAGGCAGAGTGAAAAAGTCTGGGAGGCTACTCACCAGCATCTAGAACAGGTAGCCCAGAGCAATAAGGAGTTCTGGTTCTGACCAACTGAGAACCAGAATCCAGAATATCAATCAGGAGATCGAGTCTGCAATGCATCAATGGTGTCACATACCGACTTGAGCTACCCAGAAACTGCAGATTCTCAACATCATTCCATGTGTCACGCCTCAAACCCGCAATCCAAGGTCCCTTGGCTGAAGAGGTACCTCCCCTCACACCAAAGAACCCCTGGAGACCCCAAAGCACAACCTGCCTACCAAGTCAAAGCCATTCCCGACTCTCGTTGGAGATAAGGGAAACTTCAGTACCTGATTGACTGGGAAGACTATGGTCCAATGAAAGGTGCTGGATCTCAGCTCGTGACATCCTCGACCCTCTCATGATCAGCGACTTTAATGCCCAGCATCCTGAGAAACCTAAGCCTCGTCCCAGGGGCCAACCCAGAAAGAACTCTGCTTTTGGAGTGAGTTCAACCCCTAATTCATGTCAACACCTAATTCTGCACCAGACTCCATTTCCCAGAAGGCACCTCCACCTCCACCTACAAATATGGCCATTCTTGTTAAGTGTTTATTTCAATACTTGCCATCTTCTTATTCATATAATGTACAATTAATAATATATTGTGATAATCTTTTTTATTTTAAATTTTTAAATCATATCATTTTAAGAAGCAGATTATGTTTTAAATGTAGACGTAAACAGAGTGTTTGCTTGCTCTAACTTGTCATGTCAGGATAATAATGAATCAGGTTAAGTTAACTGGTGTGTGGCCAACCAAAATAGCAACATGTGGGCACTAATTGCCAAATTGAACTTGTTTTGGCATGAAAGTAGAGCCCTTGTATTAACTGGTGTGTGTGTCATGATGTAACATGTTTTTACAATGTTTCAATCACATAAGAACAAATACATGGTGTGTGTGTGGCATTATGTAAATTAAGAATAATCTTAATTTATGGATGATTTTAAGTAATAGAAAGCATATAATTTAAGAGTACATTATAATTATAATGTTCTGACAACATTAAAATAACTGTATTCTAGTTTTTTGTTGCAAGTGAACTGACACATGGTCATTTTGGAATATCATCACATTTGCCAGTAAGATTCCAGATTATAAGAGCACAGTTTTACAGGTTTATAGGAGCACAGGTTTATGCTCTCACAGACATCACCAATTCATGGAAATATGTTTACATTACAATGTAAATTTATTATGTTACATTACATTAACTTTTGAAATTGTTTAATTAACCCAAGAGCAACATCAAGACAGAAAGTCAAGCAAATGAATGCATCACAATCATGAAAAAACATAGATGGTAAAGTGGTTTTGCAAGCAGCAGTAACATTTTTAACATGATTTAAATTGCAGTTGTATGCTTCTAATTTCATTGATTCCCAGCCATTTACATAGGCAATGCTCCTGAAATGTCTTTATCACATATGTCACAGATGATGATGCACAGCAAGTTGCAGCCCTGTCCACTGATTATGAATGCTAGTTATTACCATAAGCAATGAGCCTCTGCTTAAAAAATTTAAAGTGTTTTTTTTTTACCCACACAGTTCACAGCCCAGTGCAGAGTCATTATTCTCATGTGGCGGGTTGGGGTGTTAAATACCAGTGCGGCTGTGAAGTAGGACAGAACAAAAGCTCAAAATGTTCTGACCTTTCTCAGGTTACAGACTTTCTGGATTGTGCAGAAACTGTGGCCTTTTCAGCCTCTCCATTTCACTCTGCGAGTGTTTCATCCCTTCTCAGTGCTTACATACTGGACTAGATCAAGGAAACAGCACAATGTTGCAATGTGCTAGAAACAGAAAGAATGGATTATTTCATAGTTGCACTTCATGGGACAGTGATGAAAATGGTCATTATACACGTTCTGTGAAGACTTTCCTTCAAGTCAAATAATTTTTTATGGTCATCGACCCATGCACACTTACAGTGGAAAGAAATTACATGCTTTCAGAACCACAGTGCAACATGGGAAATTATATGGGCTCTGTATATAAGACTATGTACAGTAAAGCACAAATAGTACACTAAGCATAAATCAGTAAATAAATGGCTCACGCTAATATTTCCTTCATGTGCCCATGGATGTCCCTATTTCCCACATATTTAGTCGTAATTATGGAGTATTTGTAGTTTACTATAAGTTAGGCAGCAACTGTAAAGTTCAGCAGAAGCAGGGAGGCGGACAGGACTAGGCATGAGAGGCCTTGTCAGCCTCGGGCTTGATCTTGGCTTGAGAGTTCACCATGAGCGTGGCTGGAGTGGCCATCCTGTAGGCCTCTGTATTGGGCTTTGCTGGAGAAGCCGCCACAGTGGCCTCTGGCTTATGCTTGGCTTGGGAGGCCACCCTGTTGGCCTCAGGCTTGGGCGTGGCTGTAGGCTTCGGGCTTCAACTTGGCTTGGGAGGCTGCCTTGTTTGTTTGTTGGCCTCAGCCTTGAGATTGACTGGAGAGGCCTCCCTGTCAGCCTCTGGCTTGAGCTTGGCTTGGGAGGCCGCCTCGTAAGCCTCAGGCTTGAGTTTGGCTTGAGAGTTCACCATGAGCGTGGCTGGAGTGGCCATCCTGTTGGCCTTGGGCTTGAGTTTGGCTGGAGAGGCTCCCCTGTTGGCCTCGGGCTTGAGCTTGGCTGGAAAGGCTACCCCTTTGGCCTCGGGCATGAGCTTGACTGGAGAGGACATGCCAGCAGCCTCTGGCTTAAGCTTGGCATGGGAGGCCACCACATTGGCATCAGGCTTGTGCATGGCTGTTGGCTTCAGGCTTCAGCTAGGGTTAGGAGGCTGCCTTGTTGGCCTAAAGCATGAGCATGGCTGGAGAGGCTGCCCTGGTGGCCTCAGCCTTGACCTTGGCTGGAGAGGCCACCCCGTTGGCCTTGGGCTTAAGCTTAACTGGAGAGACCACCCTGTCTGCCTCTGGCTTGAGCATGGCTGGAGAGGCCACCCTGTGGGCCAACACCCCATTGGCTTAGGCTCAAGTCAGTCTTTCAGAATAGAATTCGCAGTGTTGCATGAACCCATCTATGGAGAATTCAGTTCCTTCATAGGGAGCAAGAATATCCTTTGGCATTTCTTGGAGAAATTCTGTGGAATCCAATGCTGGCATCCTGAGAAGAAAGGAGCTTGGCTTTCTGGACATATGTTCAGAGGCATGAGTGCTCTTGTACCATGCACACTAAGTAGCTATGTCCTTCGTAAATGAAGTCTTCTGTAACATGCATGATAGAGGGGCAGGATACAAGTGCATAAACTCAGTGTGTTTATTATGGCATATCCAAATATCATTGTGTGTTGATCACTGCCTTGAATTTTGACAGGCAGGCATCATTAGCAGGAGGGTAATCCATAATCATAAACCAATAAAACAAGCATAGAACAAAACACCAGGCAAACTATACAGGAACAAGAAACAAGGCTCACAAATACATTTGACGAGACTTTGCACCAGAAAACAATTAAAGGAAGAACTGAAAACAGGTGAGAGACGACACATGGGGAAGAGAACCAATGACAGGACAAGGGTGAAGACAAGACATGAACCAAAACAAAATGCACATGGTCACATCAACAAACACAAAACCTGGAAGCAGCACCGTTTTTTTGAGAGTTGCAGTGCGTGATGAAAAGGGAAATATATGACAGTAATTAAAGTACATTCCATTTTTCTTGCAGTTAACTGTGGCACATGTAACATTAGGAAAATTTCTATTGTCATAAACATGTGGAAAAGTCTTTAGAAGGAAACCTCACTTGAGACCTGATCACAAAAATGAACATCTGATATATGCAAGATTATCCAGATGCATTTTGAAAACGTGCAGTAGAAGTACAAGTGAATTGAAACTTGAACTTTTTAGCCACAATCACCAATTTTATGTTTGAAGAAAAAAGTAGTGGCATTTGATGAAAAGTACACCTTGCCTATTCCTATTAAGCATGATAGTGGCCCTATTATATTTTGGGGTTATGTGACAGCCAGAGGCACAGGAATCATTGCATAGGTAATGGGAAGAATGGATTCCAGTAAATATCAGCAAATTCTGGAAGCAAATGTGACATAGAACAGGACTATGATCAAGAACATACTTCAAAATCCACCATGAACTACTACAGGAAATGCATGCTGAAGTTTTTGGAATGGCCCTCACAGTCCCCTGACTTGAACATCATCGAATATGTGTAGGTAGATCTTAAACATGCTGTACATGCAAGACAACTCAAGAATATCTAAGAAGTAGCAACGTTCTGCAAGTAAGAGAGGGTAAAAATTCATTAAATAATAATAGAAAAAAAAATTAAAATGCAGTTGCAAGCTGTGATATCTACCAAAGGAAGCGTTAATAAGTACTGGCTTAATAGGGAGTCCAAATGTAGTAGTACTATCCCTTTAAGAGTAGTGATTATGTAACTGGGTGTGATGTCAGATCATGTTGCTTATAGGCCAGTAAGCAACTCATGCCAGGTCAGAAGGGCCTACCTACACCGTTCTGGTAACTCAGCTCACATAAACAACCGTCAATTGGTAGAACACATAATACAATTTTTTGAGATCCTGCCAACAATACCAAATGTAGAGCTTAAAAAAAAAAGTGGATAAAAGATTATGAAAGATCAATCCTAACCCCAGGTGGACGCAGACTCAGAATTTTATTCTGTGCACACAGGGAGGAGCCATGATTTAAGCATTTTTTTAAAGATATACGCTGGTATCCTCCTAATCTTCCCCTATGGTAAAAATATACATAATACAATCAACACTTACAAATGTAAGCCAGGGCATGTGGCCTAATCACTGACTGCTAAAAGTAAGCAGTATTGAGAGAAATAAAAGAAATAAAAAGAGGAAGATATTATCTATCATCATTCACTGAAACTACCCTTCTCTCCACAATGATTATAAGGTAAAAGGAAGTAAAAGAAAGTCAGTTTTGTGTATCAAAATGAGTTTCAAATTTCAGGAGCTCGTATTTCCAAATAGTTTTTGTAGCAAATGAAGGCAACTAAACTGCGCAGAACAGAACAGTACAGGGGCAGCACTACAATTAATTAGACAGCATTTTTCTGTGTTAATGAATTTGATTGGATTCTTTGAACTGAAATGTAAATAAAATGTGTGGGAGTCCATTCTATTGACTAAAGTGCACAGTTGTTGGCTAGATGAGCTAAAAAAGAGAATTTCAAGATGAATAACAAGCAGATCTACATAAAAATAAAAAGTTTTTTTTTTGCAAATGTAAATTAGAAGGATTAAGTATCAATTTCAATAATATTTAAGTATGGAAAATAAGTACAATTTCTCAAGTATTCTTCTCCCCTGGTTATAACACTGGCATACATTCATCAGGACAAGCTGATTTTCAAGCTTAGTCATAAAGGTGATACAGTGACTAACCTCTCTATTTAGATTAACTCTAAATCTGTTAAAATCATGCTTTGAACTACACAAAAATTCATAAGCTGAGCTTTCAGAGCCATCATCATAACAATTTAAAAAAAAAAGGCTAAAGAGAAAAGTAGCACACCAATTTTGTGTGTTTGTGGGCCAGCGTACCATGTAATAGAGAACGGTTTGAAGTTAATTGAGAAACACGCAGGATGCTGCAGAGGAGTCTTCAGGCACAGCAAATTTTTCTGTGCATTCATCCTTGTATCTCTGTCTGGACTAGCAGTGCATTCAAAATTCCCTTTAAAAGCCTGGAACCCAGTTTGAAAGGTTAAACCAAAAGAAGAATGACTCAAATTTTGCTGCTGTCAAAGTATTTCAATTCTGTCCATTTTGTTCTGTGGAGTTCAGTGCGCTCTGCTCGCTCATGCCAGTCCGGATCATGAGCGAAGTTCAAGGAAAGAGGCAGAGCGCCCCCCTGTGTTTGAAAACATAAAAGCCCTCTCAATGCTTGCACCTGAGCCCCAGAAAACTGTGGGTCACCAGTGAGCGGTAATGAAATCCACTGTGAGCTCCAACTCCACATGCACACAATTCCTATGAAAGTCATTTACACTTCAAAGCACTGCCCAGCATGTGTGTATCCAACTCTAAACACACACACACATACACAAACAAATGCTGCACTGCATGGCAGCTTCCTCTCCTGCTGCCCCTCTCACTGTAAAATATCACGAACTTACACATACTCCACCTGACTACTGATCTGCTCCTCTCCCTCCCTCCCTCCCTCTCTCTCTCTCTCTCTCTCTCCCTCTCTCACACATACACACTCACACACACACACACACACACAGCTTCTCATGTACACCCCTACCTACCCATATATACATGTGTTCCTTCCCTGATATTTACATAATGACATACATTTGCCATAAACATTTATGTTGAACCCTCTGACTGGATCTCAGTTCTAGCAGGGACATGTGTAAAAGTGTATGTCCTCAAGCATTCCCTATCTGTCTGACCCACCTCTGGCTATCTCTCCTTCAATCTCACTTTCTCACATGACTTCTGGCACTCATACGCAGGCTACATTTCTACCCACCCACCTACCCACACACACACACACACACACACACACACACACACACACACAAGCCCTGTGGAAATTTCTTTCCTTGTCTGGAACAGTTCTGTATTAACCAAGCATAATTAAACCCTGGGTTTTCCCATATGTAGATCATATCTGATTCTTGAGTACTTGATAAAAACAGCAGTCATATTATTACCAATCCTAACACTATAATAAACCGTCTTTTGTGCTTTCTCTATCTAAATCCTTCTGGCTGGCTTTCTCACTGTGTAGTCCCATGCAGCCATAAAGCAGGCCAAAAGAATCCACCCAGATTAACATACATAACATACATATACATAAAACCCAACAGATAATATTGACAGTACACTTCTGCTGATAGCTACATTTGAGTTAAGAGATAGATGGGAGGAAGTGATTGTTTGCTAAAGGTGTTAAACATAAGTAAACACCCAGAGTAAGCTTCCATTTGTTACATGAATCTTTGGTCTACTGGAACTTAGGTCAAAGCCCTTTCGTCCCAAGGAAGAACTGTTTTCACTATCATTAGCAATGCTGGTGAATTAGATCTGATTTCTAATACTTTATTAAATTAATTAAGATATTTCTTTATTTAAGAATCAGAATTAGAGACATGGCATTTTGTAAAAGGCTAAGTGTTTCAAAATGGTTACAATTTTACTTTAACTTCCACAAAAAGAAATATGTTAATCCTTAACTAATACTTTCATAACAAAAAGCATTAATAGATGCACTAATCCTTAGCACATCAGGAAATAATTAAGTTTATACATTAACAGTCAACTGAGTTATATATGAATAGCCATTAATACAGGAAAGTTAATTAGGTAACATCTCATTTACTAATTCTGTTAATTAATATTATGACTAGCAGTTTTAATAAATCATGTACATGACAAAATCAAAAGTCTTTTTGGAAAGAGTCTAACGTAACTAAAATCCTAGGTTATATCTAAGGTAAGTTTGAGATCCTTTCGTCCCTGGAGGACCAGTGGTTAGGCCTTGGTGCTCTTACCGCCAGGGCTGGGGTTTGGTTCCTGGCCAGGGAAGCAATCCCAGCCACTGGGGCTGCACAAAACAGTGCACTCTCAGTGCCAGTCCTAAGCCCAGATAAAACACTATTATTATTATAAGAAGAAGAAAAAGAAGTAGTAGTAGAAGAAGAAGAAGGATCTGAAATAATGTATCACAAAAAATGATGGTAATAGTTGAAATTGTATCTATATGTTTTTGTATGCTATACTTCGTGGTCTGAGGTATTTTTTGAGAGTGCTTAGAGAGAGACATTTAAGACCAGGTCTAACACAGAATACTGATCAAACAGGTATGTGGCATAGGTAAAAATTTTGACCTTCAAATTCAATTCAAATTTTGAAATTCAAATTGAAGAATTTTCCCTGAGAAAAGAATGGAAAATCTGTTTAATCCAAACTCACTTTTTGTATACTAGGATTTGTTAGGGTCGGTCAATAAATGTTTAAATATCTTATGTAATGCAAATTCAATACTACAACCGTTATACCTTAATAATATACAGTAGGTCTTAGGTCTCAGGGTGAGATATGACGGAACACCTTACCAAAGCTGTTCTTATATAGTTAAAAAAAAATTTTTAGTTTTG
This sequence comes from Pangasianodon hypophthalmus, assembly GCF_027358585.1. Classification (NCBI taxonomy): domain Eukaryota; kingdom Metazoa; phylum Chordata; class Actinopteri; order Siluriformes; family Pangasiidae; genus Pangasianodon; species Pangasianodon hypophthalmus. The sequence continues at coordinate 11,930,746 of NC_069730.1, read as the reverse complement.
CATGATTAAGAATTAACTGCCCAGGAACATTGGCAAGATGGCCACCAAGTTGATAGACTTAAGGACATAGTTTTAACCAACTTTCAAACACTGTAGCAACTAGTAAAAAAAAACTAAGGTTACTTTTAATTTTCAGAAGATGTAGTGGTATCCCTATGCAGTTAGACAGAAAATGTTTGCTTTGTGCTAGAAGTGTAATAGGCTAACGTTTAGCAAACACTGTTTTTTGTCCAACTGAGAAAGCAATGGAGAAACTTTTTGATTTGGTTGGAGAGTTTTACTTCAAAGAAACTAAACATGATGAAAAGCTGCAAAAGAGGGAAGATGATAGAAGAGGGAAGATGATTGTAGCATCCAGGTTGAACAGAGGGAGATTGGTGATGCAGATGTGACCACTGCCAGTTTGTCCTCCTTTGAACATACACGTGAAATCTGTCTGCAAATTATACTTTCTACTTCTCTGTCTACCCATAGCAGTCGACATTCAAATGACCAATGGAAAGCTGTTAAATTGCACAGTTTATTTGACTAGTATGTCCACTGGCTGTCATAAAAACCCATCAAAAATTTTAACTCCGCATTCTATGAGAAAAAAGCAAAACTGTAGGGTGGACATTTACATGTTGGTATGTAAATGGGTTCTCAAAATGAGTTAGCTTTATTTGGGCACTATATCTCCTAAATAAATATGTTGTCTAATTCATTCATTTGTCCTCAGTAACTACTTTATTCTGGTCAGGGTCATGGAGCCTATCCCAGAAACATTGGACCAAGATAGATAGATAGATAGATAGATGGATAGATAGATTTTAGAGGAATTTGAATTTTAGAGGCTTGAAGGGAGTGGGTGCAGAACAGGGTGTGATAAGAGCCTTAAGGTACACAAGCACTCATCTGTTTTTGGCTTTGTAGTCAAATATCAGTGTTTTAAATAAGATGCAGGCAGCTACAGGAAGCCAGTAGAGAGAGTGTAGCAATTTGGTGGTATGGGAGAACTTGGGGGGTTCCATCTGCATTCTGGTTTGCTTGCAACGGTTGGATGGCATACAACGGCAGAGACGCCAGCAGCAAGTTTCAGTAGTCAAGCACCTGAGTAGCCTCCGTGGATAGAAACGGCACAGAGGTTTCTTGTACTCCATAGGTGGTATTGCTGGTTTAAGCACTTGTTTTGAGGGCTGTAGTTCTCCTCTGTAACCTCTTGGGGGTTATCAGTAGTGAAAATTGTTGTAAGCTATCCAGATGTCCTTTTGCAAGAAACAAATGTTTCTGTGAAACATGCAGAGTTTAGAGAGTTACTTGATGAATCTAGCTTTTCTGCCACAATTTGGCTCCACCAGGACACAATCCACTCTGGTCAATTTTAAGCAGCTTGTGATTTTCCATACAATAATTTAGGAAAACAATCATCTGACATAAGGAATAACCTCAACATAGCCTTGCCTTCAAACTCTCAAAACTCTAAAAAGTCATTTGTACTTAGGTTGGGCCATTTCACAAGCTTGTGTCTGAAGGTTTCCACAATAAATGGATTTCCATTTCTCTCTTGTAGGACTGTCCAGATGCCCTGGTATGCATCCTCTGATAGAATCATTCCACAGCGTTGCATGCCTCTCCAGCAAGGTACTTTTTAGATAAAGCATCTTCTTGCTGACTAGGAGGGGTTTTTGATCTATAAGCACATTGAAGGACATATTCCAATCTAAATTTTAAGGGATTGGTGGTAAACTACCTAATGGTTATTGAGTTTGCAATTGCTTGGGCTAGACTAACTGCTTCTTGTATTTTTGGTGTTTAAGTGGATTCTTGCTGAGGCTGGAATGGCACAACATTGGATCTAGCCAAGTTTGGAATTCATTCATATGACATGAGAAGTAAGTTCTGTATCTCTCCATCAAAACTCTTAAGATCACCTTGAAGATCATTGTATGTTATATGCGATAATAAATAGCTAATAAGCACAAGCTAATATACGATAGTGTGTAGATAACAATAAATTTGAGTTTTCTAATTTACCCATGTTAGGGAGAGCTAGGTCTGAGAAAAGGAGTGCACAATAAATTGGTAGGCTAGAAATAAATTAGTAATTCAGACATCTGAAAAAATAAGATATTCATTAACTGATTAACTGATTAAGACAGAATTCTTACCATGACATTCATTCAAGGAAGCAAGCAAATCTTATTTGTCAAAATGTCTGTCAGCAGATTTTGAGAGATATGTATTAACATAATCCAGCTGTGTTCATTTACCTTCAATTGGTTTTGGTTGATTTAATGATTGGTATGTTTATGATCCCTCAACAAAAATATTGTAAAACAAATGTAAAAATGTATAGATTCAATTATTATGAACTTGATTTTTTTTTGTGAACACATGAACAAGTGCCAATACTTTATTTTTTGAGTGGACCCTCTCCCTCTCAAGTTGGTCATTGTAGGCCTCATCAATAGACTCTATCTGCTTACTTACAAAATCACATATCATTTTAGCCAGTGTGACTCTTTTAGTGACATCTGAGGTAGTATTAGGGTTGCATAAAATGGCCTCATAGTGTTGGCAAACTACATCATTGTCTAGCCTAAATCTCTTGAACAAAACTTTTTTAATCTTGTCCTAGTTTCTGTATGCCTTGTTACAGTAAACACCTTCTTATGTTGTATGGCTTCCTAATCACACATCAACTGGCCCTTCTCTGTTAAACTTCTTTCACAGGAACTTGACCTGACCTGTTGTGTGTCTATGGGGTTGCCTGTTTCCTTCATAAGAAATTACATTTTGTTTGGCTAATGCATCTTGTGTCAGGGGTTAAATATTAGTAAGCAGCATTCCAGATTTTCAAAAACAAAAATAATACCACAAAGGACAAAGGACAAGTCAAATGCTTTACCATACTCTTAGACCTTGCAACTCTTATGCATATCAAAACCTTGAATTTTAAGCTCTAAAAATTTCCCATTTTTGAACCTTAGGAATATTTTCCATTTATCTGAAAACCCATATATCTTTGAGCTCTTAATTTGGTAGTTCTGAGGCTTCCTAGCTGTGAAATATTCCAAAGTAAATTTAAGGACTCAGATGTAGCTTATTACATCATGATCATGACAGTTAAACTTTGAAACTGGTAAACTTCAATCCTGTATATTATAGGTATAGTAAATGTTTACTGTCTCTTATCTACCAAAGTGTCTGTAACATTAGCACATTAAATGTGCTGTCAGTTTCTGATCTTGCGTGGGAGCAGGGTACAGGCTGAGTTGGCTGCTTGATGCAAGGTTGGATGTTCTCGTATCTGTTTACAGGCACAGATGGTGATATAAGATGTGACAAAAGGTTTAGGTGTGGTGACAAGTTTTCACTAGAGCCGCCCTTGACATTGATGAATAAAATGTAGAGAGTCTCTAAAGGGTGCTTTAACTTTATTTTCTCACTGTTGAATCCACCCTTGCACAAGCAAGACTTGCACAAGCACTGTGAAAACTACAAATGAAAATACAGGACCAAAGAACAAATTTTTGTAGTCTCACATACAAAAATTAAAGTAAATTAATAATTACATTTATATGAAAACATAAACAGCACAGTGGTCTTTCAGTTCATATAGCATTGCTGCTGTGACCAAAGTAATTTAGACCCTAGAGAAGGCTTTTTTTTCTGTAATGATTGATGTGTTTGATTAGATTGGATAATTTGATTGATTTGAATGTGGATTAAAGCAATCTGATTCTATTTCAGCATTAAACTGACACAATCAGTTTAAACCTCTAAATCTTATCCGCAAATGGCCAGTGTGTGTGCAGGTTTTCATTCCAATCAAGCAGGAGCCACATGTGATTCCACCTGTTTAATCAGCTGATCCTGACTTTCAAAAGACTATCATCAACTGTGGCTTCTGTTTGGCTGGAATGAAAACCTGCACTCACACCGGCCCTTTCCGGATAAGATTGGACACCCCTGCTCTAGATGTATATCTAGACCTTTTTAGGAATGCATTTTATCACAAAACAAATAAACAATTATGGATCAAGCACTAAAGCATACACTCACAACTGAGGGTCAGCAAATTGGTGATGAGCAGGGCTTTCAGACAAACCAGTCAATTTTGATATAGTTGGGACATTTCATCCCCACAACTTAGACAACTATACAAGTACAGTTCACACATATGTAAATGCATAAATATATAAATATATTTTAGTGAATGTTCTGTCAGGAATGCCATCATCTTTAAATGTCATAGTGATGAATTAGAAGACAGATTTTGTGATTTGAGTTTTCGCTCATTTTAAATTATTCTCCTTTTGCATTTAATTTGCCATTTGAATCACGGGTTCATAGACCTATTGTATTCAATTACTCACATAACTGCACCAAGCAAGCTGTTAAACACTCTTGGTTTAGTACCCCTCTGTTGAAATTGTTGTTGGAAGAATTTTGCCTGAATATCCTTGCCTTGTATGATGCCCAAGCCCCAGTCAAATGTAGCTTGTTGGTTTGTAAGAGGCATTGAGAAAGTAAGAGGGTTTAAAAGGGTGTGAAGGGTTTCTGTTTGTGTAAAAATGTGAAGGTGTGTGCAGTATGAGTGTATATGGGAGAAGGCAACGGGGTGTCTTTCGGATCTGCTAAATCCTGCCCAGTCCTTGCTTCAAGAACTGAGCACCATGTCCTTCCCATCCTGAGAAAGAGGTCGAGACACAAAGAGAAAGAGGGATCAAGAGAGGAGGCATACTTTGAACTGAATACTCCCTACTGCTGCTTTAGCCATCCAAAAAGATCCAGTCACAAGATCATCCTATCTCTGAAGACGGACAGGTGGATGGGAATGGGGAAGCCATAGGCTGTATCAGTTCTTTGTCTCTTTTCTTTTTTCTCCCTTCCATACTCATACACTTTGTTTATTGCTGTGTTATTGCTTAAACTTGGAACAGTTTGAAGGGATGCTAAAGTGGCACTAAAGTGGAATTAACTTTGTAAAATGTGTCTGGTGCATGGTGGCTCATTTCAATGGGCTAGCAGGCCTAAGCCTCCAATCTTTCAAATTTAAAAAGAAAAATCATTATCAAGTTTAATTTTTGGCATCCATGTCATCTTATTTGCAGTTAACAAATGTTTTAAAAGATGATTATTTAGGAGTTTTCTAAGATCGAGAGCAACAGCACCACCAGCGGTCATAAGAAAAACACACAGAATGGTACGAAGTGACGCTGTGGGCTAACAAGCCCAGCACTGTGGATACACACAGCCAGTCACTGACAGTTGTGTCAGATGATTACACAGAGTGACATGCCCTTTTAAATTTAAAATAGAGTTTTAATCTACATATGGGCATTTAATCGTTCAGTTCGCTTGATTGACGCTTCTATTAAATGTAGGCATGTTAAAGACTAAGTCTCAAGTGTAATGAAATGTGAATGAAGTGAATTATTATTAAATTATTATTCAATAAAATGTGTTTGGAGGAGGAATTAAGTTGACAAACTGAGCACACATTTTTTAATCAAACTACAAATTGCACAAAAGGACAGATGACAGAAACGTGAGTTTAGATTTTTTTTTTTGTTTGTTTGTTTGAAAAAAATGGTTACAAATTTTTTGTGTTTGAGAGTGAAACCGTAAATTATTATTATTATTATTATTATTATTATTATTAATCCAAATAGTTTAATTGTCGAGCTATTGATAGATGTTAGCCCTCCCCTCTAATATAACCACCACATGCCTCTGGACTGGTGCCACACAAATGGATTGGTTTGGCATTAAGCTAGACAATCTTACTGACAGAAAAAAGACATACTGTCAGACACAGACCTGCTGAACTGCACCTAATATTATTTTTGTGCTTACAAGCTGAAATAAATGCCTGAGGCCAGTAAAGTCTGAACTCAGAAAGATGCACAATTGCAGCATTTAGGCCCTCTGTAAAACACTGGTAGCAACCAGACTGAGGTGGTCTTATCCTTCTGGGATGTTAGACAAGACAATTAAAATCAAACACTTCCCCAGATCCCACTTATATTTTTATTTGATGCCCAAATAACCTTTTGTAGCAAGCTGAACCTCAAAGTAGGAGGAACAAAACAGATACCAGCATCGACTTGATAATAATAATAATAATAATAATAATAATAATAATGTCAAACAGCTGTCTTTTTTCAGTGCAGGGAGAATTATTGACTATGGAATGGAATATCACATCTCATGTGAAGGTCAATAATCTATCTGCTACATAATATTATGACAGATGAACCTACTGAAGTACTTCTCATTATGAACAAATATATAAACAAGTTATTCAAATGAACCATGGGAGTAGATGATGACTTCCATCCTATAATGAATGTCAAAAAGTAAACATATTTATTAAAACTGGTTGAGTTTTTATTTGTATTGCATATTGCATTAAGAAACAATAAACTCATATAATCTGGCAAAAATACTAGCCTTTTTCTAACAATGAAAGGAAATTAAAATAGAAATTCATCAAGCTTTACTTTCTGCTAGACTTTTGGGTCATGTTAGTTTCCATTCACTGCCACCCATGTCAGTATTTGGGGCAAATTATCCTTTCATTTGCAGCTTACAGTGCATTCTGTGGAGAGCAGGTTAAACATATAATTTCATTTGATATAGGTGCTTTTACCATATACATTCTACTTATCAACATCAGTGCATTTTTATCTTTGTCTTACGACACTAATTCAGGTTTCCGGTCATATAAATGTCACTAAAAGCGGAATGACCTGAGCCGAAACACTTCCTGAGTTCTTACGGTATAAACCAGACTACAGCTAAGAAATTTTTGCATACCAATCTTTATTGGCTATGTTATTTTATAACTCTTCTCGTCTTATCAGCCTTGGATCACAAGGTGAGCCTGATAATCCATTGTGAATGGCACTGCTATGTGTTCCCTATTTCCAACTCACATGAGTTCATTATAAGCATGTCTAAAGAAGCACTACATATGCAGTCATTTATCCATTCCTTCATTAATCTAACTGCTCACAACTTCCAGTGAAATGATGAAATACAAATCAACTTGTATAGTATAATCAGTATCTGTCACTGGTAAAATAACTTGCCAATTTGACTTAAACTGAAAGGTCTTTATTTTTATGCCACCACCCAGTAGAAAATACCTCATCAAACTGAAAATCTTTTAATATTGGTAATTATTGAAAAGATGAAAAGGTCTTGCTAAAGTAATATTTTAATAAGTAATATCTTAGTAAAATAAACTTACAAATGTCTTGAAAAGTATAACACCCCTCTCTCTGACTCTTTCGCTCTCTTTCTCTCTGTCTCTCTCAAATATAATGTTTCAGTTAAACATACAACTTTCTGAAACAAATGAACAACATCCAACATCGTCACATACAAATACCACATGTAATCTTTTTTTTTTTTTCAAAATAAATGAACTGTGTGGGAAAAATCACTTGTGAAGAATAAAACTACATGTGGAAAAGTGTGTGAAATGTAACCTAATATGTGAAGTATCTAAAAAAAACACCATCTGTAAAATGATTAGTCACATGAGAAATTCGTGTGACTTTTCTGTAATTATGTATACTCTGTGAATTAGAAGGCCGTCATGGAGAAGGAGCAGGTAAAGAATGATTATCTACACCTGTGTGTGGTTTATGGCAGCCTATTTACATATGTTTTTTTTTTTTTTTTTTTTTTACTCATCAGTAGGTGGTCAGGTGCCGTAGAGAGACGTAGCTGACCATATCTGCCATGATTTGACCTGAGCTGAAATTCCCCAACAGTGGGATTTATTTTAGCTCATTTATTTTAGTTCATTTTTATTTTGTTTTATTTTGTGTGGGTAAGAGTGTGTGCATGCTCGCATATGTGAGCCAAACAGAATAGTGCTGAAAAGTGCATATTAATAAAAACATCTTGGCTCCCCTGTTACCTGTGTCCTCATTCTCCACCCCATCAACCAGAGTTATCACAGTATAATTTTGGTATCCAAATGATACCAAGATTCTGGTAATGTAAGTATTTTATTTATCCTGATTGTACAAATGTTCAATGTCATTTTCTTTAGCTTGCTTCGACACAATGATAAAAAAACAAAACAAAACTATAGTGTAGCAAAATCTGACACGTGAAGTGGTACTGTCCACAGACATGAACCTGTAATTTATTTAGATAGTCATTCATTTTCAATCCACTTCCTGTCTGGGTCATGGTTGAGCCTATCCCAGGTACAATTGGTATGAGTCAGGAATACACCCTGGATGCCAGTCCATCACAGATCTGTAATTTATCATTACCAAAATTAAGTGTTTAAAATGCATGTCCTTTTTCCTGTTCACTTAATAAATAAATACCACACTTAGAATCTTGTTTGTTACTGTATACATTTTGTTTCAATTAAACCTTAGCAAACTGCAGAACATCCTAGATATAAAGCTGTCTTTCTGAGAATAACTGGTAACTTTATCTTTTACTATTACACAAAAACAAAATAACAATCAACCCTAAGGCAGGTAAGGATAAGAGTGGTAGATAGTGTGTAAAGACCTGAGTTCAGAAGAAGAATTTCTATTTTCCATTTGTGGAAAGTCAAATGGATTGTTTATGCAATCACACAAAGATAGTGAAATAACATATTGGTTATGTATAACCCTACTTCAGTAGCATAAAAAAACACACCATTGACTTGGGTGAAAAGGGTGCGATTATATTAATAAACAATCTATAATAAAATAACATAGACATCACTTAAAGCAAAACATATGTTAAGAATTGCCTGGATAGCTAATATACTACGAAATACATTTCCAGATTCCAAATTTAATTCCCATTTGATCTAGTTTAGCTGAAAAAGCAGAAAAGCATAGCTTTCAGGTATTTCTCATATTTCTGTAGCAAAAATAATAAATGCTAAGGATAATGTAGCTGGGCAGCCAAACATGCTTGGAAGAGAGCACTAAATGCCCAATTCATATATAACACATATATACATACGTGAGCTCCCACACCCACATTCTTTAAATAGCAAGCAGAAAAATACTATCTTACTCACCCAGAGAGTTTTTATTCCAAATCCAACCAAATTAAACTTCTGGATTGGGTATAGAATTTTGCTTTTGGAAAGGAATGAAACCCAGGAATTGTGCTATTTCCACTATTTTTGTAAAATCTAGATCAACCTTTTAATATCCAATGTTTGTAATAAAATAACATCAGCCAATTAATTCCAAATTCTAGTTTTTTTAATTGCCATGATGACTGAATTCCAATGCTTCATAATGCTTGCACTACTCACCAAATCTCTTTCAAAAAAAGTGGTGAAAAACATCCTCATTTAAAATCACTTATTGTATAGGTGCAATTTAAACCAGTAATGTCATATTAAGTCCCGTCATGGTATCCAGGGGCACTTCCATCTTGGGCCGCTAGAGGGCACCCTGGCTGTCTCACAGGACTACTTCTTCTGTTGTCTCCCTGATTTCCTGTATTAACTATGCTCATGTGTTTCATGTTCTTTTTTTTTTTTTTTTTAAATTGTATTTGTTATGGTTTGTACTATGCATAGTCTGTTTTGATAGTTTAAGTATTTTCTAGGTTTGTTTTCTTAGTTTAGTTCAGTTATATCCTGGTATTTCCTGTCCCTGTGTCTGTTTCCTTGTGGTTCCTGAAATAAAGGAGTTCTGCATGTGCATCCATCTTCATGGATTTCCTCATGACTCTTCTCTGTTCTGGCACCTAGGTGGTGGAATTAACTTCACCTAGATGTCCGAACAGCTCAGTCATTGGCAGTCTTCAAATGACGTCTAAAAACTTACCTCTTCCTAAAATTCTTAGGTTAGCTTGTTACTATATTACCTCCGCAAACCAGTATCAGAATGTATTTATTGATAGAGACTTCAAAGAACTTTTGTAAGTCGCTCTGGATAAGGGCGTCTGTCAAATGCCATAAATGCAAATGTAAATCTAAGTCCAAGGGCCTCTAGGTGTAGCCTATTGTTTTCAAGTGAACAGTTTATTATTTTTTAAACCAATTTTTCTAACCAACCATACCTGCTGTACATTTGATTCATTAAAAAATTTTTAAAAAAATTTAATTCATTAAAAATTGGTTTTCATTTTTCTAATTATGACCTCTAGACCAGTCATGGAACATGGATATCTAGGCATCTTCTCCTTAGCTATTATATTTGTGTAATGCCTGGAAAATTTGAAAATGGAATGAAAGTGGAGTAACCGAGTTGCTAAGTTTAAAAACAAAAGATAGAAATGGAGATGTACCAGCAATATCAACTCTATTTTTAACCAATAGAGAAGTAGAGAAGCAAGCACTGTTACTAAGAATAATGAAATGGTAATTGTGGCAAGCATGCTATTGAGACTGCTGCTGATGTCAACACCACCAGCATTAACATTACTGCTTACAGTGAAAGTGAGCTAGACAACACTATATAGCCATGATTATAGTTACTGACTCTCTCGTTCCCCCGAAGCATCTACTGATTGCATTTAGATTGCATTTGCCTCCACAGTTTATTGGCACATGGGCGTCTGAGTTAAGTATTAAACATGTTTTATTGACATCTCCAAAATAAGAAAAAAAATATGTCCTGTGTTTTAGCATTGTTTTATAACCTTTAAAACTATTTGAAAGACATTCTCTAGTAACTGTCATGCAATAAGACAAATTATACAGGTGATAATTTACGTCAATGAATCCACAGAAAAATATGACAATAACATAGCAGCAGCACATTCAGAGCAAATATAAGTTAATGTAAATCAACCTGAGTGCACAAACATGAGTCATAGTCTGATAAGAACTTAACAGCATGATCATAACCAGAGGTGTTATAAACTACCCTTTTGCCAGTGTAGACATGAGCCTAATTACAATACATGACATGCAGATAAGAGTTCAGAGAAACAATTACCAGTGTGATCATTCCTTTTTTACCGTAAGTATTGGCCAATCCATGTCGTCAGAATTGGCCAATCCATGTCGCCTTCAGGATCCTCCTTGGTTCTTAAGCCTTGCCCCAACACACCTCTCTCTCAGTTGACAGGATAAATTGCTTTGAAAGACTACCAAACACAACAGTAAGAGTAAGATAGCAGAAAACCACAACTACCACTGCTGATTCTTAAGGTAGAGGCAGTAAACTTCTAAAAAGGGATATAATGGCAAGGCATAAGTGGCTTTGCCTTCTGTTAATAATCTGCATATTTGTGATGATCACTGAAGCTTCATTAAGGTATGATTCTTTTATATATGATAATGTTATATCATGTTATATATAATTATTTATATATGATATACAATAATTTAATAATAATTATTAAACATTGATAATTATATATATACGTATGTGTGTGTATTTATATATATACATATATATATATTTCCACAGTAAGCCTTCAATTAATCTTCCTGACTGGGGGCCAAATGCAGGTTAGAATTCAACCTTTATACTTTGTTTTTTGCTGTCTGATATCTGTCTTAAGTTCACTGTAGTATCGCTGACTTGGTGAATTTTTTAACAGGAAAAAAGTCAGTCCTGATTTGTTCTTCTCTTCATCTTTTAATTTTTTTCTCCACTGCTTGTATTTGTTTCAGATTATATTACAAAGTGTGATTTTGATAGTGATCAGTCTCCATTCTGTGACTGGAGTGCACAGGGGTTAATCAGAAGCCAAGCAGGACATGGTAAAATTTCTTTGCAGAAAAACTTTTGACAAATGCTATATATTTCCATACTCACTGTGCAGATCAAGACACACTGCATGACACTAACATGTTAGCAACTACTTCATATAATTTAATGAGCTTAGAAAGTTGCTTTTAGAATCTGGTTATTACCCAATCTATTAATCACATGGAGTGATTAATAGATTAGGTAATAACTTCCACATGATTAATAGATATGAACAAATCGTTAGGTATTCAGAATTTGGCAATGAAATGTTTATAAAAAAATTCATGTCATTGTTAATGTGTATATACAGTATTATCATTTAATAGTGAAGAACATATTATTAGTCATTCTGATTAAAATAATAACTGTTTATAAATGACACATGTTGTTGCTTTTGTGTGTATACTATATTATTGGATCATTGATAATTAAGAAATTATAAATAGTCATTCCAAATTTGAAAATTAGGAAATGTTTATGAATATAGTTCATGTAGTTGCTCATGTGGTGGCCACCCACGTAATTCGGTTGGGTTCACCCTAAAATGGCAACATGGAGCCATTTTGTGGGCCCACCACAGGTGTGGAATACCGAGCAGTCCCTCGATGAGGGCCTTGCAGTCATAATTATTCGGTCTCAGGAAGTAAAACTCTGTTATTTGTGCATATGCCACAGATATGGTTTGGAAACTCAGGTAAAGAGAGTGAGAGAACTGTCAACTGAACACCACTTGAGTTGGATTCTTTGCAGGATAGACAGTTTACCTGGTAAACACAGGAGTAAACACAGGAGAGCTTTCTGTGTTGCTTGGGAGTATGACGGAAGTTTCGATAAGGGAACAATTTTGTTTTGTTATTACATGAGGTTTGCACGGTCTGAATGGGCCATGATGGCTATGAGCAAGTCCTTAATCATAGAGGCAGCTGACAGAAGCCAATTATGTGGTGAACTCGTATGAATATGAACTCGTATGATGTAGCTGAGGAACTGTAGAAGTCCAGGTATTATATATCATAATATTCTGCAGAACATTATGCACATGCAGAACAAGTCTAGGCCATGGTCAGATACAGATTGCATTGCGATACACCCTATGTGGAGATGACTTTCATCAGCTGGGACTGGAAAACTGGTCAATACAAGGAAATCCCAGTGTTGGAGGTTCACCTTACAACAGGAAAACAACCACAAGCATACTGCCAAGCGTACTTGTACTGGTGTGGTTCAAAACCAAAAACCTGAATGTGGTAGTCAAAAACCAAACATCAATCTGATTGAAAACCTGTGGCAAGATGAAAAAAATTGCTGTTCACATGGTTCAAATCTGGCAGAGCTTGTGAAATATTGCCAAATAGAGTGGGCAATTTTTTCCCGCCTTCCAATGTTGTGTAAATCAAATTGTAAAAATCCTAAATTTTAAAATACCACTGTAATACGGTAAAATATTTATGGTGCTACGTTTTACATATCAGGTTAGGGTTAAATCCAAAACAAAATATTTCCAATACTTTACTTTATAATTCAATTTATAAATTATTATTTATAATTATATCCAAACAGAAAATGAAAAGGAAACAGTGCTACTTTGAAAAATGTTCAAATAAAAAGATACAATAATGAGTCTTATTTGACAGAAACACAGAAATCATTATAGTTATCTAACAAACATTGTTCATTCTGTTCACTTCACTGTTCTGTTCACACTTCAGAGAAATTCTACCTCTCAAGAGATCCAATGAGCCCTGAATCTTGGTTAAAGAGTGAGGTTCTGTATCTCTCTGGAGACTCGTGTCTTGAATTCTGGTATTACAAACCAGGGCATGAAAGCTCAGAACTGAGAGTCCTGCTAAGTGATAATGATCTCCTAACACAAATATGGAGTTCTCTGCACACTGAAGTCCACACCTGGAGGCAGGTGCTCATTCCGCTGAGTTACTCAGAGATTTCTGTGAAGGTACAATGAATTATTTTTTTTAAACCCTCACTATTGCACAGAGCATTTTAAGTTATTTGCTAGCTTTATGAAAAGGAAAAATTTCTAATAGGTTTATTTTGTGAAGTATTAATATTCTGCGTTGCCTCAGAATATTTAAGAGTTTATTCTAGAACAGAGTTTCTGTTAAAAAAAACAGAAAGTATTTTTTATAATGGGACAAACAGAAAAATCATGGTTGATTTTGCTAAGTTTAAGCCTGGTCACAGTGTTATAATGTAAATTACATATACTTTTTAAAATGTTTGTTTTTGCCTACAGATTATTTTTGAACTTAGGCATAAACAAGGAATGGAAGAAACTGTCTTTGATAGGATTGGAGTACAGCGGGGACTGTGTGGTGAGTGGATCTGTGGTTATACTAATCACCCGTTAACATATGCAGGACCCCCACCCCCCATTTAGTTCACTATAATCCTATGCAATGAGGAAGTGAGCACAGGTAATCATGGCAGCAATCTTCTACTCTATTAATTGTAAATTTATTATTAGGACCAGACTATTACAATATACTCAGAATTCAAAGAAAATCTAATATTTCTAATAAAGAACAATGCAACAGCTATTCAAATGGTTAAACCCACAGATAATAGTTTTGTTGCTCATTTACAATATCTAAATTTTACCACCAAGAGAAGTTGTTTATACTATATATACTGAAAACTGTATATAATGCTAAGCCATTGTTTTCACTGTTTCTTCCACAGACTCTCAATGCCATCCAGGCACTCAGTTCTGGACAGATGAATCCACTCAGTGCACCTGTATTGAAAGTCAGCTGACCTGTGCCCAAATTGCCTGTGGGGATGGTCAACCCTGCAGTAAGACTGTTCAGTCCAAACAGTCAAGTGACTCATTCGCATCTGGCACCTGCAAAGTAACGAGTGACCTGCGATACACCACATTTGATGGGGTCAAATCCTGTTTCATGGGTCATTGTATCCATGTACTGACAGAGGTGTGCGATGAGGCTGGATTGCTTCCGGACTTTGCAGTGGAGGCGAAGAATGAGCAAATAGGCAAATCATCTAAATTCCAAATCCAGCAGGTGAATCTGAACGTACAAAGTCTAAGAGTGACTCTGCTGAGAAAAAAGAAAAGAAAAATCATGGTGAGTGAATTTACTATTTTTATATGGACAGCTAACCACTATGGTACTCAGGGAGGAATGCAGTTATTTGCTGTATCCTTTGACAACCTAACCTTACTTAATTACTGAGGACTACTGAGGTCTCCCCAAGAATGAACAGAATGTTTTGGTATAATGGGCTGCTCTGTTGTTGGCTGGAATAAATGCCTGAAATGGTGGGCTTCCATTAAACCATATTACTAATGTTCGTAACTAAGTGATTAAGAGATTTGTGGACCTTCACAAATAATAATTATTATTGTACAGTATATTTAAAATGCTATCACATTAAAAGGTAAAACAAAAGACATTTTATTCAATATGAGTCATAAATTGTTTCTATGGACATGGCTATTAGACAAGTTTAGTGGTCTGTATTGTTTAGTATTCCTAAAGGCTAGTGGCCTAATTAAAAATAACCAGATAATTTGCCTTTACTGTCTTTTTTAGGTAAATGGTATTTGGAGGAATCTCCCCCTGAGTCTAGATAAAGACACAATAAAAATCAGTGCCCATGGACCAGCTGTGGTGCTTCAGACAAACTTCAATCTGTCCATTTCTTTTGCCACATCTGGTGCCCTTCAGGTAACCATACCAATCCAGTACTCAGACAAACTCTGTGGCATGTGTGGCAACTTTAACAATGTAATGGATGATGATAAGAACATGTCAGGCAGATCTCTGGTCAAGGACACCCAGATTCTGGGGCAGAAGTGGAAGAGTGCCAATTCCCTCTGCCAAGAGGCCATTGTACCAAGCATGTGCTCAGAATCTGAGAAGCTGGAATATGAAAGCAATATGTACTGCGGAGTTCTGCTGTCCCAAAATGGTCCCTTCTCTAAGTGCTCTTCTTCTCTTGACACTTCAAGCCTCTTCTGGAGCTGTATATCTCAGATGTGTACTACTAAAGGAGATCATAAAGCCTTCTGTGATGTCCTGCAGGCAGTTGAAAAGTCCTGCAGTGAGGCTGGAATTTCTGTGACTGGCTGGAGAAATGCAACTCACTGTTGTATGTCTCAATATTTTCCTTCCTCTTCATCACAAAGAAAACACCTATTTTTAGCTTGGAAATAAAAATAATAAATAAATATATTAAATTTTTTTTAAATTATTGAGTTAATATCATACCATTTAAACATCCCTAATTATCCCAATGTATGATTCTGTCAAACGATGAGTCCTGAATTACACCATTTCATATATTAAATGCACTTTGTTGCTACTAGTGACATGCAATTGTTGAGGAACCCTAACCTGATATTAGTTAAAAAACAAAACATGGCAGTAAAACTCATAGGTTTCAAATTGTTCTATTCTAGCTCTGGCCTGTGGGTCTAACAGCCACTTTAATGCCTGCTCCAGAGATTGCCCTGCAACTTGTTCTGACCTAGATGCTGCAGAGGATTGTGGAAGTTGTCAAGAAAGATGTGATTGTGATGATGGTTTCCTGCTAAGTGGAGGAAAGTGTGTACCTGTGGAAGACTGTGGGTGCTGGGTGGATGAACAGCACTATGAGGTGAATATGGAGAAACATCAGGAATAGATAAGCACACAAGTACCACATATGGCACTAGCATGAACTTAAATGAACGAAAATCACACATTTTTTGACGGCACAATTTAAGCCATGTACAATCGTAAATAAATCATGTATAATGAATATACTATAGCGGTTATGACTGCTTTTTTAACACTGCAGTTACAACTTTTCCATTTGTGTAACATTCAGAGAGGAGAGACATTTATGGAGGGTGACTGTGAAAGTCTGTGCACATGTGCAGGCCATGGCAATATTCAGTGCTCAGCTACTTCCTGCCTAGCCCATGAAGTGTGTAAAGTTGAGAATGGGGCCATAGGATGCTTCCCCTCCAGCCGAGTGACCTGCAGTGTCTATGGTGATCCCCATTACATCACCTTCGATGGCAAGGCCTATTCATTCCAGGGAACCTGCAACTACACCATTGCTAAAACATGTAGCGCTGGTGCAATTCAGTTCACACTAACAGCGCGGAATGAGGGGCTGAGAAACTATTCATCTTCATCTCTGAACTCTGTGGTTCTGGAGGTGGATGGCTTTCACCTTGCAATCAGAAAGAACAAGCTGGTTTATGTGAGTACTGCTATTTTTGTTATGTTATTAGAAAAGTTACCAGCATGTGGCATGTGAATTAGGCTATAATGTAATATTAAGAATTGTAGAACCAAGAACTAAATTTGTCAAAAACAACAGTGAAGTACAATATTTACACCTGTAAATACACACCAATCATACAGAAAATAAACAGTAACTGCAAAATTAACAGCATTAATCAGATGAATGACACAAAGTAGAAAAAGAAACTAGAAACTAGAAAAAGGACAGACACCAGGCATAATGCATTGCTGTGGGAGGGACATCATGGTTGACAAGTCCATGGTATGAGTAATATTGATTTTTAATCATGACAAGATTAGATAAAAAAAAATGTGTTTTCTGTTTTGCCTTTTTCATCATAGGACAGAGAGCCTGGATGACAGCTAAATGACATTACTATCCACTGAATTTAAAGAATTGTCTATCAGATGTGTATGACAACATGAGTTTAGAATGAATGTGTTATTTGCGGTTACAACAGCACTCTTTTTCATGCAACTAGATCATTCTACACACTGTGACACACCAAAAATGGATATACTTTATAGATAATAATGTAACAGTAGTTATATAATTAAGCAATAGCACACTTGCTTGTGCGATATTGCATAATTATATAACTACTGTTACACTATTATCTCTAAAGTATATCCCTTTTTTTTTTGTATAGAATTATCTAGTTGCATGAGCTGAATATCAGCACTGTTATAGGCACCAGGTCATAGTAATCACAGCCATGCCGATATTCAGTACAACAGCACAGTTGTGTGTGGGATATTGTTTTTATACAACAGATCAATAAACTAACTTCAGAAACTAATATTAACTGACATTTCAGACACAATATGGCCAAATATTTTGTTTAAATTTTTCTCCATCAACGAAATAGTTCCCAAAGACATCACAGCTAGAAAGTACATTGTGTGTGGCCATGTAATGCACAGAGTGACAGCCCATTGTAAGTGGAGTAACACTTTCAATGTCACTAACTATTGCTGGATTTGGAATTCTATTCTGTGAACACAGATAAGTGGAATGACACAAACAGTGAAATGTACCAGTTCTGCTATACTAAATATCAGCACTCTTGGAACACCGCTTGTCCAATCAAAAAGTGGACTTCAACTAACTGTTGTATAATAATAATTATAACGTAATGTAATAGCATTATGTTGGCATTGAAAGAACACTGTGGAAATCACAGTGAACTCATTCATAATGAGATTTCAGCTTATCTTTTGATGATCATTTGCTAACTTTTCTGTCTTCTGTGATAAAATGTCACTGCATTAATTAACTACTAGCAGCTTAATTTTAAATGCATAATTTATAAGATGTTGCTACAGCTCCATAGCCTATTAAACTATTTCTATATTCTGTCTTTTTTATGCAGGTGAATGGAAGCCAAATCACTCTTCCTTTTTCATATAGCACCTCAGTGAGTGTGTCCCAAACAGGTCCATATGTGATAGTGGAAACCAACTTTGGTTTGAGGTTCCTGTTCAATGGAAATGACCGGCTCTTTGTGCAAGTAGACGAGAGACACAAGGGCAGGATGTGCGGACTCTGTGGAACCTACTCTGGAAGTCAGTTTGATGACTTCTTGACACCTGGAGGCAATATAGTCCCATATCCACATGATTTTGCTAATAGTTGGAATACTCTTGACAAGGACTGGCCGTAAGCAGCTATTTATTCAAAATAAGCCTGATTATATCTGTAAAGACATTGAGGCTCAGGATACAATGTGTCTGAATACAGATATTGGATATATAATTACTGCAAAGTGGCTGTAAAATTAAAATAATTTTAACAAGATTAAATAACAAGATTCTCTTTTATTGATTCTTTGATCCAGTTGTATAAACGGCTCTCAGAATAAACCTGAATGTTCACCTGAGCTGGAGAGCAAGGGATTTCAGGAGTGTAGTAAGCTGTATGGAGATGACTTCAAAGCCTGCCACTGGTTCGTGCCCCCTCAGATCTTTGTGAACAGCTGTGTGCAAGACTATTGCACCTCAAGGGGGGATCAGACCCAGCTATGTACATCTCTACAAAATTATGTGGCAGCCTGTGAAGTGTCTGAGGTGTTTCTGGGAGACTGGTGGAAAGGCACAGTCTGTGGTGAGTGTAGCCTTAAATAAATCCTTTTTTTAAAATAAAATCTTTGTTCCAGTTTGATTAAGCAATGAATTATTTACAAAGATTATAGTATTTACATAATTGTGGTAAGTATGCTAAATACAAATCGACCATATATTTTTATCTGACAATTTTGATGTAAGCTTGAGTGAATTAAATAACAATGTTAAAAGAATCTTGTAGCTTGGAATTAAAATAATGATGACATTACAATTCTTGTGTCAGAATTTGATCATCCTCTTTTATCCTGTAGATATTCCAACCACACCACCAACAGCAGAACCAGGCACCTCAACACCATCACCACCCACCACCCCAAATTCCAGTGCAAGTAAGCCATGAGTCTGTCTACACTATCATCCATTTCTCTGTGAGTTAACAGCATGGCAACTAATTGGTCATGGATTGGATTACACAGGTTGTTCATGGAGCTGCAACTTTGACCAGGATGAATGTGGATGGGAACAGTTAATCCAGGACAGTTTTGATTGGACAAGATGGTCTGGATCAACACCCTCTAATTTCACTGGCCCATCCAGTGACCACACTACAGGAAGTGAGAGAACAGTCTAAAAATGCTTGTGTCTGACATAAATTTAAATGCAAAAGCATAGTATATGGTTAACAAAAATCTTGTTTAAGATTTTTGTAAAATAGTTTTCGAGGTAAAGAAAGAAATCTTTCCTTTCCCTGTATAAAAGTATTAAAAGCATAATCTAAAGCCACTTTAAAAAACTTTAATTACATTATGTTATATTTTTTTGCTTACTACTCTTCAGGTGGCTTTTATATGTATATTGAGGGTGATGGAGTCTACCATGGTGACTCAGCACGTATGATGAGTCCAGTATGCAATACTTCGGGCACCCAGTGCATGACCTTCTGGTATCACATGTATGGTTGGGCAACATCCATGTTGCTTAATGTCTACCTGCTAGAAGAGAATCATGCCACCAAAATATGGTCTAGAGCTAATAATCAGGGCAACCGCTGGCACCTAGCCCAAATTGAGATCAGCCCAATGGGACCATTCCAGGTACATATAGGACATGCAAAATCTAGGCATGTAAAACTATAATTAATGAGTTACGACAATAGATTTTTAATCCATGGATATTTTATATCTATCGTTGACATTTCCATTTACGTTCCTGTTCCTAGTTAATAGGAAACTGATAGAATTTCCTATTAATAAAAATTAGTAAATTGGATCAATTTATTTACAGTATTATGATAAAATAAATATTACATGCAACTAAACTCCTAAGCAATGTTTTTAACAACTTAAGTAATGTGGCATGAATCTAATCCTAAAGAGGTTTCATGTTTTCATATATGTGTATCTGGGAAGATTCATATCAAATACATTTACATAAATTGTTTCAGATTATTGTGGAAGGCATTAGGGGTTCAAATGCTCAATCAGATATGGCATGGGATGATGTTACCATAGTACATGGAAAATGTGCAGAAGTTAGCGTGATGCCTGAACCTGAGGAACCATCACCAACCAGTGGAGACCTGTCTATTACTACCCCAGGTAAAGTCTGAACTAAACCTATCCTCATTCTTTAAAAAAGAATCAATTCATTGAACTAATGTGTTTCAGAGAAATGGCAATATAAAATACATGTAAAAAATTTTTAAATTTTTTAATTAGAAATTAACAATACTATGGAACTGGTGCATAGTCTTTCTAGTTCTTAGGCAGTACATTGATACACTGTGTTGACAATTTTCAATACGAGAATCGGCATTTGATTTTACTGTTTCAAATTTTTGTTATATGTTGTATGTGTAGTATGTGAAATTGTTTCAATAATGAATTTACTATTTTGACAGTGTGCGAAATGAACTGCAATTTTGACAACAATCTTTGCACATGGAATCAACTGTTGACTGATGTTTTCGATTGGACAAGACACAGTGGTCCCACCCCTACATCAATGACTGGGCCCTTGTCTGATCACACAACAGGAAGTAAGCTTCCTAATTTACTTTTAATGTAACTGAGGATCATTGAAATTAGCACATATGCAAATCGTTACCAAAAAAAATTATATCTGTCCCTCCCCCTCTTTCTCTTTTATAGAGAACATTATTGTTTTTGGACTATACTATAAAAAAGCATGATACATTCAGTATCAATATCTCTAACCCATATTCTTCTTCCACTTCTCCATCACCAGCTGGTTACTACCTGTACATTGAGGGTGACAGTGCCACTCATGGAGACACAGCACGTCTCCTCAGTCAGGAATGCCCTGATGTGCAACCCCAGTGTCTGCAGTTCTGGTACCATATGTACGGCTCCAGCTGGACTATGGGTCTGACTGTCTACTTATTGTATGGGAATGTGGCCCAGGAGGTCTGGAGAAAGAGAGAAAACCAGGGGAATGCCTGGCATCAGGCTCTAGTGGACATCAGGCCCCATGACAAATTCAGGGTCAGTTTAATAATATTTTACGTGCAATGTTTGTGCATGTTTGTATTAATATTTGTTCTAACTCTTGAATTAACATTTTCATAACAGTATATGCTGAAAATATGAATACGTTATTAATGAAGATTGCAGATTTAAGGTAAATGTCAAGGTTGTCCCTTATAAAAAGAGACAAGAGACATTTTATATATTGTTAACTTAATCCAGATAACTGATTAGTTTTGTCTGGTTAACAAGCTCTGACATTATTATGGTTCTGAAACATACTGTACTAAAATGTTTACATTCTGAAATGTAAGAGGCATGGAGAATAATTTAAGAATCTAATGAAACTAACAATTGTGATTTGCTTGTAGATTTTATTTGAAGGACGCAGAGGAGCCAATTCTAGGTCAGATGTTGCTTTGGACGACGTCTCTTTACACAGAGGACCCTGTGCAGGTGCTTTTGTTTGTACTATAAACTACATCAAGTTTCAGGGTTAGAGGTCCAACAAGTAAAAGCTCCACATGAACAGCAAGTCACTTAAAGTTTTCTGTTAATTAAAATAACAGATTTCTTCATCCAAATCTCAACAATGGAAGAACATTTTTTTTGTTGCATTATTGTTAATACTCTTTGTTTTTAATATTAATGGTGTTAAATTATTTTCTTCATTATACTTATGTTGGAATTCAACAGCTTTTAAAATTCTATGACGTCATTGATAAGGTTTATAAAGACAAAATATACAATGACTACAGATCATATTATTATAATTATTATTTCTATTAATGATATTTTTGCTATACAGGTTTACTGAAAGATCTGATTGGTTCACCTGTACCCGAGATGTCAAACGTAATTTCTACAGTCATCAGTGGAGCTACACCTCCACAGCCACCTACAAAAACCACCGTAGTCGCCCCTGTTCATAGAAACGACCCTGCACCAGTGAAATCTAATTTCTCATCTGGTTGCAGAATGAACTGCAATTTTGACTACAATTTGTGCACATGGACCCAGTTATTGGCTGATGTTTTTGATTGGACGAGACAACGAGGCTCCACCCCTACATCAATGACTGGTCCCTCCTCTGATCACACAACAGGAAGTTAGCATAATAATTTACTTTTTGTATAGTGCTAATAGTAGTTTACTTTGCTAACAAGCAAAGTGGGACACAACTGTTAGTCAGAAGCACGTTGTGTATATTCAAAAGTTATTTTATTTTGCATTTAACACAGTCAACTCATGCCAAACCTAAAATTTATATCTGTCCCTCCCCCTCTTTCTCCATGTCACTATCATCAGCTGGTTACTACCTGTACATTGAGGGTGACAGCGCCACTCATGGAGACACAGCACGTCTCCTCAGTGAGGAATGCTCTGATGTGCAACCCCAGTGTCTGCAGTTCTGGTACCATATGTACGGCTCCAGCTGGACTATGGGTCTGACTGTCTACTTATTGCATGGGAATGTGGCCCAGGAGGTCTGGAGAAAGAGAGAAAACCAGGGGAACGTCTGGCATCAGGCTCTAGTGGACATCAGGCCTCATGACAAATTCAGGGTCAGTTTAGCAACATATTAATTGCAATGTTTGTACATGTTTATATTAATGTTTGTTCTATCTCTGGAATGAAAATGTTTTGTAACACTCTATACTGAAAATATTATGAATATATTATTAATGAAGATTGAAGAGTTAAGAAATGTCAAGACTTTCCCTTACAAAAAGATACAAGGGACATTTTACATATTGTTACCTTAATCCAGATAACTGATTAGTTTTGTCTGGTTAACAAGCTCTGACATCAGTAAACCTGAAAATTTGTCTCATTTTTAGATTTTATTTGAAGGACGCAGAGGAGCCAGTGTTACGTCAGATGTGGCTCTGGATGACGTCTCTATACACAGAGGACCCTGTGCAGGTGCTTTTTTATTTAGATAAACCATATCAGTGTTCAATATTGGGGTCAAATCCAGTAAAGGCTTCATATAAACACCAAGTCACTTAAAGTTTTCACGTTAGTTTTGAGAAGATGTTAATAAATTTGCAATAACTGCACTCTTAGAAAAAGAGTTCTCCAATGGTTCTTCAGAGTTTCTAGTTTTATCTTATTAAATGTTTTTAAAAGAAAATATAAAAAAATGGAATCACATTTTCTAATTAGTTATTTATTTTGTTATCATCTAACAGTGTTTGTTAAATCATTATTTTCAACATGAATTGTGACACCAGTTTAAATTAAATTACATGGAATTAGTATGATATGATAAAATGAAACTGACGCAAAATAATTGATAGTGAAGGTAAGGTGAAATAAACTTTCAAAAAATGACAGCAAGTGAAAATATCTTGGAAATAGTTACATTTATCTAATTTTTTGTGTTATATGATTATAATAAACCAAATATTAGATTATTAAACATATTTCTAGACATTTTTTACTAATTTCAATCTTGAAATAGTCTTGTAATGAGAGACAGTTTTGTTCATTTTAAGCATTTACTGTACAGTATTTTTAAAAATAAGCAAAAATATCTGACAATTTAAAGCTTAAAATTATTTTTAAAAAAATGTCTAGAAATAAATTAATAATCTTATATTTGGATTACTGTAATCATAGGAAACACTATATGAATATGACTTTATTCAAGATACTTTCCCTTGCTAAAATGTCATTTTGCAGTGTCATAATAAAAGTTCTTACTATTATTTTGATTCCTGCTATCATCATTTTTGTGCACTATAGATTTAGTAAACCATCAGACTATTTCACCTGCACCTGGAAAGCCGACACTAATCCCTACAGTCACCAGCCCCACTACAAAATCTGCATTCTCACCTGTGTGCACATTCGACTGCAATTTTGACAACAACCTGTGCACATGGAGTCAGTTGGCGACTGACGTTTTTGACTGGACGAGACACAGCGGTCCCACTTCTACAGCAATGACTGGCCCCTCATCTGATCACACAACAGGAAGTAAGCATCCTCATTTATTTATTTAATAACTTCAAATTATTAAATGATATTGAAATTTGAAACAAATACTTGAAGAGAGTTTCGGACTGTTTCCCCAAATCATTATAGTGTACATTTTGCCTAAATTTTGAGAGGTATAAAGTGGCATTTATTTACCATTTCATGTGGAACACTATTGTATTTGGATTATAATATAAAAAAGCATAATAAATTCAGTATCCATATCTGTAACCCATATTCTTCTTCCGCCTCTCCATCACCAGCTGGTTACTACCTGTACATTGAGGGTGACAGCGCCACTCATGGAGACACAGCACGTCTCCTCAGTGAGGAATGCTCTGATGTGCAACCCCAGTGTCTGCAGTTCTGGTACCATATGTACGGCTCCAGCTGGACTATGGGTCTGAGTGTATACCTGTTGCATGGGAATGTGGCCCAGGAGGTCTGGAGAACAAGAGAAAACCAGGGGAACGTCTGGCATCAGGCTCTAGTGGACATCACACCCCGTGGCAAATTCAGGGTCAGTCTGTTCAGAAATGTTATTAATTACAACTCTGGTATTTGTTTGTATTCACGTACTGTGTCTCTTAGACTATACATTAATATAATTAAAACAGAGAACATCAATAAACAACAGTAATAAACAATATTAAAGGTGTTTAAGAAAATAAAATGCTGCGCTACTATTATTTATGGTTCTGAAACATACTGTACTAAAATGTTTACATTCTGAAATGTAAGAGGCATGGAGAATAATTTAAGAATCAAGATTTCACAAATTAAAAATATAAATTCAGATACAAGTCCTAGATGTCCACAAAGAGACAATGAATGAATTAAAAAGTCTTTATTTATCACTTAAGTCCTCCGAGTAGCTGAGAAGCGCTGCCTGGTGAAAAACATCTGGCATTAATGAAACTAACAATTGTGATTTGCTTGTAGATTTTATTTGAAGGACGCAGAGGAGCCAATTCTAGGTCAGATGTTGCTCTGGACGACGTCTCTTTACAGAGAGGACCCTGTGCAGGTGCTTTTGTTTGTACTATAAACTACATCAAGTTTCAGGGTTAGAGGTCCAACAAGTAAAAGCTCCACATGAACAGCAAGTCACTTAAAGTTTTCTGTTAATTAAAATAACAGATTTCTTCATCCAAATCTCAACAATTGAAGAACATTTTTTTTGTTGCATTATTGTTAATACTCTTTGTTTTTAATATTAATGGTGTTAAATTATTTTCTTCATTATACTTATGTTGGAATTCAACAGCTTTTAAAATTCTATGACGTCATTGATAAGATTTATAAAGACAAAATATACAATGACTACAGATCGTATTATTATAATTATTATTTCTATTAATGATATTTTTGCTATACAGGTTTACTGAAAGATCTGATTGGTTCACCTGTACCCGAGATGTCAAACGTAATCTCTACGGTCATCAGTGGAGCTACACCTCCACAGCCACCTACAAAAACCACCGTAGTCGCCCCTGTTCATAGAAACGACCCTGCACCAGTGAAATCTAATTTCTCATCTGGTTGCAGAATGAACTGCAATTTTGACTACAATTTGTGCACATGGACCCAGTTATTGGCTGATGTTTTTGATTGGACGAGACAACGAGGCTCCACCCCTACATCAATGACTGGTCCCTCCTCTGATCACACAACAGGAAGTTAGCATCCTAATTTACTTTTTGTATAGTGCTAATAGTAGTTTACTTTGCTAACAAGCAAAGTGGGACACAACTGTTAGTCAGAAGCAAGCTGTGTATATTCAGAAGTTATTTTATTTTGCATTTAACACAGTGAACTCATGCCAAACCTAAAATTTATATCTGTCCCTCCCCCTCTTTCTCCATGTCACTATCATCAGCTGGTTACTACCTGTACATTGAGGGTGACAGCGCCACTCATGGAGACACAGCACGTCTCCTCAGTGAGGAATGCTATGATGTGCAACCCCAGTGTCTGCAGTTCTGGTACCATATGTACGGCTCCAGCTGGACTATGGGTCTGACTGTCTACTTATTGCATGGGAATGTGGCCCAGGAGGTCTGGAGAAAGAGAGAAAACCAGGGGAACGTCTGGCATCAGGCTCTAGTGGACATCAGGCCTCATGACAAATTCAGGGTCAGTTTAACAACATATTAATTGCAATGTTTGTACATGTTTATATTAATGTTTGTTCTATCTCTGGAATGAAAATGTTTTGTAACACTCTATACTGAAAATATTATGAATATATTATTAATGAAGATTGAAGAGTTAAGAAATGTCAAGACTTTCCTTTACAAGAAGAGACAAGGGACATTTTGCATATTGTTACCTTAATCCAGATAACTGATTAGTTTTGTCTGGTTAACAAGCTCTGACATCAGTAAACCTGAAAATTTGTCTTATTTTTAGATTTTATTTGAAGGACGCAGAGGAGCCAGTGTTACGTCAGATGTGGCTCTGGATGACGTCTCTATACACAGAGGACCCTGTGCAGGTGCTTTTTTATTTAGATAAACCATATCAGTGTTCAAGATTGGGGTCAAATCCAGTAAAGGCTTCATATAAACACCAAGTCACTTAATGTTAGTTTTGGAGAAGATGACAATAAATTTGCAATAACTGCACTCTTAGAAAAAGAGTTCTCCAATGGTTCTTCAGAGTTTCTAGTTTTACTTTATTAAATGTTTTTAAAAGAAAATATAAAAAATGGAATCACATTTTCTAATTAGTTATTTATTTTTGCTGTCATCATCTAACAATGTTTGTTAAATCATTATTTTCAACATGAATTGTGACACCAGTTTAAATTAAATTACATGGAATTAGTATGATATGATAAAATGAAACTGACGCAAAATAATTGATAGTGAAGGTAAGGTGAAATAAACTTTCAAAAAATGACAGCAAGTGAAAATATCTTGGAAATAGTTACATTTATCTAATTTTTTGTGTTATATGATTATAATAAACCAAATATTAGATTATTAAACATATTTCTAGACATTTTTTACTAATTTCAATCTTGAAATAGTCTTGTAATGAGAGACAGTTTTGTTCATTTTAAGCATTTACTGTACAGTATTTTTAAAAATAAGCAAAAATATCTGACAATTTAAAGCTTAAAATTATTTTAAAAAAAATGTCTAGAAATAAATTAATAATCTTATATTTGGATTACTGTAATCATAGGAAACACTATATGAATATGACTTTATTCAAGATACTTTCCCTTGCCAAAATGTCATTTTGCAGTGTCATAATAAAAGTTCTTACTATTATTTTGATTCCTGCTATCATCATTTTTGTGCACTATAGATTTAGTAAACCATCAGACTATTTCACCTGCACCTGGAAAGCCGACACTAATCCCTACAGTCACCAGCCCCACTACAAAATCTGCATTCTCACCTGTGTGCACATTCGACTGCAATTTTGACAACAACCTGTGCACATGGAGTCAGTTGGCGACTGACGTTTTTGACTGGACGAGACACAGCGGTCCCACTTCTACAGCAATGACTGGCCCCTCATCTGATCACACAACAGGAAGTAAGCATCCTCATTTATTTATTTAATAACTTCAAATTATTAAATGATATTGAAATTTGAAACAAATACTTGAAGAGAGTTTCGGACTGTTTCCCCAGATCATTGTAGTGTACATTTTGCATAAATTTTGAGAGGTATAAAGTGGCATTTATTTACCATTTCATGTGGAACACTATTGTATTTGGACTATAATATAAAAAAGCATAATAAATTCAGTATCCATATCTCTAACCCATATTCTTCTTCCACCTCTCCATCACCAGCTGGTTACTACCTGTACATTGAGGGTGACAGTGCCACTCATGGAGACACAGCACGTCTCCTCAGTGAGGAATGCTTTGATGTGCAACCCCAGTGTCTGCAGTTCTGGTACCATATGTACGGCTCCAGCTGGACTATGGGTCTGAGTGTATACCTGTTGCATGGGAATGTGGCCCAGGAGGTCTGGAGAACGAGAGAAAACCAGGGGAACGTCTGGCATCAGGCTATAGTAGACATCACACCCCGTGGCAAATTCAGGGTCAGTCTGTTCAAAAATGGTATTAATTACAACTCTGGTATTTGTTTGTATTCAGGTACTGTGTCTCTTTGTCTATCCATTAATATAATTAAAACAGAGTACATCAATAAACAACAGTAATAAACAATATTAAAGGTGCTTAGGAAAATAAAATGCTGCGCTACTATTATTTATGGTCCTAAAACATCCCATATTAAAATGTTTACATTCTGAAATGTAAGAGGCATGGAGAGTAATTTAAGACTCGAGATTTCACAAATAAAAATATAAATTAGGATACAAGTCCCAGATGTCCACAAAGAGACAATGAATAAATTAATTGCCATGTTTGTGCTTGTTTATATTAATGTTTTTTGTATCTTTCAAATAGACAATTTTTTTAACAGTCCATACTGGAAATATTATGAATAAATTATTATTGTAGATTGCAAAGTTAAGGAAAATGTCAAGGCTGTCCCTTACAAGAAGAGACAAGGGACCTATTGTTAACTTATGTTACATATTGTTAACTTAATCCAGATAACTGATTAGTTTTGTCTGGTTAACAAGCTCTGACATCAGTAAACATGACAATTTGTCTTATTTTTAGATTTTATTTGAAGGACGCAGAGGAGCCAGTGTTACGTCAGATGTGGCCCTGGATGACGTCTCTATACACAGAGGACCCTGTGCAGGTGCTTTTTTATTTATATAAACTATATCAATGTTCACGTTTGGGGTTAATCTGAGTAAAAGCTTCTTATAAACACCATTTCACTTAAAGTGTTTTTCACTTTTATGTTAGTTTGGAGAAGATGATAATAAAATTGCAATAACTGGACTCTTAGAAAAAGAGTTCTCCAAGGGTTTTTTTGATTGGTTAGTGATCCTAAGTTTCTAAAAAGATTTTATGTGTAATGTTATCTATGTGGGAAACCTGATTTAGCATGGTTCTATGTAGAATCTTTACAGGTTCCACCAGAAGGACAAAGCAAAGCAATGTTAAGTTTCTAGATTTACTTTATTAAATGTTTAAAAATATGTAAAAAATGGAACCAGACTTTCTAATTAGTTATTTATTTTTGCTCTTTTCATCTAAGTGTTAATTATTTTCAACCTGCAATGTTTCACCAGTTTAAATTAAATTACATTACATTAGTATGATATGACAACACTGACTCAAAATTTGATAGTGAAGATAAAGCTGACTACCCTAAAAAAATGGCATCTTAGCAAGTGAAAATATTTTGAAAGTTATTTATTAATTTACTTAGTTAATTTATCTATTTTTGTGTTGTATGATTACAATAAACCAAATTTAAGTTAATTAAACTTATTTTCACTAATTTCAAGCTTTAAATAATTTTGTTGTATTTACAAACAATTTTGTCCCTTTTAAGCATTTATTTCTGAAACAAGCAAAAATATCTGCCAATAGAATAAGAAATTTAAAGCTTGAACGTAGCCAAAAAAAAATCTAGAAATAGCCTCAATCATATTATATTTGGTGTACTGTATCAATATAATAGGAAATACTACATGAATATCACTATATTCAATATACGTTCCCTTGCTAAAATGTCATTTTTTGCAGTGCGATAATAACACTTATTATTATTATTTTGATTCATGCTATAATTTTTTGCACTATAGATTTAGTAAACCATCAGACTATTTCACCTGCACCTGGAAAGCCGACACTAATCCCTACAGTCACCAGCCCCACTACAAAATCTGCATTCTCACCTGTGTGCACATTCGACTGCAATTTTGACAACAACCTGTGCACATGGAGTCAGTTGGCGACTGACGTTTTTGACTGGACGAGACACAGAGGTCCCACTTCTACAGCAATGACTGGCCCCTCATCTGATCACACAACAGGAAGTAAGCATTCTCATTTATTTATTTAATAACTTCAAATTATTAAATGATATTGAAATTTTAAAAGATACTTGATCAGAGTTGGGACTGTTTCCCCAAATCGTTATAGTGTACATTTTGCATAAATTTTGAGAGGTATAAAGTGGTATTTGTTTACCATTTCATGTGGAACACTATTGTATTTGGACTATAATATAAAAAAGCATGATACATTCAGTATCAATATCTGTAACCCATATTCTTCTTCCACCTCTCCATCACCAGCTGGTTACTACCTGTACATTGAGGGTGACAGCGCCACTCATGGAGACACAGCACGTCTCCTCAGTGAGGAATGCTCTGATGTGCAACCCCAGTGTCTGCAGTTCTGGTACCATATATACGGCTCCAGCTGGACTATGGGTCTGAGTGTATACCTGTTGCATGGGAATGTGGCCCAGGAGGTCTGGAGAACGAGAGAAGACCAGGGGAACGTCTGGCATCAGGCTCTTGTGGACATCAAGCCCCAAGACAAATTCAGGGTCAGTCTGTTCAGGAATGTTATTACTTACAATTGGCAACATATCCAGCTAACTGAAAAATCTTTACATGTTACATATCATGTGAGATCAATGAACCTACAAATTTGTTTTGCTTTTAGATTTTATTTGAAGGACGCCGAGGACACAATGCTAGGTCAGATGTGGCTGTGGATGACATCTTTTTCCACAGAGGAACCTGTGCAGGTATTTTTCTCCTATAAACTGTCAAGTCTAGTACAAGGCTTATAAAAACAGCAAGTTGCTGACATTTTTGATGTTATTAAAACAATTACTGTTTAATAACTAACACATTCTGACATGTACTGATACCTTCATATTCAAATAAATAAAATTAGATAAAAAAAATTTCAAGAATTATTTTTGCTTGTTTAGTTTCTTGGTTTGTTTCCATTGCTTAATTATATATATATATATATATATATATATATATATATATATATATATATATATATATATATATATTTTTTTTTTTTTTACTTACATTATTTGTCAATTGTTGTATTTTGAGCATGCTCGTCACTATTGTAAATTAAATGAGTTTGCATCTGAATTATATTAAAATTTGACAATTATTACTAGTATAAAATATATTTTAAATAAGTAGTAAATGTATTATTGATCATTTTTTTCCATCTAGATTTAATGAAACATTTGGTTGGTTCACCTATACCTGACGTTACTCAACAGTAATCTCTACGGTCAGCAACAGATCTGCAACTTCACTGCCTCTTAAATAAACCACTACAGTCGCAGTTTGCCATCCTTTCACAAACTTCAGCACCTGAGCCATAACATACCATCTCTCTCAGTCTCCTAACAATCTGGACATTTGGCTTAAGTTACCAGTCTTGCCTAACTAATCACTGATATTGATGAATCTATGATTGTTTTGCTGTTAGATTATCTAACAAAGTACAATTATTTTGTTACTGTACCTCTGTTCAAGTAACTGCACTTTATATGAGTTTTTCTTTCACGTGATAATTTTTTTTTACTTTTACTCACTACATTTCAAAGGGAAGTCTGTACTTTCTATTCAGTACTTTTTAAGCAGTTGAATAAAATATAAACTCTAACAGATGGTGAATGATTGCTTGATATATTCCTTTCTACATTTCTACATAAACTGCTACATTTTATTTGTCTATTTTATGTTCGTACACATGCATGCATTCACAATGTCTCCTTCAATGTACAAACAGTGCATGTGACTTGGTATCTATTTACAATCTGCATTTACTTAGCCAATTTGTATCATGACTGCTATTAGTGTGGAAGTTAGATAATTCAGGCATATAGAGTAATAGCTTTCAATAGTTCCTTATATTTAGATACTATTTGCTCATGTTCCTTGGTTTCTTGTTGTAATGTGCACTAATTAACTGCCAGTAACCAAAAGCAGTGTGAGATTGAGGTGCAGACTTCTTTCCCATCTGCAATTCTTTCTTATAGATTACATTTTATAGTTTTGATTACCTACTTCAAAACTAGCAATTTGAATTTAAAGTTGTACCGTAACTTTAAATTTAATATGAGTATTTGCACTTTTACTACTTCCAGTAATTATTATTATTATTATAATAATTTTTACTTAGGGGAATAAAGATAGTAGGGGAATAAAGATTGTAGTTACCATGGACATTTTTCTCTATCTTTCAATACTGGGTTTGACATCACTAGGTCCAAAGTGACTTTAATAGATTTATTTATTTTCATGTTAAATTTAATATAAAATAAGAGAAAACAAAAAGTCATTATTGTATGCAAGGGACATTTTTGTCTGTGATTTGACATTACGGATTTCAATCAGCCTAGTTAGCTTGTTCCTGCCTCCGCCTGTGTGTGTGGAGTTTGCATGTACTCCCTGTGCTTCGGGGGTTTCCTCTGGGCCTGGAGCATATCCAAGGGAACTTGGTGCACAAGCCAGGGTATGACATGGATAAGGTCCCAACCTATGGCAGGGCACAATCATGCACACATTTACACACTACGGACAGTGTGGAAATGCCAATCAGCCTACAACGCGTGTCTTTGGACTGTGGGAAGAAACCCCCCAAGCAAAGGGAGAGCATGCAAACTCCGTGCACCACAGGGTGGAGGCAGGACTCAAGCCCCCAACTCCAGAGGTGCAAGGTAAATGTGTTAACCCCTAAGCCAGCCCTAAAATATGTTTTAAAAAAGAAGTTAAATTATTTATACATATAGGTCTTATTGAAACCAAGTAGTGGTAGTGGTGGGCATGATTAAATTACTCTGCTACAGAACATGGCATACAGAGCATTTGAGTAAATTGTGATACATTGCTATGCATCATATACTTGACAGAACCTTAATATTCATCATATAGAAGGTGCTGCAAATAAGTTGCATGTGAACTTTTTTTTCCTGGGAGACTAGGGCTGATTGAGCATTGAGCATTGAGAGCTGATTGGCTGTATGACCATTTCATACAAGGTTTGTCAGACTGAAAGAACAAAAAGGTCTTGTGCTTTCCTTGGCCATTTATATTGCTTGTTTACCAACATATACTGTAGGTTGAGTTGAAGCCCTGGCTCACATGAACATGACTTAAAAATAATTTGTGATTATTTTGGAAACCAAGGGGAACCCATTCTGAAACCACAGCAGGACAGCAGCTGGGAACTGGGAAAGAGAACATTTGCCAGATAGGTGGTATTCAAGGAATGACAGCCCAAAAGTGTGACCAAGCACAACAACGAAAAGGTGGCAGCTAAGTGATTGAGACACAGCCAAAAGAAAAGATCCAAAGACCACCAAGAGAGACTGTGGAAACTGCCAGAGCAAAACATTGAAGGTTGATGGAACTGGTATCTCAAAGACCACAAGATCAGATGGCACTAGACTTTTTACAAGCTGAAGCAGCCAGTTTAATCAAGATTTTAATTAGTTAAAAGAGATGACTGATTAGTTGGGACAAGCCATAAAGTCAATAATATTTAAACAGACATGGTAGATAATTCATTTTTAAAAAATTATTTTTATTTGTTTAATTATCAGTGGTACAACACACAGAATCTTCACTAGAGGGCAGTGTCACTTGGTATTTGGCATGTGTGTGTACATATAGAAAACATGCCTATACCATATGCAAAAAGATGGTATTGTCGAATATTACGCTACAATCCTTCTGACCCTGAAGTGTTCATTCGTTCATTGCTGATGCATCTACGCTGGTGTTTTCAAAGGTTTTCCAGAAACTGCTCGTCCACTCTGAAACATCTGAAAACGCAAGCACTGGCACAATCGTTGATGTTGAAGTCAAAAAAAAAAAGAGGAGCAACTTTTAATAAAAGCTGCCAAAAGAGAGAGAGAGAGAGAGAGCTCTTTCTGGGATAAGTTGTAAGCTAAATGCTAAAGCTACCTCGCAAGGCACCATGGGAGTGCGGCTGAGAAACAGCAACAAACATGGCCGCCATTAGCCGCGAGCATAGCATGGAATCTACAGTGAATTATAATGTGATTACGTTATAATTTTCAATAAATACGTGACTGGATACAGTTATCAGGAAAACATTATTTGAATATGGTAAAAAGACAATATGTGAATCATGTGTTACTGTTCCATACTCCATACAGTGCTAACGCTACTGGAGTATATGTGGAAAATGCAGAGCATAAATGGCAGTCATTAAAAGCAATAGCAATCCTATTTAGTCCAATAGACACTCTGATGTAAACAATTAGCTAAATGGTATCTTTGTAATTTGTGTCCAAATATGTATTTATAAGCAAACTATTATGGAAACTATGATAAGCGCTAACTAGTTACGAGAGCTAAGCTAGTTGACTCCATTGAATGTTGGCTAGTGTGAATTAGCCCTTAGCTAATCATGAACCTGTTTTTGGTTACCTATACCTAAAGACACATGTAGCCATATAAAATAGTTTTAGTTGTATTTAATTTAGTGTGGCTTATTAATGTTAATATCGTGCCAGTGGTGTTATCATAGTTAGTAGTCTAAATTCAGAATAGTTAGTTATATGCTTACACACTGTATTTAATAGTACATAATAGGAGTTTCATTAGGGTTATACTGTATCTATTGCATCATAAGGTCATTATACGACTGGCTTTACAGCCTGATTAGAAGGTGAGTGATAACTTCAGGAACTCCACTGAGCAGATCATAGTTAGTAGTGGCATAGGAGATAGTGACACTGACATGTGTTTCTTGATGGACATAATAACAATAACAATAACAGTAATAATAATAATAAAAAACTTTATTTTACATAGTGCCTTCTTAAAAGTAGCTTCTCAAGGTGCTTTACATAAAAAACACAATCATGTATAAATACTAGTCATAAAAAATAAGCATACATATCAACACTCAAATTAATTCAACAGTCAAGTAAAGACAAACCTAAAAAAGTATGTTTTAAGATAAGATTTAAAAATACCTAATGTCTGTGTGTGTCTGATATCAGCTAGAAGTGAAATCCATAGTTTAGGAGCATGAGAAGAGAAAGCCCTATCACCTATGGATCGTAAACGAGTCTGAGGGACAACTAAAAGACTTGACTGAGAAGAAAAAGGTTACGTTTTGGGGTGTATTGTGTTAAGAGCTCAGACAAATACTGGGGAGCTAGTCCATGCAGAGCTTTATACGTAAGCATGAGAATTTTAAAATCAACTCGAAATCTGACAGGAAGTCAGTGTAAGGATTCAAGAATCAGCGTAATGTGATCACTTGTCCTTTCGCTAGTCAGAATTCTAGCTGCTGAGTTTTAAACATATTGTAATTTGTTTAGTGTGAACATTTTTATATCCCCACAAGAAGTGTCTTACAGAAATCGATGGGGGAGAAAACGAAAGTATTAATCTGTTTTTCAGCCACAGTGAAAGATAACATAGGACGAAGTCTTTCAATATTTCTGAGATGAAAAAAAGATAATTCGTCAGTATTCTGCACATGTGGATAGAAAGTCAAGCCTGCATCAAATATAACGCCTAGATTTTTTCTTTTTTTTTTTTTTTTCGATTTCGTTTGAAACTCCAAAACTGAACCATCAATTGATAGAGTTAAAAGGCTCGCTTTAGAGAGTCTTATTACTGTTCATATAGAGAAAACTATGATACATCCATGATCTAATATGGAGGGAACTGCCACATTTCGACCATTTTTTGAGTGGATATAAATTTGTGTCATCCACATAAAAATGTAAACCAGGGGATTTTAAAAGGTGGCCAAGAGGAAAAATATAAATTCTAAAAAGTAAAGGGGCCAAAATTGAACCTTGGGGGACATCAAAGCAGACAGGACTAATCTTAGACCTAAAACTGGAGAGAAATGGAGAGAAACTGCTTATGAGCAGTGAGATAAGATTTAAACCAGCTTAAGGCAATCTCGGTGACACCAAAGACAGTTTCAAGTCTTGAAAGTAAGAGATTATGATCAACAGTATCGAAAGCTACACTTAGATCAAGCAAAATAAGACCAGAAAGAGCCAGAATCGGATGTTATTAACAAACCATTAGTGACTTTAACCGGAGTGGCTTCTGTACAATGAACGTTACAAAAACCAGACTGAAAAGCCTCAAAAAGATTGTTAACAGTAAGGTGTTTGCGTAATTGAGAAGCAACGACACGCTTCAGGATTTTTTACAAGGAAAGGTAGAGATAGGTAGAGTAGAGACAGGATGAAGATTATCCAAGTTGTCCAAATCAACATTTTGATTTTTTAGGACTGGCGTAACAGCAGCAATTCTAAATGCTGCTGGCACAACACCAGTACACAGGGAATCATTTATTTTGCTAAGAAAAGCTGGAAGAGGAT
This sequence comes from Pangasianodon hypophthalmus, assembly GCF_027358585.1. NCBI lineage: Eukaryota > Metazoa > Chordata > Actinopteri > Siluriformes > Pangasiidae > Pangasianodon > Pangasianodon hypophthalmus. The sequence goes on along the minus strand of NC_069730.1, from coordinate 11,893,981 downwards.
CGAGTATGCTAGTAGTAGCTTTCATACCTGACAAGATTTAAATAAGCTAGTGTGAAGAGGGTAGAGTATGCTAGTAGTAGCTTTCATACCTGACAAGATTTAAATAAGCTAGTGTGAAGAGGGTAGAGTATGCTAGTAGTAGCTTTCATACCTGACAAGATTTAAATAAGCTAGTGTGAAGAGGGTAGAGTATGCTAGTAGTAGCTTTCATACCTGACAAAATTTAAATAAGCTAGTGTGAAGAGGGTAGAGTATGCTAGTAGTAGCTTTCATACCTGACAAAATTTAAATAAGCTAGTGTGAAGAGGGTAGAGTATGCTAGTAGTAGCTTTCATACCTGACACCTCTTTACTGAGTAAAACAGAATCAAGTTGAGAGAAATTTAAGAGAGGGGCACCAGAGAAACTGGACAAACTGAAAGAAGAAACAGAAGAGGAATTTGGAGTAATAAGGATGAGTTATGAATATTATCAATTTTAGAACTAAAAGAATCAAGAAAATCGTTTTTTTCAATTGTTGAATTGTTGTGAGACAGGCAAGGTGGTGGTACAGTCAACCTTAAGTCATCTATTTATGGTCAGAAAGAGATGTCTAGGATTGCTTTGATTATCATGAATAATTTGAGAAAAATAAACAGATCTGCCAGATTCAGTTGCTGCTCTTTATTCAGATAAGCAAACTTACCATGCTTGATAAAAAATATTCAAGCCAGAAAGACGCCACTTACACTCCTTCATAGAGCCTAGATTGCCATTATACCACGGAGCAGAGCATGATGAGGAAATATTTCGAGATTTAAGAGTAGAATAAGATTCCAAATTAGAAACCAGAACATCATTTATCAGAGAAATTTTGTCATCAAGAGGCTCAGAAAAGGAAAAACAGCTCAATGAGGATTTCTACTACTGAAAATTTACAGTACGAGAAGAGGAAATGACTGAGCGAGTCAGTTGAAAAAAACAGTTAAATGATCAGTCCAATATCAACAGATAATAGCTGAGACACAGAAGAATAATTTGTAATGACCAAATCTAATGTGTGCCCTATGTTGTGAGTAGGACCACTGACAGCCTGAAAAAGATTGAAACATTTCAGTAATGACAGAAAGTAACTGAGTTATTTTGGTCCCCCAAATCCCCCAAAATAAGAATTCTCTTGAACTTGGAACACAACATAGACAACAGATCAGTAAACTCACTTAAAACGAGACATTCAAACGAAGTAAACCTCAATACGGACACAAGGCTGATACTGTATTTCGAATTATGTATCACAATAATACCCCCATCCCTACCAGTGAGTCATTTTGTTTGTGCCAAGTTTCAGTTAAGACAAAAAAGTCAATTTTTTTTCTGTGATGATATCTGATAAAGACAAAGCCTTGTTATTTACAGAGCATGCATTGAATAGCACCAGTTTACCCAAACTTGAAGGCCCTGGAGACAAAGAATTCTCCAAGCGGGGCAGCGATGACAAGTTATTAAGATACCAGCAGAAGACAGTCTTTCAGTTTAACGTCAAAACACCGGAACAGAGATAGCAGAAGACAATGAATGAACATACCCGTGTCCTGAACTCCGATGAATGTAGCACTTACGTCGCAGCAGACCAATATTAAGACTGAGCTCATAAGTGTCTTTCTCCAAATAATAATCCACATCCACAAAGGAACATAAATCCTGGGCCAGGTGATAGCAGAGTAGACTCCACCAAAGAGAACTCACAAAAAAGGCAGATAAAAGAGTCCAAAATACATAAAATAATCTCGCCACATCACAGCCAGGGAAAAAAGGGCTAACGACTAATATACTTCAAAACTGTTTGGAAATTAAGGAAACGTTTTTCTTAAGAATGTGATTAAAAATAGCAACTGAAGAAACTCTATGACGAGCAATTGCAGTGTAAGCATATTAGACTTACCAATTCATGTTTATCACATTCAGAGTGTCACAAACGTCAGTCTTAAAAGAGTTGAGATTAAAATATGGTCAACTCAAATTCTTTTAAGGATGAGGTGCTTTTGTATAGGAAAACTGGGCACAAGGCAGGAGAATTTATGATGGGACAAAGGGATGGGATGCTACCCATTGCACCACTGTGCTTCCCACCCTGAAGAATGGTACATTTTAATTGTATTAGGAATGAAATGTGCCAGCATATTGGATTATTATGTTTCTTCAATGTATACTGTCCATAATACAGATGGTATCGAGCATAGACTCTTAGAGCTTAAAGGAAAAAAGAGCAAGGACATGGAGTTCAGTTTGACCTTTGTTCACATTGCTAAATGGACAGCTAATAAATGTGACAAAATTTAATCAAATCTATCAAATAACTTGAGATCAAAAACTGCTGTGCTTATAAAAGTTGGCAGCATGAAGAATAAAGTGTTTGTTACTCATGATGCCCTAAACTCTGTACATCTCACATGCACTAAATACACATGTACCTAGTTTGGGTTGCTGGTCAGGAAGATGAGAATGATATGTTTTTAGATACTCCTGCTGCACACTACAAGCACACCAGACATCAGGTAACGTCTGACTATTTATACATAAAAAAATTGTTCTGGAAGCATTTTTTCCAAAACAGATGTATGAGCTATGCTAACATAACATTATATCCTATGTAGACTATAGATAAGTTATATGAATTAATACAATAATATATTTAAGATTATTAATTCTAGTTCATCTTCAAAGAGCTGCTGCACTTATAAAAGTTGGCAGCATGCATTCATGCTAGCCAAACACTTTTCTTAAATGTTTTGGCTGATTGACAATAAACTAAAATATGACAAACGTCCTGTGCAATAAAAGTCATGGAGGCCAAGAGTTCAGCACAGCTTGGTGACTTCCCTGTTCCCTGTTTGCTAGATATATTGCTAGGGTTCAAAGTACCTTCATACACCGTAAATGGTATCACCTAATTATTAGTAGGACACATGTGAAGCCTTTCCAATGATCATAAATGTCATGTGTAAGATACAAACTATGGCAGTTTAAAAATTTATTACTAAATGGACAATTAATAAATGACAAATAACTAGAGATCAAATGACTAACTACTGCCCCTATTAAAGTTGGCAGCATGCATACGTTAGCCAAACATTTTTCTGGCCTATTAATGTTACACTAATGTATTCTATAAGTCCTGGAGGCCAGAGTTTAACACAGTTTGTTGATTTCCCTGTTCAAAAATAGTTAAGTCATCTCACCAGTTAATTGCTAGGTTTTTGCAAGATAAATGGGCTCAAAATATGTACTGTAGGTCATTGTTTTTTACACCGGGTCTCCAGAAATACAGGGTATTTATTTCTAAATATACAGTCCCTATATACACACACACCATAAATGATAAGACCTTGTTAACAGAACAGAACCAAGGCCAATCCAAAGATCATAAATGTGAGATACAACCTCATATCTCACATTATGATTTTTGAAGGGTAATGTTTGCCTATTACAACAAAAACATTTATGATTATTCTGCACTTTAGCTGAATGTGCCATTGGGGATTTCATCACAGTTTTACTACTAGCAAGGGATTTCCTCATTCATATGTACTTCAACATTTCTTGCATTGTTGTGGGTTAACATTACAGACATAATGTGACTCAATAATCATTAGGCGTCTGACAAACTTTTGGTAGAACCGGCATAGCGAGCTGGCAGGAAACTGGATCCACCCTCAAAACAGCATATGCTGATGATGAGGAATTGGGAAACATGGGGAAGAATAAAGTGTTTGTTACTCATGATGCCCTAAACTCTGTACATCACACACACACACTAAATACACATATACCTAGTTTGGGTTGCTGGTCAGAAGGATGAGAATGATACGCTTTGAGATACTCCTGCTGCTTTTGTTTAGAGAACAAGAACACCAGGCATCAGGTAAAGTCTGACTATTTATACATATAAAAAGTGCTTTGAAAAAAGAAGTGTGTGCTATGTTAACATGGCATTATAGCCTGTGTAAACTATAGGTAAGTGATATGAATTAATACTTTAATATCTTTAAGATTATTCATTCATGATCCAATTCATGACCTAATTATTAAGCTTTCCATAACTGTAATTGAGAAACCCTGTTTGTGAAGTTGTGGTCATAGATTTACATACACCTTGCAGAATCTGCAAAATGTTGATAATTTAAAAAAAAAAAGAAGGATCATAAAAATTGCATTTTGTTTTTCATTTAGTACTGCCCTGAATAAGCTATTTCAATTAAAATATTTTTACCTATAGTCCACAAGACAAAATGTTAACTGAATTTACACAAATGAACCAGTTCAAAAGTTACACTTGATTCTTAATACTTTGTGTTGTAACCTGGATGATCAGTGACTGTTTTTATGTTTTGTGATAGTTGTTTATGAGTCCCTTGTTTGTCCTGAGCAGTTAAACTGCCCACTGTTCTTCAGAAAAATCCTCCAGGTCCTGCACATTCTTTGCTTTTCCAGCATCTTCTGCATATTTGACCCCTTTCCAACAGTGGCTATATGATGATGAGATCCATCTATTCACACTGAGGACAATTGAGTAACTTATACACAACTATTTCTAAAGGTGCAAACATTCACTTGTGCTCAAGAGGGCAACACACTACATTAAGAGCCAGGAGGATTTAAACTTTTGAACAGGTTGATCAGTGTAAATTGTTATTATTTTGTTATTCATTATTTTTTTTCATTTAGTACTGCATTTATAAGCTACATAAGATATTTACATGTTTCCCAGAAGACAAAATAATAACAATTTACACTGATCATCCTGTTCAAAATTTGGTGAGCAGTTTAGTGGGCAGGATAAACAAGGAACTCATGAACAACTGTCACAAAACAAAAGAACAGTCGTTGATCATCCAGGTAACAATACACAGTATTAAGAATCAAGCATGTGTAAACTGATGAACCGGTTCATTTGTGTAAATTCAGTTATTATTTTGTCTTAGGGACTATATGTAAACATCCGTTATGTGAAATAGCTTATTCAGGGCAGTACTAAATAAAAACCAAAAATGCAATTTCTGTGATCCCTCTCCTTTCTTTTTTTTATTATTAACATTTTGCAGATTCTACAAGGTGTATGTAAATGTATGACCACAACTATAGTTATTATTTTATATTAAATAATCACGTGCTAACTACATCAGTGCATATTGACTGCAATATTATATGCACAGTTGACATAATGACAATTTAAAAACTGTTAAGTTGTGAGACATTAATCCTGCCATGTGCTTATCCGTTCAATTTTAACACTATGCTACATTGCTGACTGGGTAAATATTTGGTAACACTTAATTTAGTACTTTATTTTTACCTACGTAATTGGCTATATAATGGTTGTATTGGGTACTGTTGTGGGATCTATGTAAGTTTATGTTATGACTTTGTCTTCACATGAGGAGAAGTCATCTCAATGATCATTCTATGGTTATTATTTGAGATGTAATAATCTTTAATTTTTTTTATTCTTTAAAGTTATTTGTTTGTCTTTATTAACATGACATTCTAGAACCTTTGAGACACTGTCTATGAACAATCCACTGCTACCAAGCACTATTCCAATACAATTTCACAATTTTCATCTTTGTTAGGTGAATTAATGATTTTCAGGCCCTCAAAGTAAAGTAATAAATTTGACATTCATAACACTGTTATAAAGCACTATGTACACTTACTAGATTTTCTAGATAAGGATAAACATTCACATTAAGAATCTTGAACAGTTCAAGCATAATGTAAAAAGTGTTCAAATAAATAGTAAACTCTATTCAAAATAAACTATTAACAAATATTTCATACAGTATTTCAGCTGAATTTAACAGAAAATAAGTGTCAGGAGACAAAAAACATGGAAAGATGATACCTGACTCTTGACATTTGAATAGAGACATGTTAATCTATGGTGTCAGATTCCTTAGATTACACAGATGAAACACAATGCTACACAATAATGTGAGTAATCTAAGCTAAACACCTGTTTCCATCAATGACACTCATTGTATTATGCTATGACGTAGGACCAAGAGGAAATCACATGGAACAAAAACAGTTACATATGAAGAACAATATGAATTGTTCCTTATGTGTTTTCTTCATGAAAAGTGCCTCACTCTTAATTAACGATAATTACCCTAACCCTAACCCTAACCCTAGGTTTCTAACCCTAACCCTAAACTTCAAAGCTTCCTTTCTAAATTGTTTTGCCTTTTGGGTGACGGCATGAAAAAATGCTTCTTGCACTTGCCAGTAATGTCATTTGCTGTTTCATTCAGTGGAATTGACTGCAATTCCAGATATGAAATGCAGCTACATTGTAATCCAAAAACCGTTAAAATTGTGCATTGGGATTGGCCATCATCAAACTTAATCAGGTAATGAAAAAAATTAATCTGGTGAATGAAACAGTATGGCTGTTAGCATTATGTCATGCTAACTGGCATAAGCTTTCATTTACTTTTACTTAGGGTAAGATTTTCTGTATGCACAAACTGTTACTTTAGTAACAGAGACATGGGCCTTGTCCCAATTTTTCCCTTAAACCCTTAAACTTCTGCTCCTAATTAATAATAAATTCTGTTTATAATTGTGTGTGTTACAGCTAGATGCTCAGAACCCACAGTACTATGCTGCAAGGGGATGAATAATCTCTGCAATAGAGGTTGTTTCTGTGATGAGGCCTGTGTGAAGTTTGGGGACTGCTGCCCAGACTACAGTCAAACCTGCATTAAACGTGAGATTAAGTACCTGAAAACCCATCCTCTTGTGGTCACACTGAGTAATATTAAAAAAGTGCTCCAGCTTAGCTCATGTGTATCCTTTATTCTTTCAGAGATGAGACTGCTTTTTCAGGGAGAAGAAATTGTGTATTTGTAAACAATATAATCCTGTGGGTCTGACTGAATAAATACCACAAAGCAACAGAAAAGCATAAAGAAGAAGAATTACACTTTATTGTATACCTTCTCTGTTAAAAAGCTGAATAGGTTACACCTGAACAACTTCCTAAGATCCTTATTAATGGAGTATAAGAACTACACAGCTTCCTGTTTAAATGTGTTCCAGTACATCCCATGTATGATATAGTGTATATGCAGGGAATAGAGTTTGGTTGAAAAAAATGTTAAAATATTACTTTAAACATCTACAGTATATATGCAAAGCCGGTAATTCGGGCTAGACTTCAGAATTGTGTGAAGATTTGCTAAGAAGTTAATGTAGGATAGTTTTAAAGCTTCTACATGGGTCATGATACATAAATGAGTCAGTAATTTATGGGGTTTTTGATACAAAAGGGATAAAGAAAGAGAAGTTTTAATATTCAATAGTGAAAGAAATTATACATACAGTATATGTATCATATTATTTCACCTGCTGCCATGTTTTGTTGTTTTCCAGCAGCCACTGACTTGAAGTTGCCCTGTCTACTGCTGATGGGACATTTGGTAGTTTTAGAGGGTTCTGCAAGTGTTGAGGGATTATAAAGGCATATCATGTCACTATACCAAACTTTCATACAGAACATAAAAATCAGATGTTTCCTTTGCATGCCTGTGTCAGATAACACCATAATGTTTTGCTATCCTATTTTTGAGAAGATTGCAGTGTTTTTCAGCACTGTTCCAGTTGTTTTTGTTCTGCCGTTGTTGATGCTGGTGGTGGTAGTGTTTTTTTTTTTTAATGTATTTATGACTATTCATTCATTCATTCATTCATTCATCAATTCATCCATTCAACCGCTTTATCCTGGTCAGTGTTGTGGTGGATCTGGAGCCTATCCTGGGAATATTGGGAGCAATTCCATGTGGGTACCATGTGGACACACATTTATACACTGATTGACACGTAGGGGCAGTTTGGCATAGCTAATCCACATACCTGCATGTTTTAGGAGGCAGCAGGAAACCAGAGAATACAGAGGAAACCCTTGCAGATGTATGGAAAACATGCAAAATTACTCACAGGCAGTAGCCCAAGCACCCAAACACTGGAGCTGTGAGGCAGCAATGATACCCGCTGTGCCACTGTGCTGTCCTTTATTGTGACAGATTAATAATTAGTGCTGTTAAACGACATGAGAAATGTTTAATTAAATACAGTTTTCACACTGTCTTTGCAAGAGAGCACTATCCTTATCCTCCCCGATCTGACTAGCATCAATGTGTTCCCCTCCCAGTAGCCAAATTTCTCCAACAACCTTGTTTATTTAAATTTATACATTTCAAATAATAATGAATTAAAAAATGTTTCTATTATATTCCCAGGAACTCCCCAAGTTACAACCACAACAACAACTACAATGACTACAGCAAAGAGCATCTTCAGCACCAAAGCAACAACAACATCTGCAAATCTTACTACAGACAAAACTACTACACCAACTACAATCAACCATGGTAAATAGTAAATTATATATTGATATTGCTTAAAATATTTCATATGACAGTCAATTCATGTCATTTCTCTCAACAGAAACCAGCTTGCTTAAAGCTACAGACAAAATGCATAAATGAATCAGTTATTTATGACCAACAGATTAAAATTTAATGCTGTTAAAAGACATGAGAAATGATTAATTAAATACAGTTTTTCACACTATCTTTGCAAGAGAGCACTATCCTTATCCTTCCTGATCTGACTAGCATCAATATGTCCCCCTCCCAGTAGCCAAATTTCTCCAACAACCTTGTTTATTTAAATTTATATATTTCAAATAATAATGAATTAAAAATGTTTCTATTACATTCCCAGGAACTCCCCAAGTTACAACCACAACAACACCTACAATGACTACAGCAAAGAGCATCTTCAGCACCAAAGCCACACCAACATCTGCAAATCTTACTACATACAAAACTACTACACCAACTACAACCAGCCATGGTAAATAGTAAATTATATATATTGATATTGCTTAAAATATTTCATATGACAGTCAATTCATGTCATTTCTCCCACCAGAAACCAGCTTGCTTAAAGCTACAGACAAAATGCATAAATGAATCAGTTATTTATGACCAACAGATTAAAATTTAATGCTGTTAAAAGACATGAGAAATGTTTAATTAAATACAGTTTTTCACACTATCTTTGCAAGAGAGCACTATCCTTATCCTTCCTGATCTGCCTAGCATCAATATGTCCCCCTCCCAGGGGCAAAATTACTTCAACAACCTTGTTTATTTAAATTTATATATTTCAAATAATAATGAATTAAAAATGTTTCTATACATTCCCAGGAACTCCCCAAGTTACAACCACAACAACAACTACAATGACTACAGCAAAGAGCATCTTCAGCACCAAAGCAACAACAACATCTGCAAATCTTACTACAGACAAAACTACTACACCAACTACAATCAACCATGGTAAATAGTAAATTATATATTGATATTGCTTAAAATATTTCATATGACAGTCAATTCATGTCATTTCTCTCAACAGAAACCAGCTTGCTTAAAGCTACAGACAAAATGCATAAATGAATCAGTTATTTATGACCAACAGATTAAAATTTAATGCTGTTAAAAGACATGAGAAAGGATTAATTAAATACAGTTTTTCAGACTATCTTTGCAAGAGAGCACTATCCTTATCCTCCCCGATCTGACTAGCATCAATATGTCCCCCTCCCAGTAGCCAAATTTCTCCAACAACCTTGTTTATTTAAATTTATATATTTCAAATAATAATGAATTAAAAATGTTTCTATTACATTCCCAGGAACTCCCCAAGTTACAACCACAACAACAACTACAATGACTACAGCAAAGAGCATCTTCAGCACCAAAGCCACACCAACATCTGCAAATCTTACTACATACAAAACTACTACACCAACTACAACCAGCCATGGTAAATAGTAAATTATATATATTGATATTGCTTAAAATATTTCATATGACAGTCAATTCATGTCATTTCTCTCAACAGTAACCAGCTTGCTTAAAGCTACAGACAAAATGCATGAATGAATCAGTTATTTATGCACTTTTTGATAGGAACAGGAGAAAGGGAAAGAAGTTATAAACTGCAATAGAAAAAAAATTATGCATACATATATGTATCATTATTCAGTCCACTGCACTGTTTTGTTGCTGTTACTTTTAATTTTTCCAGCAGCCACTGACTTGTGGCTGCCTTGTTCACTGTTGATGTGACAAGTGTTTTTCAACAAAGAAACTGTTCATTCATTCATTCATTCATCTATCTTCAGTAAACGCTTTATCCTGCTTAGGATTATGGTGGTTTCAGAGTCTCTCCTGGGAATACTGGGAGCAAGTATACATTCATTATACATTCATTGACACCTAGGGGTAATTTACCATAGTCCACCTTCCGACATGTTTGTGGGAGGAGGAAGGAAACCAGAGAACAGAGAACACAGAGGAAACCTTCGCAGACATGGAAAAAACATGCCCCTATTTGTGACCAACACATCATAAACCTTAGTTCTGTTAGTCTTGAGAAATGATGAATTAAATCCACTGTTTTTGCAAGAGAACACTCTCCTGATCTCACCCTGATCAGCCTAGCATCAATGTGTGTCAAATTACTCCAATGACCTTACTTGTTTAAATTTATACATTTCAAATAATAATTAATAACCACAATGACTACAGCAAGGAGCACCAAACCAGTTTCGACATCTGTGAATTTTACTGTGAAGATTCACAGATTGATTGATATATAATTTATATTTACCTTTTCTTGCTTTTACAAAATCTTTTGTATGTGATTTCTGCTGTTTTAGTTTATACTTATTCTTGTTTTTCTCAAGTCGTTTCTTTATTATTATTATTATTATTATTATTATTATTATTATTGCTGCCCATATGATGTCCCTACTTTATTTTTCTTAGTATCTCTTTTATTGTCTCTCTTTGTGAAGGAATTTGAGCATTGTTTTGAGAGGTACTATACAAGTAAAGATTATTATTAATGTTATATAGGATATCATTATTATTATTATTATTATTATTATTATTATTATTTCTCCCAACAGAACCCGACTTATTTAAAGACACAGACACCACCACAACCAGATCTAACTCAGACCTGCCCACAACCACAGAACATCAGACTCCTCAGTCACTCACTCCTGATCTCACATCCTCACCTCATCCAGACAGCACAAATCCCACTTCATATCAGACACAAATATCAGGCACCAGCACAACCAGAAACAAAGGTGATATCATAAATATGCTTCTTTTCCTAGGAAAAAAAAATGTACTTGACAAATCACATAATAACTGTCATCAATCATGATCTGTTGAATCTAGATGTGTTGAAAAAAGAACTGATCAATGGACTTTTGTTATCAGGCCAGAACCAAAAGAAATATGAATGAATGAATGAATGAATGAATGTATCTTCTCAAATGAGTAATGTCATGCAAATTATGACAGAGTTGCAAGTGTGAGATCATGGTTTTTTTGTTTGTTTGTTTGTTTGTTTAAGCATCATATTGAATTTTATGATGGACAAATACGCTTCTAATATTGAACACTTCTTTTTTTCCATTTTAGAGACTCGTGGTACTACAGTTAGCCCGTTAGGTGGAAGCAGCACACAGACTGAACATCTGCATCCTCAGGGTAAAACAGGTATTTAGAAGCAATGGGTCAAAAAAAAAATCACTATTCCTTTTTAAACTGTTATTAAAACATTGTCACCTATCATTTTACCATCATTAAATGTATGCACATAAGCTATGTAAATAAAGTTTTTATTATTATTATATATTTTTTTATTTTTATTATTATCATTCTTATTCCTATTATTACAGAGTTGCAAGTGTGAAATCATGTTTGTTTGTAAAAACGTTATATTGAATTTTATGATGGAGACACGGGCTTCTATGATTGAACGCTTCCTTTTTTTCCAATTTTAGAGATTCCTGGTACTACAGTCAGCCCATTAGGTGGCAGCAGCACACAGACTGAAGATCCCCATCTGCATCCACAAGGTACAATAAGTACCGTATTTGGAAGCAATGGGCCCAAAAAATCACTGTTCCTTTGCAACGTGTTATCAGAACATTATCACCAAGTTTTTTTTACTATTATTAAATGCATGCCTACAAGCTGTAATTTATTATTATTTTTTCTTCTAACAGAAACCAGTTTTGTTAAAGCCACCACAATAACTGGATCTAACTCAGACCTGCCCACAACCACAGAACATCAGACTAGTCAGTCACTCACTCCTGATTTCACATCCTCGCCCAATCCAGAAAACATATATCAGACTTCACATCAGACACCCACATCTAGCACCAGCACCACCAAAAAGAAAGGTAGCATCAGACTCTACTTTTGCATCAATGGCATGTTGATCATCAAAAGATCCATGCTTCTTTTCCTAAAAGAAAAAACATAATTTACTTGACAAATAACATAATAGCTATCATCAGTCATGATCAGCTGAATCTAGATGTGCTGCTGATAAGCTGAAAAAGAAATTGATCAATGGACTTTTATTATCAGGCCTGAACCACAGGAAAGGAAGATAGGTAGGAAAGAATGGTGCTGTTTTGGTTGGATTTCATTTTATAACTGTACAGTCGTCTGTAACTGTATCTTCTCAGATGACTAAAGTCATGTAAATTATTACAGAGTTGCAAGTGTGAAATCATGTTTTTGTTTGTTTGTTTGTTTGTTTTGTTTTTTTATACATCATGTTGAATTTTATGATGGAGAAATATATGTTTCTAAGATTGAACACTTCTGTTTTTTTTTTTTCTTTTCAATTTTAGAGACTCCTGGTACTACAGTCAGCCCATTAGGTGGCAGCAGCACACAGACTGAAGATCCCCATATGCATCCACAAGGTACAATAAGTACCGTATTTGGAAGCAGTGGGTCCAAAAAATCACTGTTCCTTTGCAATGTGTTATCAAAACATTGTCACCAAGTATTTTACTATTATTAAATGCATACCTACAAGCTCTTTAAATAAAATGTATTTGATCATTATTATTAATATTAATATTATTATTATTTCTTCTAACAGAAACCAGTTTTGTTAACGCCGCAGCCACCACGATAACTGGATCTAATTCAGACCTGCCTATGACCACAGAACATCAAACTACTCAACCACTCACTCCTGATTTCACATCCTCCCCCAATCCAGAGAACATATATCAGACTTCACATCAGGCACCCACATCAAGCATCACCACCACCAGAAAGAAAGGTAGCATCAGACTACGTTTGCTTAAATGTCATGTTCATCATAAACAGGTTCATGCTTCTTTTCAAATAAGTCTTTTATTTGTCATTTGCACAGCTGACATATGGAAACCTGCACATTGAAATTCTTATGGTACAGTGGATATAAAAGTCTACACACCCCTGTTAAAGTGGCAGGTTTTTGTGATGTAAAAAAAAAAAATTAAAACCAAGATAATTATAAGATAAAGATCATGTCAGAACTTTATCCACCCTCAAATATAAGATTACAACATATAAAAATTAAGTGAAAAACAATCAGAAACATTCTAGGGAAAAATAGGAAAAATAAAAAACTTACAACAACCTGGTTGCATAAGTGTGCACACCCTTTTATAATTGGGGATGTGGCTGAGTTCAAAATGAACCAATCACATTCAATCTCATGTTCAAAAGTAATTATCATATAACTGTCATCAATGAAATTATTCTGATTAATGCCAAATAAAGACCAGCTGTTTCTGTAGGATTTTCTTCACATCTTCTGACTTCTGAACCCATGGTCTGCAAAGAGGTTGCAAAGCCTGTACAGGGTCCCACTGTCGAAAGGTATCGATCAGGAGAGAGGTGCAAAAAATTTCTAAAACATTAGATGTACCATGGAACACCGTGAAGGCCATCATCAACAAGTGGAGAAAATTGAGCACCACAGTGACATCAACAAGAACAGGACGTCACTCCAAAATTTATAAAAGGACAAGACAAAAACCTAAGACAAAAAACAAGACAAAAACTTAACAGGGAGGCTGTCAAGAGACCTACGGCAACATTAAAGAAGTTACAGGAATATCTGACAAGTACTGATTACTCTTTGCATGTGACAACAATTTCTCATATTCTTCACATGTCTGGGATATGGGGTAGGGTGGCTAGACAGAAGCCCTTTCTCACAAAAAAACATACAAGCTCAACCAAAATCACCCCAAACTATGTGGCAGAATGTGTTATGGTCTGATGAGACCAATTCCAAAAGGTATTATAATAATATCATTACACCAAAAGGTATATTAGGTGCAAAAAAAAGCACATCACCAGAAGAACACCATGCCCACGGTGAAGAATGATGGTGGCAGCATCATGCATTAGGGCTACTTTTCTTCAGCCAGAACTGGGATTTTTATCAAGGAGGAGGGAATCATGAATAGCTACAAATACCAGTCGATTTTAGTGCAAAACCATCAGGTGTCTGCTAGTAAGCTGAAGATGCAAATTTGAAGAAGAATTTCCCCTTTCATTATGACAATGACCCAAAGCATATATCCAAATCAACTAAGGAATGGCTTAACCAAAAGAAGATCAATGTTTTTGAATGGACTAGCCAGAGCCCAGAACTGAATCCGACTAAAAATCTGTGGGGTGACCTGAAGTGGGCAGTGCACAGGAGATGCCCTTAAAATTTGATGGGAAAAGAGTGGGAAAATATTGCCAAGTCAAGATGTGCCACACTGACAGACTCTTAGCCAAAAAGTCTGAGTGGTGTAATATAATCAGTAGGTGCTTCAACAGTGTATTAGTTTAGGGGTGTGCACACTTATGCAAAAAGGTTATTGTAAGTTTTTTATTTTTTCTATTTTTCCCTAAAATGTTTCTGATTGTTTTTCACTTAATTTTTATACATTGTAGTTTCACATTGAGGGTGGAAAAAGTTCTGACATGATTTATTTGGTTTCATGTTCTTACGTCAAAAACCTGCCATTTTAACAGTGGTGTGTAGACTTTTTATATCCACTGTAGTTCCACTGACAAATACTGGACATATATTAACATATAACATCTACTAAACAAAATATAGAAATGTAAATGCAATACAGCGTATATCTAAAAAAAGAAGAATATACTTTCAGAATACAAAAATACACAGAAAACACAAGAGATACACAAAATATGTGTAAAGTGGGGAAAAAAAAAGAGAAAAAAAATGTGTAAAGTGCTGTGCAAAACAGATGGCTTTGCAAATTATGCTGTCACTATTTAAGAGTCTGATGGCTTGAGGAAAGTAACTGTTTTTTAGTCTATTTAGTATATTCCTAGAAAAGAAAAAAACATAATGTACTTGGCAAATCACATAAAAACTATTGTCAGTCATGATCTACTAAATCTAGATGTGGTGCTGATGAGTTGAAAAAACTGACCTATGGAATTTTTCTTATCAGGGCTAAACCACAAGAAATGAAAAAAAAAAATCTTACAAATGGTGCTGTTTTGAATGGAATTGATTTCATAAACCAGAACCTTAAGTTCACACCTAATTGTAATCTTGGTATTTTCTCAGGCAACTAAAGTTGTGCAAATGTTTACAAAACTGCAAGTGTGCTGTCATGTTTATTTACATTTTACTGAATTTTATGATGGAGAAATAGGCTTGTAAAATGCATTTTTTTAATTTTTGTAATTTTAGAGACTCCTGGTACTACAGTGAGCCCAGTAAGTGGTAGCAGCACACAGACTGAAGATCCCCATCTGCCTCCACAAGGTAAACTGGGTATTTAGAAGCAATGCGGCCAAAAAAATCACTTTTCCTTAGCAAAATTTTATCAAAACATTGTCACCAAGTATTTTACTATTAATAAATGTACATCGGCAAGATCCTTAAATAAAATGAAATCGTGATAGCATTTTGACTTACCATAGTGTCACTACTTCAGCTTTCCTTGCAACAGCGTTTGGTCAAAAGTGTTCCTGTGCATACACACTATACACTCCCATGCAACATCCAGGTGAACCTGTCAAACAAGAAATTTAGATTTTTTTTTTTTAATTTTAAATAAATTATCTTCTTATTAATCACTCCAACTTGTAAACACACACTCATGTAAAATTTAGTGTGCTCAAAAGTAGAAGTCGACCACTGCCTCCACAACACCTTGCTAGAGAACATAAGCTGGGCCTGCACAGAGCCCTCAGAAATCCACCTCCTCCCACAGTGGAGTTTGATGTGAGGAAGCCCACCTGGAAGGAATTTCAGGAGGTGGTGAGGGCAGCCAGGGCCAGTTCCGCTCCAGGCCCCAGCAGAGTACCCTATAAGGTGTACAAGTGCTGCCCGCAGCTCCTCAGAAAACTCTGGAAAATCACGTGGGTCATCTGGTGCAGGGGAGCAGTGGCAGACCAGTGGAGGTACGTGGAAGAGGTAGGGAATCCCAAAGAGGAGAACTCAACACACTTAAAGCAGTTCAGATCCATCTCTCCTTGACCAGGTGCTTAAGGCAGTGGAGGAGAACATCTCCAAGGCCATTACCACCAGCAAGCAACTTGACCTCAGTTAGCACATTGTCTTTGTCAGAGCTGGAGAACAGCCCCATCCTCAACCCGGAACATCAGCAGGGCTGCTCGACACAGCACCAGATTGGGTGATGCAAATTGACCTGGGAAGGCAGCTGAGGTTCCCTGACCACATAGCTGAGAAGACTGCATAGAGAAGGCAAATGAATAGAAGTGGGCCAAGTACCAGAAGCTGGTGGAGCAGTGCCGGAGGTAAGGCTGGAAGGCCATCGAAGTAGGGCGTAGAGATTTTGCTGGTTGTCATTCTGCAGAACTTTCACCCTGCTGGGCATCTCTGGGTCTGGCAAGAGAAAAGTCACTGATGATGTGTCCCAGCACATCCTAGTCATAAAACCAAAACTGCACATAGTGTATTTAGAAGTAGTGCAGCTGCTGTGACTGTTGTACATTTTCTTTTTAGAAGATACACCACTTGCTGCACTATAAACAAAAAGGTAGTTCTTTTCCTGGAACTTATTCACAGAGTGTCTATTGGGTCGGCAGTGATTCTGGCAGTTATGCAGTGTTCATAGAACCACAGTTACATCCAAAACTAGCATTCTATTTCACCTCTTCTAAATGGCAGGGGTAATGTCTAACACCTAAATACCCACTGCCACAAAGTTGAAATGACGAACCAATTCACCTATGGCCCAATGGGAAGGTGTGCAGAAATGATCATCAAGCTCAGACAACTTGGAGGGATAATAGGAACCTTGTAGAATCTGGAGAAAGTAGATGGTAACACCCAGATAGCTGCAGTGCATGAATTCCAGGTAGGAACTGTGCCCAGCCATTTTGTAAGCTGTGGGGATGACCTGTGACATTGAGGGGACCAGTCAGCAAGTGGACAACTTTGTTCAGAGTAGCAATATTCCTGGTGTCTGAAATTGGTGAAGGCTTGAGTCCAGGGAAGTTTGGGACAGAAGACCTGGAGTTTAAACCTGTGCAACCCATGCTGGTGAACCCGCAGTCTGAATGAGTCTCTTATACTTGGCCATGGATATACAGTCTGGTCCATAATTATTTGGAAAGTGACAAAATTTTCATAGTTTTCATGGATTTGAAATGAAGCAATCAAGATGTGTAGACTTCCAGCTTTAATTCAAGGGATTAAACAAAAAAGATTGCATTAACCTTTTAGGAATTACAGCCATTTTTTTACACAGTACCTCCATTTTCGCAGGCTCAAAAGTAACTGGACAATTGACAGATAAGTTTCACGGCCAGGTGTGGTGGCCTGTTTCCTCGTTATTTCATGACAAATTAACGAGGTAAAATGTCTGGAGTTGATTCCAAGCATAGAGTTTATATATGGTGACTGTTCATGGGAACTCTCACTATGCGGTCCAAGAAGGTGTCGATGCAAGTGAAGGAGGCCATCATTAGGCTGAAAAAACGAAACAGACCTATCAGAGAAATAGCAGAAACTTAAAGAGTGGCCAAATTAACAATTTGGTTCATTCTTAAAAAGAAGGAATGCACTGGCAAGCTCAGCAATGTCAAAAGGTCGGGAAGGCCATGGAAGACAACTATAGTGGATGATCACTAATTCTTTCCTTGGTGAGGAAAAACCCCTTCACAACATCTAGCCCAGTCAAGAATACTCTGGAAGAGGTAGGTATATCTTTGACAAAGTCTACAATCAAGAGACGTCTTAATGAATGTAAATACAGACGGTTATTTAAAAAAAGAGTTCTGATGCAAGATTAACTTGTACCAGAATGATGGAAAGAGAAGAGTATGGAGAAGGAAAGGAAGGGCTCATGATTTAAAGCATACCACATCACCTGTCAAACATGTGGAGGAAGTGGCATGGGCATGTACAGCTGCTAATGGAACTGGGTCACTGGTGTTTATTGATGATGTGACTGCTGACAGAAGTAGCAAGATGAATTCTGAAGTGTATAAAACTATACTGTCTGCTCAGATTCATTCACATGCTGCAAAACTGTTAGGACAGCGTTTCACAGTGCAGATGGATAATGACCCAAAACGTCCAGCATAAGTAACCCAAGAGCTTCTTAACGAAATGCAATGTTCTTAAATGACCAAGTCAGTCACCTGACCTCAACCCAATTGAGTATGCTTACTGAAGACAAAACTGAAGGCAGAAAAACCCACAAACAAGCAGCTACTGAAGGTGGCTGCAGTAAAGGCCTGGCAAAGCATCTCAAGGGAGGAAACTCAGCATTTGGTGATGTCCATCAATTTGCATCCAAGTATTTAAAATACATCCAAGTATTAAAAATAGCCCTAATATTTATAATTATGTTAGTTTGTCCAATTACTTTTGAGCCTGTAAAAATGGAGGGACTAGGTAAAAAATGGCCGTAATTCCTAAACGGTTAAAGGAATATTTTTGTTAAACCCCTTGAATTAATGCTGAAAGTCTACTCTTCAATCACATCTTGTCAGCTTCATTTCAAATCCATTGTGGTGGTGTACAGAGGCGAAATTATGAAAATTGTGTCACTGTCCAAATACTTACAGACCTGACTGTACAGTCCTTGTGCAGCACAGTCGAGTGCCAAGAGGGGGGCTTGAATAGGTAAGGCTCAGCTGAAGGGCTGAGCTGAGCTGTAATTTGTGGCTTCAACCCTAAAGTTATCAATTTTTGGCCTAAAAGTGTTTGGCCCAAACATGTGCGGATATTGGCTTGGTTAGGTTGGGTCAGGACTCATAACCGGGGTCACCAGTCATGTTTGTTGAGCTGGCAGTGGCATAGCTGGTGCAGGGAGGCTCTGAGCAGAAGACTGCATCTCACAGATGGTTAATGCTAAAGCAGTGGGCATGCAGCTGGTGGCCATTCTCAGGCTCCAGGCGGTTCAGCGATCAGCTGAAGTGTAAGGCCAAGGCTGTCAGTGGCGTAAGGGCAATGAAGCAATATGTCCAATATGGCCCTGTTAACAAGGATATTTAGAGGATGTGAGGGAAGCAGGCACACACACACTCCTATCCTATGGTCAAGATGACACAACTGGAATTTAACCCAGGACTCCCCTTTGAATGACAACCAATCAGCAACACTGAATGAAGAGTTGAATAAAAAACACTGATTCAGAAAGAGTGGAACACAAAACTTCTTCGTGATTTTTCAGTATACGGTAAATCCCAGACATTGGGCATTTGATTTCTGGCTGATCCCCACAATTCCAAGACAAAGATGCATGAGAACTTTTATCTTCAGTGAGTCATAAGGCATTGTCCATGATCCTTGAACAAGCTGACTCAACTAAGCCTAAGGCTAGACCTTTGGCACAATTCCCATCAATATCTGTCCACACAGAGTCTTCTGTGATCTCCAGAGAAGCAGGCTCACTGCCACTATCTCTTCTGAGCTGTGCCACACCGAGTCCCAGGATTCTCCCTGTGCTATCTCTGTCAATGCCACAGCTGACTAGAATGAAGTCCCTTAACACATCAGGGCCAACTGAGGAGACACCATCAGAACATGACTATAAAGCTTCTCTATGCACCCTCTTCAGTGTTAGCATGGTAATTTAGCTATAATTAGTTTGTTAAGTAGAAAAGTTTAATTACCAGTAATAATGCCCACCTCACATATCCTACAGAAGAGTCTATCACAGCATTGGAGGACATACTGTAAAAACTGTAGCTCTGCCCATAATCACAGGATGGCCCCAAAATCTACATGTGGTCCAACACATTGTGCACATTGGCAAGTAGAGAAACCATCCTAAATATTGTGAGTTCAATGTTTGGTCCCATGTTAACTGATAATCAGTGATAATCAATTAAATTTAGTTGCATGATCATGGGCATAGCTAAGGGGTGGCCAGTACCACCCTAGTTTGAATGTGGCCACAACCCCCCCACATTCCCTGGTCCCACTGACCACAATGAAAAATAATATTGTATTTATTCAGTTCATACTCAAGCCATACACAGATAAAGAGAGCCACATTATGTTTAGTAGTTTGCCCCACCCTAGATGGCCACCCCATTTAAAAAGTCATTGCATCTAACCTGACCACCCCATTGTAAAAAGTCTGGCGATACACCCCTGAGAATGATATATTGATACTGTCCATTAATATCTCACTTCAATAAAAGAATCTGATTCACTCATACAATAGAACCTAACCCACAAGCATTTTTACTTACAGAGATGAGAAGAATTATAACTAATGTGCATGTGTGCTTACACTCTAAAACTGGTGAAGCGGTGATGCTGGAGAGCCTGCAGAATGTGAGTCATCATTTTATAAGAATCCAAATGCACAGTAGAAACAGATGGACCACATTTAGACCACATTTAACACTTCAGCATCAAATGATGGAAATGTCACAGAGACAATATCATCAAAGTTAGCTGAACAATCTCTTTACATGAATTATCCAATGTACAGCATGCATGAGTGAATATGAAGGAATTAAGAAGTGTTTTGCTCTTATTTCAGTTTGCTGCTGAAATGCAGGAGAAGTTAAGAAAGGAACTGTGTAAAGACTGCACACTGAGGATACTACAAATCCAACAAAAAAAGACTGACCTCTGATTGCTCCATCATAAAAACTAGGGGTGTAATTCAATACTATTATGTGTATTTGTATCTATATCTTCTGTATCTGTCTAGTGCTCAAAATATCTGTATATGTTTTCGGATTTGTATTTAAACAGGAAGTGGGTGTGGTCTATACCAGAAGGATTTTTTTTTTATAATGTAAAAACTATCACTGTGCCATGGAAACACTGGAAAACAGTGGGGAAAATGGGGCTACTGGAAAAAAATGAAATTATATAACTATATTCAACTCCTGGACCAGATGTTCTGTGGAACTTTCTTTCAAGCCTTCTATCTTCTACCTACTTTGACTAAGTATGCAAGCTATGTTTCAAAACAACAGTCTTTTCTAAATCAAGAAACTGTTATTTAAAGTTGACAACAATAACCAGTCGTTTTGGAGTTGACTGCCCCATCAAGTGAGTGTTCAGTTTCAAAACTTCTGCTGGAACTACCCTGTCTGCATCAGAAGCAAGTGAAAAGTCTGTCTGCAAAGGTACAGCTTTTTGTGTGTGCTTGGTGCCTGCTCCATTATGCTTTGTGTTTCTTGATGTAAAAGCTAAATTTGGCTTCAGTAAGTCAAGGCAAGGGTGTAGCTTGCAATGAATGCAGGTTGCTCTTAGTGATCAGGCCTCTGAGATTTCTGCCTTTGCCACACCAGGTAAGTTCCTACAATATAGAGTCATGGCTTTTGGGCTATGGAATACACCTGCCACACTCCAAACCTTTTTCAACACTGTTCTAGAAGATGTGCCAAACTGTGAAGCCTACCTGGGTGATGTAGTTGTCTACATGTGCATGTGCATCTGTTGGAAATGATGCTTGCTAAGCTATGTGATGCCTGTTTGGTGTTAAATTTGGAGAAATGTGAATTTGGAAAGGGGTGGTTACATAAAGTATGCCTACTAGAGGCCAAAGTCCAGGCTATTAGTTCTTTAGTTCTGGCTCCACAGACTAAAAACAAGCTCAGTTATTTCCTCGGTATGGCTGGTTATGACTGCAGCTTTTCTAAATATTTCTCAGGTGTCATTCTGCCTCTCACATCTCTCCTATTGTGCTACAAGTTATTTGTAATTGGTTGTGGCATTTGAGCCCAAGCTTGTTTGTGCATTTTGAGATATGCCCTTGTCCTTTGTGTATATGTTACCCAAATCACCGGGTGTAAGGCTTGGCTGCCATATTTGTTGAGTGTGGGTGTTTTGTCTGTATTTTTAGTTAGGGAGAAAAGGATGGGTTTTTTGTATAGGCGAGATAGTTTCCTTTTTCACAGTTACTGTATGTTGGGTGTTTGTTTCTTATTTTGGCCTGAAAACATATGAAAACATATTTTCTACAGTATATCTCATAAAAGAGAATTCATGCCAGGGTCCTTATTGTCCTTATCCACATTTCCCATCTTACTTTTTCTGTTGTCATCCTTAACCCTAGACTGGAGCATAACACAAATAAAAGATATATCCTGTGTTATATGGCAAATTTCTCACTGCAGAATTCCCTGGGAAGGGAGGAGTGTCACACCCATGACTGTTCTATCTGTGCATAACGTTATAAGAATGAGGAAATAGAAAGATATAAAAGTTTACTGAATGCCATAAAGCATGTAATGCAACACCTAAAAAAAGGCAGTGGTATTGGGACAGTCTTTCCCAACCTGGCACAGATGACCCAGAAGGGCTCTTGATGGGCCTGTTAGCCACTGTAGATCAAGGCAAGGAAGTACCTAAGGGGGTGGGCACAGTAATTCTAAAATAGTTTATTACCCTGGCCCCCAAACATGAGCACCTGGTGTGGGGCAAATTGAGAGAGCAAGTACCCTTATCCACTGGCAGTACTGTTGTTGTAGAGTCCGCCATGTCAAAATCAGCCCCAAGAAATTTGCACGAGTTGAACGCACAGTGTGTCCCTTGTGGGGAGACAAATGGATCCCAATGAAGGTAGTCAATTTACTAAATCGCCTTCTAATGCTTAGGAAAAATGCCAAAGTGGCACAGGTTTACCCCTGCCTAGCATTAGAAGATCTAGATCTAACTTGTGAAAATGAAAGCAGTTCACAAATGATTCAATGTATTTCTGTCGTCAATGCAGCAAAGGAGCAAATGGTAGGGGCTGGATATTCAGGAAAGTTCCATGATTTGGGGCTGTCTCAACTAGATGTCCAGTCATGTTATGTGTCCGAAGAATGGAAGGAAAAGCTGGCCAACCTTGCTGTCAAATATGATTTTCTCTCAATGTCCTTTGCTTGACTGTAGTGAAGCAAAGGACATTGTACATTGGATTAGAGTGAAGGATGAGAGGCCTCTCAGGTTACCATACAGGCTTCCCCACATGTCTTAGTTTGGAAACCTTCAGGTGAACTGAGAATTTGTACAGATTTCAGATGGTTGAACCAGAGGACTGAAAAAGATGTTTATTCTTTACCTCACCAGGCTGATGCCCTTGCTGCCATAGGTGGCAATTGCTACTTCAGTACCATGGACCTTACATCAGAGTTCTATAATATACCCATACATGAAGATGATCGCAAGATCAAAGATGATCTGCCCAGTTAGCCCAATACTCATGACTTATATATTGGGTGGTCGGTCCACCCTTCCAGTGTTTGCTTTTGAAAATTTAAGGAAGAGACAAAGAGAAGATGATACAGTGGTTCAGGTGATCTACTTCCTTGAGAGAAAAAGACAGCCATCACACAGAGGTAAGGTCCATGAGACAGTTCAGGTGCTCTGTATGTTGAAGCATTGGGAAAAGTTGGAGATGAGACAGTTCTTTATAGAAGATCTAGGGATAAAGCTGGAAAGAGAGGGTATCAGCTTGTAGTACCTAACTCACTGAAGGCTACAGTCCTAAAGGGAACTCATAATGATGTAGGCTACCAGGCCCAGAGTAGAACCTTCCTTCTAGTTCGCTAGTGATTTTCCTGGAGTAGCATGGCTAATGCGGTGAGAAAATATATAACACATTGCAAGCGATGTTTTGTCAGCAAGACACCAGAGCAAATGCTAGGGCACCTTTAGAATCAATCAAAAATTGTGAACCATTGGAACTGGTGTGCATTGATTTTTGAGGGAAGTAATGGAGACAGTGTGGATGTACTCGTTATCACAGACCGTTTTACCAAACTGATGCATGCATTCCCTTGCTCTAATCAGACAGCAAAAGTAGTAGCCCAAAGACTCTGGAACCAGTGCTTCTGTATGGATGGTTTCCCTTGTAGCATTCACTCCGACCGAGGAGCGAATTTTGAGATTGAACTCATATCTGTGCTGCTGGAAGTATCGGGAGTAAAGAAATCTCACACGACCCCCTACCACCCTGTGGGGAATGGCCAAGAGGAAAGGTTCAACAGAACTCTTGGCAACATTATTCGCTCACTCACTGCCAGAGCAAAAGAATGCTGGCCCCAGATGATACAAACATTAACTTTTGGGTACAACTGCACAATACATGAGAATACCTGCTCTGCTCCATTTTACCTCATGTTCGGCAGAGTTCCGAGATTGCCAGTGGATATTATGTTCGGGAATGTGCTAAGAGACAACGAAGTGGTGGATTACAATGACTATCAAGTCATTCATTCCAGAAAGTCCTAAAGGAGGCCATTAGGATTGCTCAAGACAGCACAATGTGGGCTCAGAAGAAGCAGAAGGGATAGAGGGCTTAGCCCCTTAGTTCCAGTGAAAGGAACTCTTAATGCTTCAGCATACCAAGACATTTTGGACAATTTCATGCTCCCAACTTTGTGGGAACAGTTAGGGGATGGCCCCTTCCTGTTCAAAGCAAGGTCCATAAAGACATGGATGAGCAAGTTTGGTGTGGAGGAACTTGACTGGCCTGCACAGAGTCCTGACCTCAACCCGATAGAACACCTTTGGGATGAATTAGAGTGGAGACTGCGAGCCAGGCCTTCTCGTCCAACATCAGTGCCTGACCTCACAAATGCGCTTCTAGTAGAATGGTCAAAAATTCCCATAAACACACTCCTAAACCTTGTGGAAAGCCTTCCCAGGAGAGTTGAAGTTGTTATAGCTGCAAAGGGTGGGGCAACTCCATATTAAACCCTACGGATTAAGAATGGGATGTCATTAAAGTTCATGTGCATGTAAAGGCAGACATCCCAAAACTTTTGGCAATATAGTGTATGATGGCTAAATTTTTGTTGATCCTGTGTATGCGTTAAATAGTTTATTCGTGTTAAATATGCCGTATAAAATTCTTTGTCACTTTCAACATCTCAAGTATTAGTTCACTTTCTCTGTTCATTGTCATAAGTAAAAAAAAGTTTGTTAAATAACAACGCTGATCTGAATTTCATTTCATTCTGTTTTTGATCGATAAAAGTGATCAGTTTGTTACTGCGTAGAGCCAAGAGCGCACCAGTAAATGGCAATGAATTTTGGGTAATGTACTTCATGATTTAAAGCACATATTATATCGGTTTAAAAAAATGGTATTGGTATAAAAATAATGGTATAAAAATGGTATATGGTATTGTAATTGCCTGCATGTTAGAGGAATGGGGCGATGTACTAACTGAATGATGTATTGTGAAACATTGTGAAAAGGGAAAATCAGGGAAGATTATTGTAACACTGTCCCATTTAATGCTTGCAGGTATGGGTTGTAAATATTCATTTTGTTTTATTGTTTCAGTTTTCATAATTCATAAGTTTTGTTAGTTTCATATAAAAATAATATGCCTCTGGTGTTATGCATTTTATGGAATGGAACAAACTAAGATAATAGAAAGGAAGAATAACATTGTGTAATATGAGTCACTTTTGTGTCTACGTGTGCATGCATGTACAATACATCATCCCTAATTCTAACAGCAAATACACAATATTTTAAAAATTCCAAATAAGAGATTTGAATTAACATTAAACACTAAGGGTGTTTTCTCTCAAACTAGCATATTACACTGAGACCCATTCTGTCCTCTCTCTCCTGCCCTTTCTATTTGCCCTCTTTCCTGACATCTTTTTGTTCTCTGTCTTCTTGTACTGTAAAAATCAAACACACATCCTCTTTGCTAGAAAAAAAAATAAAGCATGTTATGGCTATGATAAAACTAGCTTATTCATAAGAGTTTTACTACTAACAAAGGCATTTCCTTGATCGTAGTTTTTCTTTTTTTTTTTTTTTGGTGGGTTATGGTAATTGACATTTTACTAATAAATAGACTGACAGACATACTTGTAGTAGAACCAGCATAGCAAGCTGGCTGGGTGGAGTGAATCCTTCTTCAAACCACAGTATGTGCATTTTAATCATCAGGTAAGGACTATTTTTTATACGAAAAAAAAATCACAAATGGTTAGACAAAGTAATCATTTTATTTATCAATAGTCTAGCCTGTGTAGTCAACAGAGAAGTTACATGAATAATTATCATTTTGATCATTAACCTAATGTGCTTGATTCTCCAGACCATCTGTCCTACAAACCCCAACACCTCTGATCCAACTCATGAACAACTTTGTAAAATTTCCCTAAACTAGATCGGGTGTGAGGAGAGTGGCATAAACTTGTGTGAGGCAGTGGGTCTCCAGAACTGTATCTGTAACCTTGTGTGTAGTAATTGTTTTGTATGAAATAATATGGACTCTATCTGTTTTATGGACAAACTCTCTTTTCCACATAATATGTAATATAAGAAAAAAGTTATTCTTCAATCAAGCTTTGTGAGATTGATAGAATCTTGTAAGTTCAAAGTTATCCTTTGTAAATTGTGCTACAGTTATCTCTGTCATATGCCTATCATAAGCTCAGTTTTTCAATTTTCCTACTATGCAAATGTGCCTCACCCCAGACTATCAGACATATACTCACTGTCCACTTTATTAGGAACACCTCACTTTTATTCTTTATCTTTTAATTCATTTGGAGGCGGTAAAATTTCCATTTGTCTTCTGGTATTTTGTATTGTTAAATGTTGTTGTGTATACATCTGTTTTATACTACTTGTATAGCACTTTGGTTTCAACTTCAGTTGTTTTTAAATGTGCTTTATAAATAAATAAACTAAACTAAACTAAACCTGTGCCCTTGCACATTCATGCGGTTATCTGTACTGCTGCTATCCACTAACCTCCTGATACAAGGAGGCCTTAACATTTGAAAAAAAGGAATACTTAAGTCAAGGTGGTATTCAATTTTAGAAGATTATTTCTCAATCACAAAGTTCTCTCCGTGGAGTTTTGCATGATCTCCATGTCTGCATGTGTTTCCTCTATGTTCTCTGGTTGTCTGCTACCTCTGGATAATATGTACTCTCACTGTCCACTTTATTTGGAACACCTGTACACTTGCACATTCATGCATTATTTAATCATGCAGATACAGGTCAAGAGCTTCAGTTAATGTTCACATCAAACATCAGAATGGGGGAAAAATTGCCATGGCATGGTTGTTGGTGCCAGATGGGCTGGTTTGAGTATTCCAGAAACTAATAATTAAAATTATCTCCTGGTAATTTTATGTATAACAGTCTCTAGAGTTTACACGGAATCCTGCAAAAAAAAAAAAAAAAAAAAACAGTGAGTGTGTGAGAGTTCTGTGGGTGTAAACAGCTTGTTGATAAGAGAGGTCAGAGGAAAATGGACAGATTGGTCAGAGCTACTAGGAAAGATACAGTAACTCAAATAATCACTCGTCACTATAGACATGGGGAGAACATACAGAACTCCACATAGACAGTAACACAAGCTCAGAATCAAACTGACCGACTTGGAGCTGTGAGGCAGCAATGGCACCTGTTGTGTCATAAATGCCCCTATTTATGTGAGATCATGCTTTTAACATCATATTTTATTCAACAATTAAACTATTATATTTGGTTGAATTGAGAAATAATCTTCTAAAATTGAACACCACATTGATTTAAGTATTCTTTTTTCAAATATTAAGGCCTCCTGGTATCAGCCCGGGGGATAGCAGCAGTACACACTGAAGAACCGCAATTTCTCTCATTTCCTTTGCAAGGTGGTAACAAAATGCTGTAACCAAGAGTTTTATTATTATAGAATGATTGACAAGCAAACTTACGGTTACTGTTCCTGTATACTATACAGTACATACAACACACTCCCATGCCTTTGTCTAAAACAGCATGCAAGTGAACCTGTCAAACAAGAACTCTTCTTTCAAGAACTTTTCTGTAAATACACACACACACCTTGTCTGGCACGTATTATCATATGAAGTTACATCGCATTGACTTAAATGAGTTGCATTTGTTGTATTTTTTGTTTAGTGCTGTTATAGTGATGATTTTTTTTTTCTTGATAGTATACCTCTGGACCCTACAGTATATTTAGAATCTTCAGTCAATCATTTTTCATACCAGACACCACATCTATATAGCGCTATCTATTTGTTTGTTTGTTTCAGGCTTAAGCATCCTAAATCTTGAGATGATTAAGAAGTAACCATCAATCCAAAAAGCTGTATGAGGTATTGTTACTGTCCATTAATAGCAGGGATCCAGTTCAATAGCGCCTAAACCAAGAGCTTTGTTTACTTACAGAGTTAAGAAAAATTATATTCTGCAGGCATGTGTACATTCTAAAATAGTGGAGAATGAGAGTCAGCACTTTGTAACAAAACAGATCAAGTGTACAGTAGACACAAATGGAAGGACCCTAGACCACATTTTACACTTCAGCATCAAATGAAATCATGAGTGAATATAAAGTATTTAAGAAGTGTTTCCACTCTTATTTCAGTTTGCTGCTGAAATGCAGGAGATGTCAAGAAAGGAACTGTGCATAGATGATGATTACAAATATTCATATGATGATATTAGAAATGTAATATTTTAAGATGATGATATTACAAATCTAACCAACATCGACTGACCTCTGAGTGCTCCATCATAAAAACCTTGCAAACTACATTAAATTATGACAATATACTGTATGAACCAGCATTTTATCACTGCTGTTATGAACACATCTAACATTTAGCACAACCAACCCAAGTGAAATGAGCATAATGTGAGTTTATGAGGTCTAATATATTTAAATATAATTATAGAAATATGTTCGTATGTATTTTGTTTTACTTAGAATGTAGGTTGTTAGACAACCCCATTATTAGCCATCAGACAAAAACATTTAATCAAGTTCAAATTGATTTACAAGGGTGGAAACACTACTTATGCACCTCCTTATTGAGACGTGTGCCAAGAATAATAATACCTCAAAATATTAAATCATGTCAGCAAAACCAGCATAGCAAGCTGGCAGGGAACAGGAGGGAGCTGTGAGCTGTGTACATCATGCACGCACACACACACACTTGCTTTGGGTTGCTGCTTAGGAGGATGAGAATAATTCTCTTTGAGATTCTCCTGCTGCTTTTGTTCATAGAACAACAAAACCAGGCATCAGGTATATATATATATATATATATATATATATATATTGTATACTGTAATTATACTGTATAATGTACTTTGTAATTTAAGTATTATTTTGTGGCTTTTATACTTTACTTGAGTGTTACTGAAATTGATTTATTGTAGTCTTACTTAATTATAATTCCAATGAAAAAGCATACTTTCCTCCTTACATTTTTATTTAAACCACAAAAGTACAAAATGTACAAATCACGAACATCTCTTCTTCTCTCACCCACCGATTAACTGTATGCTATACATCACATGAATGGGCTTCAGCATGTTTTATTAACATTTAAGTTTAAAGCATTGAATCAAGTTAATGAGTGTAAAAAAAAAACTATTACGAATTGCACCAGTTCATCATCTGATGTTACCTTCTCATGATAGCTGCCAACAAACAGAGACTGAATGATTAGGCAAACCAATTGTAGTTGCTTTAAAATCAAAATTATCTTGTTAGAGTTTTTGATAAGTGTTAGACCTTTTCACTTAAAATTGCATTATTTAATTTTATCATCTTTTACTTTTTAATACTCAGCTACATTAAATAGCCACTTTTTGGTTGGATACATCCACTTTCAACTGAATAAGATTTTGACACATTATTTGACCCATTACTCAGTACTTTTTCCAGCCCTGAACAATATCACACTAATCTATTATTTACTGATTTACTGTACAAGCTACACTTTATTTACAGATTTACTACACTACAGTTAAAGGCATTTACATGCACAAATATAGATATAGGAGCAGATGACAATTTAAAAACTCTTCTTATGTTGTGAGACATTAATCCTGATACATGCCTGTCATGTGTTCAACTATTTTACTACTTTGCTACTCTGATGACTGAATAGATTTGCCCTTTATTTGAAGGACACCTGCATGGGCCTTCATAACATTTGTATAATCATTGCATTAATCTTTTATCATTTTGGGGATTAATGTAAGCCTTATGTAAAAACCTGCAAGGTGATGTTAATGTTTTTATGTTATATGTGACATTGTCTTCAGATGAAAGTATTTTCTATGATCATTCTATGTTTGTCATTTAGACTGTAGTCATCCTTAATTTTTTTGTTCTGTTTAGCTATTAGTTTGCCTTTAATAACATGACATTCATGAACCCTTGAGACATTGTTTATGAAGTATCCAATGCCAATCCAATTTTGGAAACTGTGTTTACTTTATATAGGAGCATTGATTTGCATGTTCTTTTATCACAAGTGGAGGTGCTCTGTTTATATGCAAAACTTCTATGATGCAGTATTTAAGTACAATTTCACATATGTTAGAAGTTCATATGTCAGGTGAATGAATTATTTTCAGTCCCTCAAAGTAAACTAATAATTAGACAATTTGACATTTTTTAATTTTAATTTGACATTCATAACACTGTAATAAATCACTATGTATGCCTCATTGTCAGTTAGCACTAATTACATGGTTTTCGTCAAATTCACAGCTACATTTCTCAAATTCTGCTTTCTGCTTTTTGGTGTTGGCATTATAACAATGTTTATTGCACTTGCCAGTAAAGGTATTCATCTTTCATTTGGTGGAATGCAGCAATATTACTCTGTGATGGCACTACACTGTAATCACAAAAAAATGTTACATTTGCACAATGGATTCATCAAAGTTAATAAGTTTTCTTGTTTGCCAGTCAAGTGTAATTTATGTGTAGTGTAATTTATAGGTAATAATATAATTTGCTTCCTTTCAAGCCAGGCAAATCCCCAAGTCATGCGGCATCACAGTGTTTTATTTGGTGAATAAAACAATGTGGCTGTTAGCATTAGGTTTTGCTGTTACTTAGGTTAGGATTTCCTGGTTGCGCACTGTTACTTTGGTAGCAGAGACATGGACCCTGCCTCGTATCACTCCTAAGCCCTTAAATTTCTGCTCCTTTTTCATAATTAATTTATTAATTAATTTCTGTTCATTATTGTTGTGTCGTACAGCTGGATGCGCAGAACCCACAGTACTATGCTGCATGGGGGTGAATAATACCTGCAATAGAGGCTGTTTCTGTGATGAATTCTGCAACCAGCTTAATGATTGCTGTCCAGACTACAGTCAAACCTGCAAAAGTGGTGAGATTACCTGCAAACCCATCCTTTTCTGTTCACACTGAGCTTCAACATAGCTTATGTGTGCATTATTTATTCTTTTAGACTCCTTTTTCAGAGAGAAGAATGTATGTATTTGTAACCATCAAAGTTCTATAAGCTCGTTTTTTGAATTAATACCACAAAACCTTAGGAAGACTGTACATTTACATTTTATTGTATAGGTCCCCTGTCACAAAGTTGAACAGGATTACATCTGAACAACTTCCTAAGGTCCTTATTATTGGAGTATAAAAACTACCCTTAGGCTCCATGTTTCAAATTGGGTTCTAGTCCCTATGTAAAGAAACACATCACAGTCATTGTCTGTGGTAATCCCATGTACTATACAGATGTCATGGATAGAGTTAGGTTGAAAAATTATACTATTACTTTCAACATCTACAATGTAAATACAAAGCTTACAATTTGGCTAGACTTCAGAACAGTGTGAAAACTTTCTAAAAAGCTAATAGATTAGTATTATATGATTACAGTATACTATTACAGACTATATAGACTAGTGTTATAATAGTATAGAAGCTAGTAGACTAGTATTATAGTTCCTACACATAATTTTCTATCAGTAATTTTGCACTTCTTGAAAGGGAGAAAACAAAGGTAGTTCTAATTTGCAATACATGTACTGTATGTATAAAAGAAAATATGCTACTACTACTACAACTATTCTTAGGAACTCTGAATATTACAACCACAATGAGTACACTATGAGCTCACTGCTCTGTTTTGTAGTTTTTACTTTGAAATTTTTCCAGCAGCACTTTTAGTAACTGCTTTA
This sequence comes from Pangasianodon hypophthalmus, assembly GCF_027358585.1. Classification (NCBI taxonomy): domain Eukaryota; kingdom Metazoa; phylum Chordata; class Actinopteri; order Siluriformes; family Pangasiidae; genus Pangasianodon; species Pangasianodon hypophthalmus. The sequence goes on along the minus strand of NC_069730.1, from coordinate 11,861,629 downwards.
TCCAGATCAGGGTCACAGTGCATTTGGAGCCTATCCCAGGAAGATTGGGTGCAAGTCCATTGCAGGACACCATACACACATATTCATGCACTCATTTACACCCAATAAATAGTGCTGTTGAAAGCCATGAGAAATGACATGTAAATAAATATTTTGCACTGTTTTTGCAGGAGAGCACTCTCCCCAGCCCCTTCTGATATGACTAGCACCATTGTGCCCCCAGTATCCACATTACTCCTACAGCATTACTTATTAAGATTCATGCATTTCAAATAAAATTTAACCTTTTTAAAATATTTTATAATAATTTATGATAATTTCTTTTAAGAAATTAAACATGCTACTACTACATTCTTAGGAACTCTGAATATTACAGCCACAACGACAACCACAATGAGTACAGCAATGAATGTTGCTACAGACAATACTACAATACCTGCTAAAGCCAACTATGGTAAATAGTACATTTTATATATTTATATATTTTACTAATTATATTATATTTATTTATTTAGATAGATAGATATTATTTAAAATATTACATGACAGTCAATTAATTCTTTAATTCAAATTCCAGAGACTACCATAAACAGTTTTCAGCCAGAACCAAAATCTACAGAATCTCAGACTCTTCAATCACTCCCTCCTGGTCTCACATCCTCCCCCAATTCAGAGAACACAGATCACACTTCGTATCAGACACCCAGATCAGGCACCAGCACAACCGGGAAGAAAGGTAGCATCAGACTCTATTTATTTACTTACTTTTGTTAATTTACTTTATTCTCTTTATTTATTTTCATTCTCGTTTTTGGGGTTTTTTTTAAACAAATGTGATTTGGGCTTTTTTTTTTTTTTTATTTACTCTTATTCTTGTTTCTTATGTTGTTTCTTAATGATGATGATGATGATGATGATGATTATTATTATTATTATTATTATTATTACTGTTGTTGTTGATTTTACTTACTGATTTACTTAATTAACCATAATGTTGGTATCTTCTCAGACTAGTTTGAGATAAAGTTTTACATCATATTTCCCTCAACAATTTTAAACAATTAAAATAGTTTCAATTTTATGATAGAAAATTAGGCTTCTATGATGGAACTCCACATTGACTTAATGCACCAAGAGCAAAAACTACAGTAGGTAATCACTCTACAAAAAAAACACATCCATGTTGGTCAAAACAAAATTTCAATATCTAAAATTGCAATGAAAAAACGGGATAAACTGTGTATACCTGAAATTATTAAAATAGTGTTCATGAGCAATAGGGCTAAGTTGTAGCCATCAAAGAGAGCAGTTAGGAATTGGTTTGTTTGGTTTGTTATTCAGATATATTTCATACCATGATTTTAAATGTATTTGTGACTTAAAACATTGAATTTAAATGGTGTATATCTTTATTTTATTATTATTTTTTGCTGATGAAATGTGATGAAATAATCTTTTTTTTCTTGATAGTGAGCCTTTGGACCCTACTTTAAATCAAGTCAAATGGTTTTCATACCATACACCACATCTAGCTCAATTTATTTATCAATAAATAAATCAATAAAATCAATAAAATCAATCAATAAAAGCTCTGCCCAATAAAACAGTAATGTATTAACTGATTAAGAAGTAATCAGCTAAGTTTAGTTGTAAGAGGTATTGATACTGTCCATTAATAGCTCACCTCACTGCATGCTCTCATACAACAAAGCCTCACCCAAGAGCTTTCTTTTACTTACAGATATGAGAAGAACTCTAATGATTCTGCAGGCATTTTCACAGTCTAAAACTGGTGGAACAGTGACACTTGAGAGCCTGCAGAAAGTAAGTCACCACTCTATAACACTCTGTACATATTAAAAGCACAGTAGACAGAGATGGAAGAAATCTAGACCACATGTAACACTTTAGCATCAAAAGACAAAAAAGTGACAGAGACAAAAAAATCGAAATCCTCCTTAAGTCAGCTATCCAATGCGTGCACGAGTGCATATAAAGGAATTAATAAGTTTCCTCTCTTATTTCAGTTTGCTGCTGGAATGCAGGAGAAGTTGAGAAAGGAAATTTTTAAAGACTGCACAGTGAAGATATTACAAATCCAACCAAAAAAGACTAACTTCTGAGTGCTCCATCATATAAACCTTGCAAACTAACAAGTCCACCAAATTATAACAATATCTGAACCACCATGTTATCATTGCTGTTATGAATTCATCTAACATTTAGCACAACCTACCTGAAGGTGAAATGACAACAATGTTTATGAACATTGTTTATGAGTTTATGAAGTAAAATACAGTATATGTACATATAAATGTAGAAATATATTTGTATGTATTTGTATGTATCTATTTTACAGTAGTTTTCTGTTTTTTTTTTAATTGTATACAAAACTCTGTAAATTTACAGGTAATGTCTGTTATTTTAAGTATTATGCCTATTATGACAAATTACATTGCATTCTTAAATTACATACAAATTTATGTAAAATGATACTAATTATCTGTAATTAAATATGTAGCTCATTATATAAATCTTTATGTCCATACTTACAATTTAACGTTTTTCTTTGTAATTTTAAGGTAAATCTTTTTAGTTTTATATTTATGTGTACTTTCTGTAATTCTGGGTACAAATTTAGCAAACATTTTTCATTAACCTGTTAAGACACAGATGACAGTGCAAAGCAAAGTATCACAATAGGACAAAAAAATTAACAAACAATAACTCGAGAATCAAGAATCAGAATTCAAATCTGCACCTTGGCTTGCTGTTGTTCCCAAAACTAGCACAGGAAACAGGGGCTGGTTTGGTACTGATTGATGTATTGATTTATTGTTTGACTGATGATTGTGTTCATTTGGTGAGGGAGTGATCTTACCCTTTACTCTCTCCACTCAAAATTGGCAGTTTTGGAAATGAGGCTTAGCACCCTTGCATCTGCTGGAAAAAAATTTTCCTTTAAACATACGACATTCAGAGTGATAACTAATCTTGCCTTTAAAAAGCCAGGGAAAGAGCATCTTTAGATACAAAGTTAAGTCTTCTTAAAGCTGCACTGATTTCTGACCACTAGAGGGTGTTGAGAGCTCAAACTCAGTTTGTAAACACAGTCGGAAAAAAAAAATTGGTTTTGGGGTGGAAATGAGGAATACATTTCACTCTTACAAGGGTCCTGTTGGATTACTTGGATTATTTTGTCTCTGAGCTCTGAGCATTGTTGTGGTATAATCCTTAATCAGAGTAAAAAAAAATGTATGACACCTGACTTCAAATTGTCATGACTTCAAATCAAAGGAAAATTTATGAAAATAAATGAATGATTAAATATCCCATTTTGTGACTCACTCATATCACTCAAATTGAAAAAAGGAGTAAATGAAATAAATCTGAATTATGTGTGAACATGAAGAAATACCTTTGTAGAAGAAAAAAACAATAAATACTGTTTAAAACCAAAAATAAATTACATTCAGCTCATGGCCTCCCATAGGATGAAAATTACCCAAATATACAAATAAGATCAAGTTTAATTAGTTTAAGTTTAAGATAAAACAACTGACATTGTCATCCTTAGAGCCCCCTTCACAATCAGGGCTAATAATTCTGTCTAAACGACCATAAACTCTGCCACCTCTCAAGGCAATGTGTAACGCATACTGAATATGTACATCTGTAAGAACTCCAGTGTAGCTGCAAGTTCCACTGGATAGTCAATGTTCAGATGTGTAAATTTATTGTTTTTACACTTTATTTGAATTAGAATATTTTACTTTAATTTTACTGTTTTTGTTTGGCAGCCATTCCTGCCGGTCATTTGACCGTTTTTTTTTTTACTATTTTTTACAGTGTTGTTTTACTTGAATTGAAGGCTGTTGAACTGCAACCCCATGATTAGCCATCAACCAAAAATTAGATTAGATTCAACTTTACTGTCATTGTTCGAAGTACATATACAAAGCCAATGAAATGCAGTTAGCATCTAACCAGAAGTGCATAAGTGGCATATTTACAATAAATTACAAATAAGGATATATAGCTATGAGGATGATATGTACAGGGAATGGATGACTTATGTACAGGAGGTGCAGTAGGTATTATAAATAGGGATAAATGTGATCTATATATGCATGTACAATCAGTGTACAGTGGTGAAGACATGTTAAGAATATAACAGGAATATGAACAGGATATACAAATGAATATATACATGCATACATATTATATATATATGCACACACATATATGCATGTATGTAAGTACAGTAGTGCAAAAACCGCATTATAATTTATTTAGTGCAAAGAAGCAAGGTGAATAAACAGTGAAGTAAGTAACTGAAAACAGATATTACAGTGTACAGTGTGATCAGCTGTTCAGTGTGGAAACAGCCACAGGGAAGAAGCTATTTTTCAGTCTGTTTGTGCAGGCACTAAGGCACCAGTAGCACCTTCCAGTTTGGAGGAGGGTAAATAGTCGGGGGAGAGGCGTCTTTGATAATGCCGTTTGCCCTCTGCAGGCAGTGTTTATTGTAAATGCTCTCGATATAAAAATCAGTTTAATATTGATTTTATTATGGTCCAAATGCTACTTAGCAAATGTGCATCCTTACTGAGACATTGCTGTTTTGGCCTTTGATTGTCTTAGTGTGCTACCCCTTACTTAACAGAAATATACTGTATAGTCATATTGCACAATACTGTGCAATATATTTACCAATTTGTCACTATATAAATTTGTGCATATTATATGTGTTCAAGAGCATTATTTACATTATTAAAGGTGTGTTTGGAAAAGAATGCAGGTTTACCAAGTTAGATGCTATAAGATCAAGCAATATGAGAAGTTTTTCATATTACTTAACTTTAATATTACCTTCATTAATGGATGTTCATGTATAACTAAGAGACTGTTACTATACAGTATACACTTCATTATTTCCTGATGTGCCTGAAGGATTAGTGTGTGTATTAATTCATTACTATAAAATCATCAGATAATATGTTAATATATGCTTATTTGTGATTATGCTCATTCAAACCTAGGAGCAATTTAGAATCTGAATGATCTCTGATTGTCAATTGGAGATACTTACAGAGTTTTCTGCAAATATATTTCTGCTTTCTGTCCTGCAATGGACTGGTGTTCCATCCAGGGTATATTCCCACATCACGCCCAGTGCTCACCCTCCCCTCTGACAAGCTCCAGTCCTCCTGCCTTCTCTTCCTCTTGCACTCTTTTGACCTGACATTCAACAGCTGCCCTCTAACACACAAGGGAGGAAATTTTCTGGCTCTGAGGTCTTGTTTATCACAGCGTGTTTAGAAAAAGTTTGAAATTTGTGCGTAAGAACTGAAATTGCACTTGTTGACCATGTAGTACACAGTTATAGAAGGAAGATATTTATAATTGCACTGTTCGTTGTCACCCAGATGAGGATGGGTTCCCTTTTGAGTCTGGTTCCTCTCAAGGTTTCTTTCTCATATCGTCTCAGGGAGTTCCCAATTCCCCAATTCCCACCCAATAGCCAGCTCTCCTCTCTCACATAAGTAGCTACCAGCCAGGGAGGGTGAGAGCAGACATGTCCTTCCTCTGAGACACGTGAAGCCAATGAACTGCTGCTCATGCTGTCAGGGGGAAGTGAATCCTTCCCCAAAACACAGTATGTGCATTCTAATCATGAAGAAATGTTTGCACACTCACTCTTACTTATACAGAGAACTAGGCATCAGGTGAAGTCTGACTTTATATTTACATGGAAAAAAAATCACAAATGTTTCGACAAAGTATTCATTTTGTCCATCATAAGTCAAGCCTGTTTAGTCAATATAGAAGTTGAATTATCATATGAATTATTGTCATTATGATTATTAATTTAATGTGCTTGATTCTAAACGCCAGATCCACTGCCTTACAAATCCCAATACGCAGGATCGTCCAGAACCATGAGAAACCCTGTTTGTACTTATTGTTTTGTTTCAAATAATTATGGACTCATTATCTGTTCTATGTTAAACATTCTGACTAGTGGTCTAATTCTAAAGTATTCTAAAGGACTCACGTTTATTTTTCACTGCGCTCTCTCTCTCTCTCTCTCTCTCTCTCTCTCTCTCTCTCTGGTTATGGCAGTCACTGAAAGCACAGACAAACACACAAAAGTAGCCTATCAGTAACAAGGCACAGGTGAGAATCATCACAGCAGCCTCCTCTCCATCCTCAGCTGACGATCGACCACGTCCCCGCTGCCACAGTTATCCTTTGTTACCTGTGAAACATACCTGTCCTAAGCTCACTTTCTCATATTTATATTTCTCATACTCAGGTATTTCATCAAAAAATGAGGAAGTATGTCAAGAGACAGAACATGAGCACTCGGATATCTGATGCATCTGAATACATTGCTGCCGACCAGACAAAACACAAAATTCTACTCTACAGAAGGAAATATGAGTAATCCAGGGTAAACACCTGTCTCTGTAAATGCCAGACATTTCATTATGCTAAAACAAAGGGCCAAAGAAAACAGACACAACAGTATATGTATATAACTGTACATATATATATATATATATATATATATATATATATATATATATATATATATATATATATATATATATATATACAGTACTGTGCAAAAGTCTTAGGCACCCTAGTTTTTTTAGTACAAACTTTGTTATAGATTTTTATTTTATGACTTCTACATTATTGATTTAGTACAAAAATTATAAGAATCTCAGTACAGAATTCCAAACATTAGTTTTCCAGCACAAAATTAAATGAAAATGTTTGTATGTCAGTAAAGAAAGCAGCATATTACATAAGAGATACTTTTCAGACAAAAAAAACATAATGAAGGCTGCTGGGTTTTACTGCAAAAATAAGAAGCAAGTGCGACAGTCAAAGTCTCCAGAAGAGCTGTGGCTGGTTCTGCAAGATGCTCAGTAAAACTTACAGCTCATTTCCTTATAAAACTGTGAGTCCTGAGACTACTATTTCTTTAAAAGCAAAGGATCATCACACCAAATATTGACCTTGTTTCATTTATTACTGTTTACTGCTCTTTATAGTATATTTTTTTAATGTAGAAACATTTAGTTTCATTATTTTTGAAGGCATCTTTGCTCTACAGCATTTCTTTGCATGTGCCTAAGACCTTTGCACAGTACTGTGTATATAATATATATATATATATATATATATATATATATATATATATATATATATATATATATATATACTACATACAAGTGTATATGTACCCTGCAATCAGTTTTCTAAGCTCACCTTCAGACACTTTCTGTACTGCTGATGTAAAATCAAGTTTCGTCTGCTTAACAGGGCTTGCCTCAGTTTCATCAGTCACTGTACATGGATCACTCAAAAGTGTTTGTCTATGTTGCTGTGTCAGGTGGTTCAGTAGGTTACATATGCTTCGGAGAGAGGCCAATAGTGTATTTTTCCCCTGAGAATATTACTTACATATTACTTACTTTACCGTGATGTTCTTGTCATGATGATTTGTCAAAAAAATTAAGTAATGAGAAAGTCTATACAGTTAGTGCAAGTGCATCATAAGTAACTGTAGTTACTTAAAAATGAAGAGTAATCCCTTACTTTACTTTTTACAGGGGAAAAGTAATTTAATTACAGTAAACATACACCCAACACTGTTCTCCAGTATAATAAAAATCTTTTTTAACTACAACCAACCCAATTGTGCTGCAGTAGTTTGGAGTCACCTGCAGAGAGCAGCATACACATGAACGTCACTGTGAACTCACCATGGGCTTGTGCTTGCTTCCAATTATTCACAATAATACACTCCTTCCCTTGTTCTATTGGTTAATTAAATTTCATTCAGCTTGAGTTGTTCTGAAAAAATCTGTTCCTGAGCCTAAGCCATTCTACAGCTTATTAGCCTCAAGTCTGACTCAAGTATTGATCAAACAATAAATGTCAAAATTATTTTTATGATAGATTGATCCTGGTGATTAATAGCCACTTGACCTCATGTCTTCATTCATTATATGGCCAAAGGTTTTTGGATACCTGACCATCACACCAATATGTGGGCCTTCCATAAACTGTTGCCTCAATGCACACAATTCTTTAGAATGTCTTTGTATGCTGTAGTATTAACATTTCCCTTCAATGGAACTAAGGGGCCTAGCTCAAACTCGTTCCAACATGATAATACCCTGTGCACAAAGCAATATCCACAAAGACATGGTTTGCCAACGTTAGAGTGAAAGAACTTAAGTGGCCTGCACAGAGCCCTGACCTCAAGGCCACTGAACACCTTTGGGATTTGGAATGCCAACTGCACCCCAGGCCTCCTTGCCCGATATCAGTGCCTGATCTCACTAATGCTCTTGTGGCTGAATGGGCAAATCCCCACAGCATGCTCCAAACTCTAGTGGAAAGCCTTCCCAGAAGAGTGGGGACTAAATCTGGAATGGAATGTTCACAAAGCTCATATATGTGTGATGGTCAGGTGTCCACAAACTTTTGACCACATAGTGTATTCCTGATGACATTAAACATTTAAATGCATATAAATTTTCTAGTAATATAAAATTCTTTAGAAATTCTGAAAGGTGTCTTGGGCTTCTGTTTTTGTTTCACAGACCTGCCTAATATCTGTATACTTCATATATTTTTCTGTGTTTTAATTCACCTGCAAGATTTCTAGGTTATACTGAACCTTGAATTCATCAAGGCCAATACGGTTTTAAATTAATATATAAATTAATTTAGCTATTAACATATTTCCAATGCAATTGAGAAATCAAAGAGTACACCAATCTAATGTACTTACAGCCTCTAAATATGTTATAACATAGTAAATAATTACATCTTGAAATCCAGGACCATTTAAGGTAGAACCCTAGAGTGGTACATTGAATAATAGTTCTTCAGGAGAGTAGTAGTGCTTCAAGAGTTATAGAGGCACTGTGTAAAGATCTGTGTGTCTGTCCTATATTTTGCAATATTCTAAGCAAAATGAGCATCTAAATGAGCCAAAAATTTGACACAAATCTGTAAGAACAAGCATGATATATAATAACACTCACTGTTGTACTACTAATCACATCTTGATTACTTTCGTTGTATCTCTGTGCTATTTTTATGAAGTTATTTTTCACATATGAATACTATGTACTATTGTGACTACTCCAAGACTTCGCCATTCATTAAGTGGTACTCAACTACACCCCCGCCGCCACAACTATGTACTCTGTTCCAGATCAGAGTGAATACTATAAACAACAGCATACCTTACATGATAAAGTAAAGTTTTGTCAAGTAAGGTTCACAGATTCTAGTCTCTGGACCTGAACACCATTCTTACAAAATACATTTATACTCATTATACTCAAATAGTTGTTAGATGCATAAATGATTGAATGAAAGACAATAAACAACTATTCTTGTTCTTATCTCAGTTTGCAACTGACATTCAAGAGGTGTTAAGGAGAAAACTCTTTAATCTTACAGAACAGATAATTGAGTCTTCCATCATCCAACCTTGCAAACTCATCACTTAGAATCAAATAATAATGTTAACAAAATTAGAATCTTAAGACTGATATTATGAATGCACTGTATGTGCTTAATATAGGTATTAGCAGGCTACTCTTATTCAGAGGTAGGTGTGACTTGGGCTAACTCTTAAAATATGTTACAAGATCTTTAAAAAAGTGCAGCCAACACTACAGAACAAACAAAGATGAAAGGTTAAAATCCAAGAAAAGTGAATTTTCCATTGTCACAACAATTGTAAATGAGTGAAGTTGGAGAAACTTGATAAAATGATAAAGCATTTTAAGGTTTAGGATAATCTGTAAAACAAAAAAAAACATTCATGATCTAAAGTTTTTGGCTTTTTATTTTGCACTTCTGACCATCAAAAAATCAATTCAACAACTTTCGTTGGGAATTGTTTGACTGTTGGAAGGTTACGCATGTACCCATGGTTCTATGAATGAGGACATAAAACATCTTGTATGAGCACCTCTCCAGACTCTAACAGACAGTACTCATAAATAGTGCTGATAACATACTTTATTGAAGATGAAATTCAGCATGTTTATACTGCTTCATACTGAGGATATGAATGACTTAAGGATGAGAATCATTGAAAGTTCTAACACTGCTCTTTCATTGATTTGTATGGCAAGTTGCATGAACTGCTTAACACCAAGTTGAAGCATCACTATGGATCCATTGAGTTGTGTGAAGGTTAGTGAAATTCCATGTTTATAAGAAAGATTTTGACTAGTTTATCCACTCCCAGGGGCAAATTGTCAATCTGTCCCTGTTATGAAGACAATGCTGCCACTTCACTTGTAGGGTAGACCCGAAAAGAGATGCTTCTAGCTGACTCAAAAATATAATTCATTGTGCAAATAAGGGGTTTATGCCCAGTGTTTCACACTTTAGTGAGGACAATTACCACTTGCCTTCATACAACTGGTGCATATGGTCTGACCATTTCGAATATGCTAGTATATGGGGTCACTCCCAGGGCCATTCTCATCATCTGAAGATGTGTGGTCTGCGGTGCCACAGTGGCCTGTTCATCTGTTTGGCAAGAATGGGGCTATCAACACACAGAATACACAGTCCATTAGATATGCTGCACTGCCATCTACAGCAGAAGAATCAGTGGAAGATCATACAACTATAAATTTGTCCAATCATGCTACAATGCAGCCTGGACAAAGCATTTTTCTCTGCCATGTCTGTAAGACACCATTGTCTTCTATCAAGAATTCTTGCAGAACAGTCTGTGTAAGAGTCAAGTGACTCTTTTTATTACTGACATGATTGACAAATGATCAGGACATTTGTCTGGCTCAAGCGCTGCTGCTGGGACTGTCCATCTCACAGCCAATTGTCCAGATAAAGGAGTACACACAGATCCTGGTGTTGCAGGAACTCTAAGCAATTTTTTTTTCTAATGGATTAAAATATATTGAAAAGAATCCATCCAAAGAGTCTCTATTGGCTGTTTCTGTAGTAGGGGCTGCACTTTACTTAATATTTTGTGTTTTGTTTTGTGTGCTTTGTGCTTTTGTGGGGCAGAAACATATGCTTGGTAAGTGAACATTTAAATGTGTGCAGTAGTATTGCTGTGCTGGATGATCAGGCTGCACATTTAGGCAAATTGTGCAACCAAACAAATCATTTAACTGGAGACTCAATTAACTCAAGTCATTGAACATACTCAAGAATTTCAGCTTTGCTGACGGCAGACAAAGGCAAATAAAGGTAGCCTGCTGCATCAAAATGTCCAGTTTGTGTCTCAGGCAGAAGGTTTGTGTCTGTGCGCCAAAGACCTGTCCAGGTTTTAGCAGCCGTTCATGCAGAATATTTATACCAGGCTTCCAGGAATGGCGTTTGAGCCCTGTGCCAGGAATACAACCCACATTCACCATAGCATCATATGCTTTGCCAACTAGCACGTCAGCTAGTATTATATTCAGCTGCATGCTGCACTTACGAGCGAAGCTTCATCAGCCTGTACCAATAGTGAGCCCATCACTGTCAGTACCGGAGGCATTCTTCTTCTGCATCTGCCATTGAAGTCAGTATGTATGCCCTCTTCTTAGGTCATAGTTTCAATGTGCTTTTGCGTGTGCATAAGGGCTCTTTAATGAAGTTTATACATTGAGGGATAGCCCAGTCACACGAATTGGGTTTGGCATTTGATCAGCTGTGTCGAGTGGAAATTTAATTAAGACAGCCTTATTATCAACCTGCAGTGCATTTGCCGCTGCTGAGCCATACTCCTACATTACACTCTGTTCATCAGAATGCTTCGAGGGTGGGCTGTCAGCACTGTCTCCACCTCCACTCTCTCTCTTCTTCCTAGGGCTCTTCAGATGTGTCTGCTGTTCACTTCACTGCCTGCTGCGTCCATGCGGTGGCATTATGCTTCAGTTATGTCTCTGTAAATGCTTGTTAAAGATGCTTTGGTCCCAAACAATATAGTCACTGTCCATCATTCAACTCCATGTGGGCCTACCAGCACAAACAGCTTACAAGATATGAACAGCCGAGCTGCAGGTTAGAAATTGATAGTGTAGTTACTGAGCTCCTCAGGGTAATGACTGTTTGAGTTTCACTGGAATCCACTAAGGTGTTCATGAATTACAGCTTTTAGATAAAGTCCACCCCAGGTGGATTGATTGGCATATGGCTCCTATAATGTTTTTTTAAAATGTCAAGATGTATTTGGCTATTCTTGAAGAACACTATCTTTTGAGTATTTTTCCACCAATTTTGCAAGAATTAGCAAAGGATTAGGACTAGTTAGCAAAACTACACTATAAAAAAAATTCAAGCCTCTCCAGCTTAAAATTTTCTAGTGAACCATTGCAACTAAAAATTTTAAAAGTTGGCTTAATTAAAGTTCAGTGAACCATTTACTGTAAGTTGTGGTGACAACCCTATAATGCTGGATGAAATAGAAATAGAATAAATAAAACCAGTGATTCAATAATATAATTCATGTCGTACTAGCTATTTTTGTTATAGTTCACCTAACTATTGCACCATTATTGGAAAGTTGACTGAGCCATAAATTTTACACTGTGTGTAATTATATAGCATATAATGAATCATACATTACTCACTTACTTTCAGTAACCGCTTTATCCTTGTTAGTCTCACAGTGGAGTCAGTGCCTATCGTGGGAACGTTAGGTATGAAGTGGGAACACACCCTTCATGGGACCCCAGTCTATCGCAGGACACTAAGCACACAACATTCATATACACCTAGGGAGAATTTATCTTAGCCAGTCAACCTACTGGCATGATGTCGGGAGAACACACAGACAATGACCTAAATTCAGGATGAAACTTGGGACTCTGGAGCTGTGAGACCTTATATGAGGCGTGGGAGGGTAGCAGTGGGGTGGTGTGGGAGAACTTAAAACAAGTAATGCAGCTGTATTCTGGATCAGTTGCAGGGTCAGATGGTGTGCAGGGTAGACTTGCCAGGAGTGAGTTGCAGTAGTCCAGTCTTGAAATGGAAAGGGACTGAAAAAAGCATTTGAGTGGCCTCCGGGAATAGAAATGACCAGAGGAAAAGCCTGCATGACTGAGTCAGGTTAGCAATGTGAGGTGAGAATGAAAGTTGGTTTTCCAGGACTACCCCAAGATGCATACAGTGACACCTGGTGAGATCTGAGAAGTGCCCAGGGAGATCACAAGATCTTGACATGGGGATGTATGTATCTCGAAGGATGTGAGAAGCTCAGTCTTGCTGGGATTATTTTCAGCTGATGAGCTCCATAACAAGATATCTGCCAGACATGCTGAGATCCAAAAAGAAACAGAGTGTCTGAGGAAGGAGAGGAAAGGATGAGTTGAGTGACATCAACATAGCAGTGGTATGAAAATCCAGGTGAGGATATAACATCACTGAGAGAGGGAGAACAGAAGAGGAGCAAGCACTGAGCCTTGTGGGACACCACTGGAGAGTCTGCATAGAGCAGATTTGGATCCCATCCATGTCACCTGATATGACCATCCCTCCAGGTAAGAAGCAAATCACCACCATGCTGTCCCATAAACAAAATGTTCCAAAATGCTCCTCATCGATTAATACTAAGTTTGTTACCAAAAACATATACTCCTACTTGTCTGAAAAATGATGCATTGCTACACCAGACCTAACCAATCATGTAGGGTAAAATTCTCTCCAGTGATCACACAACAGTCTCTCTGCATTGAAAGTAAACATGACAAAAGAAACATAGGTTTAGTTAAAGGAATGATAATTTATGTCTCATTTTGTTCTAGTAAATAATTTTTTTAAATGATAGATATTTCTGCTCCAAAAGGCACAGTTTATAGAGCAAAAACCTATTCTCTCACTTGCCAACTATCTGCGGTTCCAGCAACATATGCAGGTAATGTTTCAGTGTTTTATTTTAGACAGCTATGCCTCTATTTTGCCATATAC